>NC_140311.1:18226499-19426499 GCF_964211825.1 Aythya ferina | reverse complement strand
GGTGGCAATGCAACCATTTTTATTTTTTATTTGAAATATTTTTTTTTTGCAATGGCGTACTAATTTTGGCATATAGCTGAAATACTGCAAGCATTCATATGTTAAAAGCTCAAGAGAAGACCTGTTTTTATACGGGGCCATTTCTGCATTTCACCAACTCCTCTCTGAAGGAGGGTATAAAGATAGAGATTTCCTAATCTGAGAACACTCCTTGTGAAGATGAAGTGCCAGTATACCCAGCTCTGTGCTGCAATGCTCGAAAAGTCTGCAAAATAAGAGGTGTGCTCACACAGATATTGACATAAGACAAGTTCCTGGGGCTTCAGTTTTGGTGCAAAGTCAGATGCTATCACTCAAATTAGAATTTGTGAAGCTGGTTTATTAGATATCTGCATACAAAAACTGTGTCCCTTATTGAGTTCCTAGCATCAAAATGCCCTCTGTTGGTGTGTGAATGAGAGATAGCCTGTTGAACTTTTCATCTATTATTTATCAGTTATAACAACTTTTAATAAATTTCCACCTTTACAGCAATGTAGCTTATGGACACTACTGGACACATGAGTATTTATCTCTCCATCTTGAGTAAGTACAAAAATGACAGTATGAACCGATTCTTAAAGGCAATTTCTCAAAGGATGGACAAATAAGTTGAAATTCAGTTTCAAAGAAAAACTAACAGCGGAAAGTTACATGAGCTCAAATCCTATTATTGTACAGCTGAAACTAAAATTTTATTCTCTTTGCAATACCTTACAGAAAGAGACCTCAAACTCATGATGTAATATCCTTGTAGAGATTATGTTCTCAATACCTGAACTGACACAATTCACCCAAGTTGTCTTGTTACGTTAAAAAGATGTTCTGTAACTGAAAAAAGCAAAACACTTCTTTAGTCCAAGCAAGAACACACTTTGTTACTGAATAAAGACTATTTTAATATCTAAAATGCCTACAACACGCTGCTTTGTTAATTTATGAAAAAACCTCCTCTACACCATCTTCTTTCTTAATGCCTACTTATCCAACACGAAACAAGCTTATTTTTTCATCACTAAATAAAATGTAATAAGCTAGCTTTTGTGTCTTTTCTTCATTGCTATAAACTTTGTGTTAAAAAACAAGGTGTTCAAAATAAATAAAACAATTACCCTGCTCTCTGTCTGTGTCTCTTCCCAGCCACAGAATCACTCATTAACAAACTGAAATACTTACAAACAAACTAGTAGCTTTCTCTTGCTTTCCAGCTCACAGGAAAAGTCTCCTACTTTCCAGGAGACACAGAGATTTCACCTTGCCTTTCTCAATCACACTTCTCTGCAATATGCTCAGAGTCAATCTTTCCTTGTACTGTTTTTTCTGCAAGGCCACTGCATCTTTCCATCAGCTTCTCTAGAGCTAGGAGTAAGTAGAAACTCTGCTTTGTGTAATTACTGAATGAAGTGAGAACACAGGCTACGTGTTGCAGAAGTGGAATCCTTTATTTACAATATTTAATGTTATTGAAGCTGTCAGCTGAGCTTATACATTCAAACTTTTGTGAACCACTCCTGACAGTCTCATACATGATATACTTATTACCATCTATTCTATGCTCCATGCAAATGCAGAATCAAAACACAAAAAATCGTAAGTTTAACATCAATAGGAGTGGTTTCACACTCTTTCTAAAATAAAGAAACAAATTAACATACCCAAAAACTGTTTAAGAGATGCTAAAAACAGAATGAATGCTTCATTCAATCCTTTTCTAAATAAAGGTTAAAATCTGTGACTTCAGTTTGGATCATACACTTAAAGTGTTTAACATAAGAAGGAGTAGATTTATTTGGCACTGTTTGAAAAAGGAATGTGTTTACACCTGAGCTTTTCAAGAAAAATCTGAAGAAACAGATCTCAAAATGCATATGGTCCAAGAACACCAATCTATAAGCACATTTGTGCTGATGTCATTTATTTTTGTTGCATCTGTTATAAAACATATTTATGCATGCAAAAAATATAAATTATTTTTAAGAGTTTGGACCTGAAGTTAATATACTGTGAAAAGATAATACCAAAAACCAGACCTATTTTAATGTAAAATTTCAAAGATGCACAATATTAAAGTGGTATTGGTAAGTATTATTATTGTTCCACTCTTTTTATCATTATTTTGCAATATTTCAAGATTCAAATTGAAGGTTATCCTAGCTGCTTTGTCATCATTTAGACCTGGTGCCTCCTTTTTGGCCACACTCAGTGCCCAAGTGACAGTGAGAGGGGCCACCTGCTGCTATGTTTTAGTTGTGGAAATCATCTCATGGTCTCAAAACTCAAGCATTCACCAGCATAGCCGTGGAGGAACAGAACTGAAGTAATACAGCTCTGCCTCAGTGCATCTCAGGCCTAACAGCATAGAGAGCTATCATGGATTATTTCAATTTGTAAAGAAACATAGAATCATAGAATATCCTGAGTTGGAAGGGACCCATAAGGATAATCTAGTCCAACTCCTGGCACCACACAGGTCTACCCAAAATTTTAGACCATGAAGACCAGAAGAAAGAGTCAGGCAAACGTGTTGTGAAAAAAAAAAAAAAAGAAGAATGGGCAACTCTGGTGTTCACAACTGTTTTGCTATTTATTGATTGTATTTTATTTAGTTAAATTAGTTTATCAACCACTTCTGAGTCATCCCACACCTAAACTCCCCTTTCAAGAAAAAGAAAAAAATAAATGCTTGAAAAAAATCCCTGACATCGAATTATAATCCCTTCCACATTACCCTGTGACAGAGTCATTTGGACACCAAAGCTCATCACCCAAGCTACAGATTTGTGGGAAAGGCTGCCTGCATCTCAACTGTCTGACTATTCTACTCTTTTTTTCTCTCCTGATGATACGCGGGAACATTTTACTTGACTGTCTGTATGATAACAAAATGCCACTGTGAGGTCTAAGGCACTTTTATACTTATGCTTTTACAACAAATTAGACAAATTGTTGTTAAGGCCAGGCCCCAGTGAGGCACTGGCTTGGAGGGACGAGTAAACTCACGTTTACTTCCACTGTTCCGAGTAAGTTAACAGCTTTAAGAAAATTAGCTGGAATCAGCTTTAATATTTTTAGTTGTAGCAACAATGGAAGTCAATATACCAGAAAAAAAAAATAATAAAAACAAACAAAAAAAAAAAAAAAAAAAAAAAAAAGAAAAAAAAAGAAAATGGGAAGGAAGCTCCTGTTTTCACAAACATGAAGTCTATTGACCTTAGATTTTTAAAATGTTGTCCCTTCACCCTTAAAACTGATTAGCATTCATTGGTAAGACAGGTCAATATAACAATTGCTTCAAGTTATGTTCTTAATATAACCCTTGCTTGTGTTAAAAAAAAAAAAAAACACAACAAGGCTTTATTTAAAATTCCATTATTTATTTATGAAAACAATAATCTCTGAGATGATACAATAGATAATCTTCTATTTATAGCAATTAGAGGTGGAAAAAAATCAACTCCAAGGCATGTACTTAGAAATTCTGGATTGACACTGCATATTTATTGACAAGAATTTCATTGGAGCTCAAAGAAGTGGCAGGATTTCATGCTGCTGATCTCAAGTTTTTTAATGCTTATTAGCTAATCGGTTTGTAAAATTATGCATGCCTTGTCACAGAAAAACACCTCATTAAAAGTCCTTCATAAAAATCTTATCTCTGGATCATTCCTGAAAAAAAGAGGCTAACAAAGACGTGAACGCAACTTCATGTAAAGTCAGACTGTTCGTGTCATCACACAGTCCTTTGAGCTTGTTCAGTGGAAAAGCTCTTGTAGCAGATTGCTGATGTAAATGAAGTTTGCCTATGTGTTTTGCAGAAAATCTATGTGGGTTACTGAAGGTTTGTGTCAGATTTTTGTCCCTCTGGCCCCCGAATCAAAGCTTTGGTTTTGCATAGCTCCGTGGAAGAAGTTAAATCACTTTTTCAATTACAGCTTAAAATTATTTTCAGAGTATCAACCAAGGGTCTACAACGTTCATATCCTTACTTCACAAGTGATACAACTTAGGTAGCCTCCTCCATCCATATCCACTGAAATCCAAAATGAATTTGAGTACTATGGTTTATTTGTGCAAGACAGCTGAATAATCAGACCATGTAATCTCAGAATGGAATTTAAGAGCCTTTAATGTATTATTCTTTTTGATCCAGTTTTCTACACTAATTTGGATTTTCCCTATTAGAAGGAGCTTAATTAACATCAAAAATTAAGAAACCAACAATACATAGAATACATTGGTGTTTCATCTTGAAATCCCTTTATTAATGTCTGATAAGTTTATTCTGAGAACAGTACTTCTTGAGTATTTTATGCTTTTTCAAGTAATTTTACTCAAGAGAATACTACCCCACATCAGGCTACAACAGAGTATCATTCTTCCAGTAGCAGCAAAGCAGTTTTCAAAAGGAAAAGTCCATAAAAAAGGTATCTGAGGTATTCTGCAACTTTTTGTTCATCAGTGTGAATAAGATACATTTTTCATATAACTGGAAATTAGAAATACACTATTTCTGTATGCATGTCTATTTGACTACAATGATCTGCACAAATCTGAGGCAATCCACTTACAAAGCTGTTGTCAGATTCTGTTTTTATATTTGTTTCAGTGAGTCAAGACTCCAGAGATGTCATGTTTACTCCCAACAGATACACTTAAAATGAAAAGCTTTTCTCAAAAATTCTGTTTCATGAGGATTTTTTCACTAATCTTTATCATTAAAAATTGTTTAAGAAGGCTATTACATTAAAAACTTTTTACAGAAGTTAGAAAAGAAGAATCTTACTTCCATCCTTTTACTGCTGCCCACTTAAAAACATACAGTGGGAACAGAACAATAAGGAAGAGGTTCATTTCACATTTAGCAGGATTCAGAATGAATAAATATTTACCACAGTTTCATTTAAAAAATGCAAAGGACACAATAGACAGACATCCTCTGGGTTGACACAATGTCACAGAAGATGAAAAACTGAGGGAAGAACCAGAATGTCAACTGCAACTTGGGACAGCTTCCATGTTAACACAGATCTATGCAGTAATAACGTCTCTTTTCGTGTCTTTAAGAGGAAAACACATTAATGTTCCTGAAACAAGTCCCTTTGCTCTAAGGAACACTGGTGAATTAACAGTCATCCCAAAGTACATACCAAATATCTTATTTAGGTCAAACGGTCTCATTACTTCCCAAACCTTGTTTGAAAATCCAAATCTAGCTAGATTATTCTCCCAAGAATTCAGCAGAACAAAGTTGTCTTTTGTTGTCTAGTTGTCTAGATACTGTCTTGCAAGAAACATTATGATGAAGGTACATGCATCCTATATCCAAACATAAACATTGATCTCAAGCAATATCAAGAATCAAAAACTGAGCACTCAGGTCCCATTTTCTATTGCTAAAGTTTTTTTGTTGTTGTTGTTTTTGTTTTTTTCTCCCCATATTCCCTAATTAGTCATTCTTAACAAACCAGCAACATCTTCTTAACTAGTCATGTATCTTACATTCACGATTTAAACAGAATCATGTAAATATATTTGCAGAGATGAAAGACTCACTGACCACCAAAAAAAAAAAAAAAAAAAAAAAAAAAAAAATTAACCCTGCCTACAGTAGCAGCACCCCACCTGATCTATAGTTACCAATATCACCTATGGTATCTCATATTTCCTGCAGCTTAAGACATGCCTTCATCTCTCATCACTGACTTCCCAACGACACTTAATTTAACACATTAAAGTCCTGCTTTGAGCATTCTTGTTACTTTTGTTTTGCACAATGGTAAATATTTAGCTCAGGATGCTGCTGAATGCTGATGCTGGATTAAGCTTACAGAAATCTAAATGTTATCCTTCACATTTTATTGCTGTTAGGCAACACAACAACAAACGGTAGCAGTAAACCACAACGTGCTGGAAGAAGCTCAGACCTGCCCAGCACTGCCATACAGAGGAGCTGCCAGACAGTTCTGCATTTCCCCGATGCCGCCAGTGGCGGTTCTTTGGCTCTTAATTTTTCCACCTGACTGCATCTCCATCAAACATGGCATTTATGAGGAAATGTCCGTACCTCCCCTACCTGCCTCTTTCTCCCAGCCGTCATGACAAGACATTATTCCAAGCTTGTGTTGAGCTAATCATAGAATCATAGAATATCCCAAGTTGTAAGGGACCCATGAGGATCATTAAGTCCAACTCCTGGCACCGCACAGGTCTACCCAAAAGTTTAGACCATGCTACTAAGTGCACAGTCCAATCGCTTTTTAAATTCAGACAGGCTTGGTGCAGTGACTGCTTCCCTGGGCAGCCTGCTCCAGTGTGTGACCTCCCTCTCGGTGAGTCTTTCTCCCCTTCTTCACCCTTTCTCCCCTCGCGAGGAAGTTGTAGACCATGATGAGGTCCCCCTCAGCCTCCTCTTCTCCAGGCTGAACAGGCCCAGGTGAGGCCGCACCAGTGCAGAGCAGAGCGGGACAATCACCTCCCTCGACCGACTAGCAATGCCATGCTTGATGCACCCCAGGATACGGTTGGCCCTCCTGGCTGCCAGGGCACACTGCTGGCTCATATTCAACTTACTGCCTACCACGACCCCCAGATCCCTCTCTTCTAGGCTGCTCTCCAGCGTCTCATCGCCCAGTCTGTACATATAGCCAGGGTTGCCCCATCCCAGGTGCAGGACCCGGCACTTGCCTTTGTTAAACTTCATGCGGTTGGTGATTGCCCAGCTCTCCAATCTGTCCAGGTCTCTCTGCAAGGCCTTTCCACCCTCATCTGAGTCCACAACTCCTCCAAGTTTAGTGTCGTTGGCAAATTTGCTCAGAACACCTTCTAGTCCTACATCCAAATCATTTATAGAGACATTGAAGAGGACTGGCCCTAAAATGGAGCCTTGAGAGACCCCACTAGCGACCATCCGCCAGCCAGATGTGGCCTCATTTACCACAACCCTTTGAGCCCTGCCCATCAGCCAATTGCTCACCCATTGTATGATGTTTTTGTTTAGCTGTATGCTGGACATTTTGTCCAGTAGGATCCTATGGGAAACCATGTCAAAAGCCTTGCTGAAGTCCAAAAATATCACCTCTTATACAACTCTTAATACAACTCTTAGACACAGGCAAGCACCATGTATGCATTAGACTGCATATGTTATACATGTATAATCATGTTTTAGCAGAAATTAAACAAACTGCATTATTGCTACCCAAGTCCTCAGCCTGCCAGTTTTGCCTTCACAATGCTATCCTTCAAGGAGATTTTAAAGAGATGTTTGCTGAGCTCCCCAAAGCCTTGGTAAGGTTAGGCTTTCAGAAAAAATTAGCATGAAATCTGTACAAAGTATAACTTGTACCTAACCTCCCACCCTACTCCAACATCTATTACTAATTACATGCCTTCTCCTATAGCTTTTTCCTTTCCCTTTTTTCATTACACCAAAGCAGGATGAAGGCCAAGAGCCTGGCCCGGATAAGCCTCTGGTCCTGTACAGGCCAAAAAAGCCAGACACCCATGAAATCCTGTCTTTTGTTTCACACACGTATTAAACAGCTGCAGAGCCAACCATTCGGCTAAGGAAAAGTCCCACAGGCCCCTTTGCTTTCTGAAGTTTTCTTCTGCATTTACTTTTAACTGACATGGGAAATTTCACAAGGACTTTCTGTGGCATTGCTGCAGAGTTGAACAGAATCACTGAACGTTTCCTTTCTTGATCTCATCTCTTAGGCCTCAGCAATCATGCATGAGAAGCACCAACTACACACTGGAAAGTAAACCACACCCAATCCAGACAAAAGCCGGATGGATGAACTGAAGCTCTCCAAGTCTCCAGGTGGGGGTCTGGCACTGAAACCTGCCCTCACCCATGTGCAATCCTTTAAGCCACCAACCTGATCCTACCCCAGTATCGCTCACAAGGTGGAGGCACAGCAATAAAAACTTGTCAGAGCACATCCAGTGAGTTTGGATCTCAGAATCAATCTTGTCTAAGAGTTGTGTTAATGGGATTTTGACCACTCTCATATTTTTTATCTTGGGATGAAAAGCAGCTCTACTCTTTGTGGACAAGCCTGCAAATACACAAAGAAGCTGTTTCACTGGATTCTAGGAGATTATCTATGCCAATATGATCTATACCAACACAAATAACACACGCATTAAATATGTACAGGAAATGAGCTTGTAACTGCAATTAAACTGTGTTTTTTGACATTCGTAGAATTTCTCCACATATGAGCCAGCAAAGATACCTGAGGCTCTACAGGGACTGAAATACTTTAATAACCTAGGCATAATTTTCTGAAATAAAAGGATAAAAAATGGTGTTAAACACCTTGCAGTGTTTAAATACAATTAAACTAGTTCCTGAAGAAGAGGAAGTCTTGATGAAGACCAAGGGTGCCGGTAGATGCCTGAAAGAATGCTGCAGTTTGTAGTCATAATCTCTTGTGTGGTTTGTACATCCATAAATGAGTTGTATAATCACTCCTCTATTTGAATAATCCCTCCTTAAAAAAAACATAATCTGTTTATCGTGATCACAAAGCACAGCAGAAAATGTGATAATAAGCGGAGACTATTACTTATCTATTGCAATTCACAAAACAATAAATTAGGTAATTATGTTAATGATATAATATTTGCAGCCCAGAATTTAAATAATTATTAGGCAAATCACATCATGAATAGGGAAAGGAAGCAAAATAAAGGTTTATGTACCAAACAATTATGTCAGAACGCACACAGCCTATTGAACTTTAATTTGAATGAATGCAATTAAATCATGTATTTTCATGCCTCTCTGTCCTGGGTCTGTCCCCTCCCAGCTCTTGCTGCACCCCCAGCCTGCCCGTTGGCAGGACAGAGCAAGAAGCTGAGATGTCCTTGGCTTGGTATAAGCACTGCTCTGCAACAATTAAAACACCGGGGTGTTATCAGCACTCTTCTCATCCTAAGCCAAAACATAGCATTCCACCAGCTACTAGGAAGAAAATTAACTCTGTTCTAACTGAAACCAGGACACTCTCTAAACATGAGATACAGCATGCTCGAATCATCCCACTACAGGTAGCAGCCATGTAAGCCTGCAAACATGCAGGCTGCACTAAATTAATTTCAAGTTCTTTTTAAAAACTGACTGGAGTGGCTAAGCAATATTGCTTTATGCACAATCTACCCAAACCCTTCATTTTCTTCAATTCAACTTATACCAAGATGTTGATGTTTTATCACCACAATACTTCCTCCCTTCAGATTCTGCAATCAGAATGCAGAGCAGATGGGCAACAATGTCTAACGAATAAAAAGTCACAGGTAAGAGTAGGGGCACAGATGTTCAAATGATCCTGTGATAGAAGGATACATGTTAACTGCACTAAGAAAGAAGAACACATGCCTAGGATCTGAGCCCAGGGCCAAGGGATGAGAACAGCAAGTTTTATTTGAAGTTACTTTGCTGTCTCCCCCGGTGAGCTGGAGCATGTTCCCCCCCTCCCCTTACAGCTCTCCCTTCCACAGCCAGGGAAGCTCCTTGTGCAACAGTGCTTGAGTGCTGCAGAAAATGAGAGGTGATGAGTTGTGATATCCTCAGATTTAGGTAATATTCAAATACAAATATTTTAATAATCTTTCACTGTGGGATTCTAACACACTGACTTTTACACAGCTTAGAAGTTCAATGACCTGATAAGAAATCTCCAATAAATTACAGCACTCAGCTAACCTACTGTAAGATGGCTGAGCTCTAAAAAGAGAATACTTCAGCTAATGGAAAAATATCCTTATGCTCTGGGAGTGCAGCTGTGGAAACTACATTTACTTGAAGGTGTTATTTCACAGCAAGACCACTGAGGCCATGAACAAAACCATACCACGGTCCTCTTTAAAACTGTAAGGTCAACACACTCATTTCTCAGTTCGTTAAACCATGATCTCCGTGGCATTTTTTTTAAAGCTATGCTGATGAGCTAAGGCTAATTCAAATGACAATGGGAGAAGAGCCAAAGAAAAGTTTGAAACCAAGGAACTGGCTGACCTTGAACAGCGTCAGCAGTGGGCCAGGCTACCGACAGAGTAAATTTGATGGAAAGTGCGTAATGTGCCCAAATGGATGTAAGTATATACCCCAAACAATGCTTATTGATTTTCTCATTACCTTAGCACTTGTCCTCCTCATCCAGCAAAAAAAGTTGTACCTGGGGCATCTCAGCCTTTCACAAAAGGGAAATCAAACAGGATTTACCATTTCTTTAATGTACGACTGACTCTCATAATGAGGAGGAAGGGACTGTGATCGTGGGAAAGCTTTTCTCATTAAACTGTCAATTCTGTGTATCTAAAAAATTGATTAGGTGAGCTACGTTGATGATCCTGTGAATTTTAACAACTCTAAGTCAATTACACCAACATCCTGGCACAGTTTCGATACCGATGCTGGGATGTTAACTTTTACATCAGAATGAAATAGTCTCGAAAAGCCAGGGCCAGGAGGGAAAGATGTGTGGGTACAGAGGGCAGCTCTCTTAATTCAGCTGTCATAAAACACATCATTGTTTAAAACATTTTACAGTAAATGCAGTAAGATCACTTAGAACACACAATAACAAAGCATCACTTTTCAGAGCCTACAATTATTGTGATGCAGACAGCATTTCTTCCTGCTTAGATGGCAAATCAGATTACATAATGGGAAGGTAAAATGGAAGTCAGCAACACAAAGTCCAGAGCTATGTGCTATTTTTATCTTCTTAAGCTGAAAATGATGCAGACTACCACCACCAGGATCAGGAGTCACACACATCCCCGTAAGACCCTGATTGAGGAGTGCAATATCCATATGCCCTAGGAAAACCTAACCATTGGAAACGTGTGGGAATAGAAATGTTGTTTTTGCAGAGTTACATTGCTTAGAGGAAAGGAATGTGGTATTGAGATATGCTTGCAGTGATAAGAAAACTTAGCAGGCGACCTTGTAAAATGCAGACAACCAGACTCCTTAGGACAATTAGGTGAAAATCATGGTGTTAAGTCAAGTCAGATAACTGAAGAAACATTACTGCTTTAAACAGTAAAAATGTCAAAAGAAATTTGAAATTTAACAGGCCGGCAACTGAAGGCCATGCATTGTTTGTGAAGCATCAGATAGATTGTGAACCTGGATTACCCACTCACTGGGGAAACGGGAGGGTCCTGTCATTTAAAAGTATATAAACTGTTTTGGAACTAGTAGGCACGCTCCTGTTGCGGGACACCCAGTATTGCAATCGCAAATAAATTACTACTTCACCGAGACCTCGCATGAGACTATGTTGTTGGCTACAGATTGTTTCTCACATGTGGAAATAAAACCAACAAAACAAGGGGGAAAAAAAGCAAAACACCTCAAAACAGTTAAAATTTCAGAATTAGTCCATGAAGATAGGCTGAAATGTTTTATCGGACAGTCCTTGACTGGTCAGTTGCCTACTACCTTTTGCAAAAAAAATGAATATACTTTCTTTTATCCCTGCATGAAACTTCTAGTTGTTGAATTTGCGAAGTTGTAATTACAAGAGATCCATGTTCTTTTTATGCATTTGATGTTTCCAACACTGTAGGCAGAATGAGATCTATTTTAGAGTTTACATAGAGTTCAGAGACCATGTTGCTGTTACAATGACAAAACGTCTATTTTCATGGCCACAGCCTTTTATGCAACAATTGTGTCAAATCAATGTCATAGAAGTTTTTGTTAGTTGGGTTTAGTATTTTTTGGCCATTTTAATGCTCAGGAAATTATTCTTAGGGACTGAGCATATAAATTTCCATCTTGTTTCAATACTTTTGATAAACATGAAAGCTTCATGCTGTACTTGACTTTTGGAGAGAGGAGCAATATGCTGGGTAACATACAAAGTTTTTAAAAACAAACCAACATTTCTCTGCATCGATTTATGAAGTTTCAATTATAATATCTATAAAAGCATATTTTCTATACCCAGTAAAGACAATCAGAGTTCAAACCCCAGCCTTATGTTCTAGACTGGCCCCAGCATTACTTCATACAATAGATGTCTATACAAGTGATATTTTGCAGAAAATAATAGACTTGTATGCCAAATACAAAGCAAGATTTCCTTGATATATATGGTTTTACTACACCTGCCGTACAAATAATGGCTATGTTGTACTTTTGGCACAGAGGCTTTCAATACTTTCTACTCAGAGGCCGAAACAAAAAGGGATCAACACTTAAGACTTCGTTCTCTACAGAAGTATTACTTTTGGGCTAGACCTTTGTGAGGACTGAAAAAATGCCATTCTGTGAGCATGACTTCAATGAAATTATTTTATTATCTTCAGATTTGAATTACAAACTCTACTTCTGGAGAAACATGAGAGCACAAAAGGGATTAACAACAGCACAGAAGACTGCCTGGTGCCGTAGATGTGGGCACGCTCTGCCTCCCTGCCATAGAACCAAGCCCAGTGAGCGCTGACCTAGTTTGATGGCTTTTCTTCAGCATGTATTTAACCTTAAGAAAGCTGGGCTCTGTGCAGTCACTGGTCATCAGTGGACACTGCACCAGCTTTCAAGCACTCCCTAAAGTAAGACCAAAGTATTATTTTTGTCTATTCTCAAAATTGTTCAAGGATTTTACGCTATTTGTAGTACCTAAGCAGATATTGCAAGGATAATGCAAGGGAAGATAAAATATCATCGCTGGTATTAATTGCATTCCTATATATAAATATATGCTAGAAAACAAAGCTTTTTATTATCCTTCAATTAAAAATAAAGATGACCAATATAAGTAGAGTCTGCCTTGAAAGTATTTTTACACTAATCAAGTTTAGTCTTAAAACAAGGTACATATCATGAAGTACTTTACTGCCTCAAGCTAGTAATACATAAGCAAAACCTGTATGAATCAAGGTATAAAAATGAAGAGTATTCATAAGAATAATAATTATTATTTTTTACACATGGACATTTTCTTGGACATCTGACATTTTATTTTAAAAGAAATTAAAGCACTTGGCACAAAAGCTCTTGTGAGTGGTTACTCTGCTCTTCTATTAACAACTTTCCATGTCTCAGTGGGAAGAATTTTTTTTAAATTTACCAGAACACAAAAGATAAACTAGCATACACTGTATATTAATCACAGCTAACCCTAAGTCAACCTTATGACAAGTAAATTGATATTCCAAAGTTGCTACTTACTATGCTCACATTTCTGCCTTTCCCCCTAGTGAGATACCAAATTTTCATCATTTTATTTTAGCTTCAGTCCAATCATGTTAAACCTTCCACAATAAACCCCATTCACCAAATCACTTAAATTATTCAATTTTTAATAGGTTAGGTCAGTGGTATTCTGTAGTTTTAAAGCAGTTCTAGAGGCAAATTCTATGAAGACCTACATTTTTAAGCCCCTTTTATTGGATTGTTTCACTGCTGACCTCAGGGACTTTAAAACATCAGATTAGAGCTCGCGAATTCCAGACTTCTGTTGATAAAATTGGATTCCTCAAAGTTTGACCTGTGGCAACAGTTTTGTTTTGCTTTGCTCTCTTCCCCAGCAGCAGCAGTTTTCAGAACAAATGAAATACACAAGTCAGTGAATGACTGAACGAATGCTGCACCAAATATTGTCACAACAACACTCACATGGTAGGAAAAGGATATGATGACAGTTAAAGGGGAGCAAAAAATGATTTAATGGCATTCATTTTCTCCCTCACCAGGTTAGCCATTGGTTCAACGCTGGATGTGAGACACGTTCTGCTGATAAATCAAACTCGCCTACATTAATCTTTAAAATGAGAGCTGTTCAAGCCCTTGTATACTCAATAAGGTTTCTTTTTCCTGCTGTGAAATCTTAGGGACCTTTCAAACATTTCTGAGTGTGGGCTGGGCAGGGAACAATTCACTAGGGGTTAGACTTAGTTCACCTGCGAATCCCAGAAAATCTGCTGGGGACATAAAACTCGGACAATGCAGCATCTGCACTACCGCTCTGTGCAGGAAACATGGTTTCCCACTGACATGCTAAGGCTGCCTATTTCCTTGATGGCACTGGGAATTATGCATTTCACACAAGGCTGAACTCTGTCTTCCCATTATTCAGTATCGCTAGCAAATTATATGTTAGCCTTAAATCACTGGCTTAGGCTAGTAGAGAGGGAAAGGTGATTTTCCCTCCCTACTTTCCCCCGTATGGTTTTAGGCAGCCACAATGCATTTCACATTTATAATTGCTCGCCACAGATTCTTTTCAACCTTTTGAAATCCTTCCCCCCAAAAGCTGTATCTTTTCTCTCAGAAATCTTTCTCCTCACTCTGTGTAAATTTAGGATATTTTTTCCTGAATAGCTTTTTAAAATCACTGCTGAATTCCCAACATCTAATACCCTAACATCTAATGCTTCAGCTTCCAGCTGAAGATGAACTGATTTAGATTACAAATAAAGCACACAATTTTACCATGTGGATAATCAAAGCTTATAACAATTTACCTACAGGTGTACTGAATTCTCTATGGCTCAAAGTCTCCAAATCAGCATTTAATATCTTTTTATAATATAAGCTCTAAATCAACCAGGGACTATTGTACCTGATGTAAGAGTTACTGTAGGAATTTCTGCATTACACAGAAGAACGGACCAAATGATCATTATAGGCTATTTAACGTTAAAATCTGTTAATAATTTATTAGAAAACTCACACAAGAGCCCCATAAGTCCACATAGTTATCACGTGGAAAGAGGAGGAGGCAAACCTAAAGCAGTAAAAATAAATGAGACCAGAACAGGGAGGCACAATCTGGATAAAGCAAGTTTCAGTTAAGAATGGCAACTCAGTTAAAAAAAAATAAAATAATCCTTGAAAATAGATTACTATTTTTTACAGGTGAAAGCTAAAGAAACCAAAACAATAACCCTAAAGTAGAAAAACCCTCATTGGTCTTGAGAAACTGAGGGGAAGCAGGTTGAGCACACCCATTGAGATTGGCCTTTGTAGCTCTCACATTGTTAATAAAGCAAAATTTATTAAACAGGATTATTGACAGTGATTTATTAATAATGACATTTAAAAAAATCAAAAAGCAGCCAAATGAATATTAAGCATAATTAAGCATAATATTAATGCATATTAAGCAGGTTGAGAAAAAAAAGAGCTTTTAGGAAGAAACAAAATAAGGTAAACCCAAGTTTTGCAATGCTATCCGTGGATATCCATTTTCATTAGCATTTTATGGAAAGGCACCTTAAGAACGCAATAGCACTGCTGATAATTCTGATATTTTCCTGCTTCTTAGCTTCCCTTCTGAAGAGTCCTCACAGACTAAGAAGACTAGTGACTTAGGAAACATGCATGAATCTTCAGCTCTCAAACACAATAGATGCATTTACTTATGTGGGGTACATTCTTTAACCCACTGACAACCTACTCTGAAGCACCTAGAGTCCTTTTTTTCAAGTGATGCTTGTCTGATAAACAAGAAAGTGATACAGAGAAAAGCAGCCAACCTGCCGAGTGCGGTGCTCCAGAACACCATTGCACAAAGTTTGGTAAAACATGTTAGCATAAATACTTTGAAAACGTTAACGGACAAGAAGTCTGGAATCTGGGTGCATTTTGCTGATCTCTCCCCTTTCCTTTATTAAGCCCCTATTACAGAGCCAGCATGAGACACTGATTCTGTTACAGAACCACCAGTAGCAAACTTCTCGATAGCATCATCAGATTAAATTGATTGCTGATTTCTCTAGAACACAGATCTGCTTTCCTATAGTTGGAATGTATTATATATTATTAGTCCTCTAGCCTACAATAGTTTTGAAGTAGATATTCCTGAAATCTATATGTTTATCTTTGTGCTTTAAGGTCCTACTTTCACTGCTAACCTACAAATATTTCTACACAACCATGGTTTTGAGCCATCTAGATCCCCCTCTTTCCATTTCCTCCCCCCCCCCCCCCCCCCCCCCCACTTTTTTTTAATTGAAACAAGTAAATAACAACATGCCTGCTTCATGGGCAATGTTTAAAGCAGAAAGTTAAATTCCAGCTCAGTCAGAATGGAGGTCAGATAGGCTGTGAAGTTTTGAAGTGATACCTGCCACCCTGGTAATACACCTTCAGCCACAGGCAACATGTAGGAATAATTCAGTTTCCATTTTTGAACTCTGGCTAGGGAAAGAGGTAGTTATATTAGGGTGGGTGCTCCCAAATGTCACTTAACATTAAACAAAGTTAATGAAAAGCTCTCAGAAGGTCATTATCGGTATGCATTTACGCTTTGAGAGAAGGAAGCAGATTACACTTCATAGCAAGTCCATTTAGAGGCATCAGACTGTTGATAGCTCTACTTTCAAAAATCAAGGCCAGCACAGATAACACTAGGCACATACAGGCTGCATTTAATGTCATGCAGTGGCAGAGTCCCTTCACCATTCTTGCTACTCTGATTAGAAAGCCAAAATTAGATATTGTAGAGATTTACCCAGTATCCTGTACTTTAACATTCCTCACAGTACTTGAATTTGAGGTAGGGTTTAGTGCAAGAGCAGCAAAACAGTTCACCAGAGGGTGAGAAAGTTCTTCTGTTACAATGTAACACCCACCCCCAAAGCTCTCCTGCATCATATATCACACAGAATCACACACAGAATTTCTAGGTTGGAAGAGACCTCAAGATCATCGAGTCCAACCTCTGACCTAACACTAACAGTCCCCACTAAACCATATCCCTAAGCTCTACATCTAAACGTCTTTTGAAGACCTCCAGGGATGGGGACTCCACCACTTCCCTGGGCAGCCTGTTCCAATGCCTCACAACCCTTTCAGTGAAGAAGTTCTTCCTAACATCCAACCTAAAACTCCCCTGGCGCAACTTAAGCCCATTCCCCCTCGTCCTGTCACCAGGCACGTGGGAGAACAGGCCAACCCCCACCTCGCTACAGCCTCCTTTAAGGTATCTGTAAAGAGCAATAAGGTCACCCCTGAGCCTCCTCTTCTCCAGGCTGAACAAGCCCAGCTCCCTCAGCCGCTCCTCGTAGGACTTGTTCTCCAGACCCCTCACCAGCTTCGTCGCCCTTCTCTGCACAACAATATATATTACATAGTGCTGAAGAATTTAGTTTTATAATGTCAACAATTTATTTTTTATTAATAAAAGTGACATCTCTTGCCAAGTTCTCTCAGCAAAAGCATTGTTAATAGTGTTTTCCAAGGATGTTGTAGTCTTGAGAATACACAGCCAGATAGTACCAATTTGGAGCCTGCCACCTGATTATCAAAATGTAAAGGCATAATCCTAGGAGAAAAACTGCTTTTGCAAGCAAATGTGAAAGCAGGGAGTACTTCTGCTATAACTAAGAACATTTCTATTAGTCCACCTGATCCCTCTAAAAGATTCTCCTCTTAGCTGGATCTTGCCTGAGTTCAGGTAAGACTGGCCTCTCTCCCAACCCTTTAAGGGAAGTTTTGTCAGCTCTATTCCTCCCTTTCAGAGAAAAAATATCACATGCTACTAATAGTAGCTTTCACAGTTTGGGAATATGCAAAATTTGGAAAACACAAATGTGGCTTTTTCTTCTCATATCAGCTAGATGGCTTCTCAAGATCAGTGATATTTAGGTGGACGTATACTATTAATGCAGTACTTGATACGTAAGATATTATGACTTGTCTTTATTAAACATATCATCATCAAAAATTCTATTAGACAGTTTCTGCAGAGACGCATACTAGGACCAACCCAACATTCAACCCTTCATTCTCTAGAAATCAAGGGCATAAATTTATCCTGGGCTACACAAAAATTCAAGTGACTGGGGACTCCTGAGTGTCAAGCTTCCTTTGTAAGACACACCGCACTATGGAGTCATCTTATGGCAAAAGGACTTAAGGGCAAAGTAATTTCTATTAATACAGATGCTAAAAGGAACAACAACAACAAAAACACCCTTCAGATATCAGATGTCCAGTTTCAGATGTTGTATATTGGATGGTAATTCCAAGAAGGCATTCTGAAAATAATCAACCAGAGTGCTTAACTCGCAACAAGTACTGTTTGTTTTAAAAACCTGAATATCAGAGAAAATAGTTTTTACTTTTTTATTTTTTTTTTTCCCAGATGAACTCAGTATTCTGCTCATTATACCTAGTATTTCACTTTCATTTTCTTAAAGCATACTTCTGTATTATACAGAGCTGCACTATTAAATTTTCATATTCAGTGGCCTTGTAAAAGCGTAAGAAGCACAAAGGAAAACAGTCTGCCTTTGAGTGCTTCTTCTGAATTAATCAGTCAACTGGTTTCTGCTCAAGTTTCAGCTCACAATTCTAGCAAGTTGATTATGGAAGGTTTTGGTTTGCCTCACTCTGCTCCTGCCACATGATAGTAACAAAGTAAGCCCTGCAAATTAGTAAAAGTTGAAATGGAAAAACAGTACTTCTAAGGAAAAACAAAAAAAAAACAAACAAACACAAACAAACAAACAAACAAAAACAACAACAAAAAAAAAACAGCTCACATGGATCCTCCTCATTATCTTTAGTTACAGAATCTATCCTAATGGTTTTCCCAAGGTTCACATCATGAAGATTTCAGTGTGCTGAGCTCTATCTCCTTTCTTTTTCTATTCTATAAAGGGTGGAAAAAAGGGGGACAATCAAGGCTCAAAGAAAATATGTCAACTCTCCCACCTGACATGGCCATTTCATCTTGTGTGTAGGAAGGATGGAGCTTCAGATGCACTGTCTTTAGGGAAATGGGATGTTACAGATGGAAGAAAGGCTATCTAGTGCATGGGGAATTGAGAAAATAAATAAGGCTGGATTGAAACCTTAGCCTGAATAAATAATCATGGGCTCTTACATGTATCTTTTGCATGGGTTAAAAAACCTTTTCCTCAGCATAGAGAAAGGGTCCCCTGGGATGCTCCTGAGTTCCATGCACTAAAAGATGGCCTCTGTGAAGACAGAGTGACAGGAGGTGGAGATAGGCCCATGGAGCTGTTCCTGTTGCATACCACAATAGACAGAAATTGCAGGCAGGCTTTTTGTTGGTTTTTTTTTTTTTTTTTTTTCTTTTCCTGTTGGTGAAATCCCATATCCAAACTAGAAATATTTAGAGAAAACCAATAATCTATTTTCTTTAATCATTGATGTACTTTTTTTTTTTTTTTTTTTTTTTTTTTCCCCACAAGGAACACAACATGCACCTGATGATCACATTATTACAATACTTTTGAACCTCCAGATCCTTTTATGGTCAGTGTTGTAGTTTCCAAAAGATTTAAGGTTCCCTTTAATCAGATGAATATTTCATGATTTTTAAAGACCTGATAAGGAAGACTACTGCTCTCGTTTATCTCTTAGCTATCAAAAATCGTGCTATAAGGCAGAAGAAAGAGCAGATTAAATTGGGTACAGAGGCAGGAGCATCCTGAAACGTATCTCAGGCAATGAAATGATCTTCAACTTTGTCTAGAGGCCACACAAGGTTCCCATAAGGCTTATTTTGTCCCTTACCAACACTTGATCCTTACCAACTCCTCAATCCTTGAGGAGCAATCACAACAGTAAATATTTTTTCATTACCAAATCCATAGTGTATATGAATAGACACTGGGGTTGTCTGCTGAACTGTAGGTAACTAGTCTTTATAGAAAGAGTGCCTGAACTGTTATTTGTTGATACCAGTCACTCACATTCTCATCACTTAAATTTGATATTCCCTCTATTTTGGTTGCATTTCTATCATGGCACCAGCTTTAAAAGATGAACATATAAAACAGTGACAATTTGCTACGTTAAAATGTGGAATAACTAACAGCTTGATTTTAGTTAAATCTATTTTATTTAGGCTTCAGCATATTCTGTAGATTCATCTACGGACTTAACCCTAGTAAAAGAGGTGGCTAAGACCTTCCTGATGATTACAGCGCAATAACCCAATACCCATCTGTTTAGCTATTAAATTCTCATCTCACTTTTTTCTTAGCATACTTATTAAAAATTGAAATCTCTAAAGCAAGGTGTCAAATTTCTCACTGAAAACTCCAGAAATATATTTACTTTTAACAGGAGGGAGGAGTACATTGGTCAATCTTGCAAATACATATCGACCTGATCAGAAAGCCAGTGCTGAAACTGATTTTAAGCATGATGAATACCAAACTGGTAAAATTGGGATTAAAGAGTGCTACCAAAAATTATTTTGCATATAAAACATAGTTTCAAAGAGAAAATAAAATGAGGTATAATTTAATTGAAGTCACTAGACTATTCTCTGCATTATTGCTAATGTTCATACAATCAGTCGGGCAAATAAGGAAAATTCACTAAAAAGGGATGAAGTTTTCCAACAAGTTTTAAAGCATTTATCTCTTTTACTATGAATCACGTGCAGAAGTTGCGTAGGTCTCCAAAGTACCACATTTCCAAAAGCTAATTACATCCATGCCAGATAAAGGAATGAATTAAAAACCAGTTGGTTTCTTTTTCATTTACAGACAGTTTATTAGAGAAAAAGGCAAAGCAACTGGATTATGAGCCAAATCCTATTTCATTTCTTTCTGCAGCAAAATTCCTGTTTATTGGGACTGGTTTGTCCTCAGTATTTCATCTACAACAAAGTCATTGTTAAAAAATACATGTAAATGGCCCCAACTTAAGCCAGACAACATTCAGGCCTTCATTGCTGCAACCATATTCTCACATGAAAAGACAGTATTTTCTTCTTCCATAATGTTATTTATCCTGTAGCACACAAAAATAATCAAGACACACATATGTGAGAAAAATGGATCAGATGTACAAAGATACAACGACCAAATTTCCACATGCATTCTTTCTACCCTCCCTCAGCCAACTCAATTTTCCAAAACCTCCAACTCCATATGACTATGGGGACCTGCAGGTAATGGGTAAAAAATGTTCGCAAGCTACTGTTAAGAAAGAATTAATATGAGAAAATACACCTAAATATCCCAAGCCAGCTGGTCAGAAGTTATCCCTACCCCTATGTGTTGGGTCTGTCTGAGCTGGAGTCACCTTTTCCCGGCAGCAGCCCACACAGTGCTGTGCTCTGCACTCGTAGCTGGAACAGCACTGATATCACTCCAGTGTTGTGTCTATTGCTGTGTAGTGCTGGCACAGCATCAGGACTCCTTCCAAGCCCCCAAGAGCCAGCAGGCTGGGGGTGGGCAAGTGATGGGGAGGGGGCATTGCTGGGGCAGCTGACCTAAACCAACCAAAGGGATATTCCATAACACCTGATGTCACACTCAGCAATAAAAGGGGGGGCTCTCGTGGGGGAGGGGGCTGTTCCTCCTGAACAACCACTACGCGTTTGAGGCCCTGCTTCCCAGGACGTGGCCGAACACCGCTCGCTGATGGGAAGTAGAGAATAATTTTTTCTCTCTCTGTGCTTCCACACGGACTGATTGCTTCTTTTGTCTCTGTTTTTCCTCCCCATTCCCTTTCCCTTTAATTAAACCTTTCTCATCTCAAACCTCGAGTTCTCTGTGTTGTATTTTCTCCCCCTTCCTCTCTGAGGAGAGGGGGAGTGAGAGAGCGGTTGTGGTGGAGCTCGGCTGCCCACCTGAGTAAAACCACCACACCCTATCCATTACAAAGTGAATGTATACACCAGTGGTTATTGTATACCGAAAAAAGATGCTTTGATGCATTTAAAATGCATCATTTTAAAGTTGTCAGCCCACACCTCCATTTTTGCCTGACCAACAAAAGATAAATGACAGTGACACAATGATGTGCAAATTATATATATATATATATATATATATATATATATAAAAGTTTTAAAAGCAAACATTTCCATTGATAAACCACAAAATAGCAATACACAGTTCAAGAATCGTGGTATTTGTAAGGTATGTGCCCCTATGGCATAATGTTGTTAGAAAGATTTGTTTTTGAATTTAGTGCTGGAATGGACAAAGAAAACCATTATTGGGCAATACTGCCAGCAGATTACATTTGAATTGTAAATGGCTCAGCCCAATTATAAAAAGAAACTACTGGAAATGTTCTGTTGTTGATACAGCACAGAAAAACAACGTTTTCTGAGACTAAAAGGAATACCATAGATTTTATGCAGATTCTCTGCTCTGCACATAGCATGGGCACATCAGGGTTGCATCTAATAGGGTCTTGTATAAAAAGCCTTCATAATTATTTTTATATGGAAACCATTTCTTACTTTTCCTATTCAGCAAACTTCCCTTTTCACCTCCCAGTACACTGTACTGATTTGTACCCTCCAAAGCCGCAGCATCTACCATAGGTCATGGAGGCAGTGAATCAAAGACAATGTGGGGCTTCCAACTGAGAAATTATTTTTCAGTGGAGACCAACCTCATTTGCATGAACTAAGTACTAATGAGCTAAACAGCACAGAGACTAGGGAAAAGCAAAGTGGGATGATTTCGTAATACCATCTACGTGCACTGCAGAGCAAAACAAAGGAACTCATTTATTAATATTTTATAGATTGTTACATAAATAGTAAAGAAAAACATCAAGTTCAGTGGACAGAGTTGGTGTAATAAACCGAACTACACAAGCCACATACTGCCTTAGCAAAAAATGAGCGGAACTGAATCCGTAGGTACTAAAAGACCCACTTTGAAGAGTCAGCTCTTTTTTAAGATGACTACCATTAAATGAGGTGGTCACATGTCACTTTTCACTGGACTGAAAAAAACAAACAAACAAACAGCATCCATGAGCAACAGGATGCAGTGGCTGCACCCCCTCGCAGTAGGGGTTCTTAGCCCCCAGCTGTCAGAGCAGCATTGACACAGTGCTATGTAACCGCAGCATGCACGCAAGTTCAAGGTTTAGTTTTAGCTCTTTTTCCAGAGCTGCCCATTTAGCTATTATCTCAGCAACATGCAAACCAACTGCAAATCCTTATACACAGCGGCTTCACCTAGAAGAGCCTTCAGGCTTGTTTTCTGGCCACTCTGCAGACATGAAGGCCTGGTCCTACTGCCTTTATTGTCTGACACAGCGACAAATCTCGGTGTGTCCAACTGTCCTTGAGGTTCAAGTGAGTCAAGTATCTAACCAAGTGGCCTCATTTTTCAAAATCTCAAATTGCCTTTTTCACCTTTAAGAACCCCCCTGCTATTACCACAGAGCAGATCCTGACAGACTCTTTGCTGATGCACAGGAGGCAGCATTTTAGAAAACCTTTCATGCTCCATGTTTGGACGTGTCAGAATTGCAGTTCCAGGAGGGAAAGAATATATCACAGCGGGAGAGGGAAGCATTTTGAACCATCACAAAGGACTACATCAAAGCATGTCCTTTTCCAAGGCATTAGGTTGTGCTGTGGCAGGAATGGGAGGAAGGAGACTCTGCTTCTCCGAGCGGACAGAGAATTAATGGAGGGCTGTAGCAACAGATCATAATTTCATTGCATGCAAACCCTTGGAGAAAAAACATTGATCGTGGATCTAATAACAGAAGCATTAATAAAGCATAGAAGCCAATCACAAAGGTGTACAAACGTTGCCCAGATGAATCATTCACTAGCTTGCTGCCCAATCGTCATGCTGGGGCCTGGTGTGCCCCTTGCATTGCTCCTGGAACTGCCCCTTGGCATCCGCCTGCAATTACAGCTGGCCACTGCTCATCAGAAGACTGCAGTACAAGCACGCCAGAACCTCAAAGCGCACCCCAGTGCCTCACTATGCTGGGAAACCAACTTTAGAAGGAACCCTGGCAATTTATGCACACTGAAAGTGTAGTGAAGATGCACAGCTAGGGGCATATCTGCTAGCTAGAAAAGGAAGTTTAGAGATTTTTTTTACTTAATGTTCATCTTGAATTACTTTACAACAAAGGAATAAAGACAACAATGAAAAAGCAGAACTACCCACTAAACTTACAGTGTTTAAAACCGGAGATGGAAGTTGATTCCAGACTCAGGCCTACTTTTAAGTGATTTCTGTGTAAGAGCATCTGCCTAACACAGATGAAATATAAACTTTATGTTGTACTATTGCTAATTAGCAAAACAACACCTTCTAATTTGGTATCATTTTTTTTGCAGTGTTCTAGTTATCTATGACAGGATCTTTCTACTAACTGAGGACAGACGGATATGACTACCACTTCTTCCTTTCTGTGGAAGAAGTCCTTCACGTGGACGAATGCTGCCAGCCACCTGGCACATGCCTTTGCACACACAAATCGTCAGCGCATACGATCCTGGTTTTGCTAGAAAGTCTATTACAGTTTAAGGGGTGGGAAGATAGTCTATTACAGTTCAAGGGGTGGGAAGAAAGTCTATTACAGTTCAAGGGGTGCCTTCAGAATTCATCACAGTTTGGCATTGACACCGTAGGATTTTTTTTATTTATTGTAATGTTTTCATGCTCAGATAAATTACTTTCAAGGGAAACATTGATCATAGGATAACTCAGAGAAAATCCATAGCACTGAACTAAGCCAATGTATATCTTAAACCTCTGTTTTTTTGCCAAACCATTAGTTAAATGTGCTTCTCACATCTAAGTTGCTCTTCAACAGCTTGCAACAGCTTTCTTCTCATGGGAACATCTCTCTTGTTACTAATGGAAACGGCTGGAGAACTGGCATTTCACCACTGCACTAACAAAATGTTAGACATTGGAACAGGCTGCGCAGGGAAGTGGTGGAGTCACCATCCCTCTAAGTCTTTAAAAGATGTTTAGACGTAGAGCTTAGGGATATGGTTTAGTGGGGACTGTTAGTGTTAGGTCAGAGGTTGGACTCGATGATCTTGCGGTCTCTTCCAACCTAGAAATTCTGTGATTCTGTGATTCTGTGAAAAGATAGATGTTATCAAGTAAGGGAAGAAGTTACTGTTCCTCTCCACTACCGATATCAGATGGTAGATGGAAAGAAAGCTTTTGTTACCTTGAGAAGGCACCTGAGCTGAAACAGATAGAAGATCCTGTTGCCACTCCCTGCACCACTGGGTATGAATGGGCAAGAGAAGAGTATGTGGCAGCAAGCAAGGAAAATGAATTAGTAATACCCAATCTTTTTGTGGGAAGAACAAGAAGCATTCCCAGCAGTAAGACAGATTTTCAAGGCCCTCAGCACTGGGGTGTTGAATCAAACCAGAAAGTTATGCGAACAAGCACCCCAGTTTGCTCTGAAGCTTTCAAAGTGCAAAGCCAGGTCTCAAGTTCTGTTCAAAAAGCAAATACAACCAAACTTCAAGTAGAGGATTTATGATGTAGAATGACACCATGGTGACTTGCTGAGTTTTAACATAACTTTTTTTCTTTAACTGCACTTCCCACGTTAAGCCTGTACATGTAACCCAGACAGCCTATGCTCCTGAGAGGCTTAGCAGCACATCCTGCTGACGCAGAGCACAGGCAGGGCAGGCACCTGGCTTAAGCACTTGCCCATGTAGACACGCACTCTTACAGCAAAGTAGAGAACTAATAATATATTCCTCTTTCTCTCTCACAGTTACATAATGCCACTTTTGATCTAGCGGACACCAGAAGTAAACAGAGCAAAGCAATAACAAATGCAGACTTTCTCCTGAAAATACCTATTTCAAATCCCAAGTTACCTAATATTTACTGTTTAAAAAGTAAAGTAGAAATGCAGAAGCCATAGAAATCATTTAAAAATTAGTGAGATAATTCTTTTACAGAAACAGATCTTTTCTTAACTTTAGCTATGGCTGTTAAAATGGGCAGTCAGATGCAGTAAAATTCTGCCATGGATAGTGGATAATAGGATTTAAGCCCTCCCTACCACACCTCTTCTGCAAAATGCAACTGTAATGGAAGAAACAACAAAGGCTTCTGAGAGGATTTTGCTTTTGCTGAGCTGTCAGAAAAATTGTGCCTTAAGTTTTTGCATCCGTGATAGTCCCCAACACCTGCTCCAGCAACACCTTTGACAGGGGCGTGTAAAGTCCTCCAATGCACTATAGCTGGGGATTTAACAGTTTAAAATTGTGAGGACACAAAGCACCTATTGTCAGGTCTGGCCTGCAGTTCAAGGGTCAAAACAGAGGACAGAAATCACAAGATCTACTTCAAAACAAAAGCCAGGAAGGACAGTGAGAAAAATCCACTTTAACATTGTCTGTGTTCTCATCCTATACAGGACACAGTACTAGATTTAGTTTTTTCCTAACAAAGAATACACTATCTAGATAAATCAAAAAAATGGGTACATAAGCTCAATATATCAAGCTTCACATATCGTATAACTGACGGTACAATAGATATAAAAAATACCGTAATTTACTCTTGTCAGAAGAATGAAAAAATACACCTGAGTCTCTATTTGCTGAGCTCTAAGTTCATTCTCTCACTGAATCACATGCTTGCCATTCATGCTTCTATCCACAAAGCCTCTAATTTTGTTTTGTTATTAAAAATAATAGCTAAAGAAAGAAGAACAAACAGTATATATCTGGCTAGACAACAGACATAAGTTTCCAAGAAATGTGAGTAGAGCAAAAATGAGACAAAATAAAATTTAGATTTCACAATCTTGACAGCATGACTTTAAGCTTCCTGTTACAAAGGCATTTGAGATCACATGCACACTGTTGGAACAAAATAAATTCAAGATTTGCTATATGCAGACATTCATGTGGAACACAGCCTTCTGATCTACTGGGTATCTTTGAAATCTGCCCCTAAAGGTAAAGAAAGAGCCCAAGCTATTGAAATATTTTACATAAACCAACTTAAATATAGATGGCGAAATACACTCTTGTTATTACCAAATCAGTTTTGGAATAGCAAGAATAACAAAAGCTCCAACGCTCCCTACAACCGAAGAAAGAAATGCTTAAATAGAAGAGTTGTAAAGAGCATTTCTTACGTAACAAACTGATCTAATCCACTTAAATTTCACAAGAGTTATCTTCTAGAATCTCTTTGCAAAACTAATATACAAACTAAATAAAGAATACAGTATTATCAGGGCCAATATGCATGCGTTATACGCAAATTAGTTTGAAAACTCCTAAGAAGTACTTGTACAGTTCATGCAAGATGAACAGACTCCTCAAAATAAGGTGAAATAGGACTGTTGATGACATTTCCAGGAGGTGCAGTGTGTTAGACTGATAACTGCTAATTTCTGAAAAGGCTTCAGAATACTCCAGGAAGAATACTTTTAGAAAATTAATGTCTTCATAAAAACATGTAAAAGCAATAAACCCCTGAGATTAGCAATAGAGCATCTGTTAAGTAGTTTATTTTTTATGTTAGTAGAAAGTCTGACAAAGAGGTCATGCCAAGTTAGTATGTATGTCACAAGTTACACTACGTTTATTTCTCTGTGAAGCATAAAATATTTACTATGCTGTAATATGCTGCTGATATTAAATAATTCCATCAAAGCCAAGACACACAAAGGGGGATTTGCTGATTTCCTATGAAAATACAAGCATAAATCTTAGGTTTCTGTATAATTAGCTAAGCCAGCCAAAAGACCTCATATGGTTTCTTCAGGCCTCTGTTTCTCACGGCAAAAATAGAAATGGTGCTTCTTCAGGGAGAAATTGCTCAAATACATAGACATTAACACTGGCTTTCAGCTCCACATAACCTCATTAAGTCTATTGCTACCCTGAACAAGGACCAAATGTTTTCTCAATTACATCAACCCAAACTGACTCACAGGTAATAATGGCAGTGTAAATATAAGAAAAGAGCCCCGTTGCACTAACTGAGCATGTGCGTATGACTTCCTTATTTTACCAGTCATTAAACAAACCCTTTCACGTCAGGATGCAGCAGGAGTTATGGAAGAACCATCACATGGACAGAGGCAGTCACCTGTCAGAGCTCTCTAACACAGTCATGCAGTCAAAAGCAGTCATGCCTGTATCCCCCAAGGAATTTGTAAACTAAGGCACGCACCATACTTTTCAACATCCTCATGCTACTTTGAACACAGTTCTTTGCTAACCATTAAAAAAAATATATTTTGCTTAGATCTAAGTACTCATGTTTGTCTTCAAACACCAATGATTTGTGGTATAAGCCTGTCAATGCAGTAGCTGTTTACGGCTACTTACTGTTGATAAACAAATAAGTAGTTGATAAACAAATAAGTAATACTTAACACCAAACAGATTAGAAATTGTTTCAGCTACAGTTTTCTGCAAATGGTCACTTTCAGCATAAAAAAATGACATTGAGGAAGAAAGTAACATTTTACTTCATAAAATTACCATCCCAATATTCATTGTGAAAGCACAACAGTGGGGGACATTGAAATTTAACGTAATTATAGTGGTTATATTATGAAAAGCCTACCACTCCATTTTATTCATTTCACTCGTACTCCCATGAACTCCTTTTTCAGAAGGAAAGGGAATTTTTCATTTCTGTGTACTTGTTGCTGATTGTGTTGATGTAAAGGCTATTATATAATCAATACCACTTAACATTCTTTTCAATTTACTACTTTACTACTACTATTCTAATTTAAGCTATCGTAATAGCTAGGATAGACTGCTTTATAATCAACATATTCTGTTAAGGATCAGATATACCTGGTTCAATTAAAAAAAAAAAAAAGTTACGGCTGTATCAGACTTACCTGTTAAGAGCATATATGAGCATTGCCTAGCAAAGTTGCCAGGTCTCAAATTTTATCAGTTCAGACTTTCTACTGCCTTTACCACTAAAGAGAGACATGGCCTCTCCTAACACATCAGTCATCTGCCATATAGCAAGCACGTTTCTGGTCCATTTTGGAGATTAAATGGCTGTGAGCCTGAGTCAAGCTCAGAAGTTCTTTTTCAGAGCTGTGAAAGCAAGGAGCTTCCAAAGCATGAAACAGAAATGAAATCCTAAAATAATCATGAAAAATATTACCAAAATCCAGAGTAATGCTGATGCTACACAAAACTGTGCAGACCATTACCTGCTCCTTCTGAACTGTCTTCTCCTTTAACATGTTTGCCCTCCAACAGGGCTAGGGACAAGTTGTCCTTGCTCTCTGTGGTACATTAAATCTTCCTGGAAGGAAGTTAAAACAATTTAGACAAGAGAGATGGCACAAAATACTCCATTCTTTGCATATTCACACATTCAAGCTTTGGATTAACTGATCGGGAGGACTCATAGAAATAGTTTCCTAATTTTCAATATCAATGCCAGCTTTTCCTTCCTACTTTCACATGCTCAAAAACTTTTAAAGGGCAAGAAAATAACCTTTTTTTTTTTTTTTTAAAAAAAAAAAAAAAAAAGTGAATTTGAAATGCCCTAAATGCATTATGACTGACATGGTTAAACACATACTGCTGCAGCACACGGTTTATTTTGATAATGGTAAAGAACCATAGAAAATACTGCATTTGTCTTTGTCAGATATAGGAGATCTTTACCAAGTTGATCAGGCCTTAAGTGGTTAGCAGGAAGACGAGAAATGCAATAAACAAGCACAGATTGAGGGATTCTTCACAAGGACTATGATCAATCCCTTCAGCTGCATGAATGATCAAACCATATCCTTAGGCAGTATGAGACAACTTACCAAAATAATTGTTTCAGCATGAACTAGTCTATTCAACGATAGCAGGAGACAACATAGGAATTTCATTAAAGGCTACTTGCAATATTCTGTTATAATTTAGATGGCAAATGAAAACAAAGAGCTCCCAGAGAGCCTAATGCCGCTGTGTTCAATGTAACCTATACATATTACGCCTCTGATATCTAACAAAGTTGTAATTAATTACAGTCTAACTATAAGACAAAATAACAAGGAGATGAAAGGAATGAAGAGACCAGGCATCAGAGAAAAAAGCTGGTGAAGTTTTGTGACCTGCCTTTCATTATTGCTCATTCAAAGCATCTCTCTCTTGCCCCAAACATTTAAGCACCTTTTGCTCTCCAGCAAGACAGGCATATTAGGTGCATGTGTCCTAGATTGAGAAGCCGCTACAGAAAAAAAAATAAATCTTATAATGAGAACTTCACCCTCAATTCTAGCTACTTTGTCTGCTATAAAGGGACACAAAACCTCTGATTCAGGTTCATTTGAAGTCTTCAATACGGTCACCATTAAAGACTGTCAGCAAGCTTCCTTTTGAGCATCTCATTACAAGCTCCGACAAAGAGATGAAACCCAGAACTCAGCAGTATAAAGTTTCTGCAGTTGCCTGACCACATAGAGAAACTTCTTAACTAAGAGAACTCCCGTCTTCATCTCTTCCCAACACTCCCTCACGCTTTTCTAGGAATGATTTTACAGGGGCAGGTGCAAACAGTAAGCAACTCCACAGAACCAGGAACACCTCAGAAGCACCATAAAACATTGGTCTGCAAGCTCTGTGCTGCAGACTCTAAGCAGATAGTCACAGAGATTGAGACCCTGTGTTAGAGGGACCACAAACACTTAGGTAGCCCAAACACAAAACATGGAATTGGGAGTTTTACAGCAGTTCTTCTGTGCATCTCAACCATTTCCACTCACCATACGCTGGCTAAGTTTGCAGAGTGGTTTGCCATATGCAAACTGTTCTAAAGGAAAATGAACTGGAAGTGCCATGCAAGGATGAATCAATTTGCTTCCATTCCTAAGGAAGACATGCGGGTCCAAACCAATGAGTTGTCTTTTGCACAGCTTCAAAAGCACATGCTGGAAAGAATACTGGGGACCGGACCAAATCCAGTTTAAAGTAACAGAGTGGAGCCAAAATATAGCACAGTTATAGGGATCTCAACATCAGCTGTTGTGATCTAGTGGACTTTACAGATCGCAATGAATGACTTGCTAATGCAGGCCGTTATCCTGTCTCCTTTGTTCCAAAAACTCATACCTTGGAATAATGAAACAAGTAATGAGGTAAGAAGTCAAACACGAGACATAAAATTTATAATTTTTTCCCTTCATGATTTTTCTTCACAAGTCTGTCAAACAAAAAAAGCAAGGTGTGTTTTAAAATCTTGGTCTAGCACCTGCATTTAAAAAGTGTGCTCAGCCCTGAAGAGACAGTATTTCACAGCTAGTCTACATTTTATTGAAGGACAAAATTTACTAAAGATAAATATTACATGTTCTATAGTGGCTACAGTTTTGTATCTACAGACAACTCAAGTCTGAACAAACTCGCTAGGGGTCTCAAAATTCACAGCTTATCAGATTTAAAGGCACAGCAAGGGACTTTATTATACAATTTAATAACTTGGAGTGCTGAGACCAAATGCAAACATAGTTTGTATGGAGTAAAAAATAGAAACAGTTAGCCCTTAATTATGAATGGCCTACAGAAAAGACCTGTCAAAAATTTCTAACAGCTGTTGAAGAAAGAAATCATTTTTACAGGTCAAAATCAAAGGTCCATTGAATGGAGAGCCCTGCGTGTCATGGGGCTGTACTGATTTGCAGATGTGCAATGAATTGTTGTTCCCCACAGGACCCGAGGAAATGGGCTGCTCCCCACATGGCCCCTGAGGCAATGTGGGGTTTGCTGCAGCGGGCAGAGCCGGGGAATGCCCACAGTGCATACCTGGATTTTAAGTTTCTGTCATTAACACTTGGGATCTATTCACGTGTAGTAACTGCAGGTAGAAAAGGATTAGGGACTTTGGTCACATGAGAAGAGCTACATTGGAAGGGGACAGAGTTAAAGCACTTTAAAAATACAAGGAAGGAATAGACACACACACGGTTTATAAACGGTAGTCCTACATTAAAATAAAGCTATTTATCAAAACCAAACTAAAGTTCATTTGCTTTGTATCCATACAATGCTGTCATTTTAATTATGCATCTGGGATAACAACCACCCATGAGAAGTCTGTTTCTTACACGTAGCTGTCTACGCTTAAATCTAAAAGCGCAAATCTGATGCAGCTACAGGCTAATACTCTATATTTTTTTAAAATAGCATTAAGATTGCAAATGAAGCAACTTTTTTCTGCAACTAAGCACAAGTTTTTATCTTAAACTTTTGTGATCAAAATTGGTACCTGTTTCACCACAGTAAGGGTGCAGACACACTGCGGGCTGCAGGGTGCTGTGAGAACAGGCCGCGGCTGCCCCAGGCCTGTCACAGCAGGTATCAGCAGCCCCACCTCAGGCCATGACTGGGCCCATCTGGTTTTAATTGGCAATAAACTAATTGTCCCCAAGTTGTGTCTATCTGCACATGCCAGTAACTACTAAGCCATCTTCCTGTCTTTCTCTCTACCACAGACTTCTCCATTTTGGTTTCTTTTGCTGAGGAGGGGAAGGTGTGGCCAGGCAGCATCTGCCAGCCAGCTGTGGCCATCACACACTGACACTGAGGATGCAGGCTGGTGACCCCCTCAATAGAGCCTTCTCTTTGCAAGGCAAATCGTGATGTACCTAACCTCAATACCAAGCCCTGGTTTTGTTTCTTTCAAGGTCAATATATACATAAAACTATTTCTGTGCTGTATGAAATCATTCATATGGGGATGACTCCAAGAGAAACTTTGCAGACAAGCCTACAGTTGAGTGCTTCATCAGCATCCTTTCATTTGTTCAATAGTAACTGATAAAACAGTGAAATCAATTTAAGCAATCGTAAGAGTTAATGCACTCCACTGGGTATTAGCAAACATACAGGAGTACTATACACTGGAAATTAAACCAGGCTTGCTGCCTAGGACAGAGGGACAAACAATATTTTAAAAATCTCATACTCCCCAGCTAATGAGCTTTTAAAATTTAACTTACAGTAATTATATTTTTCCAAAGGTGTCCTTGTTTATTTAATTTTTTATTTTTTAATTTTTAATAATATGATCATTAACCTAGAAATGATTTACTTTTATCTACCTTCTTATTGCCAGTAGAAATGACTTTGACTGGGACATGAAACCACAATAATGCCATAATGAAAAGTATGAACCTATTGTCAAAGTCTCTTCACACCTGTTTCCTAACATTTTAATTTACTTTCATACTTTGTTCATAATGCTTTGTTCATAATGTTTTATCTTCACCTTTACAGCACTGTTTATTTATTACAGTTAAGTAATCAGTGTTGTTATTTTCTAATCCACTGGGTTGTAGTATTTTAGTCTCCATATAAAGTGAAAGACTAAAGACTAGTGAGTTAAAATCAGATTATTAGAGTACATTAGATATTCTGCATAATTATGGGCCCAGTGGAAGGCTAAAAAGGATAATGCATTACAAGTCTCATTTACCGGGGGTTATTTTTTATTACATAAGTGAAGCTTTCCTTATCTTAAATTGTATCTCACTAGAATTCTTGCTGAGCTTGAGAACTGTCGGCCCCTTTGTTTACAATGAATGTGGTTGCACTTCACTGTGTGTCAGCAAAAGGGTTCTGAAACATAAGGACTCTCCGGAAAAAAATAGCAAGAAAACCTTCGCAACTAAGGATCCGATGCTTTATTACTTGTCAAGAAACAACAAAGCAAAATAAATAAATAAAAACTATGCACCACTTGAGTGAGAATGGCAACCTGTCATATAAATTTAATCCCAAGGATTTAAACTGGTGTTCCACAGTAGCATTAGAAAATATAGAATCCAATTAAAATCATGCTGAATTCCAAGGACATTGCAGTATTCACTCTGCATCTGTCACGTAAAATAAATTTAGACCTGATTCAGTGCTGAGTACAAGAAATTAGATTCTGTAATGATCTATTTCCTCAGGTATTCTGCAATACTACCTTAAAAAAAATACTGTAAAACAGACAAAATTAGCTGAGGTGAAGGCCTATTTATAAAGTATCTCTCATTATTAGGTAAATCATCTTGAGACCCAGACATCAATCCCCAAATCCATATGCAAAATTGTGCCTTAAGTAACTTCAATGGGTGGGACACAAAGAAAAAATTAAAAACTACAGGGCACGAACAAAGTGCAGCTCTTTTTTTTTTTTTTTTTTTTTTTTTTTTTAAACATATCTGGGCAACAGGAGGAAAAAGTGCATATTTACTTTGTCCTGGCTTCTACAGTTTGGAACAGAGTGAACTGGAATACAGAGGAGAGCAGAGCAGACTTCTCCCACCCTGAGCTCAGATGGGCACATGGGGACAGGATCCAGTCCCAGCATAGCAGCACTGGGCTGAGGGAAGGAAGAAATGAGGCAGAACAGTTGGCTGTAGCATGAGCACACTCAGGGAGATCGGCAAAACCAGCAGGGAGCAAGTCCAGTACTAGCCTTGGGAAGAGATGAAGTGGAGCAAAGCCAAGGAAGTCCCTCAGAGTTGCTATGCTGGTGGAAAGGCCATCTGGGCCTAATCTGCGACTACATGGTAGATAGAACAGATTTGTTGACAAGCTTTGTTATTCCATTTTACTCAGTCTCTGCTATATACAGAGTTATCTTAATTTCTAATTTGGTGTTCCAGCAAAGGATAACCCTAAACATTGGAATCTTTGCATAGTTTAGCATGTTCTTGTCAAGAAAATTGCCATCCTGAAATTTTGTAGTTCAGTTTATACCCATTGGTCAACTCATTTCACAACCCAGAAACACCATCATAGGAAGTGAAGTTAACCTAAAGCATTACTATACATTGACTTAATTTCTTCCTCTTTAGCTCCTTCTTCACACTGCTAATAGAGCTCTAAGCTAGTTGGATGTTGAAGCAACACCCAAAGACACTGCACATGTTATTGTGATTAACTGACAGCTGAAGCTATCCAGGAACAAATTACCAGCTGTACCTTCTGCACCTCCAAAATGAGCAGCATCAGAAACTAGAGCACCACTCTTCTGCACTTCAATATTACAAGCGGAAACGGTGACCCCTCCCCTCCAAAAGTACAAAACTAAAATGGACGGGGTGAAGACAGGCACACACAAGCACTTTTTAAAGCTGACACAATTCCAGACTTACAGAAGGAGGAAACTGCTGCAAAAATTGTAAGGGGACAGGCCAATGGGCAAGTCTAATTGCCAGAGCCCACCAGCAAAAACAAACAAACAAACAAAAAAAACAACGAACCCATGCTGACACCACTGCCTGGACAGTTTAACAAGACAACAGCACTTCGCAAGTGATCAAGAACCCAATGTCTATATGGATGTAGGTGTACCAAAATGGGAGGCTTTATAGCAGGATCTCATGTTATGGGGTACAGGAGAGCAGACTCGTCACTAAGAGCTGGAGACAATACCAGAGACATAACCACATTTCTTTCTGTAGGATTTGAGCAAACCTAGACTCACTTTATTCAAGTGGGTTACAAATTAGTTTGATTAGTTCAGTCACACAAGCTGGCTCTGAGAGTTATCATGAGCCTGGAAACTATCTAGTTGCATTTAAATAGAATGATACACTGCTTTTGAGTCTAATCTGAAATATGCCTGGATGAACATGAGGTAGACCTAACAACCTTACTTTGGGGAATTTCTGGTACTGGCATCATTACTGCTGTCAGTTTTCCTTTTTGCCTTGTAAGACATAGTTCTAAGCTTTACAAATCTCTCCATGATTTATGCTTTTGTTTTATTCTCCTTGAACACCAATTGCTTCCAATGTAGCTAATGTGACTAAAGGCCCTAGCCCTTGCTAACAATTTGATATAATTATACATTTCCACACAGAATCTCTCAATGTCAACTCATATTTAAAAAAAGTAAAACAAAATCACTTAAAATACAGCATAACTTCAATTACAGGAAAAAAAATCGTCCTAATAATTTGTAGAAACTTCACTTAAAAAAGCAGGTTGCTTTCACTGTGTGTATCAATTAACAAGTATAAAATATGTAAAGCACTAAGTACAAGGAAGGTTCTTCAGTGCCTATATACTTTGCTTAATAAGTAAGGGTATTGATCAGTTTTTACCAACAGCCACAATATTTTGCTTCTTTGTATAAAAGTAATTCAATAGCCTTGTGCCACATGGAAAAAAATCTGTACCTTGTGCACCTCTTAGCAGCAATTAAATATACTTGAATTGTTTCCTATACATAGCTCTTACAATTCTATTTTTGCAGATTGCAGTATCTGTCTAGCTCTATAGTATTTTAATGAGGTCACAAAAGCAGAAAAATCCAGACTTTTTTAAATCACAATGTGAAAAGCATGATTTCGATAGAAATTCTAATTTCAGATATGACTGCGTATTTTTTTTTTAGACATCTGAGAGTAAGTATAGTACTCTTGCATTCCATGCATTTCCTTAATAAATTGGATTATGTATAGTAATGAATGGTGCTGAAAATGTTTTACCACAACCACCAGAGGAACGTCTCTCTCAAACAATAAATCAGGACACAACATGTATGAAAAATGTATTTTAGAGCATTTCCATTACAAAATATTTTTTTTTCCTAATAGGTGATTAATTTAGTCATTGTTGAAGAGTTAATTTCTAATAACTGTTTTTCATTACAAATATTTTGCAGTCATTTCTGAAGAAGTCCTTAGGTAGAACTCTGGCTCCTGATGAATTGAAACACAGCATTTCTTTGATTTATTAACACTACTGTGATGACAAAAATCCATTATAGGAATGCTACTAAAGCAGCAACTTTGAGGGAAAAATATATGTTCTATAACTCCATTTCAGCATAAGGAAGATTCTAGTTTTTATTGTGTCAATCTATTACTGCTGAAGTGAAAAACCTCTTTTCTTTAAGTGAGTCTCTGCCTTTTATCTGCACTAACCTTTTTGGGAGTCTCAGGTCACAAATGATATAGCCTAGTGACCTAAGATTAGTGATAAGTGAAAAATAGGCTGCATCTCTCTTCTGCCTCCACCGAGTAGAAATTCAAAAAGAAGTGCTTAGCAGAATCTGCAAGTGAAACAAAAAAGTCTCCTTTTCTGTGTGGGAAGGGGAGTAAAGTCCACCTTGCAGGGTGGGCAGGTGTTGGGCAGTCTCTAAGCCAACGTCTCTCAAGATCATGGAAATTGAGTCTTTGTTCAATTTAGTATCACCATAAAAAAAAAAAAAAAAAAAAAGCATATCCTAATAAATATATATTTACATAACTTTTTAAAGCAAGGCTGCATTTGTAGAGACAGTGAACAAAAAAAAAATTAAGAAAATAGTTGCATAACTCACCTTACTAAAACCTTGTCAGATGTACACCAGTTTATACTATCTGATGAAACAGTGTTTGTAGAGACCTGAATACGAACCCAATGACAGAAAATCTACAGCGATGCCCAGATTTGATCAAATGTTATTAATTTGATGGTGACTTTTGAAGAAATAACCAATGTTATTTAAGATAAAATACCAAACTGCACGAATAGTTCTGAAAGCTTGTTTTATCTCAAACAATTGATCTGGATATCTTCTCTACATGTACACATAGTTAATTGCTTTGCCATTGTACCTTATACTAGAACCACAGCAAAATGGAACAAAAGAAAACTGTACTCCTATAATTTACTTATAATCATTCTTGAATCCATTCAGACTCAAATTTGAAGGTTAAGTAGCTCCAGAAATTTGAGCTCTTGCAGCAAAATACTTCAGAATAAGTTGGAATATGTGCTTTCATTACTTTTCTAATAATTTCTTCTGTTTACTTCTTTAGCATTGTATGAATAAGACAGGAATACAGGGAGTAATCGGGTGATTTACTCATATTCCCTATTGTCTATACCAAAAACAATTTTAGCAAGGCATGGCAGACAGCATATTGGTATTGATTTCCTTTTCCTGGTTACTGTTGTGAAATACTCAGTGTTTTCTACAATGATTTAAAGGTTGGAAAAATCTTAGGGATCACAGTTAATAAAGATGACTTCTAGTTTGGTGTGAAGAACGATGAGACACTTGTTACACCAGCCTCAGGCTTTTGTAAAGCTTTCTTTGGCATAGTTTGTACTATGATCACAGGTCACACAAATACCAAATATCCTTCTCTCCTGGAAGGAAAAAAATTACTTCATCTGAGAGGTTTGTTTGCTTTGTTTGTTTTTGTTTTCATTTTATAATCTCATGAAACTAGTCAGTGTGCATCTCAAACCACTTCAGTAGTACCAACCTGTGTTAGATCAAAGCTGCTAACAAGAAGCACGTGGCAGAGGGAAACATTCTGAAGCAACGGGAGGTCAGGTGAATTGACTCTAACCAGAAACTATGTATTGCTGTACAATCTTGGAGTTAGATAAAGCTGTAATTTCATAAGTACTTAAAGACATCTGGAATTTGCAATTATACATATTCATGTACTTGAAAGACCATTATAAAGAGCATAACACTACTCCCCTCACACGGTCAGGATATACAGAAAATATCCAAGGGCCATTTAGATTTATTTCCAATGCCAAATAACTTCCTTTCCACATACCTGTCCAAATAAATTATAAAGGATGAATGAAAAATTAAATCAATCAAGTGCAACCCCATATTGTCAACAACAGTATAAGAAAAAGATGCAGTTTTGCATCTGTTGAGCTGTTCCTTAAAAAACATGTTATTTTTTGCTTAAGAGAAAAACATGATTTCCAACTTCACAGGTTGGAAATTTGAAGACATTTCTTCTCAGAAAGAGCAGTCAGACATTGGGATGGGTTATCCAGGGAGGTGGTGCAGTCACCGTCCCTGGGGGTGTTTAACAAAAGGTTGGGCCTGGTGCTTTGGGACATGGTTTAGTGGGTAGTGTTTGTGGTAGGGGGATGGTTGGGCCAGATGATCTTGGGGGCCTTTTCTAACCTTAATCATTTGATGAAGAATGCTTAAACATCTCAATACTTATCACATAAGTCATGTTGTTAATTGCCTCCCCTATTTGTGGATGTAAATTGGATTCCAGAATGATTATTAGCACTATGTTACATCTCCTTTTAAGACTTTCTATTGGTTGCTCTCCTGCATAAAGTTATCCAGTTATATCCAATAAATCACATCAATGACCTCATATGCAAATCAAAATAGTATGAACATTTTACCTGTGGGCTGGCAAATACCACAAAGTTCATTGCTACATCAGTTTCTGTTGAACCATAAAACACATCAGTATTTGCTACATGGATTCCAATTTTTAAACCTTAAATAATGTATTAGTCATGTCCATTTTGAGGAAACCAAATGAATATAAATGTAAAGACCTGAAAGAGAATTTCAAATAATGATTGCATGGCTAAGTACTGTAACATGCAAGATTCATATTTTATACTTAGTCACTTCTTCCATCAGAAAATATGATTTATAATTTAGAAGTTGAGTCCTATTCTCAAAATATTGGGGTCTTGCATTATAAATCTGATGCTCAAAAAATTCTTTTTAAAACAAGTTCCTATTGACAATAGTCAGATAAAGTCTGACTTCAGTACGCACAATGGATAATTATGAAAATATGCTGTAATAATGTAGAAGTAAAAAACAAAACTAAGGATGCTTGCAAGTACAGATACTCAAGTCAAGCTACAGTATTCCACCGCAATAGATTCTTTATGACAATATTTAGCTAGAGGATTATTCTTGCATTGCATAAACAAATGTAAAATGGGTCTGCCAGAGTACCACACATGAAAAAGAGAGTGCTCCTGTCCTCTTCCCAGACCGAGTGCTTTAGTCTATAGGGATACAGAACAGCTACCTTTCGTCTGAAATTATGATGGTACATCTCATATTTGAAGAAATTGCCAGATGATAACTCTGATGAGTTACCTTGTTGCTGCCTCCTCCCTTATAATGCATTGTAACATTACACCTATGGTTTTCTAGAGCTGCCTTCCAGCTCAGTGTCAAGCACTAGAAAACTACCCCAAACTCAGCTCAACTCTCCAGACTCAGCACAACTTCACTAGTCAGCATCTTACTCTTTCCTACTCCTGTTTTTCATCATGTTCCTGTTGGGCTGTGCCAGCTGGACCACACACAGTGCTGCAGACCAGCCAGGGGACGTGCATCTATTTGCCAGTAGGTACAGAGGAAAGCTCTAAAACTTCAGCTGCAGCCTAATCCCATGGCCTGAGGAGCAAGATACAGGAATGGCACTGACCATCACGTGTCCAGCCAGGAGAAAGCCAAGAGATTGCTTTTGTCAGCAGTAATGTACACTTATGTATAAATTACTGCAAAGTACAAGGGGGAAGAGATCCTACAGAGAGCTAAGAAACTTGGAAGAGGTACTACAAAGAGCTAAGTCATTCTTCCTCCAAATATTTGGACCACATGGACCCAAAGTCACTTCTGCAAGATACAAACAACACTCTCCCTATTTCCAGAATTACTTGGTTTCTACATAGAGAACAAAAATTGTCTTTTATGAAGAAAAAGGGACACAGACCCTGGCCTGGCTGTTATCTTCCCAGGTTAAGAACTTCCATTGCAGATGCTGCTGCTTCAAGGACAAAACAAGCTGTCACTGAGCCTTGCAGAAATCATCTCTTTCATGCTTTCTCCTCTTTTGGGGGTTCATTATCCAGTCACCAGAGACCATGAAAGTAAAGCAAGGCATTAAAAGCCTTAAAGCAAGTAAAGCTAATCCCAATAACATCCTTTGGGCATTAGCTCTGCTGACATAAGTTAGGGAAGAGGTCAAAAGGAAACACACTATTTATCTATTAGCTTCATTTCCTAAACATAGAAGAAACAGGCTTCTCGCATTTCCACAGTGATCAAGAGGGTAGTCGTATTCATAAAATTTTTGCTGGTTACAGTTTTTTGTCTGTGATGATAGTAGCCTGATAAACTCTTAACTTACCCTGTGCCTCTGAAGCCTTATGACAGGAAACACATTTTCAGAAAAGTGTGCATTTTAGCAACGTTAATAGATTTGAAGACAACTTATTTTTCAAAGCACCCAAGATAGCTCAGCAATTATCTTGTTGAAAACTGAAGTCTGATGACAATTAAACAGAACACCAGATGTATAAAGTGACATTCTACTCTGAAAATCAATCATTCAGCAGCACAGTCAGATTTAAGTACTTTCCATAAGGAAACCACACAAGTACTGCAAAGAACTTGCAGAACTTTGACATTTAGTGGTACAAAACTCCTGAATGACTTGCGCCATGTGGAGGGTCAAATTTTAAAATACAGAGTAACTGAACACCAGGGCAGAATCCATTAACACCACAAACATCAAGAGGCTTTCCAAGCGTGTTTCAGCAACTGTTCAAAGCTATAAATTCCACATCACGTTGAAGTGTTCATCAAAGGAAGAACAGAACAGCCTTTAAGATGTGATCACTTCTAGTTCTTTAGTGTTCACAATGTAAGCTCATAGTGCTTCTCTATTTAAACAGCTGCAATTTTGTCTTTGCAGACCTCAGTAGTATTTAGATGATGATACCAACTCAGTAAACAAAGGCTGCATTGAATGCTAAATTGCAAGCCAGAAACCAGTCTCCCCCTCAGGCATACATACTCCCTGTCACACCAACCCCAAACCTTAGGGGCAAACTAAGGAGCTAAATGGGGTATCTCCAGCTCCATGATGAGTGGTACATCTTGAGTGCTCCTGCTAAATGAGACTACATCTTGGAATCAGATTTAGGTATGAACAGTCAACCATTGGATTATTATTGAAAGAAATGAAAGATACTTTCTGCCTTTTGTGCTGCTGCAAAAATAAACTTATTTCTATTCTAGCAGAAGTACCATGATATTGTGTTCTGGAGCGTAGTTCTGCCAGTATTGCCCAGTTATGAGGTCAGGTCACAAAGACAGGAAGATAGGCTTACCAAAACTGCGAACTTAAAAGTTCAAGGCTTTAGAAGAAGCCAAACTTCTTTAGTATTTTGTATACATATCACATTTTCAAAAAGGCATTTAGCATAAAGAGTAAGATTGGATTCTCTTAGTAGTGTTAATTGCTTTATTTTATTTTTTTATTTTTTTTTAAAGTCAGGAAAGGTACCTGTGTGGTCAGAGTACTCCAGATTAGCTTTTAACGAAAAATAAATAAAATGATGCCACAAATTGCTAGTACAACTGGGAGCTAGAAACATGTCTTCTGGCACAAAACAACAGGGAACATTGGTGACTGCAGTGCTCTTCAAAATTCTGATGTTGTTGAATCTGTTTGTTACAACACAACCTAGAGTGATTAGGTACCACTTTAGTTTCCTTTGTCTAGTTTTCTTTGGACCTGAAGTGATTCGATTCCAAGTGCTTTTGCCATCACTCTCACTATGATTCTCATGCTCAATGAATTTGCAAAACACTGTAATTCTCTGGTAAATTGTTGCATTTGGGCTTAGGGCCTGGCCCCATACCTGTTCTTACTGTTGCTTATTTTCATGAATTCCATGAAAATTCCATGAAACTAAGAAACAGTTCTTTTCTTAAGGAAGTCTTGAAAAATTATAATACTACCTCTTGGATGGAGCAGGAGATTATTCATACCTAGTTTTCTTGTGTATACAATAATTTACCTTTCCTTCTTAGTCCCAAATATTTTCAAGACCATCTTTTTCCTTCAGTCCTGATTTTCACCTGTGGAACAACTCCATAAAAATAAAACAAGAAAATATACTAACAGTAATATTATATACTATTATATATATACCTATTATATACTATTATATATATACCATTATATATAGTATATAATATATATATATTAATATATTATACACTAATATATTAGTTATACATTTAGTATATTTTAGTATATTTATATACTAAATATATAACTAATAATATATAACTAATAATATATAGTATATATATTATATACTATATAATATATATAGTATATAAATGTAATATTATATAAATATAATATAAATATATAAAATAAAACAATATAAAATAATATAAATATATAAATATAATATAATTTATATAAATATACTAAATATATAACTAATATATTCCTGAGTATACTAATAAACTCAGGAATACCAAAAAGCTCTCACTGAACAATGTGAGTGCTCGGAAAATTTCTGGAAGCCCAAACCTGTCTTATTTGTCTGCTGCAGTCGCTCATTTGGAATGAATTGGTAAACACTGATAATTCATCCTAGAGGCAGAATTGTAATAAAGCTATTACAACTTTACTACTTCTCAGCCATAAGTAAATAAAACACTTGTCCTCCATGAAATATCCTTATCTGAGGACGTACAGAGAACTAATCCTCTCTTTGATCTTTGGCAGATGCCAATAACAGCAGAAAATCTGCAGTGGGATGTACATGAAAGAAAAATCCTCTTGGGAAAAACATAACTAGCCCAGACAAGTGTTCCAGGTGCAGAAGACCATTGTAGAGACAGGAAGAATTAAATGAATATTAAGAAATGGATGCAAAGAAAGCAATGTTAGCCATCTTAACATGGAAGACCCCTTCAAGAAATTAAAGAAAACAGCTTTTTTCCCCACCCTAACAGAAAAGGGAAGACTCCAATAAGTGAAGAAGGATGCATATACTCAGGTTTATTTCCAGAATTGAGTGCATCGAAATGTAATCTTCCTTCTCAGATCATCAACTAAAGGTTACTTTCATTATTTTTAATAGGTAGTTTCATTATGTTTATATCTCTAAGAAATATAACCTCAGATGCAGGAAGGCTGATTATAGGATTCAATAAACATATGAAGAATATATGTGAAATGGGAAGTAAACCACACACATGGAAATAGGAATATTTTTAGAACAAAATTTGGACAAGAACTCATTCCTGGATTGTACTTCCCTGTTGGAAATGCAGTCTAATTTTACAAAGATCTTGAAATAAGCAACTATTAAACATTAATTTGAGAATTCTCATTCAAAACATTATGCTGAGAATACTTTTGCAAATAGATGCACCAAAATAGAACATTAAATACAGAAGAGCAATAGCCCACATTAGTTATAATTCTTTCAAATGATGACAAGTATTTTTTTTGCCATTAAAATGTTAGATCTGATATGAATTACAGTGATTATCAGCACTGAGACAGCTGAAAAGCTAAAAAAAAAAAAAAAAAAAAAAAAAAAAAAAAAAAGCACTGCTAGAACAAATTATGAGTGGCTCCTATGAGTGGAAGATGCTACAAGAAGGAAGAGGAAAGGTGATGAACATCTAGAGGAAGCTCAACACCCTCTGACAACCCATTGCAATTGAATTGTTTAGTGGATTTCATCCATGACATTATCTTTTGGTACAACTGTTCAGTCATTCCTTGAATCTCTGTTCTCATATGGAAACATTCTCATTACAGTACATCTAGTCTGTGTTACTAGAAAGACTTTTGTGAATGTTAAATTCACCTGAAATAGCCAACATATACACACACACACCTCTTATTCTCCAAGATGACCTTATTCTGGATTTAAAAAATATTGAAGAGGTCATGTAGCGTCACTTATTTTTATTCGAGCAACCAGTTCAAGTATCAGGCTTTTGTGGATTTTCTTCTGTTAAGGGGGAAAAAAAAAAAGTTTATTTATTTTTTTTTTTAATAAAATATATTGCAGTGATACTTTGTTTTCATGAGCTCAAGCACAGATTCAGATGTGGTTGAGAGGTTTATTTTTATTCATTGCTCTCTTTTACACAGCATCCAATCCAGAGTCCACTCTAGATCTTTCCTGGAACTAAATTTTTCAGAACTCATTCAGACTTGGTCTGTCTTACGTGCATCTGCAATAAGTTCTCACATTCAGCCCAACATTCACAGCCACTCCATACAGAGACAAAAACGTACTTGCATATATGTTAGATAATGGAACAAAAAGCAGCAGTTGGACTTTTTTTTTTTAAATCTTCCATTGAAATATTTTAATAAAGTATTTGGAGAGTTTCAAGGTAAACATTGTTTTTTTTTCTTAACCTTAAAGTAAAAAAACACAACTCAGTCCCATCGCCCTGTAGGTTTGTGTACACATTTCCCCAACTCCTCTGGTATTCATACACGTCTTATGCATATATATATATATATATATATATATATAAGTATATTGAGTCCCCCTCTAAAAGAAATGTGTATAGATAGTTTGCTTCTCCACATGCACTGTAATTTATAACCCTTTATAAAGAGTTATTTTCAAATTTGCAGCTCATAAGAAAAATAATCCTGGATGATTAAACATTTGTTTAACATTAAACATGATGTTAAACATTCTAAGCTACATTACAGAATTAACATTATCCAAGTTGGTTCAATGCATAATTCCTTAGTCACAGAAGTGCTAAATCAGGACCCCATATTTTACTTCATTTCAGCTAATACTATACTTCAGGATTTGTGCACTTCAGAACCATCAGCTGCTCCTAGATTGCCATCTTCTCAACCATTATTCCTCAATTCTTGCTTTCAGTGTTGCAAATTCTTTACTGCTGCTTTTCCTTGAGCATTTGTAGATAACACCCCATCTTGAATTACATGGGTGAAAGACAGGATTGGTAACAGATTATTTTAATGCTGTTATGTTAACAACAGTTTGTTGAGATTAAGGGGCTGTCAAAGTTATCTGGTAAGGGTTTAGTCAGGGATTGCATTCAGAGGTTATTCTGATTTAACAACTACTGGAAATCTTTGACAACTCTTTTAATGCTTAGTTTAGTGATGGAAAAAGAACTGAGGGGAACTCAATTTTTATTTATCATTAGAACTTGGACAGTTGATATTGTGCTTTCACTGTCGTCAACTCAATTCATTACTTTGTTTTGAGCACCAGGTATCTCCGATTAACAATATTTTTTCATATACTCAGAATCACTCCAGAGTAAACTGAAATCAGTGAAACCTGCAGGATGTTTCCCAGTAGATTGTGAAATGCTCAGATATGAATACTGCAAAAGCATAAGCACAGTTGTCAACAGCATTGTGGTTATTTAAGGACATCACAGGGTTACTTAAGGACACCCATCAGAGGAACAGGATGAATGCACAGCATTCATCTAGAAAGACCTGAAGAAGAAAAGTAGATTGGTGTTAGAAGTTAAAAAACAAACCAAAAGACCAAAACATTTCTCAAGGCTGAAGCCATGAAAACACAAACAGAATCAAACCCTGTCAGGTTCACTATGAACGTATAGACAGGCCAAAAAAGTTTAATCCCAAGTCTGTGGGTCCAGTAGATGATCAAGGGCTTCTTTTTTTTTTTTTTTTTTTTTTAAATATTATTCCTGAAGACAATGCAATATCACAAAAAGCTAAGAGTCTGGTAAGATTCAAGAATGGACAATGAGGATGATCACAAAGGAGTGGAGTAGTTTCTATGCAAGGCATGATTATGTAGCTAGGAGCCCTAAATGTTTAAAATAGAGAAGTAAAGGGTGATACGACAGACATCATTAGATGCAAGAGATATGAATAGGAACTTGGCTCCCCTAAGCTGCTTAGCAATGAAGGGACATCAAATAGGGGCAAAGAGGCAGACCACAAGTTCAAAATAAGCAGGAGATGATTCTTCACACTGCATATACCAACAATATGGAACAGCTTGCCACAGGACACTAGGGACACTAAACCTACATAGACTGAAAAGCAAACTGCACATTTTATAGAATAAAAATCTGTTTAAGATTAACTGTGTAGAGACCACTTGCAGCTCAAAGTTCCTCAGACAATTTGTTGAAGAAGAGTAGTTTGGGGAAGCATCACTGGCTGCTCAGTCCATCTTCTTAAACTTGCTTGATCATTTGCTTCAGGCAACCATCACAGACAGTACACTGGGTCAAATGGGCTGCTTCTTATGGTCTTGTTTTTACATGCCAGACAAGTGTAAGAGTAACAATGACATCTGTGTTAAAGAACACAAGTTCATATACAAATATTTTACATACTTCTTCAAAGCATGGAGGACATCAATAACATTGGAGAAAATTGTCCTACTTGCCTTCATCAGTGAATTCATCTCCTGGTTGTGTGTTACCTGACAGAAAGCAGATGCAACTAGGGCAGCTGGAAGGAAGAAGGAAGAGATGTACATTTTCCTTAATTCACAGGGCTAACTTGCACCATACTGCAAGTTCCAACACTTTATGAAGACAAAAACTTAAGACTAGAGCTCTCAGAATACTTGCAGCCTGTTTTGAATCCATTTGTTTTTTTCCAGCAAGTCTGAAGATGCTGCCTTGGGCAGCTGACCCTATGGCTCTGAGCGTTTCCTAGGCTCAGGTCACAGCAGTGAGGCATGAGTTCAAGTTGTCAGATGCTTCAGCACAGTAATTACAATGTCTATATGCATATTCAGGACTCATTAGCTATCAGTAGAGATTTAAAATACCGTTTTTAGCAGTTAACCTTCAGTAAAATTGCATCTTTCACTTTTTTTTTTTTATTTACTCTGAAGGAAAAACAAAAGAGGCTCAAATATTTTACCAAAGTTTTCTTGCCTTACAAAATAATGGAAGAAAAGACATGAGCAGCCCACAGAATCTGACAATACTGGAACTTTCTGAAACGAGGTTTTGCATATCTCATTTGGCAGCTGGCAGCAGAATGTGACAAATGAGAATTCTCACTCTAATCCGCTGGCTGCCAGTCACAAGTTATCTTATTCCTTGCAGTGAGAGCAGGCCACAGGGAAAAAAAAAAAAAAAAAAGGCCAGACATACAGGGAAGAGACTGGAGAAAGTAAAAAAAAAAAAAAATTGGAAAAGAATCAGATGATGAATGCAGTGGCACTTGTGCTCTCAATGCTTTATGTAGCTTTGAGAACTCTTGTGTCACATTATCACAGGCACTGATGAAGGTTACACAAAATTAAAAATGCAGTCTTTGCTATAGGCATGCTTTAATTTGTTCTTCAGTTCATTTGAAGTGTGTCAACTTTTAATTGTTCACTGAGAGGAACTCCTGACTAACTCCTCATTGTAATGCAAGGCCTATAGCTAAGCCCGAGTGGCAGCTATCAGACAGTCTCCTGGTTGTGACACTACTGACTTCAGAACATGCTCTGTCCAAACAAACACTTTAAGCCAAACCAAGCTCCCTCAAAGAAAGAGTTCATGAGAAAAAGACAGAGACATTGTTTCTTGCTTGTGTTCAGTGTCATGTGTGCTTTTATTCCATTTTCTTTACTGGATTTTAACTGCCTACTGTCAAGTTGGCACTCCTCCCAAAGAGCCACCTCTTTCCACCTCTCTTAAACATCTACAGACTATTGATTTGCTCTTGGAATTTAAACAAAAAAACCCTACTAGCTCCACATCCTGAACTGGAAATCAGGAACCAGCAAAGAGGCCAGAGCACATGGCAGCAATTTCAGAACATCATGTCTTTAAAAGAAGACATTGCAAGAACAGAGGGAAATGCTTTCTACACCTGGAGAGCTGTTCTGAACATTACTTTCCCCACCTTCCTCCAGCACCGTGATGCTGCTCATCCTTTCACATGGTCTGCATCTCCTCTTGCAGGAAAGCAGACTGCCATAGGTAATGCCTCTCACTTCCTGCAGCCTTGAAGCCATCAGGGTTAACGCTCAAAAGGAGGGGTGCCAAAACACAGCAGACCCTTTGTGGCTTTTGGTAGGTGCATGCATTCCCCTGCCTCTCTCTTAGCTTAGGCAGAGAATCAGTCTGGCTCCAAGCATCTCCAATCACCTGTGCTTAATATTTTCATGCTATAAACATGTAGATATTTTTATGGTTACTTCCACTGAAGTCTGAAGAAGCAACAGATAAAGAAACAGCTAGCACCACCACCTATTGGTGAAAACGGATAATTGTAAGTTATTAATTCATGTTAGATCATGTAAATTTAGATTTGTTAATATTTCATACCTTAAGGCAGACACTGTTTACTCAGAAAGCTGGGTGAGTATGTTTAAGATTAAATAAAGCCATGAAAAAGAAAAGTGGCTTGTAAAAAAAACAAAACAAACAAACAAACAAACAAACAAAAAACAACAACAAAAAAACATCACTTAGGGAAGTAAGTACTTAAGCTTTCTATAATCTTTTTGAGCAACAGTAATGAAAGCTGGGAGCAAGATACTACGTACACATGTGGTTTCTTAGTCTGTTTTTCAATTTTATTATTTGGCCTTAAAATTTTGCAAGACTTGAAAAAGGTTACTTATTATCAGAAACTACTACAATTACAATTCCTGAATAGGATTTATGACTTTTCAGGCAATTTACAAGAATAAAAAGGAACTTTTTAGAACATAAGATTTTAGAAAGAAAAAACCACTAATGACATCCAGTATCTTCTTAGTATCTTGCAGTTGTGAGGATTTTATTTTTTAAATTATATTGGAGTAAATTTTAGTAATCTTAGATTATAGAGCTAGGATAATCTTACTGAGTCTTAACGATTACACATGTGATACAGTACTAGCCCTCATCATACATAAACTTTTTTTTTTTTTTCTGGATTAAAAGAGCATGACTTCCCCCCCCCCCCCCCAGTGACACTATTATCTCCCACTTATCGTTCTGCTCTTAAAGACTGTAAGGAAAACTTTCCACAGATGAAGAGACACCCCAGGACAGGGCTGATCATTTCAGACAATGCTTACCACAGGTTACTATGCATTTTGCTTAAACACTAAATTTTGCAAAATGCCATTCACTGAAAATAGGGATTCCTCTGGTATTTCTTAACAACGTGAGTTATAAATAATGAACCTAAGCATTTCACATAGCAAAGTGAAAAGCTGTTTGACTGACATCCGAGGTACAATACTTGAAGATCTCCTTAAATAAGATGGAACAAGAGGTCTTGGAAATGGATCCTTCCAGTAAGAGGAGTAATACAACCTGAGACAGTACACTTACCTATACACACACCAATTCACCACTGCAGTAAGGGAAGAGATGCTTGTAAGCATTGTTTTGAAAGATTAGTTCATTAATAAATAACTTTAGAAGCACTTCAATAAAGAAATTCTTTATATAAAGAAATTCTTTATATAAATAAAATCTTACTGAGAAGAAATTCTTTAAATAAAAAAATATAATAAAATATAATAATATAATAAAAAATATAATAATATAATAAAATAAAGAAATTCTTTATATAAAGAAATTCTTTATATAAATAAAGAACTGTCAACACTTGCCCAGGATCCAGCTGCTTAGAACAAGATGCTGCTGTGTGTTAAAGCCTTGCTGATGTCTAGTGACAGTTCTGTACATTTTCCCACATGATAATATCTGAGAACACGTTGGGTAAAGGAACAGAACAAATACTGGAGCTGCTCGTGTTCACAGGCAGTAAAACAGAGGAAGCTTTAAGGCATATTCCTTGGATAACTTCTTCCACAGTAAATCAGTTTCCCTTAGAAGAAAACTATTTCAAAGGGACAGAACAAGACATCAGATATGAAAAGTTTCAAGAAGTTACCAAAATGAATCACTGCATTAAAGACAGGCAAGAGCCTTTAAATGAAGGGAGATCTTGCTTGGTCCTTGAAAGACCAAGAAACTTAACCCCCTACCTTTAGGGCATGATGGAAATCCCTGGAACCACTCCCAGTCGATTTCTTTTTCATCACAGATTTGAATACAGACAACTGTATCCAGCTGAAGAAAGCCAAGATTATAGGGTTAAATGAACATGTGGTTGTATCTATTAACTGTGGTATTGGCACAGTTTAAAAATGCCATTACATTACATATGTTCAGATTTTCTTGGATATGATAATCAAAAATGAAAACAAAAAAATAGAAGTCAAGAACACTCCAGTGATCATTTTACATGCTGAAATGGATTTCTGATGACAAATTAGCCACCTATCTTGGGTGTTTGAATGCATCTCCCTACAGTTTCATCTGACAGCCTACAACTCCTGTATTGTAAGAGGTGGCAAGTAATGGATTTTTATTATGCTCCAAAGTACAGTGTTTGATTCTCTATTTGTTTTCTAGTAAACTCCAGCATTAAGTTTTGCCAAGCCACTGCTGAGTAAGGGTGTTCATTTACATTAAAATGCCCTGGGTCCTTGGTCCTGAGTGACCATAGTCAGGTCACACTATTTTATGTGCAAAGTTGGAATTCCACACACATCCCCGCCCCCATATCATCTCACATATATACAGTGAAATTCATTTGCTGCTTCCTTGTTCAGTCTCATGTCCCATCAATCCTAAGAGGGACATGCAGGAAACAGCCAATTTCAGTGACACAGTATCACCGCTAACAAAATCCACCACCCAAAGCAAGCTGCTTTTGTAGTGGCATACAGATATTTTTAGAAAGGCAGACCTCAGCATCCACTGCCTCCCCTTTCCAGTCTGAACAAACACAACCACATAACTGTCTCTTGCATGCAGGTTTATATATTCTAATCAATCAGGCTGATTTTAATTAATCCTAATTGTCCTATTAAGGTTCCTGGCTAACAACAACACAGCAAAAAGGATTCCCTAAGCAGCCTAATAGACTTAATCAGCTCCTTAATAATCCTTCTTCAGGCCTTTAAAATGAACTAACCTCTACTTCATTTTAATAAGCATATTGAAGAGGAGGATAAAACTTCTTGATTCTTGGAGCCAGCTTTCATCACAGCAATGAAGAGCATGGCAGGCAACAGATACATCAGGATCCATAGACAGAGAAGGATTACATTAGAAAGATGGCACCAGATTTCCTCCAGGCATGTATAAGCAATGGAGAAAGTTTAAAGAGCTCCAGCTGCATTTTCCCAAAGGAATACCTGGGTTTGTAATCTTAATTACAATTGCACTTGTTCAAGTATCTTCAAAGTGTGATTGAAAGTACAAGTAGGTATTAATATAGTCATAAATTAAAAACCCAATAAATCAAAAATTCCCAAGTTGAAGTAGTGTGTGAAAAATAGCTAGCATCTTTTAGAATATTTTTAGCACTAGTTTTCTGGCAGTTTATACATTTAGCTGTGGGTAGACATCTACAAATTTGGAGGGAGATAAAGCAAGCTAAGTGCATGAGATTTGGCTCTGCCAACGATTTGTATCCTACTTTGTAAGAACGAAAAAAGCTCACTTTTTCAAGTAGTTTTGCATGTGCTAAAGTCACATAAGTCACATTTCAAGAACTGTGGCATACTCATCATGCATTTCCCCCCATTGCTCTTATTTGTAGAGCAGTAGGAGTATTCCTAGTACTTGACAGACAAATGGCGTGAAAGGTTCCTGACCTCAGAATTTTATCAGATTGGGTTTTAGGTCAAGATTTTTCACAATCATTAAGTATTTAAAAATGCAAATGAGCCTCACCAGGGTTTTCAGAATCACCTCTTATTTTTGTGCACACTTAATAAAGCTTTATATAGAGCACGGAAGTACATGAGATATATGCCCTCCACTGGCTCTATGTCTGCATATCATACACACAAATAGGACTTGATATTCTCTCATTTCACTGAAGATAGCAAGATCAGTACAGGGATACTAAGAAACTTCATTTTGATTCATACATAATCTGGTATATTGTAGCCTAAAGTTTTGCTTTGGATCCTAGTAAGCATTTATTCATTTAAGTAGCCATTGATCCCTCAAGGACTTGCACATTTCCTGTATGTTGCAGGTCAACAAAGTAATGGAAGGTCAACTACAAAAAGCACACGTATAGTTTTTCGTTCACCCCTCTGATTTATTTAACATTTTAAAGTATATTAGCTAGGGTTATCTGGATTTAATTGCTCACCCATAATGAGGAAAAAAGCAAAACAAAACCACAATAAAATCCCTATTTCAATTATTTGCCAAAATGACAAGCTTCTTTTTGGTCTTTCAAAGAGGAAGACAGAATTTTCTTTCTGTCCACCACCAGTAAGATTCAAAAATCTACTTTTTCAGTAAAACCAACATAATAGAAAACAAAACACAAAAGCAGAGCGCAGTCCCTGAGCAGTCTGTTCTAGCAGACTGCACGAGGCTACACCGGTCAGAATTCAGAAATCCAACCTGCATCCACAAACAGTGCAGCACACAGATTAAATATTACAGCGCTTCTCTTGTTGCAAGGGTGTTTCTTCAGAAAACCTAACTTAGTATGTTTTTAATCCAACAGTCAAGACTATGCAGTGAAGGACCAGGTGAAATTCAAATATTTTTTGTCTTTCAGCTGTAAATTTGAAAAAAAAAAAAACATTTCCATTTAGGCATTTTAAAAGTACTTAGTCTTTGAAGCTCAGGTTGATAATTACTTCAGATTGATATGACAGTATAATTCCTTTTTAAGAAGCAAAAAAAAAAAAAAAAAAAAAAGATATAGGATGCTTAGACTTTGCATACATGTACACATGTATAGTATCCAACGGCCGATTAACATTAAGATTTTAGATGTGGTCACAGACAATTTGTGCACGCACCCCTTCTAATATTTCTTAGAAAAAGTTGAGACATTTTACATCTAATTAGGAAGATCATTAAAATAGAATTAATACATTTGAAGTTGATTGGTTTTTAAACCCTCTATTCTCTGGTTTTGCTGGACTTAATGGAGATAATACATTTCCAAGCTCAGTATGCTTACTGTACATTAATAGCCTAAAGAAATTCAATATTACATTGCCATTGAAATGAAACTCCTGTAAGTGTGCTACCATTCTTCCATTCAATAAAGGTCAAGCTGTTAGTTGACTGTCATTAGGCATAGTCTCTTGACTGCTTAAAGGTTATATAAATATTAAACTTTATGAAGTGTGCTAGTAAACTTTCTTTTCAAATATCTTGCCATATCATTTTTTTAAAAATCTCTTCCCAGAAACAATTATACAACATAGAAGAAAAGCACCCCAACCTCTTACGAGAGGAATACCTGCTTTTCCATAAATAACAGCTTTTTCTAAGATCCTATTAAGCAAATAAAAAGATAGAAATCTTAACTAAAGGTGATTATTTGTACACTTATTAAAAACAAACAGAAAATGCTATGGCTTTATTCATTTATCCAGACTCTGAAAAGTATGACTTTCGTTAGTAAGTTACAATAGATCAAGATTTACATTCACACTAATATCACCCTCATTTCCATTTATATTAAACTGGTATTTGTTTTTTTTTTTTTTTCTTTAAAGGAGAAACATGAATGAACAGAAACTTGCCCAATCTGTATTTGTTCAGCTTGTAACTTGCACAATAGCAAATTCAATCTTGTTAAGAAGCTTATTCTTCCACTGCAGAACTTGCTTGAATTGCAAGAAAGTTTGAATCTGCATAGGCTACGCATCTATGTAAAAGAAAAAAGAAATTAGGAAAAGGGAGCTTTGACTTGCACTAATAAATTGCATATAACTGGCTCATTTCAAGTATCCTTTGCCCATTTTATTACAAAGCTAGGACAAATGCCTTCCCTTGACAACAGCAAATGGAAGTTCCTCTGATACCACCAGAGGAATAATAGTGAAATCACACTTCCCCTTCCCTTCCCTTCCCTTCCCCCCCCCACCGCGCTTCCCCCCCTTTCCCCCCCCCGCCCCCTTCCCTCCCCCTTTCCCTTCCCCCTCCCCCCCCCCCCCTCCCCATTTCAGGGGACGAAGTGGGAGCCAGAACTCTTGGTATGATGACATGGCCACAAGCAATTACTGGGAAGGCTATTCATTGATCCTTAATTGTTCGCCCGACCTCCTAGCCTGGCTACTCACTTGCTCTGTATGGTCTTTAGCAAGCTGCTTATAGTCTTTCTGTTTCCAAGTTCCCAGTTTGCAAAATGAGTGAAATAAAGTAGATTCTCGTTTCCACAAGATTCCTAAACCTCAACATAACTGTAAGAGTAAAAAACCTGCTGAAACAAGTTTGGTGTCTTGTAAACCACACTGATCTTGAACTAAGATGCTGGCAGGCAGAAGCCACCCTGTTCTGCTACCCTTGGTAACAAAGAAAAAATTGTTCTTCAGTGAGGCTCACCTATATGTGACTAATTAGGATGTACTGTTATTGAATGGATCAGATAACATTTTTCTTGTTTATCAACTCATTAAAATATTTAATAAAAGCACTGTTCAAGATTCTAGTTACTTCTTATTTTTTATGGTTTTGGCTGAAATTAAGTCTGTTTATCATTTTTGCTATTGACTATTTTATTCTTGCAAGTAAGAAATCTCTTCAATTCTTCACAATTTCAAGTACTTCATAATCATAAGGTTGGGGGGGAAAGGAAAAGGGTGTTTAGAAATTTGTCAGAACTACAGATAGGGAAGGACTAGCTTGCCAAATCAAATAAGATTGCAAGCAAGTAACATGACATTTTATTTAAATAATATGCTTTTTAATTATGGTTGCTATGCTCTCACTGAAGGGGATATAACCATCTATATCCATGAGTTACAAAATTCCTCAGCATGTGCAGAAGAGTCATTTTCTAATGAAATAAGGAGTACTTAGACAGACCCAGTCAGACTAGAAATGAGTTATTTTAAGTTAAAGCAAAAGCAAATACATAAATTCTTTCCTGTGCCCAGAAGCACCATTGAGAATTCGAGTGCTAGATCATTAATTTCTGTGAATAAAGTATGTTCTAAATGTTTCTCTAAAGGAGTTTTATAGAGATTTTATAAAGATTCAGGGGTCATTAAGATAAAAAGTTATCTTTTCCTCTTGGAAAGCTGACACTTTGGAACTTGCTTCTATGGAAATAGCTATATGAAGAGAGATACGACCACGCATTAAAATAAATAAATAACATTTCCTTAACCATCAACTTCATGTTGTAAGCAACACAGCAGGACGATGAAACTTTCACTGTTTCTCTGATGCAAATATTCCAATATAAATCCACAGGAATTACAATTCATTAACTGCGATATAAATTCCCAGGTCCCATCAGCTCACATCTCTGCAGTTTAACCCTCAGCTGGCGTTATACAATGCATGAAATAAAACATCCAACTGAAGCCCTGATCTAAGTCTGCCTCCTAACATAGTATTCTGAGATGATTGTCAGCCTATGATTACTTCCCTCAGCAAAGAGTTAATTTTACAGAAATCAGGAAGAACACTGGCTTAGGTACATTCTGTATCCTCTGCCTCAGAGCAATTACCAGTGGCCTTCCCTGAGAGTTTGCAGCTACAGAAAAAGACAGAGAACTACATGTATATGGTAAAGCCAAGAGTGGATCAACTGCCAAGAAGCTTAACAATGTATTGAAAGGCTCTTTCCAGCAAGTGAGATATTACTAATAGTTATTTTGTATAATTAAGCTTTTAAAATCCATGAATAGAAATAAATTGTAATTCAAAAGCACTGTAATTTCTTTTTAAACTTCTGAAAACAGAGGAGAAGAGAGCACGTTTGTGCTTAAGACCAAGAGGGAACTGTTTTACATTACTATTTTACATTATAACCATAATTATTTACATTATTTACATTTTACATTATAACCGTAAGACATCTTAAGAAATACCTGACTACTTTTTTTTTTTTTTTAAACCAAGATTTTACTATTTTACCAAGATTTTACTATTTTACATCCTGCAGAAATATTCTTCCGTGTTCAGATGAAAGGGCCTCTAGGTTTTTCCTGATTTCAGCAGTATAGAGTGTGTCATTAGGAAATACATCAATTGCTCAGGCGAGTTTCGTTCCATTTTCTTGTATTTTAAGATCTTAACCCCGGCTCCCCTAATGTATTTCACACAGTGGTATCAGAGACAGCAGCTGCTTCTAACATTTCTGCTCCCTCATAATAGTTTTAGAAAATTAATATATCCTTCATTGCAGTGTTTATTCATCTTTGCTCCTATGTCTAGCAAATAACTACATGGAAACAGTATATAGCGCTACAGCAAGTGCTAAGTATTTCATATTAGTAGTAAGCCATTTATACTACCCACATTCAACAGTTATGTGAGCATAAGCAAGAATACATCAAAACCCTGTTGTTCAGCCACAGAAAACTTGCCTTATATTTAAGATCCTTCAGGACCTGTAGCTACAACCCCAGCCAGTCAGCTGTAAGACTGCAAACTGACCACAATAAAAACCAACTATACCATACATGGCTTACCTAAAATGAACATAATCCTTAATCACTTGATATACTCTTCCAAACAATGGGTCAAATACTGCAGACTGACAAGATCAAAATCTATTATCTCTTTCAAATGAATTACCTTTGTATTAACATAATATTTAAAGAGCAGGGACTGACTTCAATATTGAAGTTTCTGTAGCTACACTACCGTATCTTAAAGGATGCAACCTTTACACAAACATTGAGACCAAAGAGACACTGGACTTACTGTATCAGTGGAGACAGAAGAGCTCAGCAGAAATCTGTTGCGATTGCTGGGAGCTCATGGGGACAATTGACGGACTAAGCAGTAGTACCAAACACGCTATAGGTACATGCTGAGTTCCCACATGAACACTCCTATTTCCTAAAAAGAAGGTATTGTAGGAGATAACTCATCAACTTCAGACATTTTCACATAGCAAGTTTATGTTGGTGGTTTGCACACTAAATTCAACGTTGTTTATTAATCCTAATTACAAATAAACTCTATTTAAATGCTGCCACTGCAGTTACTTTTTTACCATGAGGGAGCTAGCATGTTGGAATGGGTACTAAAATTACTATTCATGTTTGTTGCCTCTCGAGAACATTTGGACTGTGTTTACTTAGTTTGTAGTAGAAGGAATGTTATTCTCATAGTTGTCAGAGCTACGCGTTCAAGTAAAAATGTGAAATTAATCTCACCGCTTTATTGCTTGTTTTCACTTGTCCAACATGAAAGTAACATCGATTCTTTAACTGGAATCTTTGTTAGATTAAGTACCCATAGAGATCCCAACTGAAGTGCACAGCACTCGTGTCCTTGCTGTGGGACTATCACAATTAAAATCTTACAGCTACTTGCTTTCTAACCAAAGCACACATTTAGAACAACTTCATGCAGGCAGCAGTAAAACGTTGCCAGTTTTAAGTGCAATTTTTCTCCTAAAAGCAAGTTAATAACTTTTTCCTACCATATTTTCAAAAGCATAACTCTAATGGAAGAATATTACACTTGCTATAGTAACATTCTTGATTAAAAGAGAACTACTGCAGTCAGTGATTTGCAGTGATTTATTTGGTGATATGGAGAATTAAAAACTTTTAAAACTCATTTAGTGTACTGCAGCTGACATATGATTGAATATTACTGTAGAACCCCAGCTCCCAGAAGGCTTACTCCATACATTTTTATGTTTTCCTATCATATCTTAACCACAGGTCTACCTTGTTTTATTTTCCCTGAGCATGCTCCAGACATTACAGGTAGATATTTTATATTCAAGCAAAAATGGAGAACTGGTGAACCCAATTACTTTGATCCTCATCATTTAGTTTGTCATTTACGATGCAAAGCAAATGGTAACAAATTATATTAAGGAAACTTAGCAATAGTCCCTTGTATTCCCTTCCGAAAGGTGTATGTGTCCTACACCAAAAGCCTGGAATATTTTCCTGTGCTACAGAATTGCAAAAGCCTATCTGAAAGGATTACTTGTGAAAAGGAACTGACATGGGAAAAAAAGTCTTGCCTCATAATGTCATATTTTATGTTTGCCACAGTTTAAAATATCTATTAGTTTTGATTAAATACACTGAAGTGTCATTTAAATTATATACACAGCTTAACTGAAAATTAACAAAGATTTTGAAGATCAGTTGGGAACAATGCCTTGGTATAAAAATCATTAGGAATTTATGACAGGCAAATATTTACTGCAAGTTAACTTGTCTCGCTTTGTAAAATAATGTGTACTTGTATGATGTACTTGTATGATGTGTTTCTTATTTTATGTATTTTCATGTATTTTCACAATTAATTTTTATTAAAAAAAAAAAAGTATTTTTTTATAGCAGCCTTTGAATTTTATTTGTATTGAAGAATACTAATAATACTGGCAAAGCTACACTCTTAAGTTGTAAGGTTGGTGGTAGAATAGAATTGTTTACCAAACTGACAAAAACTTAAGGTTGACCTTGAAAATATAGAATTAGGCACAAAATTGCATTAACCTCTGAAATGCTAAGACTCAGCAGGACACTGTTGTGGACAATACCAAAAAGTTACAAGAGCCAACTGCAATACAACTAAGAGGACCAGTGTTACAGAATTCCTTTAAGTTGCAAGTGAATTTGGAGTGTGGTTATGGTGAATGAGCACTTTCACCTTCTATGCAAGTGAAGAATGTACCAACCACCCATCTTCTTCCCCATCTTCCAATTCAATTTTGTTTGTTTTTCCCCCAGAAATAACAGTTATTATAATTGATAATAAGTAAGGGTCAAATTTATAAGAACACCTCATTTTAACATCTGGAATTTCTCTACAGTTGAAGTTCACGTAAGTATATCACTCTGATCAGAAGCCCTATATTTCTGCAAAAAAGGTTTGCAAGAGTATTTATACCTAAGGATTTTTCCCTTATATAGGAGCTAAAGAAGACAAATGGATTTATTTCTTATAACTCTGTACTGTTGTAGCTACACATCCTAGTTTCCTAATTTACACATATTACCACACAACTTCACTGTAACATCTTTTCTGTAAGCCACAGGAAAGTATTTTCTTTAAAAACAAAACAAAAACAACAGTACCAATATTGTTCCTCTGACCATCCCCAACTCCTCAGATAAATTCCTTAGTTATTGCCATATCAGTGAATTGATGCTTACTAATTCCTGCTTAAATGCTTTTGCTGAAAACAAAACTACACTATTACCATGCCATTATTTTCGGTATAACAATTAAGAGCTTCATGCTTGTAGAATGCAACAGAGTTTATGGGAAAACGGCATCCTCAAAGAAAATAAAACCAGGAGAAAAATGAAGGGGTTTTATTATTAGGGTACATACTACATATTGCAGGTTTGGGCAATCCCTGAATGTGACTACAGATTTAAAGAACACAACTACATAAACTAAGGGTTAGTTAACAAAATAAACATTTCATTAGAAATAATTTTTACTTTTTAAAATCACTAGCTGTATGGCCTGACCACTTGCACTGCTTTAGCATCAAGACAGACCACCTTATTTAAAATCCTCCTGAATAGACTTGTAAATATTTCATGATTAAATTTCAGTGAAGAGGGAAACCTGTTAACATCTTGCAGAAAAAGACTAAAATACATATGCACAAATATCAGAAAATGAGAAGGATGCATAAGGAAACAAAAGAATATGGAGAAGCCATAAATTAAAAGACAAGGGATTTTTGTTGTTGCTGTTTACAGTCACTTTGGTAACAACCCCTGCATATAGTAAAAGCATAAGTGTATTAAGGCTGTTTGCAGCACAGAAAACTGAGACATTTTAGTTCCCTCCACACAAAATAAATAGCACCAAACTTCTATGAGCCAGTTTTCTCCTACTCAGATATTTTGATATCAACTTTTTATTATGTTTTAATCCTGATTCTACTGATCATCTTGCATTATCACTTTGTAGTCAACCATGCATAAACATAGGGTGCCAAGCTCTTTTACTCTACTGAAACTGAAGCAAAAAAGGTCTCCAAAAGTTATTTTGTCATACATAGTAAGGAAGTGAGCAATATAACCTTATTGCTCTTGATACATAACCAGCACTGCAAGTTCCTATACTGCCAGCAAGCTGCCAACAGGTGCAATCCTTAGTTAGGAGGTACACATTACAGCTTTTCAGTTTATTTCCACCAGATGGCAGGTGAAAGTTTGATTTCCATATACAAAACTCCTCTAACAAATTATAATAGCAATACAGCTCTTGATAGTGACATCTTGATTTGTTTTTAGAGTGTTTTGATTCACTCAGAATCAGGCCGGTTGCTGCAAGGTTCTAGCATCTGGATTAGCAGTAACTTAAACTTCAAATTTAAAAATACATCAGTTATTAGCTTAAATATACCAAATCATTCAGATTACACTCTCTTGGAAAAAATAAGACAGACGAAGAAAGCTAGTATATACCAGGAAATAGCACATTTCTCTGCTGAACAATTTTAAACACGACCAAGACAGTAAGAACAGAGTACAGTTCTCCTCCACCATATTTGCACACTTCTGGCACTGAATCAACTCTCCCAGTCTCATTCTCCTTTATTTTAGTAATTGTGCTGCCCACATTTAAGAGGCCCGGAAAAAAAATAAAAATAAGAAGTGATATACTTAGCCTTCTCCGAAAAGGGAGGTATTTGTAACAAAAATGACAGGGTTATCCAGCAATAAAGAGCATTTCTCTTGATAGTGGAACATCTGAAATATAGTAGTTCAGTCACTTTTACTGAATTTTATCTCAATTCTTTACAGCTTTTCAAGATTTGGCCTTTATCTCCTCTCCTCTAATACTAAGATAATTCAGAAAGAATTTACAAAACCCAGGACATAGAACGGACAGTTACCAAGCTGCTAAAGCCTCAACCAAACTCAGCAATCTGGATTTATTAGCTTCTGGACACAAAATATTATCTGGAAACTAAATGGCGACATTTATTAAAATTAAGCATACACGTATCTGTTGAATAGATCTATGCCACATCCAATACGGTTTAATTATAGTAATCTACACAGAATAGTATATTTTTAATCTCAATGAGAAAGAATGGAATTACATTCAGAAAGCAACAGGATTAAAAAACATCCCTTAGGTTTTTACAATGTAAACTATGCATTCGATAGTTATATATGTGTTTCTATATTCCTTACCACAACTCTCATGCTAGAGCTGTCCTGGACTTCACAATACAGTAGCATACCTTAAAGGTGGTCTAGATCTGGCTGAGTTAACTAGATTATTATTGTTTATCATTGAAACATTTTATCATGGCATGGTACTTATGTGATCTATATAATGCACCTTTGAAAAAACGCTATAGGGTAAACACATAACTACATACTTCATAATTTGAAAACAGATAATGTTTTGACTTATAATTTTTGAATTGTAATGAAATATTTTTATATTTCCTCTCATAAAAAAAGGTAGAACCTGACTATGCTATTTAAAGGTTGCTCTTTCAGCTGGAGCTTTAACTGAATTAGAAAGTCTGATTAAACCCCTATGCAATAGGCATCAGTTTCTACGTATATTTATATAGAACAAGGCAACCATAGTTTTTTCATCATCACTGCTCGTGTTTCAAAAACAAACAAACAAAAAAACACAACACATTATTATAGATCAGATTTGGTAGAAAAAAAAATAAAATCACAAAAAGAAACAAATCCAATTTACTTTTTTATATTTACATGTGCCTACATACAGACCTGCTATTACAACAGTGAATGCACATATAACAGAGCTCAATTTCTGATTGTAAGCAGACAAGAGTAGGCACATTGGGTGGCACAGCTAAGCCAATTAGGAAATATGCAATGTAGCACTACATATCATCAGTTGGTGAACTGGTCAAAACTTCTGTTATCAGTTTTTAAACTTCAGCTGGTCCACAATACCTCAGTACCACTTCTCATTAACACCAACTGAGAGAAACATACGCAACTTTTCCATCTAAACTGGTTTCTCACAGAATATCCAGCTAACTCTGCGTCTCAAGCCCTGCCAGCAGTACCTGTAGCTGGGCTCAGGGTATTTGATAACCAAGAGAATGAAGACTAGTGACACATTTGCTCTGCCTTGCACCAGGATTCCCTATAGAGTTGAACATCTCTATGCAGGAGGCAAAGTACTCTTGGGGCACTCCAGGACTGCGGAATTCAGTCTTGGCCTGGGGAAACAGAACTGATTATCTTTTGTTCCAAGAACACAGCACATCCTCTCATACTGACTTCCATAACAAACACGGAGAGACAGAGTTATCTAGAAACCAATCAATTCTGCTGTAGTCATTATGTCTCTTGGAGAAAGGAGGACATAACAAAGTTCTGCCTGATAGTCACTTTGCATAATGCACTGATACCAGGTGCTCAGATAAAGCAGTGATGTGCAGAGAGAAAAAAAGAAGGTATACAACAAAACACAGCATGTCATCTGTATTATATAATTAAATTGTGGGGGACTAGTGGCAACTAAAACAAAACAAAACACCACTGCTTTACACTCCCAAATTCAACTTTACTCATGTCCTCCCTCTCACTTTTTGTCTGCACGCCCAGGCTATCCCACAAAATAGCTTAACATTTAAGACAGCTGTTTCACAGAGTCTAAAGAGGCCCACCCAATTACCCACTTTGCCAAACATTTCAAGCACCTGCCTGCCTATCTCACATTTGGTCAACTAGCTGAAAAAATAGCTGAAAGCTATCTGCACCAGGGGTGCTGATCCCATTTAGTGCTACAAGGTACTCCCTAGTACTGTCTCCTTCACTGATCAAGCTATTTGAGTAATAATTAGTGAATTAGGAATAAGAATGAATGGAATAAGAAGTAAGAAAGCACGTAATCAGTTAGAAGAAATGGGAGGTCAGCAGTAGGCAAAGAGTAGTGCCATCATTCGCTGCATCTAACAGGAAAACTCTGTTATCACTTTTAGTGCTCTGCTGGTGCCCATCATAGTGATCTTTCCTTAAAGTCTTGTTTATCCCCTAAACTTAATCTAAATCTACATGAGTATAGAATGAAAAGAATAATGATAAGCACAAAATTACTGAGAGGCAAAGGGGTGTTTTTCCTAAAACACCACAGTTGTGTACCTCTGCAGCCAAATGGACAGTTCTGTGCCTGTTAAGTATGTGAGTTAAACTGCTGCTGTGACAGCTCTTGTTGCCAAATCAGGATGCTTAAGGACGCCGTATCACTGAGCATTAATGCTCTGTAAACAATGGTAGTCATAATCCCTTCTGTCTCCATATAGGACAAAAAAGAAAAGAGTCATGTTATTTCAATATTAAACAAATAGAGGAATTACCCCACCTGCTACTCCTTTTCAAGCCTCAACCATCCCACAAAAAGTTTATCATATGAGCCAGACAACAGGCTTCAAAATGTGCCAAATGAGATGGTCCAATCTCAAAATGAAGAAAATGTATCAACATTTGCACTTACAATCACACTTATGTCTGACTCCTGTGGAATAGAGGTGAAGAAGAAACTAGCTGAAAGACGCAGCTGGTCTTTTGCCAGGCCATATTCCAAAAGTGAGAGAAGATGGGAAGGAAGATGGACAAATGCAATGAAATACAGGTGGCAAGAATACACGGGAGATGAGGAGACAAGCAAGGCAGAATTTTGCATTTTATAGAAAAGGACAAAAATATTGGTTTCAAACCAAAACAGAAGAGCCATCAATGTCTGAAAGGTTTAATTAGAGCACTGCAGCTCCCTTGAATTGTCATTTTCATGCTTTACACCTGCAACCTAATGTCTGCTATTTCTGTGCAGCTGTGCAGTGCAAAAGGTGAATGAAATAAACTTTCCCAGTAATACAGAGAGAATCAAGATCCTTCTACTACTCTCAGCCCTGGAATATGGTGATAGCTCTGGCTGAGATGAATAGAGAAGCACGGATGTAGCCCCCCAAGGGAAATCCCACACATGACTGTGAGTGGTTCAGGTACCTGAATCCCAGCTCTCCAGTTGTTATTTGGTGCTCAGTTATGCAGCTGGCTATTTAACAAGTGTGCACCAAATTTAAAAATTATGGTTCGGCATTTTTAAGAGAAAGACACATTTCTAATAAAGGAATCGGTCACATAGGAAGTTCCGATTAGACTTGAGGTTATAGTGAAAAAGGAATTAAAAACCGTAGTATTACAGTGATAGTTTTGTTAAATAGAAAATGCTGGTTTGAATCAAAGAGTAAGTGGCTTGTTTAAAGAAATATTCTTCAAGTGTTTTCAAATGAACTGAAAACAACTTTTCTTTCACCTGTAAATAATGTAGTTTAGGAGATAAGCTTTTTTTTTTTTTAATCAAAAAGAATAAAAAAAATATTTATTTAATTAACAAAAAAAAAAAAAAGAGAAACATTTAAAAATTGTTTGTGTAAACATGCCTCACTACAGATTGAAACCAAATCTGATGAGAATCCTTGTCAGGTCCAGCAACAGCAGGATGATTTTTTGTACTGATCAGAGCTGGAATTTAGTGCTTTAAATCACTGTTCAAGAAAAAGGTGTCTGCACAAGAACTACTTGCACAATTTCCAGCTATTAGCCAACTTCCAACTCTTTAGGATTATTTCCTACTCTATTTGATTACAGCTTGCACCATTTGTTCTGGCTAAAGACAAGCTTTTGCCTGGTTGCAATGAAAATTGTCAAAGAAGGTAAGGACATTTACAGCTGCTTTCATGGTCCATGTGTTAAGCCATGCAGATTGCAGTCTGGACATTTGGATACAAAAGCACTGCTCCGTATGCCAAAAAGAAACCAACCTCATTCGGTGCAAGTGAGCATAGACTGCAACCTCAAAATGACACAGGAGGGAAGGTTCACCAGCATGCTGAATAGCTACTGCAAGTTACACCCCGAACATTCAGCTGGCAGACAATAATATATAGAATCAGCTGCACTAAGTAAAATGAACACATATACCTAGTGGTGAAACTGCCTTCTTTTTCAAACTAGATATCTTGCATTTCTGAGCAGTACCTGATGAGACAATGAAACACTGGAAAGTGCAAGTTACATCACGCATTGGTTTGAAATTTGCTGGTGTAGCAGAGAAAATGCAAGAGGTTTTTTTTTTTTTTTTTTTTTTTTTTTTTTTTTTTTTTTTGAAATGTGGTCAAAGATGAAAACAAAGAATTTAGTTGAGTGGAGAAGTAAACATCGCTGAACAAGTTAAAGATAGAAAAAACTACTTTTCCAAGTTCTCTTCTAAACTGTCCAAAGTAGAAGATCGTATTGCTTAATTTCTGTATCAATCACACTTATAATTATTTATGACACTTTCAGCCCATTCATATTAGAAAGATATTCTTGTAAATTAATATTAGAGGGCAAAAAGAAAATCTGAATTGGAAGAGCCAAAATATTTCCTCAGCTAGACTGATGGCAAGCAACATATTCTCCGGGATATGCAGTATATACTACAGAAAGTCATAGTGCCTCTCTTCGTTCAGTATAATACAGAATCATTACTCTGGTAGTAAACTTTCAAAATAAAGCCACCATAGTTAGTCGATCACTAAAGTTATCTTAGTATTTTTTTTACATAGTATTTACATAGTATTGTAAATCTTTAGGAACAGAATGACCACACACAACTAGACCATCTGTCTTAAATGCTACAAGAACTGTTCAGAAGAGGAAGAAGAAAAAACCAAAGCATGTGAAGCTTGTTCTTTTACAGGCTTTTGTTTCATTTTTGATCCAAAATGAGCATTTGGGCACCTCTTGACTGAATAATAACCAAATCATAATGATGATAAATCAAAGAGAGGAACTACTTTGAAGGAAACTGCCTCATGGTAAGATTCTATATTTGAAAAATAACAATCTGTACTCTCCTTCATATAACCAGAGCCATTTTCATTGAGCTTCACTAGACTAAAACTTGACTTTAAATGGATTGAAACAAAACCCGTAACATTAAATTGTGTTTTGGAATACAGAAAAATACTAAAGAAAATTCATGAGTAATCAGAAAGCCAAAGGGATAATATTAATAAGAAAACTGTGAAAAATCCTGTAATTTATCTCATAGCAATTGAATGCATTCTTAATCAGTGACTTTTGTTACAAGGACAAAGGAAAATGAGAGCATCTTTCCAAAGAAGATCTCTATTCAGACTGCAGACAACTCAGTTCTTAAAGGCTGTATGATTTCAGTAGTCTCTACGAAAGCACATCATACAATCTGTTATGCATCACAATCCTGGCAAATATATTTATGTCTACACTGTGGAAAATTAGGCCAGAAAGATATCAGAGAAGATTGTTAAATACATAGATATACTTTAAAATACCCGTATGGCTAGCTTAGACTAAAATTTGTTCTTTAGGCTGCTCACTATTCCCTGCATCCTCAAAGGGCATATTGCCTTTACCAGATGAAAGGAGCTCATTTCTGCAGTCAATTTTAGAGGTTTGTTGTCTTGTCTTACACAATGATTACACAGAAATTCTTCCCATATTCTGTTTCTGCTCCCCCAGTATACAGCTAAGAACTTAGAAACAGTTGGAGGGATATGAAAATTGTCCACAGTAAATATAGAAGTCAGTGAAATTTCAGCTGCTTATGCCAACACTTAATGTGTTCCACAGTCTTGGGCAATAAAATCCCTGGGTGAGGCACCAAAAAAACCTGGCTAGAAGATCAGTTCCCTGTCAACTACTTTTCATTAATTCATCTGCTACGATATTGCGGTTACACATTAAAACCACTGTATTTGTTTTAGAAAGGAGAAAACAAAAGACAAAATGGATATGAAAACTCACTTTTTTTTTATTGTTTTCCCATTCTCATATCCTTTATTAGCATTCCTCCTTCAAGTGACCAGGGTGTAATTTAATATGAATGGAGCAGTACTTGGTTCAAAACTGAGGTTCTGTTGCAAAGTAATTAGAGCCCAAACGCACTCAGTTTCCAGGCTACCAGCTAGATAAAATGCTTGGTAGCAATTTGGACTCTGATTGAACTATTTTCTCACTTAAAAATCAAAATAGGAAACATATTAGCAGAGGACTAGAGAGAAAGAGACCAAGTAATTCACTGTGATATAGATCTTATGGTAACTGAAACTTATAATTTTATATGAAATGGAAGAGTTAGGACAGCATAACTGTCAGGCTCTGTAACACAGGTGGGTTTGCTTCTTCAAGATTTCTCTCACTTTTTTTTTTTTTTTTCTTTTTCTCCCCTCTTCATCAGCATATTAATGCTCTTCATCATCATTCTTTGGAAGTGTGACACATATCACATTCCCCATCCTTCTGAGCATATGGTCTGGAACTATTCAATAGCTGCAATATGATGATTCCAGGCTGCTGAGCGCAACTGATTGGCACATTAAACTGCTGGGAGACTCTTATCTGGGGCAGACAGGATTCTTTCCAGTGTAGTCCTAAGGGGCCCTCGGTAATGAAAAATAGTAATTCTAAGTCATTTCCACCTGTCTGTTGCCAGGCATTTTAAAATGGAGTTTCAATAGTTTTTCTTTCCCTATAACCCTTATTAAAGCAAATCAGGTGTAAGCCAGAAGAACTTGGAGAGCTTCACTAGAGACCCTGCAGTTATCAATTTAAGAATAGGCATTTCAAAGCTTATTTACCCTTGCTTTTAACACTGTAAGGCAGCCTAGTGTACCAAAGATGTTAATACAAAAAGGCTATCAAATTAACCAAATAAATACAGTAGCAGAATGTTTTGTTTATATTCGAATATAATTTTGAATCAATTTTACTTTTAAATCAATAAAGGATAAAGAAAACAATTATTTGTTTTGCATATAAACAAGAATAAGGAAGCTGAAATCTAATTGAAGATATAAAATTTACCAGATATAAAGAGATTCCTTCAGCTACTGCAGCCTGCTCTTAACTGTGATTGTAGCGGTAAGCACGCCTGCTCTTGCTAGGAATGACACTGAATCAAGCATTTCCTTCTGATCCCCATTTTATCGTCCAAAGGAAAAAAATCCACTTCTGGATTCATGACTCTTTACGAAACAAGGGAAAGATTTACTGCGAATAGTGATTGCCTGAAGAATTACTATAGGAATTGGATAATGGTATTATGATCTAAGGACAGAGTTTTAGTGGCTGACATAGTGGCAATTTAAATGGTTTACATGTATTGCTGTTTAACTCAATAATACTTCACTTTCTTTCATCTACAAAACTAGAAAGATTGATTTTTTTTTTTTCCCCCATCTGTGTATGTTTTATTATGTTTAGACCCTTAAACAGTGGCTACATTATTCCCTTCCAGGAAATAATGTTGAATTCCAAATGGATACAAATATGTACAAGAGTACCAAATACACATTCTTCAGTAGAGCCCCAAACTAGATAAATGGAGCATCACTAAGAAGTCTTGCAAATATTCTCTATTGCTTCACAAATTTTATGCATGCAGTTTTCTTATTTATGTTTCAAACTTTGCTATCATTTCTTGCAGTGGATGCTTCACACCTCTAAATGCTAAATAATGGCTTCTCGAAGTTTATGAATTTGCTGCTCTGTCATGGCCTTGCAGCTTACACAATATAGATACAGAAAGGATTTCATTCTGTTGGATTCAGCCATTAATACTACACAAAGTGTTGGAAATTACAGTTCTTTCTTTTGAGATTGCAAAAAGATTCCAGAGAGACTTCTTCATACACAGGTCCTGTATACAAGTGTTGTTAAAATTTGCAATTATTCCCCCCTTGCAGGGATTAGCTATTACCATTTTGGTTTGAAAAACTTCACCTCAGAGGAGAAGCAATCACTTCATTTTAAGGCTGTTACAAATAAATCTCAAGCAAACCTGCTGTTTTCACATAAGGTTTAATGTTTAAATGCAATGCTTGTCTTTATGACTCACATAAGAAATGCGTTAACAGTTGCATTCTTCACAGACCAACATTTTTTTGACATAGTTTCCCATGCTGATGTTTTACAAGTCCTATTTTCTCCAGCAGCACTGTACAGTGAGGTTCCTGCAATGTGATTTGCATTCACATTGGTAAAACTGAATTCTATTCAGTGGTGATATATTAAAGCAGTTGGATGCATTAACGTTTGTACGGCTCTCCTGCTGGATGTTTGCAAGACCCCTTCATTTCAAATTTTTCTGTAAAAGATAAAAACACTTTGGAGAACTTGAACAGTGGATTCTTGCAGTGTAATCTGCTGTCAGAGACAGAGCTGCATCAACAGCCTGACAAGGGATATCTCAGAAATACAGCTGAACGTAAAACTTTTTGTACCCTTTTCACATTTGTTCATGCTTCTCCTACATGCTTTTCTGTGCAATGTAAGAAGAGACAAGGAGTTATTAGCAGTGTAGAGACCAGTGTGATGATAATTTGAAGTGGACCAATGATAATTTGAATTGGACTTCCTATTTCACATAGTGGGCACAAACTGTAATTTATTGTGTTCATAGGGAAGAAACAGGAGGTAAGTCGTTTCATTAGATATACTAGGACAGAGTACTGCTGTAACTAGATAGGTTAGCCTTATTAGCTGTCTATACATTAAAGTAGTAGTTTACTGAATTTATACCATGCTTCACACGTCTAATCAGCTATCATGTCCTAGTCTACATTTGGAGAGAGCGGTAGTACGGGTCAGAGTTTTGCAGTAGTTCATGTTCTTCTACACAAAGGCATATTTTACATCACTTGTATGATGTAGTTTTTCAAACAAAATAATAAAGATTAGGAGTGGCTACAGTAACCCCAAGCATTCAAGACTTGGAATATCTGTGGTATATACCAAATTTTTCAAGCAACATATATTGAGTGCCTTCTCTCCTAAATGCCTATTAAGGGTTGCTGAATCACATATGAAAGTGAATAGAAGACCTGTTTTATTAAAAAGTTTTGCTGACAGAGTTGTAAAATTACCATTATTGATCTTAATACATTTAATAAAACAATGTCACTGAGAACCAGAAGCAAAACACAAAACATCTTTCTTCCCAAGTGATGAGGAATGCACTTTCCTGAAGAAAGTTCTACATTATGAACATCCTTATTTATAATGAATCAACTTTATAACTAATTACAGAAGATACTGCAATTTGAGGAGGAGTTATCACAGTTAAATGAAAGCAGAATATGATGAAGGAAAAAGTCCTCATCTTTATGGCTTCTTCCCACTCAAATCTCAGAGATGTGCTCCTCTTCCCACCTTGACTAGGTATCATGTTCCCTAAAAGACTTCAGAAAGTATTCTTCCTCAAGTCAAACAGTCTGTCATTAGCACAAAGTAATCTTTGCTGTAATGGTCTTTAATTGCCTTTAATTATTTTATATCTGAATTACTGTACACTGCAGGACATTTAAAGCCATAATAATAAAATACCTTATTATAGTGGCTTATTGAAGTACTACTGGGCTTTGACTTCCGGGAATCATTTTCAAGTCCAACAGTGAATCATTCTGATTCGTAAATCATTCTGATCTCCACCATATAAGTCAATGGGGATATTGCATAAAAAACTGAACTTGTAAACTTTAAAATATTAATTTCTACTGGAACCAAAGGCACTAAATTCCATCCCTCATCCTACTTGGGTTAGGATAAAGCTCCAAAAGCATGGCAAACGTCAACTATGGCACAAAATCAATGCTTGCTTTTCTCCTTGTTTCTCACAAATACAGTACCTGTGACCCGTAAAATCCCTGGACATGGCCCAGTAAGATAAGTACTGCTGCATAGTTATTAATGTTGCTTATACACATGCCATATCCAGAAATCATAAACTGAAATTCATGCTTTCAGATATGGAAATGTTTTAGGCTGAGGTTATTTCTTGAAAGGCAAGAATAAAGTGGCATCCTATCCTCAGTGAGATCTGAAATAGTAGACTGGTCATTAGAAAAAATGTTTAACATATTTGCTAAAAGCAAATGAGTTTTAAAAAAATAAAGTCAACATATTAAGGGGATTATGGTGATTTTAAAAATATCCAGTACTAACATTATTAAAGAAGTTAAACTCTGAACAATGACAGTATTTTCTGAGGGACTGTGAGCAAGGTGAGATGCAGAACTGTCATCATGCAGGTACGGTTTTGCTATACAGTTAGCACATCATCAATATATTCTTAATATTCCTATTAGTCTTTATGACCTTGTGCAGGCCTCCTTGCTGCACCGAAACATCTGCACCTGAAAAATATAGGCAGCAGGGCTCCAGCTGTACACTGGTATGAACGACCTATGGTTGCTTGGTGCCTTCACTCAGAAACATGGATTATCATCAAAGGAGACAGAATAGTGCATATTAAGCACTTTTATTATTTGTTGTGCTGCACATATAGCACCTCCTGCTCCCAAGGTCTGGGTGTTTAATGCCATGTAAATGCATACAGGAGAAATCCACAGCCCAGACCTTGGACTGCCCCAGTCTAGCTGCAGTACAGCAGCAGAGGTGGGGAAAGAGTTGGGATTCCCACAGCTGAGGTTCATGCTCTGCTTTGATAAGCCATCGTTAGGGCTTTAATTCTTTACCAGCATAAGCAATCCATCTGTACCATGGCAGCAGGACTAGGAAATAGGCAGCACTATCATGTCACAAAGCTAAAGCCAGCCCCCTTTCCCTCTCTGCCTATTGGGGGTGGGGGGAGGGCATCTTAGGTGTTGCAAGACACGTAGCACTTTCAAAGGGCATATCATGACTACTTCTAACCTGGTGATAGTTCAAGTCATCTCCCATGAAGTAACAAATTTAAACAAAGTACAGTAAAAAATAAAGGCAGTGCTTTACAGGAACTTCACTGGAAAACAAGACAGAAATGGGAACCTCCAGACAGACTAGGGAATTTCAAGACAGACTACTAGATCAAATCAAATAATTAGCCAGTGACCTCACATCGTCAGCTGTTATTTGCAGTGACACGACAGAATATAAATCACTAAAACATTTGATTCCAAGGCATTTTTATGCCATATAATGCCGTATTTTATCCATTTACTAGACTTTGGCATTCCTCATCCTTGTGATCATCATCATTCTTTTCCCACCATCAGGCACCCAAGGCAGATGTCAAACAACTGCAATCCTCATTACCACAGGCTGGTTTTACCATCAAATCTCTTCTGCTCAGATGTAACACAGGCATTCTGATAATACTTTGTAATAAATTGTGTCCTCAGCAAGCCCAATTATTTTACTTTATTACATTTTATCTTTAGTTTGTATTAAAAAATACTTATGGAGAAGCCAGGTAAACATAGACTTTGTTCTTTGGAAGAAGAAATGTTTGTTAAATTTGTTGGCATATGCCTACCAAACCAGCACAGCTGAGACTGATAAATAAGAATTTGATTAGCATTCAGATTATAACTCCATTCCTCTTCATAATGACAGTTCAAATGAGACTGTGTTTGTCCATTTTCAGAGGCATTTAGTAAAGAAGTGAGGAAACCATGTTTGGTTTTTAATTTGCTTTAATGACTTTCTTGGCCATGGTTATTTGAAGAAGAGCCTAGCCAGCTGCCTTTATTTCCCCTTCTGCCAGATTATGATCTCTCTAAAAACAATACTTGAAAATGGATTTTCAGAACAAAATTCAGAAAGTGCTACAGAGCATCTGACTAGCAAGACAAAGAAATTGTGCCAGTATCACTGAGATAAATTCAAGGTATGTAAGCAAAGTAGTTTAAGCAAAATGATTTATGGTAAAAACCTGGAGAAAATAATTTGTCCTCAATCTTCTTTATAAATAATTTGATTTATTTTTGTATGCATTATAGCACTAGGCTCTTCTGTTTCTCCCTGTCCCGAGGCAATGTAGAGTTGTTAGACATATTTTCAAGAATACATTGCATTATGCATACACAAACCACAAGTAAAGATAAGGAACTGCTTTTTGCTGTAACAGGCTCTGCATACCTGTACTTGTGTACCTGTGAGGCGCACATGAACTTTACTGTTATCAGCTCTGTAATGCACATTAGACAGAAAGTGGGCTTGTATTAAACAACTATAGTGAACTTATTTTTCTTTGGAGCACTGCAGGAAGGTGATATGCCATGATGGTTTACTTAAACTATTCGATGTTCCTCTTCATCACAATAAAGCAATATTTCCACAGGTACTGTTTCTCTCACTTTCCACAGGAGATCTAACAGTTATTCCCATATTCTTATTCAATTTAGTAAAGAAGTAGCAGGGGGGAGGTTAGCAATAATTTTATGAGTAGAGAACATTATCACATAGTAAGGTACACAAAGTTTAATTTGGTCTTTCTGTGACCAAAGAATGAGCAAGAGAACATGCAAGAAATCTTAGACCATGTATGCTGAACAGAATGAAAATTGTCAGTTCCTAATTTCATTACTGTATTCATATGAAATGTTTGAGATCACCTACTGGTTATCACCAAAATCACTGATCAGAGGATATCTCAACACTGTTCTTCAGTCTCCTTCTCCCTTCCACAAACTTCTGTTTTTTGTTGATTTAATTGTACAATATGGATTTTAACTCATCTATACTACATATTCAAGTAATACATACTAACATAATTCAAGCTGAAATTCTCAAATGCACCTAGAAGCTATCCCAATAATAGATATTTTACTAGTGTGTTAGATAAAAGGAAGCAAGTATTAAGTGAGCTTATACATTCAATTTAATCCTTTCTTTTGCATTGCAAGTGTCCTCAGTTTTAGGGGTGGCAAGTTTATATTTGAACGGACTTCCAGCTAAATGGGAAACTGCCCAAACATCATACTACCAACAAGCTACTTGAACATGCTAAACAACAATTTGATGTTTGACAAGAAGACAATCTAAGTTCTAGAAACATTGAGGAATGTGTGTGGCTTGGTAAAGTCACAAATCAGAAACTTAAGAACTGTATCTGAGAACATTAAAGCAGCACAGATAAGAGAAGTCATAACCACACACAGGAACAGCTTGAGTCTACTGTATTTAAGGACTATGGGATGAAAATAAAATAATGCCAAAAATCATTCTTTGGTAAACTATTTAAGGATTCACATTTTAAAGTAACTCAATGGATAGTCACACCTACTAATTGAGCTATGGACATAGCCTGATACCCATGACTGATGAATAGAAAAACCTTAGCTGAATGTATTGGCAAAATTATTCCCTGCAGCTTCCAACCCTCTCTCTGCTGCACAAATGGCTAACTTGAAGGGCTGCAGAATACAGTATGGTATTTAAATGTGTACTGAAACTGTGCAATGAGGGCTGGGCAAAGAGGTGAGGCCAAAAAGTTCATCAAGTATCTCAAGCTGGTATCTCTGTCATACAGAGTAGTAAGTAATTGCATCATGTAAATTAGTTTGTGTAAATATTACACTATCCAAAGATCATACTTTGTGGCATAACACAGTGGCCATCTAACTGATTGCAATAGGACTCTTGTGCAGTCATATAAGATCCTATTTCAGCAAAACTTCCAAGATTTAGCAAAATATTTGAGTTTCTTGACTATTTTTTCCTACTGAATATGTGGAATGCATCTCTGTGCTGAGTTTCAAAAGGTTCCCAAATATGATAATTGCAGAAGAGAATTCCCAAATGGCACAAGATTCACATTGTATAAGAATGGGCAAACAACCTTCCTACTCAATGAAGTATTTGTTTTACATTCATGTAAAATGTATTCATAACAAAGTTGTTCAGATGGTTCAAAAAAGTACCCACTTTACACAATTTTAAACTTTGTAATGGAAATCAAAATATCCTACATACTAACAATACAACCCAAGAACTACTATTCTCAGACTAAAAGCCAGGAGAGTAGCAGAGGATTCTGCTTAGATTCAATGTTGCCTGTTTTTACGCAAATTCTTGTGTTAGTAGGTGCTCCTAATGTTAGAGCACATCTGGTGTGATTGCTATTAATGGGCTAAAATGTGGAAAATGTTCAGAAGCACATTCATTGTGTGGCTTCACAACTTGTACAGAGTATCATATCCGCAAGCAAGCATCCTATATGCATATTGTGCAACCTCATAGACAGGCTTCTGGACAGACTTTAAAAATTACATTTATTTAATGAAGGTGAAAGCTTTATAATCAATATGTTGTGAAGATTTTGAGGGGATGGGTGATCTCAAAAGAACTTGCTTCCAGATCTTATCTTACTATTGAACTGCATATGTCCATGTGTTTTATGGCTGTGCAACATTTGACTGTATCATCCCAGAATAATTGTTGCCTGGATATTGTCTATGTTCAAGTGATTTGACCATTCCTTTTTACATGTTTTTGACATATTCACCCTGCATTAGTGTTTTCTCTTTTTATTTTTTTGCCACAGTCATGACAGGCTTGACTGTAAATTAACATTCTAAATAGTTTCCTGAATTCTCTTTCCTTCTGTGAACTACAATTAATTTTGCATGCATTTCGTTAAAGCCTTCATAATTATCTTATCTCCCCAACAGCTATACCACAGTAATAATGGCTTACAGCTACTGGTAAGGATGAGGCATTTTTTCCCCCATGAAAAGCAGAAGATATGGAATATTTGCTGCTCCCAGCAGGCTTCCTGAGTACCGTACATATCCCTTGTGTGTCTGCACATGCTCTTCTATGGCAGTGACTTTTCTACAAACTGTTACAAATCTGTAAGTGATGAATACATGATGAGAATGTCATGGTGGTAGATAAGAGTTACAGTGAAGACATTAAAATAACAGCTGTCAACTGCTCTCTTATCCTTGCTCTCCTGACTTGAAATTTCACAACAGGAGAGAAGGGCAGGCTCTACCAGTGCAACCCAAAGCACAAGCAACGATAGCCCCTGGTGCTCCGAGGAAGCATCAGCATTCAGATCATCAGCATACAGACACGCAGCGCAACGCCTACCATCCTGCTCAGAGACATGTGGCACAGGGAGCAGGCAGCGTGTGCGGTAGCAGCCTGCCTCTTCTGCCATGCCTGGGTCCAGGGACTCCTGCAACAGCCTCTTCGCTGGAGCTGAAATTCCAGCAGCTCAGCTCAGTTGATGTGATGCTTTTACTGCAGGTGCTCTGCTTGTGTGAGAATAAAAATGTTGTTTTTGCAGAGTTACATTGTTTAAAGGTACGGAATGTGGTATTGAGATATGCTTAAAGTGATGAGAAAGCTTAGCAGGTGAGCTTGTAAAACGCAGACAACCAGACTCCTTAGAACAATTAGGTGAAAATCACGGTGTTAAGACGTCAGATAACTGAAGAAACTTTACCACTTCCAACAGTAAAAAAGGCAAAAGAAATTTGAAATTTAACAGGCCGGCAACTGAAGGCCATGCATTGTTTGTGAAGCATCAGATAGATTGTGAACCTGGATTACCCGCTCAGTGGGGAAACAGGGGAGGGTCCTGTCATCAAAAGGTATATAAACTGTGTTTTGGAACTAGTAGGCGTGCTCGCCTGCTTGTGGGATGCCTGCCATTGCAATCATGAATAAATTACTACTTCACTGAGATCCTCGCCTAAGCCTAAGTTACTGGCTATGGAGTGTTTCTCATACTTGTAATCACACTTTGCCCATTGCCCCTATATGCTTGATGATTTTTTTTTTTTTTTTGGTGTTTTTGCCCATGCTTCAAAGAAATACTGCAGCAAGCTCTAATGGAAGACAGTGTCCCTGGGACAGACTCAGAAAACATCAGTCTTTCCTAATAAAAACGTCTGCAAAGTATACTTATGTCTATAGCACTACACATTAGAAGGATGACTTCTTGAGCTTATATTTGCAATAATGCATATATCTCTATAACTCAGCATATATTCCCAGCTGTCCTATGTTCTTAAGTTTAATATCACTTGGATTACTAATCAGATCCTCAGATGATAAAAATCCTGATAGTTGTGTTGACTTTCTAGAGCTATATTTATTCAAACCAGTCCACAAATATAGTTCCATAGATATCACTGAAAACTCATCTGTGTGCAGCAATACAAAAAATCACTAGTACATATCCTCTATTTTTTCATATTTCCTCTTGCCTTGGAGACCTTGAGAAACAGAAGTTGCAGTTTCACATGTCATACTTTGAAACAGAACATCCGAGTCAGTCAAGAAAAAGCATTTTTTTGATCTGAATCCTGACACTTCACAATTGCAGAATGTAAAGATGCCCTAGTATTACTGCTGAGCTGTCTGCACTCATCAGACACATTGAATTGACTTGTCCCCTCTTCTGCAGATTCAGTTTGCCAAGTGAATCCAAAATGAGAGAGAGAAAGGAGGAAAAAAGGGTGTGATATACGGAGTAGTAATTCGTGTCAAGAAGATGGTTGATATAGAACAATGAAAAACACTGAGTAAACTGTTGAAATTTGTTGTTTAATGTTATATGATAATCATATTATTAGTGTAGTTTCAAGGGTTAACAAAACACGGGAAAAGACGGCCTCGCATTAGTTAGTGTCAAGCACATCTTGTTAGGTTCAGGAACCTTGGGGAGGGCAGAGCATGTGCAGAAGAAAAGGGAGCCGGTCCAAGCCATCCCTGCAGTCTGGACGAGATCCAGGAACCCACAGAGTCTGCGCAGGAACAAAAGATTACCAGCGGTGATGAAGAAGAACCGTGAGCCTTCATCCCCATGACCCCCCAGTGAAAAGAAGGGGGAGATGTGGGAGTGTGGCCACGGGGGTCGACAAGCCCCATGGTTGGTGGTAACATCAGACTCTTAACGGTCACCCTTAAAGAGGGGTGATTCAGGAGTTACCTTGCCATCTCAGGTTGCTTGTTCTCCAGCTGTTGGGGCATGGGGGTTGCTGGGTGTTTGCCACCACCAAGAAACACTGCGCAGACTCCAAAAGGAGGAGTTTGTGAAATACTAATTATAATACGAAGGAGGGATACGTCATACATATGTATAGGCATACTCGGGTTTCTTATGAGTATGTAAAAGCAACTTTCTATATATTTAGAAAGTTTGATGATTGTGCGTGCATGTTAGTAGAGCGTAGGCTCCCCACACAACCCAGCGCTGTTTACTTGCCTTTTATAAATATTACTAAATTCAGACTGAGTTGTATCTTCATTTATAACAAGGGGGAGGAGGAGACTGCAGCACAGCTTCATACCATCTCTGTCATTAAAATGGCCCAGTAATTCCAATATTCTTAAAACGGTGATACAGAATTCCGATCCAAGACCCAGCACTGCCATGGCAGTTATGCAACGTGGCTCACCCAGTACATCACCTTTCTACTTTCTTTAGCATTCACCCTTTGTTCTCTCCTTAAAAACACTTGTTAAAATATTCTTCCACTTTTGAGAAAGATGAATTGTATCTGAAGCAACTAATAAATAAAAATACACATATAAATTGCATCATATAGTCAGAGACAAGTGCACCTGGACATGAATTTATTAGTAATACAGGACTCTTATCACACCGTGTACAATTCCATTTTCACCTGCCTAAGGGGGTATTGACATGAATGTCACTTACTGCTTATAAACACCCCCAGACTGTACGCAATCTTAATTATTATTATTATTATTATTTCAACTCTTCGGATCTAATCCTGTTTCATAACAAGAGTTTCTGAAAAGTGTTGTGTTTTAACTCATGGAACTTGATAGAAACCGGGGATATCTGAAATAGGGTCACTTTTTAAGGCCCTACATATTTTTTAACCCATGTTAACATTTTCAACCTACATTTTATGTATTTGCTTGTATAGTTGACCAAAGAGAAGAAAGGATAGTACGGACACTTCATAATAATCTCTGAAAAGGGCATGTCTGTTTAAAAACAACAAACAACCAAAAACAAACAAAACAAACAAAGAAAGGCCTTTGTAAAGGCCTTTTACAAAAGCCTAATCATCCAAATTTCAGATGGACAAAGTGAAGAAGTGGTGGTAAAGACAGGCTATCTCGCTGTTAAGTACATAAAAATCGAGACTAAACACTTCAGCTTTTCATTATTCTGCAAGATCAGAATGACATTCAGAATGATGTTCTAGAAGTAGTCCTCCATGTACTTTTTTTTTTTTGGGGGGGGGGGGGGAGAAGCAAAGATGATTTCAAATAAGACATCCTGAAGAAGCAGTATTCATCAGGCACCACTAAAATCACAGAATCACAGAATTTCTAGGTTGGAAGAGACCTCAAGATCATCGAGTCCAACCTCTGACCTAACACTAACAGTCCCCACTAAACCATATCCCTAAGCTCTACATCTAAACGTCTTTTAAAGACTTCCAGAGATGGTGACTCCACCACTTCCCTGGGCAGCCTGTTCCAATGTCTAACAACCCTTTCAGTAAAGAAGTTCTTCCTAACATCCAACCTAAAACTCCCCTGACACAACTTAAGCCCATTCCCCCTCATCCTGTCACCAGGCACGTGGGAGAACAGACCAACCCCCACCTCGCTACAGCCTCCTTTAAGAGAGCAAAAAATCTTTATTGTCTTCTTTTATCTTAGGTCAGACAGGCATCAACATTCCTTTTATTTTACTTAAATTTATTTTTTTTTCCCTCGTTCTGGCTTAGTTACACTTAAATCATTATGACTCCCAGTGGCAGAGATGGGACTGTTGAATTACACCACAGCTTGTTGGGTTTTACTTTTAAACGTTATCTAGCTACCTCAAAGTTTGCTTCCACTGCAGTGAGATAATGAATTTCAACACCTGGAAAGTAATTTTCATTTAGAAATGAGCTCACAGCAGTTGATGATCCAGTTCAAAAAAGTGTTTGTTGAGGGGTTGGAGAGCCACAACAGAATGTGTCATTATCTTATTAATGAGAAAGAAACTAAGCAGGTGTTGAATACTTACTGGCCCTAAAAAGGAAAATGTAATAAGCAGCCACTAGGCATAAAATACCTACTTTGCAGTGCCAAGTTTATCTGTCCCAAAAGGTAAAAGACAAACTCCATGAAGATAACATTAGAAATCAGTATTTTAAAGGTACGCAACTGATGAGGAGGAAAAGTGGCTAAATATTAAAGTCTAATTCAAATGGGTTAGAGTGATAACTGTTGACTTCTAAAGGATACCAACCTTCTACCTAGTTTTTACTAATTCCAGTCCTCAGTATGGATTTTGAGTGATAGAAAAATAAAGACACATAACCCTCTCCTCTACACCTTCGAAGAGGAAAACAACTACGAGTTGTTACTGGGAAACGTATGCTAATTATATATCGAGTTCAGACACTGCTGTCTTTGAAACAGTCATTAAGGCACAGTTAAGTGAAGTGACCACATTTCCACATGCTTTCCCCTTCAACTCTATCTGCAAAAAATTGCAGGTGAGAAGGAGGCTGTTAACAACAGATTCTATTTGTGTGCACTTTGCATTTCAGTACAAAACAAAAGGGTACAAAAGTACATGAAACTGTAGCAGTGACACCTCTGTCCTGATAGCCCATAATATAGTGTCACAGACCTACCTGGCCAGTGGAGACCTTTGATCTCCACCATCTTCAGATTCAGAAGCAGCCTTGTTAGTAAGGCAGAAGACTAGGAGATGACTGTTAGGTTTACTCTGCTCACCAAGGATCTTTTTTTTAAAAGCCTAGTTGTTCTTTGTGCAAGAAATTCAATCCATCAAGAGAATTAAAACATTTTTTATTTACCTTGTCAGGTTACTTCTTCTCTTAATTATAGGAAGGATAATCCAGTAGCATCAGTCTGCTGCCTTCCCAGTAGAATAAAGGATTATTTATTTTCATACAGTTAGAGACAATGTTTCCACATATAGCAATTTTCTTAATGGTAGCTATACAGTATTCCCCTGATCACTTTGTGTCTGCTATTGAGAGGAGGCGGAAAGTATTTTAGTAGATAATATAGGTTAATGAGCATATGAAAGGAAGCCAAAACAATTTTAGTAAACAAGACAGGTAAGGGACAGGTACTATATCTTCCACAACCTATTGTGTAAAGAAACTGAGACAGGAAATTCTGGGATTCCTCATGTAAAACAGTTCCTGATAGAAAACAGGAAACACATTTCAAGAACCAACTGAAACCGAATCTGCAGTTTAAGCAGAAGCTGAGAAGCTTATGAGTCTGCGCTGAGACGAGAGGTCAACCAGTGGTGACAAGGAAGACTCACTGATCTTTATCCCCATGACCCCCAGCAACCACTACCAGAAAACACTGCGCAAGTGTGGATAGGAGGAATCTATGAAAATGACTCTCTGGAACTAATTTTAATACAAAGTGGGGATAGGTCATGCGTATGTATAGGCGTCTCAAGAAACTTCATGCATATGTAACACTTCACCACATATAACCAAGTCAAGTGCCGCATTGGGGTGCGCACGACTTTGGTGGGACTACCCCCCGTGCCACCCAGTGCTGAATAAACATACCTACTTTACAATCTTACTCATTGTGTAGTCAGCTTTCCACATGTCAGTATTTCCTTTTGCCTCCCTGCTCCCTTTCCAGCTGTGGCTGATGGGGATTTGCTCTTGGAAACAGCTGTAAGTTTAGGACAACGGAGGCTCCTTGTGTATACAAGTGACAGTCTAATAGGAAACATGGCATAGTTTTTCTGGAGTAAGGCAAGGGAATGGGAAGACTGCCAGGTGTCTGCATGAGGAGACATGCAGGGATGTGTCGGGGAGGATGACTGTCCTTTTCCTGAGAAAGGAACTGTAAGGTTTTCTTCATTACAGAGAATGAGGCCTCAGCTGCCATTCCTTCTGCCTTTCAAAGGCTGGAGTTTAATTTTTAAAAGAAAAGAAAGCCACAAATCCTTCTCAGTGATAAGACACTAAGAGAGTTTGTATACAAAGAATATCTTTGCCTTAGTGTGTTTAGAGAGCTGGAGCCCTCAGCTTCCATCTATCGGGAATGAAGGGCATGTATAGGTGCCCATTTCAGGGGAATTCAGCAGAATTCATGTTAAAAACATGTAGCATTGTTAGGCTGCTGGTCTGTCTGCTGGTTTAAGAGACCCATAACATAGCTACAGCCCACTAGATTCCAACAGCAATGATCAGGGTCCTCTGGGCTCACATTTGGGCTTAGCCTTCCAAAGGGACAAAAGGAAAAACTAAGCCCAGAGCTTGCATTGGAGCTAGAATTATCTAATACCATCAGTAGTATTTATAGGGGAAAGGGAACAGCACTGATAATAAGGAGTCATAAAGTATGATTTCAATTTGAATGTTTGCTACGTTTGAGAGAAATTTTCACCCTTCCTTTTAATATGTAAAAACAATATATTTTGTTGTGATGAAACTAACAACGTTGCTCCAAGTAAAAAAGAATTTAACAACAAAAGGATTAGCAAGTAGTCTTTGTTCTATTTGTGAAAGCGTTGGAGCTTTCTCCCTGTATTTAACAAAATATGTGCATAGCACCACAAATGTTGTTTGTCAGTTGTCAATAAAATACAGTAATAGACCAAACAATAAAAAGGAATAATGACCCAAAAGCATCATAGTTTTGCAAGCTAATCATTGGTGACAAGCATAATACATTGACCAGAAAAATGCCCCAAGGTTTCAGGTTCATTCCAATGTTTAATACATTTATGAATGGCAGTGGGGATAAGCAGTGAGGGTGCAGTAGTTACAAATAACAGATCCAATTCAAGAAAGGTGGTGAAGAAATCAGGGGGAATTTTTCCTTGCTGGGTGAATGGGCAATGGATAACGAAGTTCAGTGGGAAGGAAAGAATTTAAACTATTTTCACTCCTTATAGGTTTGGACCTGTTTTTTGTATCAGGAAAGCACAGAGAGAGCCTCTGCTCAGGCTGTTATCACATTAAGATGCATTAGGAATGAGCAGAAAATGATGTGCAATACATTCTAATTCAGCCTTCTCTGGAATGCTATAAGCTGTACAGAATAAGGACAATACAAATAATATGAGTATAGAGAAACTCTCAGAGAGAGACTGCAAGGCTTAGTTTATCTTAGAAAAGAGACAAATAACAAAGGACGTGAAAAGGGCATATTCAAAAACAAAATGACAGCAAAGATGGATCTGACATTACAATTCCACACACATCATAAAGCAAGAGCAAAAGGAAAGTTAATGAAAATAAAAGATGGTCAAATTGAAATCACTGAATAAATGCTTTCACTGTGCACAATTAGACTGTGTAACTCCTGACCGCTAGGTGCTACAGATGCTAGGATCTGCATATAGGTTCTAACCTGTTTCAGTTGGGACTGGGCATTTGCATGGAAAAGAATACCGAATACGAAATTTAACTTCATTCTGTAGGGTTAAATGGATATCTAAGAAAGGCAGTTCAAAACCTGACCTCAGGGATATGAAAATATTATTTTACATGCATCTGCTTTGCAGTTTCCAAAGCATCTGCTGTAAGCCTCTACCAGAAGGCAAATTGTGAGCAAGATGGACCGCACTGGTATAGCACTTCATGTCTGCTAATGATTAACTTTCCCAAACAATTATGGTTTTATACATTTTTAAACACTGTGTTGTTCAGTCTCCCCTCCAGCAGACACTTTCTTTTCCAGAAATGACTCCAGAGGAGAGCCAGAATGTCTGACTCCTCAGACACAGGGACCTGCCAGCCTCAGAAGCCAACACAGGGGGACTTTGCTGCTGATTGTTTGGCATCCCTTTTTAGGCCTACTTATGAATGTTTATCCTTCCGTCTATCTGGGCTGTCTAAAACCTGTCTTAACATACATTCTGATCCTTCTGCAAATAGGTACATACATGTAGTATAACACTTGCAGGCAGAGGTCTGAAACTACAAAACAGAAAAACACCAAACTGTGACGAGTTGCACTATAATTACAAATTACACATGCCCCAAACCATACTCATATGCATCAAACAACATTAAAGCTCCTCATTATAAGCAAACAAATAAAACAAGTATATCCACTGACTGCTTCTGATTGTTTGCCTTGGCTACCAGGTTTAAATCAACAGGACTGAAGGGAATTGGTCACTGCTGTTTTGATCCATTAAAATAAACAAAAGCCCCTCTCCCTGTAAGCAAACTCAAGAAGAAAAGGATACAAACTTCCAGTATTTTTATGCTTCTATTTTGTTTGCTATGGTGCCAGAACTCCTCTTTTTTTTTTTTAAAATATGTTGTTTCCACTGTAGTATAATACAGAGAAAAATGTGATTGCAGAAATAAGTCTAATGATCCTGCTGCCTGATGCCTGAAATTACTCTCCAAGAGAAAAGGCTTTCACTGGAAACACGTTATTTCAAATTTCTTCTTCTCCAGTGACTTTGAGAACACCTCTTTCTCAAAGGAACTGTGGCTAAGACGTACACAACAATAATGTTATCCTGGATATTCATATGTTGGTGACTACTTTCCACTGCAGCAAAATTAGTATAACAAACCAAACCAACAAACAAACAAACAAAACAAACAAACAAAGAAAAAACACTAAACAAGCAAAACCAACCCTGAACTGCTCAATCTGTTTTGCCAATTTAGAAGATGACCCCATCTACCTATGACTTCTGCAAAGATGTTGTATAGTGTTTGGGGAACAGTGAGACTGATTCTCTCTTCTACAGAGCCTAGACAGCCATCAGAAATGGGGGGGAGAGCAACTTTTTCATTCTTGCACAAACCAGCACAAAGTACTGCTTTCACAGAACAGCTAAACCCAACTCTTTTGCTTCAAGAGAGCTCCAAAATGAATCCTGCCTACTCAAATGAAAAAAGCAGCCTCCTGCTTTGCCAGCACAATATGACTTAGCTCACCGCTTCTCCTTGCAGGAAGGTTTAATCAGGAAAAAAGCAGCTCCCCAGTGAAAGCAATATTTTCAAATGGTCCACAGGTTCATTCTGAATTAAGGCTTTCATGCTGGAAAACCTGAATTCATCGTTTTCAATTAATTCTACTTTCATAAAAATGAAAGTGACTACAAAGGTGAATTATCACACAGCATAATCAAAATATGGCTTGGCATCTTAGTTGATACAGCTTCAGTTTACTGTGTAGCAACTAAACTTCAAACAGCAGCACATTTGAGATGGATTGTCATCATTATCTATTCAACTGGACACAAAATAATTTGTTACAGTCACTTGGTTTTATCATTACTTGATATTGAAAACTGACAAGCATCATAGCTCACCGGCATTTGAAATCTCTTCATATTTTGATCCTTCAAAAATTTGTTTTCACTAGGTAATCTAGGTCTGGTCTGCTAGGCTAGCAGTAATTAGTTTCATAAGTGTATTACTATCTCAATGTCTCATATGGCAAGAATGAAAATGATGAAGGGAACCTGTCATGGTTCAAACTAATAGTTTATCCAACCTCTTTGTGAATTCTCCGAGCATATCCTCAGCTGCTACACTTCAAGTCGTTATCTCAGGTAAATCACATGAAGCTTTCAGACCAGAAAGTGCCCTCCTGATTAACTGTTCTTATCAGGAGGGCAATTCTCAAACCTTATTTATTCTTTTCTACCATCTAGAGCCTCCTCTGCATGATATATTCCGCTCTCCCTCATTACTGATGTGGGACTCCTCAAACTGTGAGTTCCCAATTCTCTGTGCCTGGGTCTGTGCTGCCAAGGCCCTCTCTGCCCTCTAGCCCTCTCTCTACCTCTCCTGGTCTGCCTCCTCTTTCTCTGCTGTAAGCTGGTTCATTTTGATGTCTCTCCTTTAGTGTACCTGCAGGCTTAAACACTTCTACCCCTCTGCTCAATCCTGTCCTGGTACTGTTATAGTCTGCTGGGTCCAAGCAAGGGGCTGGATTTGCAAATTGTTCCAGCAGGAAACTGGAAATGCTTTTTTCCCAAGCTGGATCAGTTCCTTGATCCTAAGCACCAGACAGTTACATAAACAAGGAAGCTGATGGCAAATGCAGGTGCTACTTAGGGTGGATGGAAGACTTCTTATTGCCACCACTCTCCTTTCATCTCAGCATTCAAAACAAGAGAGACATGGAGACACCTGACAAACCTGCATTAGTCCTGATCCCTGGAAGACCTTATTTTTAAGTCACACGATGTGCTTTGGCCTTTGTATCTACTTACTTGGGCTGACAAATTGCCAAATTTATACATAAAAGCACAAAAGACTAAAGAAAGCATGATTTTGTGAACGCTGATAAGTTGACAGCTACCTGGCTCCCTTTCCCCCCCTAGGGTCACTAAAATTACTCCCGAATCACTTCATATTCAGTAAACACCCTCTGATTATTCAGACAAATGTACAAAGTACATAGTATTCATAACTTCTACTTATACAGATTAACATTTGAAGAAATCATAGAATACATTGTCACTTTAGAACCTATATTTTCCTTCTGTTTTTCATTCAAGCAGCTGTGGAAATACAAAGTCCACTTGTGATAGTGCCAGGAAAATCCCCAAAAGTTTGTGATACATTCTGTATTGGATGATACTTCCCTCTAGTGTGCAGTCCTTGTAAAACCCCTGTGGTACTGAACTCCATTATTAAAGTTTACTCCAAAACAAACAAACAAAATATAACAACAAGAAAAGTTGCAAAGTTGTCAAATCTTTAAAGTATGACACCTTGTGAAATCATCTCATTTGTCTTCAGACTTCAAACAGAATTTGGTTCTAGCATCCTTTCCATCTTCTGAATAAAGCCAACATACCCAAATACGACAGAGCAGCTACGAAGTTTAGGCAGAAACTTAACAGTGCAGGTTATTTTCATGATGCTACAGAAAACTCATAGTAATTATCATCTAGGACTTGTACGAGAAGGTGATCAGTAATATGCATCTGATTACTCCTTTGATCCAGTAATCTGACATTTGTAATACAGTACTTTGTCAAAGTATGTCAGAATTTGTTGTAGTCTCACTGAATAGGGCTGATGATTTCAAGTGAATTTTCCACCAACATGTACTTAATTTACAAATCTGCAGTGAAGTAGCACAATTGTTTTGAGCATTATTTGAGTGAATGTACCATACATATCTTGCTGACAATCTGACTTTTGCCAAAGTTGCAGATAACTGTGAGAATAAGCATTCAAGGAGAGATCTATTTTTGTCATTTAAAAAAATAATTGGGTTTCTCACTTCCTCTGAGTATTATGGGGCACATTTTCAGAACTGGCTACTTAAGCTGAGCATTCAAACCTCACATACCCATGCAAATAAATAAATAAATAAATGTTTCCTCTTGGACAATCTTTCAAAAATGTCTTGGACAAAAAAGATTATTTTTTCTCCCAAGGCTCTATCACAATCAAGTGTGAATGCACTATGGCCTTTGGGCCATGAGAGAGGGCAGAGACATGGAATCCTTGATGACAGAGCATCATAGAGAAAGGCCCCTGCCTTTCCCTATCCTCAAATACATGTACATCCCATCCTAAGCAGATGATTCATTCTCTTAAAATAAGGATGTTATTAATTATGTGTAAAGACTGCCTGTCTAGAAGCTAAATAGATTGAGGTTCATTCCTCCTTCTCAGTCTGCTTCTACGAGCAACTTGCACATTCCTGAAGAGAAGTCATGGGACTTCTCTTAGATCTTTTTCCACCAAACATGCCCGTCAACCAGCTGCATCTGCTGCGGGAGCTCTTGGAGCAGGAGAGGAGCAGTGCAGCTGCACAACTTTGTTACCTGGAGAGAATCAAATTTAAGTAAACAGCTTTGGTAAGTACCATCAACACTGGTCTACCTAGAAAAATGCCAAAGTGCTAACAGCAAGTATGTTGAAAGAAACTGTACATAGACACCTATGTACTCTTTTATTATTGTTATGCAACTTGAATTTCCAGGATACCCAAGAAATCTGGGAACCATAAAACATAAATGTATACATTACTAGGAATGCCTTAAGGCCATCTTGAATCATATTTTGGAAAATATCAGTAAGATACTGTACCTTAAATGAACAATAATCTGTATCTGAAAATATATATCTGTATATATAATGTATCTGAAAATATATGTATTTGAAAAAATATACCCTGATGGTATCCTCAGAACCTGATCTCCTTCTATGACAAAGTGACACGCTGGGTGGACAAGGGAAAGGCTGTGGATGTGGTCTACCTTGACTTCAGCAAGGCTTTTGACACTGTTTCCCACAGCATTCTCCTCAAGAAACTGGCTGCTCTTGGCTTGGACTGGCGCACGCTTCATTGGGTTAGAAACTGGCTGGATAGCCGGGCCCAAAGAGTCGTGGTGAATGGAGCCAAGTCCAGTTGGAGGCCAGTCACTAGTGGCGTTCCCCAGGGCTCGGTGCTGGGGCCGGTCCTCTTTAATATCTTCATCGATGATCTGGATGAGGGCATTGAGTGCACACTCAGTAAGTTTGCAGATGACACCAAGTTAGCTGCGTGTGTCGATCTGCTCGAGGGTAGGAAGGCTCTGCAGGAGGATCTGGATAGGCTGGACCGATGGGCTGAGGCCAACTGCATGAAGTTTAACAAGGCCAAGTGCCGGGTCCTGCACCTGGGGCGCAATAACCCCAAGCAGAGCTACAGGCTGGGAGAGGAGTGGTTGGAGAGCTGCCAGGCAGAGAAGGACCTGGGAGTGATGGTTGACAGTCGGCTGAATATGAGCCAGCAGTGTGCTCAGGTGGCCAAGAAGGCCAACAGCATCCTGGCTTGTATCAGAAGCAGTGTGGCCAGCAGGGCTAGGGAAGTGATTGTCCCCCTGTACTCGGCTCTGGTGAGGTCGTACCTCGAGTACTGTGTTCAGTTTTGGGCCCCTCGCTACAAGAAGGACATGGAGGTGCTCGACAGAGTCCAGAGGAGGGTGACAAAGCTGGTGAGGGGTCTGGAGAACAAGTCTTACGAGGAGTGGCTGAGGGAGTTGGGATTATTCAGCCTGGGGAAGAGAAGGCTCAGGGGCGACCTTATCACTCTCTACAGGTAAATTAAAGGAGGCTGTAGCGAGTGGGGGTTGGTCTATTCTCCCACGTGCCTGGTGACAGGATGAGGGAGTATGGGCTTAAGTTGCTCCAGGGGAGGCTTAGGTTGGATATTAGGAAAAACTTCTTTACTGAAAGGGTTGTTAGGCATTGGAATTGGCTGCCCAGGGAAGTGATGGAGTCCCCATCCCTGGAGGTTTTTAAAAGACGTTTAGATGCAGAGTTTAGGGATATGGTTTAGTGGGGACTGTTAGTGTTAGGTCAGATGGTGAATGATCTTGGAGGTCTCTTCCAACCTAGATGATTCTGTGAATGGAAACTAATGCCAGTCTAGTATGTGGAGGTTAACAACCCTATTTCTAGATTCACAGAATCACAGAATCACAGAATTTCTAGGTTGGAAGAGACCTCAAGATCATCGAGTCCAACCTCTGACCTAACACTAACAGTCCCCACTAAACCATATCCCTAAGCTCTACATCTAAACGTCTTTTAAAGACTTCCAGGGATGGTGACTCCACCACTACTACAACCTTCTGTGTAACAGAGATGGGTTTAATTTTATCCTTTCAGACCACTTTTTACTACTCACACTTGGGTGTAGTTAGGCCAGCTCATCATGTAAATTCAGCTCCCACTCCCTTCCATTTTTGTCACTTATTCTCATTTCTGAGCTGAATTTCACTGCCCCTAACTTTACTGAAATCGTCCAGGTTAAAAAGAATCCTTTAAAAACAACAGCTGAAAAAAAAAAAATGCATGGCTACTTAGTGAGCATTCAGGGAGAGGGGGTGGGAAAATATTCAGGCAATTTTGTTGCTAAAGAAGGCACATTTACCACAGTCATGTGTATAATAGTTCTTTCAGGTAGTGGCAATGCCTGGTGTAATATGGCCTCAGCTACCCATGGGAGTCCCACGTATTCTAATACAAATGATTATGAACTAAAAGCAAATATACTATTTTAATCCATAGGGTTTCTTTCCTGTTCCTTTTACTTTGGTGGTATTATTTCACCACCAAGAAGCTAGGACTATTGAGTCCCTAAGTCATTTTTTAACAAACTACCAGAAATGTTAAACACTTATCTATACATTAAATACTGAAAATACTGGTTTAAAAGAGCGTAAGCTATAACACGATTGACTACATTTGAACAGGTATATCAAATTCATCATTGATTTTTAAACAAAATCAAATATATATATATATATTTGAAACACAGAAGTCTGTTAGTGTCACGCCTGCAGATAGGTAGTATAGAATTACTAACTCTACAATGACAAACTGTTTAAAAATCATTATACCCTACTTCACATGCTTACATTTAAAATCCTGTGGTATCATCATTAACGTATTTTTCAAATCAGTTTCTTAAAAAGAACCATGCTCAAACTTGTAATTGTAATGAACTTATAGATGCCCATCTGTCTTGTTTTCTATCCACTCACAATGTTTTCAGCCTGTGGCAGTGCCTGAGGCAAAGTTATATCATCTTGACACAAAGAAATACTAAGTCTTGCCTTGGAGATTTCCTTTGCTTGCAAGCAGCAGCACTGTAAAAGCTTCAAGGTGTTGTAATTAAAAATGTATCAATTAGTTACATAGTTAACGAAAGGAGAATGACTGTTAAGAATTCTTGTCATTAATACAGCAGGCCTTTCATTGTTTACCTGAGTTTGTACTTTACAATTACTGATTAACATGCTATGCTCCTTGCAGAAAAAGCATACCAAGTCGTATGCTTAAACACCCTCCAGGATTATTAGTCTATGAACCCTACAAACTCCTCGTTACTTATATATTTAACATGCATCTCAAAAGACATCAATTAACACGCAGATTTTCTGACCACTGCTTTGGGCAGCTGAGTACAATGTCTGTCTAGAAATGCTAATGTCAATTTAATAACAGACATGAAATTGAAATTTTAATTAAAGAATGTTATTATTATTATTGTTTGAACCTTTTTGGTATGCATACAGATGTGTAATATTATTCGAAACATTGTAATTAAAGAAACAATTAGGCACAGCAGGCTGGTATCACAAACATTTAGGGCAATTTCAAGCTTTTACCACCGTGCCACATTAGCAAATTCCCTCCCTCATGCAAAGTTTACTCCACAAAATCACCAACTCTAGCCATTTAAAATGAATAAAACACATTAACCACAGCATGAAATTTTATCTTGTTGGGAAGGGGAATTCCTACGTAAATAAAAACCCAGAAATCAGTTCTATTTGACTGTAAGCAAACAAGTTCCTTTTTATGGACAATTTTATTTCATTATAATTAAATAATAGACTCTACTCACTGCAAATAATTGTGGCGTTAATTTCACTACATCGCCTTGAACAGAAACTGAGGTAAAACTGGTCAATGTTAATCAATCGTCCTGGAGGAAGAAAGTGCTTTTTGACAGCCTTTCATAAGGGATGAAGCACAAAATGAGATCACTGGGAGATGTTTGTCATAGCGGTGCAAAGTTGTAACTACAACTAAAAAATTTCTTTATAATCCTGCCTTCTTTGCATGCATGAGAAATGTATGCTCACAGAAAAACTCAAAAAAGGAGAGTTTTGGTGGTTGTCAGCTATATAAACCTGTGCTTACTTTATTATGCTAATGAAGGCCTTAGCCAGCAGACTTTCACCTTAGGCAATCTTCTGTAAACTAAATTAATAAAACATTAGAAGAATGTGTAAAATTTGCCATTTGTTTATAATACCAAGTATATAAACTGAAGCAATAATTGTTTAAACTTAAATTAGAAAACTCTAAATCTCAATATTTTTTCTTTTATTATGATTATATAATTACTGCCAAAATTATAAAATAAAAAAAAATCAGAGCTGTAGAAAACTGTAGAAAGCAAGAACATAGAGACTTTGTTACAATGAAGAAAGAAATTTGGATAACCTGGCAGGTAATACAACCTGCCATTATCAGAAGCAAGATAGTAGAAAATCTCTAGATTTTCTACTAAAGACCCAGCCTTAGAAGTAAAATTTTCACCAGAGGGAGAGTAGGAGCATTTTCCTGCTGTCATTAAGAGGTTCTGATCAGATTCCTCACAGCTTTTGAGAGACACTGGGGTGTTTGCCTTATTTTCATGTTTCATTAATAGGAATGAAAAGGAGCTCAAAAACATGAAAATGTTATTTTATTTCACATGTAATTATAAAACAGATTCAGAACAATTTTCTTAATATAAAACCAGAATGTGTTATTCCTTCTAATTAGATTTTTTTTTTCCCAATGTCTTACGTTTAAGGTTAAGATCTTTTATAAAACTGATACCAGAAGGATCTTTTAGAAAACTGAAATAATAAGAAGTATTCTAGGGGAACCTGGCCTTTCTTGCCAAGCACTAGAATCTGAGCCCCAGCTATATATATATATATAAAAAACTGGAATTAAAGTAGTGAAAGAAACATGTCGAAGTGCAGTTCTTGTCCCAACCATAAATTTGATTCAGTAAATTGAATTACTCTGCAGAAGTTGCACAGCACCTGGTGAAACTTTTAAATCCAGCTTTAAATAAATAAATAAACAGAAGGAAAACAAAAGAATTTGGAGATATTTATCTCCATGCCCACTGAACATTTTTTTCAAGGCTTCAGCAAAGATTTGGATAACATCTTACTTTTAACTGATGTAAATTCACCCCTTACTCACCGGGTAGCAAGTTTATAAGGCAAGACTGCTACATCTGAGAGATTCAGCAAGAGCTGAATAGGCAGAATTTCAAAAATTTTGTAAAAATTTTGCAAATATCAAGTCTATGGCATGTTATAGGGAACATAATAAACTAATAACTTTCTACGGATGGCACTTTCATCTGTGAGCAGCAATAGAGTTTACTAATTTGTAGCTGGCTTTTAAGCACAGGCAAGTAGGCCACATACTACATCCAGTGCCATACTCTTACCACTTTTGGTTTCTTTTTCCACCCTTTTGCATGGTTTTCTACTTGTCTACAAAGGTATGCATCTGTTACCATCAACACCTAAATTGCACATCAGTGATTCTGTTGAAAAAAAAAAAAAGTCATGGCAATAAGAGAATGTTTTGAAAGCAAGCCAGTTTGTCAGTAAATTATAAACTTCATTATCATAAAACTCTAACAAATTGAACCCACATCTCATTAACTGAAAGCACAATATGACTGCAGCAATATTCACCTCCCAGAAGAGTGCTTATCTATAGGAAAAAAAAGATAAAAGTTTTGCTGAGAGCTGCCACTAATGATAGCATTAACTATATTTATTAAAGAATGCCTGAACATTTCCGAAAATACATTCTTCCACCTTAAACTATGCTGTTCTGATTAAGTAAAATACTGTATTAATAAATTACCTGAAATTTAACTTTTCTCTATCACAGGACTGCACTTTAATTTAAAGATGGAAATGGGCTTTATCTTAGGTTTTATTTTCAGTGGCTTGGCACTTTCCAAAAGAATAATCTGTAAATTAAACTCTCTCATGACCTGTTGTACTCTTTGGGCATATTCATAAGGAATATTAAAAAACAAAACAAACAAAAAAAACAGCTGTTATTGAGTTCACTAGGCTTGGTTTTTATTTCCAAAGATATTTCTTGTGCTTCTATAGATTGTTGGAAACTTAATTATAGAAACAACTGAGAAATGTCTGCTCTGCAATACTTGAACAAAGCATTACAAAGCTAGCATTAATTAATGAAGGCAAATATTATATTAAAATTTCTAATTAACTTCACACTTCTAATGAAAGAAATCATTTGGTGTTCTCAACCGACACACTAAACTTATACTGCTATCAAGTGAGTTCCCTTAATTGTTCAATAAAAAATATGCTGCCCTGTGTGAAAGGACACAACCACAGATTTCAGCAGATTTTGAAATCCCATGTCCTGCCACAGCACATCTGTATGCATGCTGCTCTAAGACAGCAATAGAAAAAATGATCTTAAGTCTATGACAGCCTTCCTCCTGGTCCTCAACTGTATATCTTGAGGTTTTTATGAAACGTGTGTTGCCAAAAGTCCAAGTTATTTGCTTTGACCTGGGTATCACACACAGAATCTCCAGTTCTGATACATACATACTCTTTCATTCTGATATATACTCTACAGACAAACCATCAACAACTTGTGATGGGCCATGTAAACATATATCCCTGGAATCTCAAAAATCACACTTTTACCAGTAGATTATTTTTTTTTTGGGTACAAGATCTGCATGTCATTGAAAGAAATTCATCTGGAAGAATACAGAAAATGTGGAAGGTGGAATTCTTAGGTGATATTATGATGAAATTTGTTTTTGAAAACATGCATATAATAGAAAAGTTTACAGACAAAACATTAATCTGAATACATATTGCAGAAAATGACTCACTTTGGAACTCAAATAGTTGTTCTTCCTTTACTCAGTAATGAGGTCAGCCTGCTTGATTTTCCTCTGTGATGACAATATATTAAATTTAAAAAAAAAAAAAGTAAAAAAGAAAGTAAGATGCAATTCTGTTTTAGTATCATGCAAGTCAGTGAAATCCTATTTAAAATTGTTTACTTTCCAAAAGTACTTCAGGCCTCAATATTGGACTCCAGCTTACATAAACAACAATAAAAAGACAATTATGAAACTCCGATACCAAAGTGAATGTTATAAAACTGATTATTTATTCTGAAATTAAAATATCAACTCCACATAGCAAAATCAACTATGTCTTATTTAGAAATGACATCGGAGAGCTTGAACTGGCAAATATATACGCAATCTCTGAAATCCTTGACCTATGAAATTATTTCAAATCAGATGTTGTTTACTAACTACACAAAACTAGGGAGACAGCAAAAATATTTTATGAATGCATTTATGGTCAAAGAGGGAAATAAGAAATACAACTGAAGCAAAATACTCTGTCTGCAAAAGGTTAATGAACCCGCCACTGATGTAAATCAGGGCAAAATTAAATCCCTGCACTAACAGATTCTTTCTTATTTGGTGCTTCTCTTCAACCCCAGTGGAATTCTCTCTACATCTGATGCTGTGGCTGTTATTTATGCCAAGTCACACCGTACAATGCAGCTGCTTGCTAAAAAAAAGCTTGGTTTGATGAATAGATCAAAAACAAAACAAAAACAGCAACAACAACAACAACAAACACAACACAATGGACTACTGTCTTATTTTGAAAAGTCTCTCTGAAAGTGTAAAACTAACAGAATTCAGGAAATTTTAAGCAATGTGAAAGCCACGGATGGTGCTAGGACTGATGCATTGAGCATCCTGGGAGGCTCTGGGCAAATCGGTTCATCTAGCATCCCTGCTTTTTTTCCCTAGTTTGTCTCTTGCTGTTACTACTCCACATGTACTACTGCCAAGATACAAACCCTTGCTTCTGCTGTTATCATTACCTGTAGATGCATAAGTGGAGAATGTAGAAAGATTATATTCAAATGTACTTTCTAGATCTAAATTTTACTAAACTTCAACCTCAAGAATCAAGAGAGCCCCTTATACTAACAGAGTCTAAAAGCCCTTCTCTTTCTTTTTTATTTTTAACTCTGAATTCTCCTTCATTCAAAATATTTTTAGTGATATTAATATAGTTTATATTAATCATAACACATGATAAATAAAAATCACAATTTACCTAACACAATGGAAAGGAAAAAGCCTAGTTTTGCTCAGTTTCAGAGAATTATGTGTTTTGTTCTGTTTTGTTCTAGGTACCTAAAATCACAGCTATTAAAGAAAAATCTTTTGGTAGATCTTCCCTTTCTCTATTTCCAAATATTTGAACAGCAAACTGGGAAACACCAATACACTCATAAACTCATGATAACTCATGATAAAATTTGCTTCATGATGGACAACACAATTTGCATCATTTTTGTAGCTGTTATATAGATAGATCCAACCTAAGGAAGGACCAAGCTGTAAGAGAGGCTGTGAGAGGCCATTACCTATGCCATTCCTGGCTTATCAGCACAATACTGTTTTGACAATACTGATAACAAAAGGTAATTTAGGGTGTTTTTTGAGACTCTGATTGTATAACACTGCAAATAATTTCAAATACTGTGCTTAGTAAAAAGATTCGAGCTAGAAGATGAGCTGAGGCAAATGTATTTAAAACATTATTTTTTAAAAAGCTAATAAAAATGAAGGGCAATCCACAGCACTTATATTTACTAAAAAAAAAAACAATAATATATCAAATATTTAATTCTTATATTTACTAAATAAACATTCAGATAACTTTTTCATTCTTGCTACTTTTTTTACAACACCTTGCACACCTAGCACACATGGATGAGGACACAAAAGGATCTGTGGCAGCAAAGCCTTCGTATTCATACATAAGGATACTTTCCTGGCAACACAGCTATGTGCACAGCTCAGCTATCCACAAGAAGAAAGACACAGGATCCAACTCCATTAGGTGTTTCATTTTGGAGCCTGCCTGCCTCTGAGATACTATCCCAAATAAATGTTCATCACACTTCTAATACTTCTTAATCTGTTACATGGGCAATTGCTTTCAGGATAATTTTAATTAAATATCAGGATAATAATAATCACAATAATAATCATAATAATAATCAAATGTAAAAATCATAAATATAAAATATAGAAATAATCATCATAAAAATCAAATAACAATAAGGGTAATTTTAATTAAATACTTGAGGTGTGGGAGACAGAGGGATTTGGCCAACCTCTTCTCAGTGGTTTTTGGGGATAGGACAAGGGGTAATGGCCACAAGACAGAGCCCAGGAACTTCCGCACCAACATGTGAAAGATCTTCTTCACGATGAGGGTGACGGAGCACTGGAACAGGCTGCCCAGTGAGGTTGTGGAGTCTCCTTCTCTGGAGATATTCAGGGCCTGTCTGGATGCCTACCTGGGCAGCCTGCCCTAGGGAACCTGCTTTGGCAGGGGGGTTGGACCTGATGATCTCTTGAGATCCCTTCCAACCCCTACAATTCTATGATTCTGTGAAACACATCAAACCTAGATCCCATTAAGTTATTATATTAATCCCAAACAACATTTATAAACAACCCTTCATGTTTGTATGATGAAAAGGGATTAGTTTGTACCAAAAGATCTCACCAAGTACCCCAAAGTATTTTTATTTGACTTCAGAAGACTTTACAAGTTAAAATCCAGCGCATAGCCCAGGGAAGCTGTGTGTATATTACAATGAATAATAAATACATTACATTGGCACTTCTAAACTTTCCTGTGATACACCAAAACACATAACTGCATTTTAGCTAGGTTAAACAAATATAATTAGTTTTTGTTGTAGAAAGTTAGTTTGTTTAAATGTTGTAATCCTTATGCTAAATGTAAGATAGAATTTAATTTGATGGCAGCAGTAAATATTTCAATGCTGCTCCATCAAAGCTACCTAACATAGTTTTCCTTTTTCTCTCCTGATGACTATTTTACATTTACATAATTAGAAGCCTTTACAATTTTTTCTGCTGTTTCCTCCAGCTTAGTTAACAGACCCTCATGGAGGAGAAAAAAAAAATACAAAGAAAGAAAGAGAGAGAGAGAGAGAGAGAGAGAGAGACTGAGAGAGAGAGAGAGAGAGGAAGAGAGGAGCAGGACTTCTACTGGTCTGTGTAATCTATTTCTTGGTGTGTATACATTAGATTTATATGCAGATATGACATACTGAAGAGGAAAACTAAATCATGCACCTGAGCTTTTGGTTCATATATTTTAAACACCCATGTAGCTCCTGGTAGATGGTTTAGCCACAACCTCATTGATTGAGGTCTACTCTGTGCTTAAATCCTCAGCATTTTTAAATTCAACATGTGATCTACGATGGTAATCGCTTTAGTACTTAACTGATGCAGAAACAGGGTTTGATTCAACACACGTATAGGAAACCCCATGGTCTTGAGTATTATTTGATAGCTGCTGTGCCACCAAGTGGCAGCTTCCTTACCTTCTTAGCATGTTTAAGTACATTGGTTACAAGTAGTGAATACACTAGTTACCTTTAATATTTCAGGGCTGAAGCGCCTCAACTTTAAGCATCTCTGCTACACACAAATCGCATCATTGGTTGGGGGAGAGAGCGAAAAGACACAGATGTATCTGAATGGGTGAAAGCAATTCACTTTCAGAACTTCTGCACACCTTGGACACTTTACACAGGGATGCCAGGCACGAATCATGACCAATCCAGTATCAGGTGTAGGTAAACCATGCCAGATCTTCTGCTTGCTTTGGATACTGCTCATTAACATCTGTAACAGCCAATTCTTTTTAGCTTTTACTAACTACACAGGGAGAAGAAAAGAAATATCCTTAACTAGGGAGAAATTAAAATTTATGCAGCATCACTGACGATACAAGAACAATGCTTAAATGCCAGTCAATGTGTCCCCAGGCTAGATGATCAGACTGGCACCTGGTGTCTTTATACGCACCCAGGTACATTTATCTCTCCTGAAAGTTTTGTGGAAGGAGTGAAAAGCAGAAGCTCCAAATTCTGCTTGGCTCTTTACAAGCAACTGATTTTGGAAGTGCTTATATTCAGACCTTTCTAGCTGATGTGACATCTCACTGTCAAGCTCTTATGGAACAGTCCCTGTCCTAAACAGTTAGATAGTAACTAAAAAATGTAATCAATTGAGAAAGCTAAGACTAAAATAAAGAGAAATTCACTTTTTCTGTACCTCTGCCTACCAGTGCATCTTCTGGGACATGATGCTTTTTCATCCTTTCTGAGATCTTTTTCACTGAGCCATAGGTTGATTTTGAATAAGCACTTCCAAACTTTTCTGCTTGGAAGGGATGAAGAGCGTCATCTTTAAGCCTTTTCACAATTCAGCCCATATTTTCCATGGAACATCAATCCCATCTCATGAGTGTAGAACACAGACCTTTTTTGTTGATTTAGTTATTAAGGTGTGGCTCTCAGCTCATTGGAATCCATCTTACACTTATTCGCTTTAATCATTTTCAGTCTTAAGAGCAAGACCACATTTATGTTCCTATTATGCTGTAATTTACTTATTAACTTTGAATAACATAGTAAAGTGTAGAGTACTGGTTGGCAACAGGCATTTATGAAATATAAAGGGAAATTATTGTCTCTTCAGAAGAACATAATGTCCGTCATCAAAGGCCTCAAAGTCAGAGCCTAAGCACTAATTCTTATCTGATTTCTTTAACTAAGATCTGATGAATCTCAATCCCTTCAAATTAAAAAAACACTTAGAAAATGGGCTGGAGCTGATTGTAGCAAGGTGAAAAACAATTAAATCTGCCACTACATTCTTAACTCATTAATATGAATTTACACAGTACTGCTAATGTGGGAGGGAAATGGTCGTCTTTTTCAAAAAGACCCATCAATTTGCCAGTTCCAAGTATCTGCAACCGTTAGTTCCAGACACACACAAAAAGTTCTGCCATTAAAGAGGGTTTTAATGCTTTTCAGTTGGCAGTCAGGCATGTAATTAATCAATTTCTAAATGCTGGGTTTTGCATGTGCATATTTAACATCTTCAAACACTATTTCAAAATTTGGACCACTCAAGTAAATCATCTCTAAACTGCTTCTGGTTTGTTGGTTTGTCTCTTTCATAGCAGTTTAAATTTTACATGCTGATTTGCACTGAATGCTTTGTTTCTGTGCATAAATAAATAAATAAAATGCACAAAAGTAAGAACAATCTATTTCCATATAATGGCAAACAATTTCAACACAAAACAGCTGCCTTCAACTGACATTGGACCTATGCTGGCACTTCAGAACACAGGAAACATTTTTGTGTTGTCCAGCTAAAAGCATAGCATGTTTTCTTCAGTTCTCTAAACAAGAAACAATATGAAGAAATCAATTTGTAACCAAAAGACAAGATAAACACACATGGAGGGGCAGCATGACATGCCCTCTAATCCCTCATAAATAAGGAAATAGATCTTTTGTCAGCAGTGATTAGAAGGTAATTTTACCAAACGCAAATGACAGCAACATAATAACACTGTGTAATTTAACAAAGAATTAGGGCTGTTCCTTCGGGGTGGACTTCCATCATTATTTCAATTTTGGGCCTCATCAGCATATTTTCTTGCATCTTGAATTATAGGCAGTTTATTATGCTTCATCTAGCAAGCTGTTTGAGCATGTAAGGAAAAAATATTACTGAAATTCTTTAATGTATTAAAACCACTTGGTCAAATTAACGTTCTCTAAAGCAACAGGAAACAGCCATCACGTTTTCCTGACTCACCTAACTAATCACCTGAACACTCAGTTTTTCCCTTACGTGAAACTCTGTATCTAAGTCTGTTTGTGAAAGATGGAATGTTGATTACAACTTGTGGTCACAAAAAGGGGAGTGCCATGCTATAGAAAAGGAGACAAATGCTTCCAGCCTCCTGTCTGTGTGGTAGGTACACATGTTGCTGTAAATTGTAGTCACTAAATGGAAAATGGAAGGAAAGGAAACAGCTCCTATGTCTAGATAACATGATTTACTGCTTTCTTATACTCTAACAAGGAAAATGACATCATCCAGTTATACAGGGCTTGAGACTTCAAAAAAAAAAAAAAAAAGATTAAGAATATTAAGCATCAGAGATGTCAACTCTTTAGACAGAAAAATACGTCTTGGCAAGACTACCTTATACTTAATGTAGTGAACAATGAACGAATGAACCTCCATAAGCATTTTCGCTTTAATTTTCATTTCAATACTGTTCTGTTTGCCTTTATTTTGAAGTGAAATTCTATCCAGACATTTCATGGTAGTCAGAATGGCAAGATACTATTGTGCAACATAACCTGTATTCATTTACTGGATGCGCCATTACTGAAGTGCCGCAAACAGGATGCGTTAACAGGACTGGCTTGGCAGTTAGCGCAGGCAGTTTGCGTGGGGCAGTTCAAGTGGGGCAGGGAGGAGAACCTAGACCTCACCATGGTGGGCACACATCGCAGCGGTCAGTCGGAGGTGGCAACCCAAACGGAGGACATGCTGCCTCTCTGGGCTCACGTGGGCACCCAGGTGGATCCCCTGAGGGGGGAGGTGGAAGTCCAGACAGGTGACTGCGAGGAACTCTGGAATTCGGAGGCCCATCTGGGCCATGAGGGAGGAGAGCGCCATCATGGTTGCAGGTGTGCTCTCCTTCAGGGACTCCTCGAGCAGGTGGCTGGGCTGCAGCAAGAAATCGGCAGCCTGAGGGAGTCTCTGAGGGTGACAGATAGGAGGGGTCTCCCTGCCCCTGCTGTTGCTCAGCAGCCCTCTCCTATGTGCCGACAAGGGGTAGAGGCTGCCCCCATTGAACACATGTAGAACAGAGGGCCAGACTGTTCGCAAGAGTCAAGGGGCTGGACCCTTGTCTCAGCTCGGAGCAGAAAGAGATGTCTGCCCCCAACACCCACGGTGCCACCTACCCCCACGGTGTCCCTGGGAAATAGATTTGAGGCTCTCAGAAAGGTTGCGGAAGAGGCTGAGGGTCTGGACCATAGTCCGAACCCGGGAAACAACCCCGAGAAGAGAGTCAAGATTGGGGGAAGTGCAGAACATAAGGATCAGGGCCGGATGGAGCACCGCATTGTAACCTGTGCTACAAAAAAAGAGCGGAGAGTCCTGGTGACTGGGGACTCCTTGCTGAGGGGCACTGAGGCTCCCATCTGCTGTCCAAATAACCTAGCCAGAGAAGTGTGCTGTCTTCCTGGGGCATGTGTCAGAGACGTTAGGAAGGCTCTGCCGCGACTCGTTAAACCAGAGGACTACTATCCTCTCGTAGTCATTCAGGTTGGATCCCGGGAAGCTGCTATTAGAAAAATGAATATTAAAAAGGACTTTGCATCCCTGGGGAGGTTGTTGAGTGGATGGGGGGTGCAGGTAATGTTCTCCTCTGTCCTCCCGCTGGGTGACTGGGATGCAGATAGAAGGAGCAGAACAGGACAGGTAGATGACTGGCTGAGGGATGGTGTCTGGACCAAGGATTTGGGTAGATTTGGGTATTTTGATCTTGGGCCGTCCTTTGAGAGGCCGGGTATGTGGGCTATGGACAGACACCAGCTGAGCAAGTGGGGCGCAAGTGTGTTGGGGAGCAAGCTCTCCGGGCTGATTATGAGGGCTTTAAACTAGTTTTGATGGGGGAAGGAAGGGGAGCTAAAGGTGACAGAGAAGGGCTGGGGGAAGTCGTCACTACTGTCACTGTTGAAGACAGGGAAAAACTTCTGAGCTCTCCCACAGGATTGTCTGAGGGCTCCTCAGAGAAGGTAGCGTTCCCGATCCCCTGGCCAGTATCTTCTTCTTGCATCACTCCAGGGATAACTGCACCTGCTGCTTCCCTAAAGTGCCTGTACACCAATGCACAGAGCATGGGAAATAAACAGGAGGAGCTCGAGATCTGTGTTCAGTCACGGGGCCACAATCTCGTTGCAATCACAGAGACATGGTGGGACAGCTCGCATGACTGGAATGCTGTCAGGGAGGGCTATGTCCTCTTTAGGAAAGACAGGCTGGGGAAGTGAGGGGGTGGGGTTGCCCTTTATGTGAGGGAGCAATTAGAGTGTACCCAGCTCCAGCTGGGGGAGGGTGAAGGACAATTGCAGAGCTTGTGGGTAAGAATTAAGAGGTGGGCTGGGATGGGATACACAGTGGTGGGGGTCTACTACAGGTCTCCAGATCAGGAGGAGGAGGTCGATGAGGCCTTCTACGAGCAGCTGCTAGCAGCCTCACGATCATGAGTGCTGGTCCTCATGGGGGACTTCAATTACCCAGACATCTGCTGGGTAAGCAACTCGGCCAGGCACGAGCAGTCCAAACGGTTCCTACAATGCGTTGAGGACAATTTTCTGATGCAGGTGGTGGAGGAGCCAACGAGGCGGGGGGTGCTCCTGGACCTCGTTCTTACCAACAGGGATGGCCTTGTTAGGGATGTGAAGGCTGGGGGCAGCTTGGGATGCCCCCAAGCCATGAGATGGTGGAGTTCCAGATGGAACCAGGCAAAGGAAGTAAGGCTAAAAGCAGGATTGCTACCCTGGACTTTTGAAGAGCCAACTTTGACCTCTTCTGGGACTTGCTTGGGAGTATCTCATGGGATAGGTTGCTAGAAGGCAAGGGTGCTTGTGACAGCTGGGCTGCATTTAAGCAACACTTCTTCGATGCTCAGGATCGGTGCATCCTGAAGAATAGGAAATTGGAGAAGGGGGGCAGGAAACCTGCGTGGATGAGCAAGGACCTCATCAATAAGATCAAAAGGAAGAGGATGGTCTATGAAATGTGGAAAAAGGGCCTGTCCTCTTAGGAGTATAGATTTGTTGTCAGGGCCTGCAATGAGGAAGGCTAAAGCCCACCTAGAGATGAGGCTTGCAAAAGAGATAAAGGATAATAAGAAGGGTTTTTTCAAGTATGTAAACAGCAAGAGGAAGACTAGGGATAATGTGGATCCCTTGCTGAATGAGGGGGGTGTCCTGGTCACGGGAGACACTGAGAAGGCGGAGATACTGAATGCTTTCTGTGCTTCAGTCTTTGCTTCGAGGACACTTCCCCGGGACTCCTCACCCCTGGCAATAGGACAAAGGGTCTGGGAAATGAAGGGCTCCCCCCTGGTGGACGTGAGAGTGGTTCGGGAGCGTCTGAGTGGTCTCAATGCACACAAATCCATGGGTCCCGATGTGATGCATCTGCGTGTGCTAAGGGAGCTGGCAGATGTGATCACTGAACCGCTCTCTATCATCTTTGAAAGGTCCTGGAGAATGGGTGAGGTGCCTGAAGACTGGAGGATAGCCAATATCACTCTGGTCTTCCAGAACGGCAGGAAGGAGGATCCGGGAATCTACAGGCCAGTCAGTCTCATCTCTGTCCCTGGAAAGGTGTTGGAGCAGCTTGTTCTGGATGCCATCTCCAAGCATTTGGAAGAGAAGAAGGTTATGAAGAGTAGTCAGAATGGATTCACCAAGGGGAAGTTGTGCTCGACCAACCTCATTGCCTTCTATGATGGCATCACCAGCTGGGTAGATGGGGAGAGAGCATTGGATGTCATCTACCTTGACTTTAGCAAGGCTTTTGATACTGTCTCCTATGACATCCTACTAGCAAAGCTGAGAAAGTGTGGGATAGAGGAGTGGACGGCATGGTGGGTTGAGAACTGGCTGACTGGCCGAGCTCAGAGGGTGGTGATTGGCGGCACAGAGTCCGGCTGGAGACCTGTGACTAGTGGTGTTCCCCAGGGGTTGGTGCTGGGTCCGGTCTTGTTCAACATCTTCATCAACGACCTTGATGAGGGAATAGTGTCTGCCCTCAGCAAGTACGCCGATGACGCTAAGCTGGGAGGAGTGGCTGACACGCCATAAGGCTGTGCTGCCATTCAGCGAGACCTGGACCGGCTGGAGAGATGGGCAGGAAGAAACCAAATGAGATTTAATAAGAGCAAGTGTAGAGTCCTGCACCTTCGAAGGAACAACCCGAAGTATCAGTACAGGCTGGGGGATGACCTGCTGGAGAGGAGCGCTGACGAAAAGGACCTGGGGACCCTGGTGGACGACAGGCTGACCATGAGCCAGCAGTGTGCCCTCATGGCCAAGAGGGCCAATGGGATCCTGGCGTGCATTAAAAGGAACGTGGCCAGCAGGTCAAGGGAGGTGATCCTCCCCCTCTACTCTGCCCTGGTCAGGCCTCACCTGGAGTACTGTGTCCAGTTCTGGGCTCCCCGGTACAAGAAAGACAGGGATCTCCTGGAAAGAGTCCAGCAGAGGGCCACAAAGATGATACGGGGCCTGGAGCATCTTCTCTATGAGGAAAGGCTGAAAGACCTGGGTCTGTTCAGCCTGGAGAAGAGAAGACTGAGAGGGGATATCCTCAATGTATATAAATACCTGAGGGGTGGGGGACAGAAGGATGTAGCCAACCTCTTCTCAGTGGTTTGTGGGGATAGGACAAGGGGCAATGGCTGCAAGTTAGAGCACAGGAAGTTCCGCACTGACATGTGAAAGAACTTCTTCACGGTGAGGGTGATGGAGCACTGGAACAGGCTGCCCAGCAAGGTTGTGGAGTCTCCTTCTCTGGAGATATTCAAGGCCTGTCTGGGTGCCTACCTGGGCAGCCTGCTCTGAGGAACCTGCTTTGGCAGGGGGGTTGGACCCGATGATTTTTTGAGGTCCCTTCCAACCCCTACAGTTCTGTAATTCTGTGGTTCTGTTCTGTGATTTAACATGACAGAAAGAGTCCTGTGTAAATGCTTGAAAACCAAATCCCTATTACAGTGAGCCCCAACACTCTTAATAGTGTGACAGGACATCATTCCAACCCTACTGCTCCATGTTGTCATGTAAATAACTTTTCTCCTTCTCTTGAAGGTTGCTCCACCTGCTATGTGGATATAATAATTACCCTTTGTGATCTTATACATCTACTTTACACGATAGATACGTAACAATGGATATGTTATGTATTAAATGCTCTCTCTAAATCTTTACATGCTACCTCTCATCCATCTGTACCCTTCCAGTTCCAAACAAACCATACATGTCACAGTAAGAGCAAGAAAGAAGCAGCTAACAAATACAATTAGCAATTTAAAGTGATGCCTAGAGCTATCTGGCTGCTGAAGTAGTTGGTATTGATTTAACTAGAAACTTCTTATCCTTGACTCAGCCAGCTCAGTATAACAGAGTTCAATCTTTCTCTTCTTTGACCTTCTTGGCCTAATTACAACAAGGTTTCATGTGAGCACAGGGTAGCTGCTGACTGACAGCAGCAGTCTTTTACTTGATCACATTCCCAGCAAAACTCTAATGTAGACATTTCAACTTTTAAAAATCATTTATTATTTACTCATTAGAAAATTCCAATCTTGTTTCTTAGCAACACTGACAAAACGAAGCATGTGCACTGTCCCAAAGTAGCATACACACACGTGGCATTAAGCCACATCTGTTACCAGATCTTTTGTTTTTCAGATGTTGCTTACGGCAAGAACTATATTTTTGGCTTAAATAAATACAAAAAGCATTCTGGGATCTGCATTGTATATAAAATAAAAATGACAAATATTAAATGGCACACTTTTTGTTCCACATAATGCTCATTGCAAGAAAAACGTATTGTTTTGGCAGTAATGCAAATTTTTAATTGCTTCACTATTATTAAGAAAGAGTAAAGAAGTACATGTAAGATGTACATGTAAGATTCCCAGCTGGAATGTCAATACAAGCCTCAAAATAGTTAGCAACGCTGGAATAATCTCTGAAGTCGTCTTGAGAGGACGTAAAGACTCATTACAGACTAAATTCTCAGCTGTTTTTTCTGGCAAGTCCTCAATTTGTTACCTACCCAGCACTCAAAAAGTCAGATATTTTGCTCTCTAATTGTCCGTATTTCTCTCCCTTCATCAGAAAGGATTTAAAAATTACACCAAACTACTCACATTTTACTTCCTTCCCTTCCCACACCAACATGACCAAGGTCCCACACATCCGTATGGGTAGATTCTGGTTTCTTAGGGACTGAGATGGAGAAGTGAGTCCAACTTGCTGCCAGACTGCTTGCAGGAGGGAGATTTAAATGACATTAAAGTACATAACAAAAAGGAGCTCACAATAAGGACAGTGGAAACCTGAAATAATTAAGAAAGATTTTAAAGATCCATGTAAAGAACACCAAGTGATCACAACAATCCTTTCTAATGCCAAATTGAGGCCGTAGGGAAAATCCAATATACAAAATCAATCTGCCAGAGCACCAAAGACATAGGTAGAATAGATAGAGAATAGCATGGGTTTGAGTTTATTGGATTCTCTGGTAAGTCTGTGAGGAACATAGAGTTATAATCCTGTTACAGAAAGGTAAACATGGTCTCGGGTATATCTAAATTGCAATTGGAGATGTGAAGGTACCGGTAGGGTAAAGCTGATTTGCATCTCTTGATCTTCAACATATACACTGCTAAAATCTTTAAATGAAAAGGAGCTTCTGATTTTTCATCTTCAAGTACGAGAGCAGCACTACCATAACTTCACCACTCAGTACTTAAGTATGTAAAGTTATTTTTAAAATCTTTGGCATTTACACATATAAAAAGTACTTTGTTAGTGCCTCCTAGATTTGCTTCCATCTGTAGGAATTCCCTCTGGTATAACATCATTATATTTCAGTTTCACTCATTTCATATATATAATTCACCAAAATATCCAAAACTCAACATTTTATACTGAATGGAATACTTAAATGTTAATCTCAGTCTTGGTTACAACTTGATGAAAACAAGTAGGCTTTCTTGGGAGACCTAACAGACAAATCAATGGTTAATGTCTGGTAAACTGAAGTTTTGACAATTTATGTTCATTTCCTGACAGACCCAAGGTTAGTTTTCCTTAATTCAGTCAGAGAGTTCCCCAAGATTAATATATTTTTTTCTTTAACAAGCTGTTCCTTCTTAATTATACCAATCTCATAAATAGCAGAAAGATTCAGAAAAGGTATATTGCAAAGGAACATCCTATTGTACTACGCACATTGTGAAATTGGAAGTTACTCCAAAAAGTGGCAGTGGTTAGGAATGATATATTCAGCAAATCAGTTCTCAGCTCCTTGCTGTCAGGAGATAGTCCCAGTGTGATAAACACTTCCTGTATTTTCAGACCTCAGAGCAAATGAGCTGGGAATCATTATAAACATCAACATTATTTTTTCTATTACCTGCAGTTCTAAAACCTGAGCCAGACACAGAGAGTGTGTCAATAACATCTTTCTAACTACCTGGGTCTGCAGATATTTAATACAGGGCTAGTAATGACTTTATTTCAGGTCTACAAGCCTGATCTCATGCTCTTATTTTTACCGATGTTATCCATAACACTTACTCACATTTATCAACAAACACCTCTCATGTGACAAATGTTACATTCTAGAAGACAGAATCCACCAAAACTAGCACATTTAATTCTCCAGCTCCCTTGCTGGATTCTGTTATAGTTTAAAATCTTTTTTTTTTTTTTTTTTTTCTTTTCATTTTTAGAATCACAGACACTTACAACACACATATCCAAAGGAGAGGCCTTATTAGTGTAGTGAGAATAGGTTAAGGGTTTTCTCTTTCTCATGCTTGTTACAATCATTATCACACAAAGAGATTCATGTTGTGCTGTTTATTATTTATAGTTCTCATTATATTCTTTGTCACAAGACTGCAGCGTCAGAATTTTAATGCCTCATATATTCTGTGGAAGATAATAGTAAAGTCTACTACTTTGACCTTTTCAGTGTCCCATAGTTTGATTCATTAGCCATTCCTATTCTCTCCTATTAACAGCATCAGTAACCTGGGAAGAAGAGGTAGATCGAGTCACCATCAAGAACCAGAATATTGAAAAGGTTAAAATCTAGATTTATAAATCTATTCAAAGTTTATAATCCTTTTGAAATGATGGTTGGTATTAAAATTATGTCTTAGTCTTCTGTCAAAGATTGCAGCTGGAATACAACTAATGTAAATAAGCTATTTATGTTAAATTTTAAGATTGCAGTCTTTAGCTCTTTAGCAGAAGCCAAAGGTCAATGAGCTCATTGTGTTGTCTATTTGTCATCCACCACATCTGTCAATTTCTGTCCAGGTTATCGGTACAGTTCGAGGAAACATGGTAACCATTGCATTGTCATGTAATCATGATGAGTGCCACTTACTGCTTGTAAGACATTTCAAGAAAAATATATTGAGTAACATACTTCCATTTCATTTTGCAATAAAGATTTTCAAAGAAAGCCAAAGTGGCTTATACACAATTATTTCATGATCAGCAAGTATCCTCAGATGATTTCTTAGACAGTGTTTACTGCACAATAAGACTAGACTCTTGAGTACAATAGGAAGACATTCCTATTAAAACAAAGATAATGATGCTAATAGCAAATGAAAAAAATATGGGAGTATAGAGACAAAAAAGTCATTCACATCACTATTCCATTTTACTACTGCACGCTCACAATTTAAAATGAAGATTATTTTGAATTTTTTTTAAAGTTAAACAAATGATAAAATGGAAATAAAGCTGTATCCTTTATGTGCACTTACTTAACTTTAAATCACACTATATACTATTGTACTGTTGACTGTATCATACAGGATATTCTACTGTTCAATAATTCCCTAAACTAATAAGAACGTTATAAAAATTAGGTTATTCTAAAACTCCCATAACTGCTGTATTTCTTAGTACAATATAGCATTCTAAATCGAAGATATAAATAAAAAATATGAAGTAAACAAATTCTATAAACTCAGAATTCCTTAACCTGACTTACATTGCAATTGGGTTTTACTATGCATGAAGTGATAACTGAAAAGAAGTATTGGACATTATCATTGAAATTAGCTTTGTTGGAGCAATAGAGCCATGGAGGATTTACTTTCTGCTTCAAATGCTTTGCCATAGCAGACACTGATGAGTTTAGGGAAAAAAGAAAAAAAAAAAGAGGAAAAAAAAAGAAAAGAAGAAAAAAAAAAAAGAAAAGAAGAAAAAAAAAGAAAAGAAGAAAAAAAAAGCTTTTTTTTTTTTTTTCTCTTTTTGGTTATCTGAGAACTTATTGTATCCCTTTTTCCACATTCTCAGCATTCTGTAGTTTAACAATTCACAGAGGTGAAGCTAGGAGGGATATACCTGTTTTTATTCAATGCAGTCTTCATCAAGCAGCCAATAAATGTGTTTTATTGCTCTTCCCAAAGCATGCATTATCACCTCTCCTATGTAAAAAAGGCCATGTATTTTGATCTCCTATAGTCACTCAACAGCTAATCGGGAACACATACCATTATAAATGTGCTGAAGACAATGCATAATGTCACAGCCTAAGTGTTGATTATTTCTTAAAAAAGAAACTTCTATTAGTAATAGGTCACTTGTGCAGTATAATGGTTAACTCTAGGCATAAATTATTTTTAAAGCCAACTATATCTATATAGTAGATTTTTTTTTAAAGATCATCAATAGAACATAACACATTTACACAAATTACAGGATAAAAATGGTTTCCTGATGCTACCCTTATTGCCTCCCTTTTCATAAAGTGTACAATCTCAACACAATCTCCTTTCATGTTTGCAAAGGTTTCTGTATTATTTTTTATTAATAAGTTTTAATACTTTCACATAATGCATTAAACACCTGTATTATTATGCAGAATACTGCAAAAAATATTTTAGTCATTTAATGATGGCACTGGTATTTTATTTTGTGTAAGTCTTCTTCACGATGCTTGCACTGCATTTGGCAACCCCAAATGCCAAGGAATTTGCTGCCTCTCTTGGGACACTGGGGTCCCAGCAGGTGCCCCTCAGAGGGAGAGGCACTATGAATTGGCCCAAGACATCGTGCAGAACTTTCCATGCTCTGCTTTCAACCACTACAATAATTCCTGAATAATTTAGTAACTAGCTAGAAATGAAATTATCTAAATGATGATCTTACCTGGCAAACTAGCCTAATTAACACAGTATTTAAACTGAAAAAAATGAACAATTCATCTGTTTTCTAGAGATGCTAAATTCTTCCTGCCTGCCCGCAAGGTCTGAGTTGAAGGAGATTTCAAGGGCTTTTACTCTCCAGTTCCTCCATGGTACACAGGCACCATAAAGATGTTACCACTTTTCAGAAAGATGTGGGGGTAATACATGGTAAAAGTTTTCAACCAACCTCACTCCTAGAGCTTCTAAAGAAAGGCAGAATCAGAAATGCGTGTGTCCAAACTCTCACATATTTATGTACACCCCTGTATTTTCTGTTACTTTCCTTCCTCAGTATGACAGAGATCTTCCTCCAATTTTTAATCAAGAGAATATTTTAAACAAAATCACAGAAAAGATGAGCCATTTTACTGTATCTCTTACAGCAGTTTACTCAGATTTTCTCCTCATCACAACAATCATTTCACTGGTCTAGAAAAGAATCTGGAGCTAACTGTGTTCGGTTTATATTGTATCTTTGAGAAAAGATAAAATTTACTTGCTTTTAAGTTATTACAGAGTTGAGGTCTAACTGTTAATACTAATTTTTCAACTGCATGTATTTTCCATTTTCAGAAAATTAACATAAATATTATTAAATAAATGTATTTTAGAATATGGACTAAATAGAACAGCATTGTTAAATTTCACATTTTATACTACAAAGAAGAAAGATGGTAAATTTACAGAAAAACAGAAAATTGTGACTTAATTTTTCCACAGGGCTTCAATTATCCTCATGACATTTCTGCAGAATCTTTCATGTACCTGTCCCTAAGACACTACACAGATGTCAGTTGAGATGCAAATACTTCAGAAATATTCTCAGGCAGTGTGATGAAAGGGGGTATATTTCAAGTATACTTTATGTAGGAAAAATATACCATCATTATGCTGTTAAAGAAATTAGAAGCCCTAATATAACAATTAACATATAATTGCAGTATCATACTATGCTGCATACTAAAATTGCAGGGAAACTGGAATTATGAATGAGGCCCTTTCCTCTTTGGAAATAGGTATCACATATGTTAATAATATACTTTCTGTGCACTAAACAAGTTTCTTCCTTTGTTTGCCACACTTTCAAAGGCATTATGTGGCACACAACTCCTTAAATGTAAATCCATCAAGCACTGAAGATCTATTCTCATTTCAAGTGAAGCAACTTATTTAACAATTTCTCAGGCAATGTCTCTTGGGTTTAGCTGCAGGCAGGAAATGAAGTATAATTAGCACTTTTATGTGGCATTAACAAACAATCTTGTTAGTTCATTACTTTTTAATATTTGCATCAGTCTTCTGAAAGCAGATTAAGACCAACTGTAATTTCCATATGTGAGATTCAGTGACTATAAAGCTCAAAGAATGTTCACTCTAATCAAAACCACTATGATGTCTTCAATTATTTTTTTCCCAAGATCTTTTTGCAAACTTGGTTTTATGTGAGTGAAGCTAATCGGAAATGTTCGTTCACTTGATTCTGTTTTTTTTCAGTTCGCAGATATGCCCAAGGTCATGAGGAAAGGCTGTGAATAACAGTACAAAGTTGAATACATTTTTTTTTTTTTAAGAAAAAAAATAATGTAATAATGGTAACTAAAGTGCTCAAATGTAAAAAGAGCATAGACATTCTGAATTAAAGATAGATCTGACCAGTCAAGTGATCAATCCAGGTTTCTCAATCCTCTATCTATAGGAATACACAAATCCTTATGCTTTATTTGTCACTACAAATAAAGTATTACAGTAACTGATGCTGTTGACATTTGAGATCTTTTAACATGGATTCTAAGGACCACAATCCCAAAATATCTGGCATATTTGCCTTTGTGGTGTTAGGTAAAAAACAATTTAGTTTTTTTTTTTTTTAGTAAAGCTAATTAGGTTTACTATGCATGCTAGAAATGAAAACGTTGTGAATCAAGTCATCTAACGCTCAGATTACACAAATATGCATGGTTCCCTACAACATGCAACAGAGAGAAGGAATATCAAAGACAAAAATTTTTTTAAAATTTAACCCCACATTAATGCTAAATGAGAGCTTTCATTTTTAATTATTTATGTTGCAAAACAAGATTGGTAACACTTGCATTTGAATTGAAAGTGGCAAAATGCTATTACAGCCTCTGTAATGCGTGGTTTCTGTTTGCTTGTGATATCTCATCCGCTTTGATCATAGCTTCACATTACAGAAGATGTGCTTTTAGGACACACTATATGCCTGTGGTGACAGAGAACCCTAAAAGGATCCATTTTAAGATTTTCAGGTTCAGGCTTTACATGGAATCAAGGACTTTCTGTTCATGATGTGTATTAATCAAGGCAATATGTCATTACAAGAAACTTACTTTTTATGGCCAAAATCTACATCTTCAGTTAGTTCCTTTTTATTTTGAGTTGCTTTGCCCCCTGCTGTACAGAGAGTTAAATACTACAACTACATTCAGATATATCATCCTATTTTCAGAAGCTAGCAGTTTCAGCGTCACAATCATTAAAATTCATGTTGTAAACTTTGCATTCCAGTTTTAGTTATAGCCTAGGACTTCACTGTGCTACACGCTGTACACAAGGAAACAGAAACATGGGCTAACAAAAGAGGGAAAGGAAACAATGGGTCACAACATCTTCATCAGCAGGACTGGAAATAACCCTCGTGAGTAAGGAATTTAATGACTATCACAAGTCTCTCCTGGCAATATTGTCAAGGAGAAAGTGAAGGTGCATGAAGAATTATCTTAACTGAGATGTACTGGATTTTTTGGGGGCTGCAAACAGTATTGAGGAAGAAAAGTACTTGTTTTAAAGTTTGGCAGGAGAGAAAATTAGACTTAGTAATACCTAATCACAGCTGAAAGTCAATCTACCATTCCTGTATGAGAAACATTAGGTAGAACATGGTAAAACTTCAAAACAACAATTTTTATTCTTTGTCCTATGCAGTAGAACCAAAAGAACCAATGTGTGGCATTGCCTGATCCTAGGATGTTTTCGAATTAAATTTGGGTTGTTTTCATTTAAAGGGGGCACTTCTGTTAATCCAGACATTTCTTTGTCCAAAATACTGAGTTCGGTTTGGTTTATCTCATCCCAGGAATACTTATATCCTTTTATATAGTCTTAGCAGGTTTCACCTGTGACCAGAGAGACATTTTCTCAAGTTACCTACAAGGTCTGCTCCTGAAAACTACTTGGAAAAATGTGGTACCTACCAAACCAAAAAAGCAGCATGCTTCAGACGGGTTCTATATATACACACCTATACATATATATACTTTCAAACTTAAATTAAAAAAGGATGAAAAATAAAAACAGAATAAAATTAAAAACAAGACCAAACCAACTCCTTTATCCTGAAATGTAGCTCTCCAAACACTTCTAGTGGCTCAACTAAATCAGTGTGCAACAAAAACTTGAGGCATTAGTCTGGATGGTGGAATGGGGAGGAATCTTATGTATCAACCAGAAGGCACAGCAATCAAGATGTGATGACAAAAACCTGTGTAACAGATCCAGTTATTCAACAATTCAAACACCAATGCACTGATTATCTATCTATCTATTTATTTATTTATTTAATATACAGACAAGGCTGTATCTGAGCAATCACAACTGAATGCAAAATTCAGTAACTGGGCTATAATGAGAACACACCAGATTCTGTTTAGGGTGAGCTTTCTGTCTCCACAAACGCTGGTTAGGAATGGTGCCACAACACAAAGGTAAATTGTGGCGAGCTACAGTTACAGCATTGGCTTGAAAGAGTTAAAAGTTGGTCAGGCAGCTTCAAAGTTCCCTATACTATGGATTTTAGCCAGATCCTTAATGGTACTTGAACATTTTTATTGTGTTAGCATTATGTACTGGCATATTAAACATTTACTACAGGAGCCTTCTGGACGTGAGGTGAAAGACTTGAAATTCTACTAAACACCTCTGAAGTATTCTGAAAAGAAATATATAGAGACTGGATATATCATGACATTTCTAACTTCAACCTATGTGTCAAATGAAAGTAAATTGTGTTACAAAAATATTGTGTTACAAAAAATTATGTTACAGAAATATTTTCTTACTTTCATTTAAAATACAACACCGTGTTTGAATGTCATATTTTGTTTTATAGCTTATATTTTCTATCGAGGGTGGCAAAACAATGACTTTCACAATGTCTGCAATGAATACAGTAGCAATTTGCTTGATTAGTTAGACTATGTTCTCTAGATTTTCAAAACATTTTGAACAGCATATGTTGAACTCCTGACAATTTGGCAAGCTGTGTTATAACGGGAGGTGCTGTTGGCACTCTCCAAAGTCTAGCTGCTACTCAAGCACTTACATGTAAGCTGAACTCTCTTAGTCCTAGCTGCAGATGGTGAACTTTTGAAAATCTGGCATTACATTAACTTTCTGAGCACTGTTTTCATTTTTATACTTACAAATGCAAAGTTATTGCAATGGGAGAGGACTCACACATGTTTCAGAGCCTACTGTATACATGTATTATAAGAACAAATAATAATACATCACAGTCTTTAAACAAAGTGAAAACACAAGGTAAATGAAAGCCACGTACTCTACACTCTTTCTTCTTAAAATATTTGAAATGTGCATACTTCAGAGTATGGTATGATCTATTAAAAAACTATTTCATACATCATCTTGCTCTTTCCTAATATCAGCACATGAGCTGATTTTATAATCAGAGGCACTGTCAGCTTGTCACATTCTGCAGTTCAAAATGTCAGATGCACTGTAAACAGGCTCAGAGTAAGCCAGACACTTCAGAACAGAAAGACTGCATGCTGAGTTCGGATGTAGAGGATAGATGAAGCCTCTTTATATTACACAGAATAATACATGAGCCAATAGTTGTTATAAGGGCAAATTTCCTTTGAGGGATTATGATGAACAGGATAACTCTGGGCGCTGGAGCACCTATCAACTGAGCTCTAGCAATCTCATTCCTTTTCTCCCTCAATTACCCTTTTAGAAGCATGTTTGCTGTACCACAATAAAGAATCTAAAATATCTGTATATTTCAATTTCTTATATATCAATTTGGTTAGTTCCCCACCCCCATACAGTTTAATGGTAGAGTTGGCTATTGTTAACCATTTGAAGGAGATTAAGTTCTATGGTGCCATGAGTGCAAAGAGCTATGAACAGTCTTGTCTATTTGGGGAGGAATCAGGAAGAACTTAAGTCCAAAGATAATATGCCATTTGTTGAAACGCAGTACTCATTTCCATGTTTTCAATTTCTGTGTAGGTAGAAAGGGTAGCTTACTTTTTTTTTTTTTCTTTTTCATGGTATTTCTGCCTAAAAGTTCCCTAAAAATATGGATTTCACTTTAAAAACAAACAAACAAACAAAACCAACATTTAATTTAGAGGTCATTGAGAATACATTAGTGGAAAAGCTTTTCCTAGAGCAAAAAACTGAACTAGAAAAACCTGTTAGCATGAGGATAACACAAGCAGCAGTGCACTATTTCAATGATTACAGTGCTGGCAAATACATATTACTTTAAAAGTTTTTATCATAACTGTAATAAGCCCAAAACATTTTAATGATATTTTCCTCTGGAATCAAAAAAAAGAAGTAATGAAAGAACTACGAACTATGAATAAAGAACTAGAATAATGACGCGCTGGGTGGACGAGGGAAAGGCTGTGGATGTGGTCTACCTTGACTTCAGCAAGGCTTTTGACACCGTCTCCCACAGTTGTGCCAGGGGAGTTTTAGGTTGGATCTTAGGAAGAACTTCTTTACCGAAAGGGTTGTTAGACACTGGAACAGGCTGCCCAGGGAAGTGGTGGAGTCACCATCCCTGGAATTCTTTAAAAGACGTTTAGACGTAGAGCTTAGGGATATGATTTAGTGGGGACTGTTAGTGTTAGGTCAAAGGTTGCACTCGATGATCTTGAGGTCTCTTCCAACCTAGAAATTCTGTGATTCTGTGATTCTGTGAACTACAACTTTGCTTTTGGTATGTGAAAGAACACCTCTAACTCAATCCTTATATATTTGTTAGTAATGTTTTCAACAGACAATGGACACCACATCCACATACAGTAAGTCTGCTAATTCTCCCACAGGAGTGCTCCATGAACAGTGATGAATTGATGAATAATTATATCCTAGACAAAAGTCAGACTGCCAAAGACTGGAAAACAAGCAAGCTGAGGTACCACTCCTTCAAGTACATTTTCATGTACACCAGGCATTGTGAAGAATGTAGGATGGAGTCCATGAAGGACGTATACCAAAAACTCTCCCTCTGAACTCTGAAACCCTCTTCATTAGCTGAAATGGTGGGGAAGGTTGCAAGGACACACAGACACACATGAGGAGGTCATAAATTCAAGATGCATTTCATTTGTATTACCCAGGCCAACCCACACTTCGTGCAGAGGCCAACATATATGAAAACATACAGTGCTCAAGTCATTGCTCAAAACACTTGCTGTAAGCAATCTCAGCAGTCAATCTGTATCAAGACCTCTTTTAACAGATAAAAATATGTTTTAAGTAGGAAAATGTTATTGATCCCTTCTGTCATTGTGGTCACTTTGTTGTATCTTTTTCAGTGCTTGTAGCCTTACTCTGAAAACATTAACATCAATATAATTATTTAATTCTACTGGTCAAAATCTATGGGTGCCAATGCCAGCAGGTGCCGTCAACTAAGGCTGCATTAACTGAGCATCTCTCATGTCTTTTTGCCAGGCCCTGACGGATTTTCTTCAAATGTTTTCTCCCCGGAAAGGATTTACACAGAAGACCATTATCACTGTTTTTGTCAATCCCTGATTTAAAGCCAAAGATTTTTCAAGATTATGGTCAGTATTTTAATCGTGGGAAGGCAGGGAGAGAAAGAGAGATCAAAAGACAAGAGAAGTGATTCAGAACAAGAGGTGATGTGCACAACCTGAAACAGTTCTCCCCGAATATGAGAAAGCACTTGTTCACTGTGAAGGAGACTGAACTGTGGCAGAGGTTGCCCAGAGCAGTTACAGAGCCTCCCTCTTTGGGGAAATTCAGAAGGACACCACCCAGGGCAATCTACTCTGGGTGACCCTACTTGAGCCAGGGTTTGGATCAGATGACCCCCAGAGATCCCTTCCAACCTCAGCCATTCTTTGATTCTGTGCAAGTGCTACATAATCTGACTGAATATTTATTTTCATTACATATATATATTATTTATAAAACCCCCATATCATTTTGCCTAATTTAAAAATAACTTTTAGTTATTTAAGTTCTGTTTTATAAAACATTTATAGTCATCATGACAGACACCCTGATTATTTCCGTTCTGAAAACACTAAACTGCAGTTCACTTATCAGATCTTCTTCCTGGAGGCAGTATATGTATATGTGCTTACAGAATGATAATTTAAAATTAATTTATAAAACCTTTAAATCAATAGCTTAGTAGCTTTACGCACCTAAACTAATGTCTAAATCACTGTTACCTACAAAGCTCTCTCAGCTTGAGACAATTTGTTATCCTGTGAAGGTAAAACATCAGATTTTCATTGCTTATCTTATTTCAGCGTATGCAGTCTCCCATTCTTGCTTTAGAGGATTTTTTGAGGAATTTAGAGGAATTCAAGATGGAAGATGACTGGTACCACTAGATCATACAAAAAAAGCAACAGAGTGGGTTGGGGGTGGGTCTCAGGCACACAAGGATCTGCCATTAAGAAAACAGAGAGTATAAGATGAAGGTGGTGTTAGTCAATGAGATTTAATACACATAATAAATACTAGAAGATGAAGGCTGCTCCATTCAGCCAAGCAGCTACCTACACAGAATGGTTCAGGACTATTAATGGGGATGACATACAGTAACAGTTCTGACAGACGTGCTACATGTTGAAAAAGTGCAGTGGAAAATACAGGCAGAGTGAAACTATAATGCTTGAATCTGTCTTGTACCTGGACAGTATCCAATTGTAAAAAGAGGCAAAGAGACATTTAGTATGTGGCTACAGATAGAGTAATGTCTTAAAAACAAAACAAAAAAAAACAAAACAAAACAACAGAGAGAGAGAGATAGAAGGAAAGATTTCTAAACATAATAATCAATTTTTTGTATTCATTTATTTGTTTTCTTAACGTATTTGATAAATTCATAAATTCTCTATAAGTGCAGACTAGGAAGACTAGCTGCACTTAAATGCTTTCTTTTGCACTGGTTCAAAGCTGGTGGATGGGGTATAACAATAAAACCTCTTTTACTTTCTCCCTATAAACTCTCTTTTAATGTTAATACTAAAAATGTTATTGATACTTACATTGGATTTTTTGTTCTGTTTGAAAATGTTGCGTTATCCAGTTGGGCTGCCATGATTAATTAACCCATCAGCTGTGTAACAAAGATTGGTAGATGTATGTTATAATTTCAAGGATAACTTCCACTTCTCAAGGATCTCAAGCTGATTTTTTTTCTTCAGACAAGTAGTCTAGTTGAATTTCAATGAGCTGAAAATCAATTCTTTTAGACTTCATAATTTTTGTAAGTAGTATTCTTTGTGACAAACCTATTATACTTACACTTTGTTTAAAATGTTTTACTTCACATCTGCCCAAAATACAAGTAGTCTTTTCAAATCCAGTATCTTAACTTGACTGTTTTTGATTGACTCCTTTTTGCTTTAACTACATTGACAATGGAAGACTTGGAAGCACTTCCAAGAGTCTATGTCTTTGTTTGCATATGAGCCATTTTTAACCCCACATGTAGGGTCAGGATTGAGAGTAGACTCTAGTTCCTCTTCTCTCTCACCCAAGCTTCCACAGGAAACCTGAGTACCCAGAGAACTGTAGCCCAGTCTCCAGCCTGGACTACACAAACAACAGGATTCCTACACGTCCCATAGTACACATCATCTGCTCATTCTATATCACACTTCTGGCCACTGGACTATTTCGTGTTATGTAGCTACACAAGTATATCCTATATTCAGCTCAAAAGGTGTCTACATAACTTGATACTTTCCATTATGACAATAGCAATGTATGTAACTAATGGTAGTTGTTAACATTGCACTTTACTTTTAAGCATGCTTTCTTCTAAGCAAAGAGCTTACTTTTCTGTATCTCCTAAGTCAGTAATACTGAGACTTATTATCCAAGATATCTACAGAAGTACATTGCAGTATATTCAGAGGTGCAAGCTACTGTCTGTAATCCAGTCAAATAATAGCTTTGTGATGCTGCATCAGATCAAATATTCCCTAGGGATACATGCTGCTATGTGGGGAGAAGAAAAAAAAAGTTTCTCCTACATTTCTGTGTTCCTTGGACATCTCTCCAATTGTTGGTAATACAGTTTTGCCACATAACTACAAGATGAGTGGGAGCAACTTTCTTGATGGATTATTCATGAGCAGAGAAACAGAATGAGCCAGCTCTGAGCTGCTAAGTTGTTTTGTTCCCTTTCTGAGAACAGTGCTTCAGTTTAACAGCTCCCTTGCTTGAAGATTTATCTCCTGGGCCTTCTAACTGGCTCTGTCTAGTCTCTTTAAAAAACAAAACCAAAACAAAAAAAAACAAAAAACAAATACCACAAGGCAGTATATAGTAGGAGGAATCTTGGCTAAGCACATCCATCCTGGGAAGGATGAACTATCTTAGACACCTTTTCAGGATCATTTCTCTATTTCTTTCAATGATTTCAGATGTAACAGTTATATTTGGTATGGGCAGCTTGACAAACACAACAATTCAAAGCAGAAACAAATGCTAAGATTCAGCTTAATATGTTTTCATGGAGCTTAGTTACAACCACTAAAAACTATTTATCTATTCCTGAATCTACTGAAATTTTACCTGAGTACGGAATCATCTAAAAAAGGATGAAAAGGAAAAAAAATATTTTTTTCTGATATATCTTTTACAAGCATAAAGCAAAAATAATAGAGAAAAAGAAAAATTTAGCTCTGAACACTATCCTACATATTACAGTGAACTATTGAAATTATCTGTCTGATAAGTATTTGCAAGGCTGGGATCCAATTTAACAAACCAAAATAGCCTAGGTGAAAATGATAAAAGTTCATTACCTCACAACTACTACAAGATCCAGACAGCTGTTGACTTGAACTCTATGCAAGTTTTCAAAATCTTACAGAAAAAGCATGTGGTAATGCCATTGCACTTAATATACTGTCAGACAAAAAATATTTTAAAATAGGTATGGAGTTACAATCTAGTATGGCAAGATAAAAATAATAATTAAAAATTGCAAGATCCAGGTGGCATCATGAATACAGCAAATGTGAATGCTTCCCTCTATCTCGTAACACATGAGTTGTGGAAAGGATAGAGAAGAGAAGGAAGGGGCAGGACTGAGGCTGGTATGCAAGTTCCCCATCCTGCTTCACAGTGATTACTCAGGACAGATAAATTTGTCCGGCACCCTTCTGGTTGTGGATAGCATTTGAGACAAATGCCTCTTGCTATATACAGCACCCTTGCAGCTTTACCAGGTGTGAGAAGAGGGTCATTTCAGTTAGGGAACAGGAACGGCTATGCTCCAGTGAAAAATTAATATAGAGAATCCTGAAAAGACACCTTTGCAGTTTCTTTATGTTTCTTCTTTTGGATTTTTTTTCTGCACTTTCACTTTATATAAAGTGCATGGCAGACAACTACTCGTACTTAATCTAACTTAAAAGCTGAAAGACAGAATCTTATAAAATGGATGCACTTATTTAATAAGTATTTTTTTCTAGAAAATACTGTCTACCAATTGAGAGAGTGATCTGTACCTAATGCCGTGACTCTAACCTTGTTGTTTTTTTTTTCTCTTTTCCCATCAAAAATTTATTTCTTTATAAAAGAAAATTGATGCAGTTACTTCCCAGAGGATCTTTTTACTCTTGAGAATAGATATTGGTAGTTAACGGACCATGGGATGCAATCTTTTCTTCATATACATGAAGCTGATAAAGCTCTTATCAGAAAGAAAAGAATTCTAAAGGAACATAATAGAAAAATATCTTCTGCAAGTAGATTTTCACTGCCTGCATTGATAGTAGAATTGAATAAATTTAAATCCTCAAAAACCAACAGCTTCCCTTAATCAAAAATCAATAACAATTGAAAATATCACTAAAATTTAGAACAGATATCAGAGAAGCCAAATGGGTACACCCCAGTGTATCCCAGTTCATTTACTGAAATTTAGTTCTGAAGACATGAAATAAAAGGCAGATTAAAAAAACTTAGACTTGCAAAAAATAAAATAAAATTTATATATATAATGTTGAACATGACTTTCTGGGAATTGAGTATGGCACATCAGACGTTCTCCTGTTCTGTTTGTGTCAATTTTTTTTTTAAGCTTCCAATATTTAGGTGTTCCTTTCTGTATTTTCTGAAATGTAAAATTAGAGGAAAAGCAATGCAATGCCCATTTACGTCTCACATTACTATTGATTTAATGATGTTCATAGTAATTACCAGGAATTTCAGAGGCAATTATGAGGCTTGAAAGGTTTCGTAATGTTGAATCTATTTAGATTTTGTGAAGCCACAAGTCAGTATTTTATTATGCAATAAAAAATAAATAATTACTTGGTATCCAAGTTGACAGGATATGGACACAGAGACATATACCAACACACCATAAATATCTATGTACAAAGTTCATTTTCATGCCACAGTACACGTAATGAAAACTAACAGTGTGGTAATCGCTTAAATAATAAAGAGAAAATCACTTTCACTCTTTTTAAATAAAATCATACATGGTTTTCCTCACACTTGGTAACAAGCAGAAATCTGGGAAGAGCCAGCAGATCCCCAAAGCAGAAAGAAAATGAGTGCAAACATTTGTTATTGATGTAGTGATACAACAAAACAATATGGGGAAATCCTTGCCAAAAACACATTCAAGTAGCCATACCATCTTTTCTTTCAGAGTGGAAAATGAGATTACCAGAAAGCACAGAAAATGCATCTTCAATCCATTTGCTTCCTTTTTTCTTTAAAGTTTAAGCCAAGGTTTACTCATCTACCTTGTCCTCAGGAGGTACCACGTTTCTTTGTTTTTAAGGTAGGACTGCTCAGTCCCCTGGCAGGCTGTGGGGAATGGAGACAGGTTTGGTTTGGTTGTTTGATGATCAGCAGCTACTACATTTATCATCATCGCATTGCAGATGGAAATCATTCTCTTACAACCAGACCATGCAACTTTAACAGGAAACTTCACCCCATAAGCCATTTTTAAGGAGTACCAGCAGACTGGGACAAGACCACAGATGACAAAATATGTCTCTCAGGTTACATTTAACCTGATTAAATAAGAACTGTTTGTCTTTACCACTCCCAAAAGCCTTTCTGGAGCTAAGACAACAGATGTTTGTCACTACTGCTAGTCACGTGCTGTAATTTCACTCTGGGGAACATATTTTGGAAACAAACTAATGAGGTGATCTGCAAGAAACTTGTTTGGTCCCCTTTGGCTAATACATCCTTACCAATGTCATTTATCTTCCATCATTAGGCAAAAACAACCTATAATGGCTTTATCCTCTACAAAAATATCACAAAAATATAACATAATGTTTTATGAAATATTTCTAGAAAGTCATATTGCACAAGGAAATATGTCCTCAAAATTGTAATCATTATCATTGATATAAATTATGGCAAATCTGAACAATTTTGTGTTCCAAATAATTCTTGGACTATGCCTTTGTACACTGCATACATACTATTAGATCATGAACTGAATCGAAACAAAACCATACACACCAATGACTAAAATTTCTCCCTCTGTAATTTTTTTCTTAAAACTTCTGATATGATTTTTCTACTTCTTCCAAATTATCAACCAGACAAAGGCAAAACTATTATTAAACTGCACAACCTAGTAAAGCACACACTGCAATGTTAATGATAATCTATATCTTAAAAAATATTAGCCAAAAGTTAGGTTCAAATTAGTATTTAATTGATAGATTTAACATCTGAGCATACCAAGTGACTGGTGAGGTTGATATGGGCTCCTATTATATTATAACAACCTAAGGACAAAACAAAATGTACATATTTTCTAAAACAAGTACACTACAATCTTATCCTTTTGCATTGTTTTTAATTGCGCTAATTTGGTAACTATGTAGTATTGAGAAACAGTTTTCCTGGTTTTCAGTTTTGTGTTGCTCCCATCCCACTTCTCACGCCATTGGTATTTTGTTTAATAATTATATTTTTATTCATGTATTTCTAAATTTGTGCATTATCTGAAGAAATTTTAAAATACATATTTTTTTAAAAGATCCAGGGGAAATGTGATAGTGTATCACTACTATAGGGTATACCCATTCTGCAACAGGAAGAAGGTGGATCTCTTTCATTAAAAGTATCTCTCGTTCATTAAAAAGTATCTCTGTTTTTCCATAAGGAAAAAAATAAATCAGATTTCAGAAACTGAATTTTCCCATAAAAAAATAAAATACTTTTATTTGTTAATTTGTTTGCTCCATTATAATCTGGTTTATTCCCATCTCAATTCTCTCATCACCACTTTTCTTTCTAGAGTGTACCTTTTACCAAGTTTCTTTACTGGTCTGTCAAAATTACTGCAATACTTCCACAGTTTTGTGCCGGGAGAATTTTTGACAGATCTGGACTTTTCACTGAGAAGTTAAAATCTTCCATGGATAAAGACTCATTTTCCAATTAATTTCTAGTTACTATATAAAAAAGTGAATTACTTCATTGAGATGTTTGCTGTCATCAGGATCCAAAATAAATTTTACTTGCATCATTTAAGACATATACCACTTTGCATTTACTGGCCAAAACTAGATTCTTTCCCTTCTCCATAAGCCCCAAACCTAAAAAGTGACCCAAAATTTCTGAGAGTTTACCAGCCCAAGTTACTAAGCAAAACAATCCTGGCAAAACCGAGCCCTTCAGGTTTTAGGAAGCACAGCACTACATGCAACCTTAAGCTCACATTAGTTACAATAAAATCCTGTTACAAAACAAAATCAAAATATCCTTCGTCTGATATAAATATTATTACATTTCCTAAGAGAGTTCTGACAACATTATAGATTGTGCGGAAACATTCCTAGAAATTTCATAGAGATTCAGCTTTAATTAGCCAGTTCACTTCTGTGCTCATAATGACAGGAAAGAAAGGAGAAAAAAAGAAAAAAGAAAAAAAAAAAAAAAAAAAAAAAAAGAACATAAGAAACAAAGACAAATCCATAGGAGCAGCAAGTGAATCTGGATCCTGATGCTTTTTTCCCTGACAACTTGTGCATTTCTTTAATGAGACATTCTTGCATTTACATCTAATCAGATAAAAAGAGAATTAAAAGTTGTTTCAAGCACTACATCTGCCCTTGAGTCATTCTGACAAATTCTGTGATTTTACAAACACATTTCTTTCCAAATATCTTTCTCTCTTTAGCTGTTGTGCAAAGCAACCAGACATAGACCAAACAAACTGAAAAAATGATTTTCGTTTATAATGGTGTCTTTTGTAACAATGATAGGTTACAGAGTTATTGGACAGAAATATGATGCTTATGTAGAGCATTAGCTTGAAGTTGGATATCAATTCATTTTCCATTTATCTGCAAGGGGGCTGGAGAATACTCTTGAAAGCAGCATAAAAAAATTAATCTTACTGGGACAGTGGCTATGCCACCATTGAGTATGATGAATGGAGCTACGGTTTTAAAAGAGATCAAACGAGTGGATTAGCATTCAGTTAGCTTCACGTGTATTCTGTTCACCTGGTGTCTATTGAGATCAGACTAAGTGGACTTGCCAGGTCTGGAGGACAAGACACAAGTGATGGCAATGCTACTGCATCCAGAGACCATATCAGCTTCACAGTCAATTGAACATGTCCCAGAGTGTTTCTGCAGAGCATCAGCCTTCCAGAGAAAGCTGGGATGGCTGAGCGAAAAGGCAAAGCAGCAATCACCGGTGGAAAATTATGCCTTTCAGTATTTCTCATTAGTCATATTTTTCCTCAAAATTTTTAAGTTTTTACTTGAGTTTTGAGTTTAATGGGATATAAAAGCAATGCTTTTAAGAATGGGATAGTCAAAAGGTTTCTGTGTTTGGAACCTGCTGCTCTACTGATAAGTGAAAAAACAAAACATCAAATCATCAATTGTGTTTTTTATATACGTAAAAGTCACTCTCAGTTACACTCTCACGACAAAATCCAAAGGTGAAAATCAGAAATTCCACGTCATGACTCAGCGAGCTCCAGTTTGTGACACAATTTGGTAAAGTCACATCTCTGGAATTCACAAGATTTTAGGTCACTCTCAGATTCTTAAAAACTAACCTGAACTAAGAAGTCATGAAAGGAAATAAAGTTTAATCATTAGTTATTTTTTGTCTGTCTGTTTGTTTGTTTGTGAGATCCTCAGTCTAGCAGCAATTGCTTTATGGAGTTATCAATAAGTTCATTAATTTTAGTTATTGGGGATCTTATTAATGTTTAAGGGATCTTATTAATATTTAGAAATACCTTAAGTGTGGGAGACAGAGGGATTTGGCCAACCTCTTTTCAGTGATTTGTAGGGACAGGACAAGGGGCAATGGCCAGAAAATGGATCACAGGAAATTCTGCACCAACATATGAAAGAACTTCTTCACGGTGAGGGTGACGGAGCACTGGAACAGGCTGCCCAGGCAGGTTGTTCAGTCTCCTTCTCTGGAGATATTCAAGGTCCGTCTGGACGCCTACGTGAGCAGCCTGCTCTAGGGAGCCTGCGTTGGCAGGGGGGTTGGACCCAATGATCTTTCGAGGTCCCTTCCAACCCCTACAGTTCTGTGATTCTGTGATCAAGTACTGAGATTCTCACTTACCTCCTCTGAACTGTACACTTTGACATATTTATCTATCCTGTGCCTTGGCTTCATTTTGTGCTACACAGCAGTAAGGAATGTATGAACCAATGACTTCCAGGTAATTCAATTAGTTGTTTAAACTAATGTAAATGACTATGTAATATAAAGTACGTGGGAGAGATGGTTTGATTGATTTATTGAGGAAAATGAGAGGTATTAGCTACTTATAAAATGAAGACAATTTAACATAGTCGATAAGATTGCAAATTAAAAATACATTTGCAAAGAAAAAGAAAAGGGAAAAGAACAGAGTATCTACTGAAAATGAAATTAATCAAGCAAAATTTAAATTGATTAACAATTAGTAATACTCTCAGGACTTAATAAACTTCTTTTTAGGGTGGTGGAAAGAGTCAACATGGCTTCCATGGATTTAAGCTCAGGACTTGGTCAGACATCTTAAAGTGAATGAGATTTTAAGTCACCTAATCATATCATGCCTACAGCTACACCGGTACTATCCAAATAGCTAAGAAACTAATGTATGAATTAATAATAAGTAGTTTAAATCAATTTAGATACCTGTAATAGGTAGGAATTAAAATAATCTCTAAGTTGATTAACCTATGAAGTCTTAAATATATATTTAGACCTTTCTAAGCTTTCATCATTTAAAGTTAAATAAAAAGCACTGAGTTCTTCCTGATGTTACTTTTAGTTCATCTTCTAATATCATCATTAAAACTACATATTTAAAAATATTTCAAGTTTGAAAAATTCATATGGTTTGATATCTAATGAAATAAGCTCTTCAAATTTATTAATGGCAGAAAGGATTTTACAAATTATTTTCCAGTCTGTTTTTTCATTTTTTTTCTACCTCTTTTTCTACCTCAAATCTTTTCATGTAGCAATATTTCTCTCTTCTTCACTTACTCCTACATGCACATGAAGCTTGTATTTGTTTTGAACATTACTATCATTATATATAAAATAAAGTAAATGACATCCAAACTCTTAACTATGGGGATGGCTGTTTTTTTCTTACACAATATCAATTCCAATAACTATTTCCTGCATCCATTTCATATTTTGGGCCAGGTCTAAAGGGAGCTAAGTCCTTACTTTGCTTACTAACACAGCTGAGCAGACAAATGCATTGTAAAGACTTTTGCTGCCATGTAAGGTTGCCTTCTTGATTTACAGGATACAGGATATCATACACCATTCTATTCTTTTTATAGTAGTTTTTGTTTTGTTTTGTTTTTATTACAGTATGACTGGACTGAGTCAAGGTAGGCAACAACAAAAAAAAAAAGCTGCTTTAAATACCTCATATATTATTTATTTTCAAAGCAAGCAAGGGACAGGAACTGCAGACATGGTCTAAATTTTTGGGTAGTCCCATGTGGTGCCAGGAGTTGACTTGATGATCCTTGTGGGTCCCTTCCAAATCAGGATATTCTATGATTCTACGTAGAAGAAGCACGATAAGTTATTACTAAGTTATTATGCAGAAAGATGGGAATTAAATATTCATTTTTAAGAGGCTGGCTTATATTAAATGCCTCACCATGGCAATGTTATTATTTATAGTGGCAAATAGACAAATATACAAACAGACAAGTAGTTTACTAAATAGTCCTTTTCCATTTGTTGAAGCAGTAGGACTAAAGAAGAGCTTCTGCTCTACTGGCCTAGGAATCAGGGAGTAAAAGCCTTTGTTTTTTCAATTGTTTCAGAAGTGTTTAATATCTTTCTGGAGAAAAATGGCAATTTTGTAGAGCAGATCTGCTATGGTTGCCAAAGGGCACACAGCTCCAGCCCCAGTCAGACAGTGGGCTGACAGGTAGAGTGCCACCTTCAGGTCTCTGGCAAGATACATGGCAAGATGTTTACACCCTCTGGCAACTCCCCTTTTAGTAGCTGGATTTTTGAATAATTACATATATAAATCATGCACTTATTTCTGTTTCATGATATAGTGTATATATATTTGTATTCAATAATATAGTGTGGAAGTAACTCTTGAAATGATGATGCATGATGTTTTAAATTACTTCTTGCTTATTTCCAAGATGTATGTGCTTGATAGAATCAGATGAATTGATATCATTTGATATCAATATCTGATGTATTCGGAAATAATGATTTTTCAAGAAAATGGAAGCTGAAAAAATACTCCTACATAAATTATTCCAAAAGTATTCTTAATTATTTTTAACTGCAAAAGATATAATAGTCAAATGAGCACAAGAAGGTAAATTATATTTATTTCATCCTATATTGAAATATTTGGGATTATAGCAACATCATTTCAGAAGACAGAAACAGCAGTGTATCGATTTTCACAATAAATAAAAATATAAATTTAACTATGAAGGAGTTGATAGTTTTCATTTGCAGTACGAAATTCAGAAATAGGGTCATTTCTACCAAATGTCTTTATTAGGCTCAGCTGAAGTTATGGAATAACCTTGATGATGGTTTCTGGATGATATTGGACATATTCAGTATTTTAAAGAATTGACCCTTCTATGACAAAAGTATTATTATATGTAATTTTCTGTATTTTCAATTTTAACCTACTATACTCAGAACTTTAAATGTAAGTTAAATGATGTTTGCTTGTTTGAAGAAAGCACCCTGCTCTCAGATATTTCATGCAATATGCAAGTCCTGGAAGTCAGCTTCTTTAACTTTAAGATTTTGGTGGGGGCCAATGCCAGGATTGAGAACTCCAGTATCAGTTTATATGAACATATCTGTAATGAACCTGATGGTGCAATGGTCCACTGCAAAATCCTAAGTTCCCTTTCTCTATTCTTTCTGAAGAGCATTACATGACAGACCTTGGAGCTCTAGGTAAGAGCTGTTTCATTTGCTCACTAAACACAAATTTAAAATAATGTATGTATTTAACCTGTTTTATAAGCCAGAAAAACATTTGAAGAATAATCAATAAACTAATGTCATTCTTTCCAAATGCACAACAGAACTTAACAGTCTTCCATTCTGTGAGGTCAGAAATGCTTGATAAAATTGTGTGTCAAAATTATTTACATAGTAAAAACTGGTATTCTGAATTCTTACTGTGTTTTCTAAGTAAAACATAAAACACTAATGGCGTGGAAGACTACAACTGAGGATTACATTTACATTCTTACATGGTTATTTGGCAGAAGATTACTTAAAAATTTGAATATTTTGGAACTTTAAATTAGTTTGTTACAGTTGCTAAATTTGCAGCATCATAGTACTTTGAAATGCCTGTATGGAAAGTGGTGCATCAGCCTTATTTTTTGGGAAAAGCTTTTTATTTTGTTTCGTTTTAATTTATGGAAAAGTACAGTGATATTATGGCAACGGTAATACTAATGGAAAAAAACCCTTGTTGAAATAAATGTTGATTTTTAAGGACTTTAGAGACTATACATAAAAAATGTAATAAATTTTCCTTATTATAAATGCCTTATTACAATTTTTTTTGCCTTATTACAAATTTTCCAAATTACAAATAGAAGAGAAATCATAAGAGATTTTAATTTAAATTATTATTTAATTTTCTCAAAAAAACGTATTTGATTTTTTTAAAATGTTTTTGTCAAGTACAGATTGCTAGTGTTTATCTGCTTTTAGGGAAGACTTGTAGAAAAACAGCAAAAAATAAGCTTATTCAGCTGGAAAAAAACAGCAGACAAACAAACATATTCTAGTGCATGACTGTCAGTGTCAACTAGGTATTTAAAGACTACAAATTGGCATCTGCATCAAATGTTCTGCATAACTGTTTCCCCATCCTTACATTTACATAACCGAGGTGATAGAGACAGATGACTAAACAGCAATACTCAGAGTGGAATGGGACATGTCTCGCTGTTCTCAACCAGTTTGCATACTGGCATTTACTCATCAGTCATTATTAATCTAGGGGGTTGTGTGAACAGAAAATGACAATTTCTACTAGCAGCAAGAAAACAAACAAACACACAAAACAAAACAAAACAAAACAAAAAACAACACACATGTTCTCTAATGATTGATGTCAATCAACTGAAAGCTATAGCTGTTCTAATGAGAGTGGGCTCCTGAATCTCAGAGATGTTAACGGGATGTTACCTGCAAGTAGGTAATGCATGACGCACCTAGCTAGAGCTAGAGATGAGTATACAGTGCTGAGATCAGGCAGGAAAAAGATAAACACAAAACAGAGTTTGAGTTAAATCCAAATAGTATACATTGATGTTGTTGGACATTTGAGAAAGAGAAGTGATTTGATTGACCAAAACTACAATACACTTCTCTCTAGCAAAAAGGTTTTGTTGCATCTTTCTGTAATCTAATGATATTTAAAATGCTTTAAATATAATTTTTAAATTATATTAAAATTTTTAAATATCATTTTTAAATGCTACTTAAAAATAAAAAATTAAACAGATCCATTTTAAAATGTTGAAAGAAAACACCTAATCCTTTCTGAAATATAATGTTTCATTTTTAAGTTGAAAAAAATACTTTTATATTTCACATTTTTCCCCTTTCTTTTCAACTGAAACAGTTAATACAGATTTGAGAGTATTTTCAGTCTTTTCAGTCTTTTTTCAGTATTTTTATTTTTATTTTATTTTTATTTTAAAATTCAATAGCTGAAACCCCATTTTCTTAGTCTGTATAAGCCCACCATTGATGCAGGCCAAACAGCCCTAAGTTATGAGGCTGGAGCATCCTTCAAGGGCTGCCCAAATCCTTGACTACTCAGACAATTAGATTGGATGACAGAAGGCCTGACCATAACATGTTGATACAAAGACAATCTAAAACAAGTTAATCGAGCAGCTATTAATTGATATTTTCAGTGACGACATAGCTGGCTGATGTAAATTTCAGACTTAGGCAAGGGTTTCTTTTTCTCTCTCTCTCTTTTTTTTTTTTTTTTTGTTTCCTTTTTTATTTTTATTTTTAACATTCATTATTGGGATTTAGAATAGGATAGAGGAATATTTTAGTAACAGGAAAAAATATAACTTTTAATCACTGATCTCACCTATCATAAGCTAAATAATGCAGAAATGCTAATTTAAATATGCTTTCACTTCTGTGCAGATTGCATTGCAATGAGTAAGTAACAAAGTATCCTCCAAAGAGCAATGTACTCTATCACAAATCTCAAGCTGTATTTCCTCCCTTATTTTTAGTCCAAAATGTGATTCCAAAAATATATCATTAAGTTATAACACCTTAGTCATTTTCAAGCTCCAGGCACTTAAGGTGCTGAATTTTAGATTGCTTTTTTATATTCTGCCTGTGTGTTGCTTCCTTACTGTATGTTAAGTTATTAAAGCTGTCTTCTCCAATTTCCCCTCTGCTTAGGAAGATATGACAGAAAGATGAAAGAGGCTACCTTTAATCTTGAAAAGCTAAACATACCATAAAAAATGAATCAGTGGAAACTATAAGGAAACACTGTAAACTAATAGTGCCTTACACAGGTAGTTTACAGCATGCGGTCAGCGAAATTATACTTAATTAGGAGCATAACACAAGTCTGGTTCTGGTTCTTCCAGAAATAAGAATGTTTAACCCTGGGGGAGACAGTTTCAATATAGTAATTAATCAATAAAAATGTAGTCTGAATCAATCTCTGTTCTCACAGTTTTTGGTGCTTCTATTGAAATGTATCCTGGCAATATTTTTATGTACAACTCTTGCTATCTTAGAAAAATAAGGAAGGTCTGGATCTCTATTACTAAAGTACCAGAGGGTACATTGCTATTTGGAGTTGTAAAGTGAGGTTGCAGTATGTAATCTTACAGACTGTTCCACAATAGATGGTGTAATTTAGAAGGTAAAATGAAAACAGCTTTTGCATATATTTGTTCAAATAAGAGCCATCAAGTGCCATTATGTTTTGTTTGTTCTGTATAAACATGTATCTAACATTTCCTAAATCTATGCAGCTAAATTTCAGCAGAAACAGGAAAAAAATCATCATCAGCAACAACAAAAGGATTTTAACCCAAGCTCATCTGAGGAGAAGCCTGTAAACATTTATGTTCATGTATTTACAGCAGACTAGTTCCGAACCACTTTGATATAAACAGCATTTGCTCAGCCACAGGCCAGGAACAGTACTACCTGTCTTAAGCCCTTTTGCTTAATTGGAAAATTGCAAATAAACCATGAAATCAAACTTCTCAGCCATGAGTTTGTACATATTTCATAGGTTGATGTTTGCACTCCCATAATCACAGAATCACAGAATTTCTAGGTTGGAAGAGACCTCAAGATCATCGAGTCCACCTCTGACCTAACGCTAGCAGTCCCCACTAAACCATTTCCCTAAGCTCTACATCTAAACGTCTTTTGAAGACCTCCAGGGATGGGGACTCCACCACTTCCCTGGGCAGCCTGTTCCAATGCCTCACAACCCTTTCGGTAAAGAAGTTCTTCCTAACATCTAACCTAAAACTCCCCTGGCTCAACTTAAGCCCATACTCCCTCATCCTGTCACCAGGCACGTGGGAGAATAGACCAACCCCCACCTCGCTACAGCCTCCCTTGAGGTACCTGTAGAGAGCGATAAGGTCACCCCTGAGCCTCCGCTTCTCCAGGCTGAACAAGCCCAGCTCCCTCAGCCGCTCCTCATAGGACTTGTTCTCCAGGCCCCTCACCAGCTTCGTCGCCCTTCTCTGCACCCGCTCAAGCACCTCGATGTCCTTCTTGTAGCGAGGGGCCCAAAACTGAACACAGTACTCGAGGTGCGGCCTCACCAGAGCCGAGTACAGGGGGACGATCACCTCCCTAGCCCTGCTGGCCACACTGTTCCTGATACAAGCCAGGATGCTGTTGGCCTTCTTGGCCACCTGAGCACACTGCTGGCTCATATTCAGCCGACTATCAACCATCACTCCCAGGTCCTTCTCTGCCTGGCAGCTCTCCAACCACTCCTCTCCCAGCCTGTAGCTCTGCTTGGGGTTATTGCGCCCCAGGTGCAGGACCCGGCACTTGGCCTTATTGAACTTCATGCAGTTGACCTCAGCCCATCGGTGCAGCCTATCCAGATCCTCCTGCAGAGCCCTCCTACCCTCGAGCAGATCGACACACGCACCTAACTTGGTGTCATCTGCAAACTTACTGAGGGTGCACTCGATGCCCTCGTCCAGATCATCGATGAAGATATTAAAGAGGACCGGCCCCAGCACCGAGCCCTGGGGGACGCCACTAGTGACTGGCCTCCAACTGGACTTGGCTCCATTCACCACGACTCTTTGGGACCGGCTATCCAGCCAGTTTCTAACCCAATGAAGCGTGCGCCAGTCCAAGCCAAGAGCAGCCAGTTTCTTGAGGAGAATGCTGTGGGAAACAGTGTCAAAAGCCTTGCTGAAGTCAAGGTAGACCACATCCACAGCTTTTCCCTCGTCCACCCAGCACGCCACTTTGCCATAGAAGGAGATCAGGTTCGTCAAGCAGGACCTGCCTTTCATAAACCCATGCTGACTGGGCCTGAAGTGGCCCTGCAAGTGCTGCGTGATGACTCTCAAGATAATCTGCTCCATGAGCTTCCCTGGCACTGAGGTCAAACTGACAGGCCTGTAGTTTCCCGGGTCTGCCCTCCGGCCCTTCTTGTAGATGGGCATCACGTTTGCTAGCCGCCAGTCAACTGGGACCTCCCCCGATAGCCAGGACTGCTGATAAATGATGGCCAGCTCCTCTGCCAGTTCCCTCAGTACCCTTGGGTGGATCCCATCTGGCCCCATCGACTTGTGCACATCCAAGTGCCGTAGTAGGTCACCAACCAGTTCTTCATGGATAGTGAGGGCCACATTCTGCTCCCCATCCCCTTCCACCAGCTCAGGGTACTGGGTATCCAGAGAACAACCGGTATTGCCGCTGAAGACTGAGGCAAAGAAGGCATTGAGCACCTCCGCCTTTTCCTCATCTCTTGTAACTAAGTTTCCCCCCGCATCCAGTAAAGGATGGAGATTCTCCTTAGTCCTCCTTTTTGTGTTGATGTATTTATAGAAACGTTTTTTGTTATCTTTAATGGCAGTAGCCAGATTGAGCTCCAGATGAGCTTTGGCCTTCCTAATTTTGTCCCTGCACAGCCTCGCTACGTCCTTAAAGAAATAATATTTCAAAAGAAATATTCTGAGCCATTAATAACACCAAAGGTAAATAAAATGGATGATTTTAGAACAGAAAAAATGCACTCAAGTGGCTCATTAAACTAAACTCTTGATGAGGTGGAGTACCAGCCTGTATCAGCTTGAATGGGCTCCACGCTGAAACAGCCCAAGGCCTGGGTACCGTGGTGCCAATTGGTGTGATTGGTATCATGGAGTCAGGCCTTGCGTCGATACCATCACGAGCTGCACTATCCAACAGTCTTACCAGGACCAAGGTAAACACTGAGTTCTTCTGAAAGCTAAGAAAGCAGTTTTAAGGTTTTCCTCGGAGCATTTGTCATTAATGCTTAACTGAGCCTGTCCCCCTTTGGCTGCTCAGCGAAGCCTTTGAAAGGCATGATGGCAGCGGGTTGCTTAAGGCCGCGGGGAATCTCTGGCCATTTCTCGAGTGCTGGTGACAGAAGCATGGCTGATTTTATGTGAGATATTTGCATTCGTTTTATGCTAACAGCTTATTTTTTAATGTTAGGGGAATCAAGCTTTGCGAGACAAAATAATAAAGCCACATCTTCCTCAGTATGGGACTATGGTTAATTGCCCTTCTCCACAGAGGTGAAAACCGTGGTAGCTCAGATAATTCTTTAAAACAAGAGGAGATAAGCAATAATTTGAAAGAGGTAACTATTTCAAACATATTTATATGTCCTCTGGTGGTAAATTTACTATATATTTGGTGGGTGTTTCTTCAGACTGAGATGATTATTATTTAACAATTCTACCAAACCATTCTCTTATACTGATTATAATAATAAATAAAAATTTTTGCTTAGCAAACTCTCAGCATTTTCCTATAAGCCATCTTTGACCCCATGTCAGTGCTGATGGCAATATGTTCCAGAATCTTCTCTCCAATAACATGGAACAATCAAGACAAAGCAAAATCAAAGATGTCAGCTCCTATTTGTATTCCACGAGCAGCTCATCTGGAAGATCTGATAGGAAGATTTTCCTTTTAATTAGTAACTGAAATGCTGATATGAATATCCTGCAATTGCATAGGATAAAAATCTACCGATCTGATGCTGAACAATAATATATAATAAATTCAATCTATTCAGAAATTCAGCTTAAAAGGCAAATAACCAATAAAGACTAACATGCTCTCTGTGTCATATAAAAGCCAGCATATAACAGAAGGTGGAGCAAAAAGGAGTACAGTAATCAATGTGATTACAAATACATCTTCTTTGCAGTTAGCCTTTTTTCTGCCTTTGAATGCATCCATTTGTTCACACAGTCTTCCTGTTTCTTCCTATTTCTCTACCCTACTTCCAAAAATATAATAAAAGCAGAAAGAATAATAATTAAAAATATAACTTGCAGACATAGTACAAACCCTTGCCATGCAAAGAGAAACTGATTGAATCCATATATTGATAAAATAGGATTTTGCTAAGTGTCCCAACAACAGTTTTTTGAAGGAATCAGATGCCTGTGTAATTCTCGTAATTGAGAATTAAGAAAGCATACTTACTTCAGAAAACTGAACATTCAGTATTATTCTGAAATAGGCTCTTAAGTAAATAGTAAAGTAAGTTTAGTAGAAAAAATAGAGGAAATTCTTTTTTTAGAAAAAAATATATTTTTAGAAAGTAATTCTTTTTTTAGAAAAATAGAGGAATGTGCTATGGAAGAGAAGTTTATCTAGCTTCAATGTTTCCATTTCAGTTTCGTTTATTCAGTATTAGTTGCCTGTTAGTATTGTTAACTTAAAGAAGTTATTCTGTATGGAAACCCTTATGTACTTTCTGCCCCAGAGGAGATTTATTGTTATTAATAAAGCAGCATAGATGAAAATGAAAAGTTGATATTGGGTACATGCATGGTGGGAGACCATGGAAACCCTTAAGAGCACTTAACTTTTTTTTTTTTTTTTTAAAGTAAATTCATGATACTAAAAACAAACAAACAAAACAAAAATTGCTCCAGCAAAAACGTATTCTGCTTACAATCTGTCTGGCTGCTGAAAGAGGACAGAGCAGGTCTGTTACCATCATTACCATTACATTCTTGCAGCAGTCTAATAAGGGACTTCTACTGGGCTCAAAACTACCAACGTTGGTTTGAATTTCCATTGTGCACACACTTACATCTCTAGATAGCAAGTGAAACACCCGGTGAAATAAGATAAGTCCTGTCTAGATACCAACAGAAATCACCAGCAAACTTAGCTCCATCTTACTTGTTGGTTTCTATTAAAACAGCTCAAAGCAAAGCTGGGTATTTTCCAATCCACTTTACAATGGTAACCAGAAGTGTGTTATTTTGTTAGCTTAGTGTTTTGAAAGTGCAGACAGAACAATAGGAGATGTACAAAACCTCAGCTTTGATAATGTTCTCCAAATCTGGCTTGCAAAAGAAAGTAAATTTTCACATAGCAAAATCCATCAAATTGTCAGTTTGTGTCAATATCAACAAGTCATTAGCTCCTGCACACAGCTCTTGTAAGGATTTTACATCCATCCTCTGCTGAGCATTCAACAGACATAATATATATGTTGCTGATATGATTAAAGAGAAAATTTCAAGCATCTCAAGTTAGGTAACAAATTTAGTGAAGCTTGTAAGGAATGGCATATGGAAATAATTAAATTATCATGATCATGAGCAGAGGATAAAAATGCTTAACATGTGGATAGATGAAAAGAGAAAAGAAAAGCAAACAGTGATCTTATCTAATTTCTGCAGTAATTCTGAGGTGGAGTTAAATATAATCACGAGCAAAGCAGCCATGGATTTGCAATAACAGCAAACAAACAAACAAAAAATCTGTATCAGTGGAAATAATAGTCCTGAGACAAACAGAAATTTGATTCTTGTTTTTATACAGCTTGACTATCCATTTTCAGGGTTACCTGATGACTTCCTGATCTCCAGCACATGGCATTCAGTATTTTGTGGTGCATGCCTAAATTTGGGTAAACGCATTATATATAAAATGATCTAAGGAGACAATGCAAATGCTTTTGTGTTCCCTGTATGTAACTTCTTTCAGAAGTGGAAGCTCGCCACTGTATTTAGATTATATATCCATTAATATATATGTATTTAGATTATTATATCCATTATTATATCCAAAAATCCATTATTATATCCATTAATCCTTTAAAAAGAAGAGTTTCAGAAGACCTCCCCATTACAGTAACCTCATTCTTCTGGTTTCGCATTTTCTTAAGATTTTTGGAATATGTCAGTGTGAAGGATGTAGGAACTTCCTACAGGCAACAGGCCTATGTATAGGGAGTTTAACAGAAGAAAAAGCAGATGCAGAAACAATGGCTGACAGATTTTCATCAACTTTGTTAACCTTCAAAGACGCTCTCATTGTGCACTGACAAGCAGCAAATACTGCATAGAAATAAAAACAAGAATCCAACCATGACAAGCAGCAAAATTCCTATGCAAATTATAAAACAAAGTTTGAAAACCATGAAGTGATGAAGAAAAACAAATCCTGTTTCCCATGTGACAGAGATGCATGAACACTGTTTTAAGTATGTGGCAGGAAGGAAGTAACACAGAAAAGGAAGGGAACATGATGATGAGAAAAAGATTTCTACCTATGTAGCACACTTTCACTGTTTCTGTAAACTAGTCTTTTGTCATCTGGTAGAAGTAAAGCATAGTCTAGAGATGGATCATGCAGCTGTGCGTATTTGGCTCAAAGGTGTGTCAGCTTTTATTTGTTAACAAGTCAGCCAGCAGGCACATGTTGGGGAGGCCTGGGATGGGATTGATACAGACATATGTTAAAAAGAACAAGTGAAGCTGCATGTGGGTTGTTTGCACCTACTTACTGCTCTGTGCATGCAGTTGGCCTACTGTAACCATTGGCTGTGCACTGCTGTTTCTCTTGTTTTCTGACTTACCTGGCTTGCTCTGAGAGTTGATGTGCCTATATAACAATTTTTAGAAATAATACAGACCCCATTTTCATGTTAAGACTGGACTCACTGAAACTCCAGGACACTAGGACAAGATAAGAGAAAATGTCTCCTTTGGATAATTTCCCTTCAGCAAAGATAGAACATTATTATTATTTTTTGTTAATAATATATATTTACAATTAATTACTTTTTATCCATCGTCTATGTAAAATATTAAATCTTGTTTCAGCTTTTAGTTGTCCTGGTTATGCACATATAATGAGAAAAATAAACACAAAAAGCAAAAAAGAATAATCCAACTAGAGAGTTTATCATTGTAGGATGTGGGAAGTGTCTATGTGGTAAATGCTGTAGCACCAAAGACCAATAAAGGAATTTATTTGAATCTGCCTCGATATTTTTGTTATGTACTTCAGTCATATTTCAGGTCCAAATATTTAAAAATGGTGCTGAAGATACTCATTTATTTTTTGTTCTCTGATATTTCAGCAGGACATCAAATTTCAGTTTAAATTATTTTTGTACATTTGAGCACTTAATCTGCTTCAGTAACTGATCTTCCCTGACATGTATCATAGCGAATACCAAAACTTTATTTATTTATTTTTGGTGAAAGAAAGATCAGGAGCAATAATCCCCACATTTCTGCTCTACAATAAGAGAAGGGAATAAGAGCAGTTTATTCCTCTTGTGAAGCTCCGCAACTGTGCAATTCAAGATTGTCTCAGGCTTATTTTTCAGTACCTATGTTACACAGTAATGTGCATCTGAAAGATTGTTGTCCTCAGATATGTAAAGATGACAGCTCATCATCTTCTTTGCAAGGCTCACAACATTGATCTTAAATTTCAGGCTCCTAGGATGACTACATGAGTGTCTCATATTCAATTTTAGATAGAAATTTTATGGTTGGAAAACTCTGGGAAACATCTGAAAATGCTAATCTGCATTTAGCCAAAACTTCAAGGAATATTAAAGTGTCCAGATTTAATATTTTGGAATAATTATTCTGTTTTGAAAGCCATCTCATTGCTTTTGAGATCTAATTAATGATTTTTGAATTCTTACAGTATAAAATATTTTACCTACATATAAATTATTATGGAAATCCCTGCCAGAAAAATATGGTCTGAATTTAGTTGTTTTGCCTAAATCTACTGTAGCTAAAATTATGAAAGCAATATTATCTATTTATTTCACAAGAGAGATGTATAGAGATCAGAGCCCACGTTTTACTAAGTTCCTTATCAGGTTACTATATATACACATTTTCTGTGTGCTCCCCTTTTGCCCCCCAAGCTCCTTCACTTCTCATCCACCTTCCCTCTGTACATTTCCTGACACACCTTGCATCTAGACTTCTCATTCTTCCTCAAAACATAATTGCAAATCTGAGGAAAAGAAATAAAAAATAATAGCAAAGCTCCATATGCAGCAATTCAATGCCTAGCAACCCGTGATAGACCGAAAGAAGAAATCACAAATTATCTGCAAGAGGCAGTTAGAACTAGGGTTTGGGGTAAACAGACACACAAACAACATGTCAGCCATGATAAAGAGTGTAAATTTGAACAGATGTCACTTCCAGAGCAGCAGCAGGCAGATTAAACAGAATTGGCTTTGGATGAAATCCAAGGAAGAGCAAGAAAATATGATGCTTTTGCCCTGAGCTCTCACAGAAATCGAATCACCAGAACCTCTTTTCCTTAGTAATCACAACTGAGCCAGGCTAAAAGAAGAAGAGACTTTAAGAAAGCCAGTTTAAAATTACATTGATTACACAAACATATCCATCTGTAAATATTTCCTTTACAGGCATAAAGAAAAAGCACCTGTTATGAAATTGCTAAATAAGCAGTCTTCAAATTATTATAATTTATGGTAGTATCAATTTCATCAACGTGCTACTAGTGCTTAATGAATCTCGGCCAAGTCTGAGGAAGAAAAAATAATGTTTAAACTCTCCAAAGTAGCAGCCATTACAAATATTTTGCCTAGTTACTATTGTTTTGTGCATGTTTTGTTTTAAATCACTGCTTCTTACTTAAGTGTATCAGTTTAGCAAGTATAAAGTACACCAATAGAAAGAGAGAAAATAGGTGAGAATTGAAACCCTGAGACAAAAAGACATAGCTACTTAGATTTCCCCTACAACTTTCTAAGTAATTTTTATTATCTCTCTTCAGTTGCATTAATATTATACTTATAAATCCTTACTGACCAGCCAAGTATATCCACGTCTGATTTATGTTTTTTGTTGGTAGTTTGGGACTGTTTTTTTGGTTTGTTTGTTTTTCCCAAGGACATTAATGTCTTCTTGGAATTGAATACCAGAGAATGAAACAAAACTTTATTTCAGGCCATAAGTTTCATGAAGTCATTACCAGAAGAGTTCTGAAGTGTTTCCTTCGCAAGTGCATGTTTATTACATTAATTTTAAATTATCTTGACAAAAGCAGAAATAAATGCCAGTAGATTGTCAGCTGTCCATGTTCACAAACACTAGAATTAAGAAAATCATATCTAAAAACCAAGAACTAATCCTGAATTAATCTATCATAAACACCACTATTACTTTGGTTAGATACTAATAAAGAAAGAAGGAAAACAGAATTTTGCCAAGTTGTAAAACAAAGAAAGAAATCACAGAGGTAGAATATAAAATCAATTGAATTTTCAATTATTATTACTGAAATAAACTCCATCATGTGACCCAAGATTACTCCTCTTTCTGCTTAGAGACCTGCTTTCAGTATCGCCCACAGAACAGCATAGCTATTTGCATGAAAGCAAAATGAATGTCAAGTTATTATTTCTAAAATTAATTAATATCAACTTTCCTAGTTAATGTTAAGCTCCATGTGGAAGAGATAAAAATCACATACTTTGTTTAATATGCACAACAGATGCCATTATATTTCTACACATCTGAAAAGCATTTTCATATTTGTAAGTCAGTATTTCAAGCCGAAATGTTGCAGAGCTTTTCTAAGTCAATAATACAAGCCTACAAAATTAAAATGCACTACTTGTGTCAAACACAACAAAATCATTGTTTGTTTATTTTTAAGGTGATAATAAAAAAGATTAATGATACTTCTGGATAATGAAACAATCTGCCACAAGGCAAGCTGCAGAATATAGAGTGAGGCTCTAGCAACAATCCTATGAAAAACTTCAGTTTTCTCCCTAACACATTAAGAAGTCCCTTTTATCACCAGGTGACATTTTTGCATTTAAAAGAGAGTTGATTTTCATGCAGTGCTTAAAGGTCAAACAGTTAATCTACCTCTGTAAGGAGAGCATTTTCCTCCAAAGAGATTTCTAGAGGACATCAAATCAATAAGAGCCATCAGACTCTACAAGAATAAAACCCTTCAGTGTCCAAAAGACAAAAACTTATACCAGTACCAAAAAAAAAAAATTGGATCCAGCCCATGAAAAAAATTCAGACATCACACAGCATAAAAAAAATAATAATAAAATAGCAATTTCAATAGTTTAACACAGATGTAAAATATCATTAATACAGAAGAAAAATCTTATTTAATTTGAAACCTGGAAAAGTATCAGTTTCATCATATGTATTCATTATGTCTTTTCACTTCTAAGTGGAAAAAAAAATAAGTTGTTAAAACAACAAAATGTTGAACTTACCACAGTATGATGCACTGAAATTTGGACTGGTGTGTTCTTCAGCGCTCCTTCAGTTCACAAGTCATGTGATACAAACCCCTCAGGTTTCAACTGAAAGGAAGAAAGAGAGAAAATGAGGTCCCCAATGAGAAAGTGGTCTATCTAGCTGTATGCATACATCTTTGTTCAGTTTATTCAACATAATAAACCCATTTCTTAGCTTCCTAAGAAAACCACCACTTACCCTGCATACAGTGGCTTAAGAAAGTTCATTGAGGACACCTAAAATGGAAGTCAAATACTGAATTCTAGAAACTAAAGACAAGTAATCTCAAAAAGGTATTTGTGTTCAAAATTCATTGGCTTGAAAGAAGGGTACTTCTGAGCCTACCATTTTAGAATGGGATTCAAGGAATTGCTCTTACATTGCTAGCTCTGACACAAACTTAGACAAGAGCTCAGGTTTCTCATTTTTAATGGAACTATTATGATGAGAATAATAATATTTTTTAAGCCTTTTCCATAGACTTGGGAACTCCTCAAGATAGTGACTGTGTCCAGATAGGAATCTCATATATAAATACACATTTTTATGTATACATATATATATTTTAATCTCACTTAAAGACAACAGACCCCTCTATAGAACAAATGGAGGGAGTAGAAAAGATATAGAGATATAGAAAAAAAAAAAAAAAAAAGGATAAGAACTGCTTTAAACTAAAAGAGGGGAGGTTTGGATTAGATATTAGGGATAAATTCTTCCCTCAGAGGGTGGTGAGGCACTGAACAGGCTGTCCAGAGAAGCTGTGGATGCTCCAGCACTGGAAGTATCCAAGGCCAGGAGGGATGGGGCTTTGGGCAGCCTGGGCTGCCCAAGGGGAGGTGTCCCTGCCCATGGCAAAGGGTTGGAACTGGATGGGCTTTAAAGTCCCTTCCAACCCAAACCATTCTGTGATTCCATGAACTCAAGTTTTGACCTTCACTATATGTGCAAGACTCTTCTATGCTTGAAACGAAGAAGTGCTGGGGATTACGCAGAAGTACTGAATCTTCTACGTGGACTGCTGTGCAGTATCTTTCTGCAAGCACAAAATAGCACTATTTATAGTTTTCGCTTCTGAAGGAAATTTTAAAAATGAAAGTATAAAGAAAACAGAAGGAATGAAAAGGTTAGATAAAGGTAAGAGAAAATGAGACCAAAATAAAAATCTAGTGAAATACAGATGCAAAAGAGTACATTATACAGAAAGTACAAGAAAATATTTAATTTGTTGGAAAATAATTATGCAAGCCATAGAAAAACAATTCAGCTGCCTGGTCTGTATTCTTTCTTGAGGAATTCACCTTGACAGTGACTTTGTGATTTTTATCTGAGCTTTATATTGAAGTTATAGTACATACATTTTTAATTTTCATTCCCATTTCAGCTACTCTGGGATAAATTTCAATCAGTCCTCTGCCTAGCTTGATTTCAACTTCAGGAATAAAAAAATCCATAGTGTATAGGCTTTGATGTTTTTTGTTTATATGATAACTCCTTTTAATGACCAGTTTGTTTGCCAGGTCTCTTCAATGAAATTTAAAATGCAATTATTTTTCACTCAGTAATATGCACAATAATTTGAATGATTTATATTTTTATATGATTAAGGTAAAACTAATCATTATATATAAAAACATTTTTGAACATCTCTTGACAAATTATTATTATTTGTTTTTGAATTCTCGCTTCATTCATCATTCATTTCTAAACCATTCTCAGTGCTTTTATGGCACCTAACGATCGATTTTATGGTTATTAAATGTAAAATTGTTGAGAGAATGTTTCCTAAACAAACCTATCTCTCCAGTGATTTTAAAATACCTGGAGCAGATTTTTTTTTTGTCGTCTAGGTAATGCCTTTTGCTTCTCTACACAGTCATCCTTGTCTTAAATTTTCACTTAAACAAATTTGACTCCATTGAAGGAGAACCAAAACTTCAGATCCAGACCAGAGAGAGAACACAGACTGGAGGAAAATTGTGCTTTACTTTCTACATCCTCATCATGCAGCCACTTGTCAACATACACACAGTTACATTCAAGTAACCACAGCACACCTCAGTCCTCTTGTGGAATAACCCCCGAAGCAGATACCAGTTCATGGATGTTTAAGATCTGAGTTAAAAAAGGACTGTGAGAAAGACATGAAACAAATGAACATATCCCAAATTCCAAATATTTCAGAAAGTTTTGGATATGACTTTGTTCGTAATGGAAGAGTGAATACATACTTTTTACTAAATACAGCACAGTGAAAAAAGTCTGTTATGCATATAATGCAGTCCTTTATTTCTAAAATCTTTAGAAAAATTTATTTTTCAGTCTTGCCAACTTAATTGCATTGTAACCTGTCTTCTTCACAAGTGCATTTTGCACTGCAAAAGACTAAAATATCTTGAAAACTCATAGCACAAAAAAAACACCAGGTTTTCTTTTCCGGAGCTTCGTCAAAAGAGGTATTCCAATTCCACCCTTTGATCATTTTAAGCTCTGCCCTTTGGAAAATTTACAGAGCTAAAATTTGTAACTGAAAGCATTCATGGATTTAGACTAAATCAAGCTGACAGTCTTTGCTCTTTCCTCAGATTTTGAGCAGTCCAGTCCCAGGGATTAGGGGTGCAATTCCATAGGATTGCAAATCTGAATTTTTGGCTGTCTTAGTCTTCCCTTCCTCACTGTCCCTCATCTTCTCTCCATGATCTACTTTTGATCTACTTACATGATCTAAGCTTCCTGAAGTGGCTTGCCACTGGATCGCTCACATTCCTGCTGGATTTAGATGAGTTTAAATTACTCTTCCCTCCCACCTGTCCATGCTCTAGGTTCCTTCTCCCTCCCTTTCTGCCAGCACAAATAAGATGAGCCAGACAGAGGAGCAGATTCAGCTGAAAGTACCACTAAAGATATCCCAAAATCAAGATCAGTTTTCAGTCTTGTGAACAATTAGGTATGGATAATGAAACAAGATAATCTAAAACCAAAACACTAAAACAGGAAAAAAATCCATCCTTTTTAAACACCATAAATTATGAAATATTAAACTGTAACAGAAGACTCATTATATAAATATATCTCTTTCCAGGTTTAGAAAGAAAGTCAAAACAAATTTCTCAATTAATGGATTCTTCAGTGAATATCTAGGCTTTGTGAGCAACACAATACATGTATAATCGATATCAAGTCATCTTTTCTTGTCAGGAAGTTAATAGGTATTAATAGCACACTGTTTAGTGAAATTTTACTGATGGAAAATAGGCATTACAAGGGCTAATTTACCTCTGATTATAGTATTTTTTTCGGATGAAGGTGCCAGAGAAAATTTGCAACATAGAAGTCTCTTCTGCAAGAGAAAACTTGGTAGAATATAGAGACAATGCAGATGTTTGCTTTTGAATAAACAGTGAATTGAAACAGAGACTGGTGGATGAAAGCACAGAGAGGAGAAATGAGAGTATACCATGGTTTCCATGGTGGTTTATTCCCATAATGAAAAAGAAAGCTAAATCACCTACATCATCTGAAATGGAAACTGCTTTACAGATGTTGTGATCAGGTGTCACAGAGGAAACAGTGGTCTCCTTGAAATCATTAGTGCCCTAGAAACATAAGCTAAAGTGTTAAAGCTGTATACTGGAGGAATTATATTCTCCTGCTTCCTTATGTCCATACTGTCATAAAGCAGTTATGTATTACGTAGTTATAATTTTACTAAATCCACAGCTTGGTTTTACCTGTCTCCTTCACTAAGAACTACTGAGTTGTGCAGCTAAAGGAATCAGTAAGACTGTCCTCTGCAACACAGTCTCTTTGCATCAGTTAGCACAATTTAGCAGCACTAACATTTCCTTCAGTTGTGGAGGCCGTTGCTAGACTACCATGTAATCCAGCAGATCCCAGTCCCCCAGCCTGCCCATGTACAGGGCTGCAGGCAGACCCCATGTAGCCCATAAAGCCCATCGGTGACACCTTGCTGGTGATGCCAGCTGGCACAGGGCGCGTTATGGTAGGAACAATCCCAGTGAGATCTGCCTCCCTTCTGACCTGTAAGAGCCACATCAACAGCTGCAAATTCTATACAGTTACTCTAGTTACTCTGCTAAAGGCTGTGGTGCTTCCAAGGGTACATCAAAGCAGGGTGTCCTGGCATATATCCCTCCACCCCCAGCTCCTCTAGGTCAGTCCCAGCATGAAGGGGGTGGGAAAACTGTGAGTCTAACGAAATAAATAAAAACTGGGAAGCTGTGATGCCAAACAGTTGAGTAATCATGAACAAGTGCCTTCTCCATCCTTGGCTTTGGTTATGTTTGGGGCTCAAATATGGCCTCTCATTTATTTACTTAGGGTTTGCACTAAAAGGAAAGCAACGGCAATAGATGATTGTGAGTTTTAACACTAGCAATAATTTACAAAATGATTAGAGATGAGACATGACATGAGTTGCACACTATGAAAAGAGAATGAGATCTCAGCCTACAAAGCCTGAAGGTTGGAATGCTTCCATCAGGGATTTAAGTTGTGTCCATCACAAGGGGATGAACACATTATGGCAATTTTCTATTCAGTTTTGGATTATAAGAATTTTGCATGGAGCATAGATTTTTCTGTAATGGTTCAGAAGGGTAAATGTGACTTGGCAAGAGAAAAAGGAAGGCAGCTCAATCCCCCCATACATTTTTGTAAGATCAATTTATTAATTATTTGAGCCTATTTGCTGATGAAACACAACTAGATATAAACAAGATGGAGAGAGACTTTTCCATCTTGCTGACTAGTCTGGACAACTGAACGTGAGGTTTAACAGGTCATGCTCTCCTAGACAATCTACTTTAGATCATAAAGTTGCTTCCCAAACCAAAAAAGCAATGAGTAAGACATGCACAAAAACTGCCCAAGCCTGTCATTACTCTAACTTCAAGAGGAAATGGAAGAAACCCCTTTCCTGGTGCAGAGAAACACGTCCTTTCCCACTGCAGAGAAACATACAAGTCATCCAATGGATGAGAAGAACCCAACTGACTTAAACTGAATGCTTCTCTCACCTCATCCACCTGCAACTCAGAATTCATGGCTTTAGCCCTTAAGCACACAAGTCATTCTTTCTTCTGCTATTCTTTCAAAGCTGGTCTTTGACATCAGAGTCCAAACCTTCCAAAGCAATAAAGGCCATGTTTTTGCATATTGCCCATAATAATAAGCATTTGTATTTGAATTAGTAAATGACAACAGAAGAATCAGGCTCTGAAATCAGACTACTAATCAGACTAATCAGGCCCTAAAATCTCTTCTAGCACTTGCATACAGTCATAATTGTTCCATTTTCACATGGAAAGCCAGGTACAGGTAAAAGCATGTGCACGTAATGCACAGAGGAAATGGAATCAATATCCTGTTCCTATGTCCTAAAAGGAGTCCTAGAACAAATGAGATTCAACCATGTCCTGAGAAATCAATAGCATTAAATAAATAAATAAATAAATAAATAAATCCACAACTGCCTCAAAACCTTAAAGGTCTCATAATAAAACAAACAAACAAACAAACTTTAAAAACAGCTTGACAATGTTATTTTTTCCCCATATTTGAATGCACAAATTGGTAGCAAATACATTTCAGCTATCACTGCCTCCAACGCCTCACAGCTATGATGTTAGTGTGCTTACTTAAGACGTTTCTTCTAGTTGTAAAGGTCATCAAGGTTTAAGAGGTATGTTCTATATTTAAAAAAAAAAAAAAAAAAAAAAAAGTTTCCTTGCATTTTAGAGCTATTACTGGATCTCATATTTTCTGAATATCAAGCACATCTCTTAAAGTTTACATTAAGTTTTAAATGAATAGAATTTTGAAAGGTCAAATAAATAATGAGGTATCTCACTGCCACAGGAAATATATTCACTATTTTGCCACAAGATTTTCTAATTCAGTTACTTCTGGAAGAAAATCCTTTGCTGTATTGACTTGTTGCATTAAATTCTGATCATGCTTAGCCTTACAGAATATACAATACAAAACCATGTGAGACAGAAGCGTAACAATATCTGTAGCAATGCATTGCCCTTGATAACCTTTCTCAAAAATGAAAATGTGCTGAAACATTTAAGACTACCACCAGCATGAATCCAATGCATCCTATAGAGTCCCCTTTATTGTTGCTTGTTCATTAGGTGACACGGTAAAGAGTGAAGTCTGTTTCTCACCTAAACTTCCAGAGGATACTGAATTTTTTAGTGTGGGACCACAGTTTCGTTACTTTGTCTCAATATTGAAAAATATACTTGAGTGGCAGTTGTTATCAGTAGCATCTTTTTTTTGTTTTGTTTTGTTTTTAGTAAACCGTAAGTTACCCAAACTTCTAGTTTCCATGCATGTCATTATTGTACAATACTGTTTCATACCAGCTATTTCTAAGACCAAAAATACACGGTCAGGTTTGGACATTTGTTAGTTGGCTGGCATATATTTTATCAATTTCCCTCTCTTGAGGAACCACCTCTCCCAGGTACGGACACATTTCTCTTGTACAGTGAAGGAGTTGCTCCTCATTTCATAGCTTGCATAGAATTGGATTAGCTTGCAGTATCTTTTAGGATGCTACTCACAGCACCCTAAACTACATCCTAACTGGATGCTATGAGTAGTTGAAGTGCTTTGACACTTATATATAATTATATATATAATTATAATTTAAATCAAGTTTGGAGAAGCCTAAGACCAAAGTTATTTATGATATATAAGAATAAGCAGATGTGAAGGAACTTGAAACTTCACTTCCTCACCCAACAGCCTAAAGGCTGGGCAGTTCAGGGCTAGCGTATTCCGGGGGGAATTTTTTCAGACTCCCTTGTGAGCTGTTGTATTATACTGAAAAAGTAATCCAAATTCAGATCTGATAAAGACTCAAGTTTTTGCTGTTGTTCGCTGTAAGTCTCATTAAAAAAAATAAAAAATCATCACAAATCTCATCAGAATACTCTACTCACTGAGATAGTTAATTATTCTGAGGACAACTGCATCTTTTGTTGTTGTTGTTGTTGTCATACAAAAACTAGGCAAGTAACTAGACTCTTTGGTAAGTCAAATATTTGACTGCACAAACAGTTTCACCATGCAAGGAGCTAAGTACCTGTTTGACCAGGTTGCTGCATCTCATCCTTTCTCTTTTCCTTCTTTTTCCCCTTCTCCAGAAACAACCCTGTGCACATCTGAACCAGCACCTCTGGGTAACTGCTCAGTGTGTTAGGTTGTAGGCAGTAAGCATTTCAATACTTATTTCTGAGAAACTACTGCTTTGAATATTAAAAATGTATATCCAGGGGGAAAAAAAAAGAAAAAAAAAAAAAGTGAAAAAAAAAGTATTGTGATTAACAAAACTGTCATTAGATAATACACTTATGAAGCACCATAAATCATAATGTAGTTCTCAACTGAACTTCCAGAGAGAGATTTGAGCATTAGAAACTGGAGACCAACCCCAAACTAAACCTTGTCCAATTCTGTGGTTTAGGATGAAAGGCAGAAGGCCTGTGGTTAGAATTCTCACCTCTAAGAATGTTTAGGTATCCTGAACTTGGCAGCCTCATAAGCCAAACATGCTTTAGCTTTTACTATCTATAACTTTTACGTTTTAATACTTCTAGTATAGCTATCTACACAGCTTAACTTACATAAAACTTTCTGCTTGCTAAAGCTCTCTACTAGCTTTACAGCTGGATAACAAATTTAATTCAGCTTTATGTTCTATTTCCCTCCCCCCACACCTTTTTTGGAATAATTCTCTGCAGGTAAATTATTTTATGTTTTGTTTCTTTGCCACAATTGTGTAGAAGAGCCGTGAGGCAAATTAGAAATATAATAATCAATAACTGAGTTTTATTAAGAGATTGAATTTAGATAGACATGCAAACTGAAAAATAATATAACAATTTATTCTGCTACATGGCTTTCTACATAAGATTTATTCAGAAAGATGCTGAGTGAGACAAAAAAGTTCATATTGGTGAAAAACAGCTTTTTTATTTTATTTTTATTTTTTACTATGTTATCGCATACCAGAGATGATACTTTCAACCAATTAAATAATATTTTTTATAACCACAAGACTGACTATCCTAAAATCTTGTCATATAGCAACTTCTGAGAAGAATCAGAACTTACATGAATGACTATATGACTATACACTGCCACCTACTAGATTATTTGAGGGATGGTGCAGAAGGAAGAGCAGAAGAGAGATCCCATGAAAAAAACACTGTCTTTTTCTATATAATGAACTTTAATGAATTTAAAATGGAAAAAATTAATCAAATTATTAAAGTGACTAAGCAGAAATAACAAATTGAACACTTCATGCATTGTCATATCTACAATAAATATCAGTATACTTAAATATTTTGGTCCAAGTAGAGCACAAGTGAAGGTTCAAGCTCTTCGCTGTTGTGAAATTACTACGGTACAGTCTAGATGCAGGAGGAGGGCTTCATCAATGTCACAGGAAGCTAAAAATCCCACATATTTTCAAAGAAGGCAGCTTGCACTCAGAGAAACTGCTTAAGGTCAAGCACCACCTTTAGCTTCTGGTATAGCACAAAGAGTCCCTGGAAGAGGTACTAGATCCCTGATGAGATCAGATGAGCTGGACTGATGTGAGGACATTAGGAAGAGGAGGAGTTGTAGCAAAGGGCTTTACCCACCTCACCCAGAATAGCGTGCCTTCAGAGGCACCCTGGCCTCCAGAAGACTTGCTGGTTCTTTTTCATCCCTCCAACCTCTCCAGAACCTGTTCTGCCACTACTATAAAACTATACTTTGCATATGAGTCGTTCTGCATTGTTGTGGTTGCCCTTTCTGCACTGAGACAGTACTGTAGTAATTTCACAACAGCAAAGGGTTCAGCCTTCAGTCAGGCTCTCACTGACACAACACATTTAATCACAAGAAAGTTAAAAGAAAATATGCAAAGAGGTATTGCCTTTCCTCCACTTTCAAGTCTGAAATAAACATGAACAAACTGTCTCACACTATGCCAGACCTGTCTAAATAGATCTGTATCTTTGGAAGAAAAGAGCTTATGCAAAATAGGAAAGACATAAATTGAATTAGATAAATAAGCCCCAGAGAATGTTGATTTTATTTTATAACCCAAGTGATCAAATATATCAAAGAAATTCAATCAAAAGAAAGGTGTGGTTTGAGCTAACATTTCTTTGACCTTTAAGAGTTTGTGATTAACAGAAACTTCATTAAAAAATGTAATCAATGTCTGAATGCTTAAAGGAGTTTCTAGGTGATCGCATTTTAAATATTTTTAAACTAATGTCATACAAACCAATGATGAATGTTTGCTACAGAGCTTTCTCTCTAAAGATGCTCAAACAATAGACAACTTTCATTTCATTCTGGGAGTCTCTGCCTCAGTTCTTTCATATTCTCACGACAGGATGGTAGCCACAAAAACAACAGACAGTATTATCCAGATGGTGGTGACAAGGGAAAGTTTCAAGGAAGAATATCACAGAATCATAGAATGCTCTGGGTTAGAAGGGACCTTAAAGATCATCTAATTCCAACTAAAACATAGTTATTTTCTTAGGAAGATCTTAGAGTGATGTTTCTTTCTGCCATTGTTCCAACTGAGCTGTTTCACCTACAGAACATCATTGCATCAAGCAAATACATCCAACCAGGTGCATCCACTGTAAATATTCTAAATCCTTTGTTTCAACTAAAGGAAACCATTCAACTTCGTATCAGCACAGAGGCTGCATTAGAATCATTGGAATTGTGAGGTAGAGCTATCTGAGCTTAACTTCTTTAGTATATACTAATGTTAACTGCTTAATTGAATTTTCAGAAGACATTCTATTAAATATTGAATAGTACCATTAGGTAATCATAAGGAAATGCTATTTTTTTGTGAGGGTTTGAATCTGGTACTTGAATATGAGAATCATTCGTTGTTTTTTTTTTTTCTATTTCCTTTAGATACTTTTCAGAAATATTGTTGCAGTTCCATCTGCAATGTTCCACATTTAAAGCATTGTTATAGTATACAACCTGCTGTATGCAATGCATTTTGTCCAATTTTTCACTTCCAGCCTAGAAAACTCAAAGCCAGAGATCTGACACATTAGTCACAAAATCAGCTAAATTAGGCTACTCCAGTTGGTTTAACTGGCAACTTTCAAGCATGCAAAATAAAACAACAAGGTTTTAATGGTTTAAAACCTCCAAAGTGGATCATAATACAAAATGTATTGCTCATCAGCTGGCGTAGAAAGCAAGGAATGCCATATGCTTTCAGTTTCGTTTGTGCTGTTTATCTTTAATACTAAACACTAATGCAATACACTTTCTATTACTCTGCCATGTCAACCTTTTTTATCTGTAAGGGGATCAGGAAAACAAGACAATACCGGTTTTGATAATCACAAGCTCTACTAATTCCAGGGCAGCTGAGAGATATGGAGTAGTAAATTACATTTTTTTCCGTGCATGAATTAGAAGGCCCATATTTAACAATACAGTCAAAATACTTGTTTGGATGGCTACCTATATGCTTGAAGTTATGTTTTAGACCAATTGGAAAACAAAACAGCAGTAAGTCAAAAATACAGATGAGCAACTCAAGTTTTAAAGTGCCAATGCAATAGTTAAGTCCTCCATATGTAAGTAAGGTTAAATATCAGGTAGAGAAGGGAGTTTTCTGCCTGAGAGCACAGCATTGATGGATATGGGAGAAACACTTTTTCACTTACAACAGGGCAAGTGCTTTGGTGACAGCGCCTCCCCACACTGCAAAGCAGAAATCAGTACTGTTTATGAAAACCAGGCCTCTGTCTGACACTACTCCAAACTTCCCATATCCCTACCAAGCTGCTGGTGTTTGCTTTCATCATGTTCAACACCCCTATAGACAAACAACAGTGTGGGGGAAAGTGATATTGAGCATCTGTGAGATTAAACTTAATAAGGCAAAACACTTCAGTCATAACCACATTATGGATTAACAACCCTACTATTGTTTTTGAAGTCAAAAAAGGAGACAAATAAAATCAAGTAAATTTCTGAGGATCCTTAGCCCTTATATTATCTTTTCAATCACCAAGTTCTTTCCTTTTTATAAGGCAGTGGAGGTTCCTTTTTAATGACAAGGTATTTTCATAAGCACATAATGGTCTTGTCAATGGCAATAATAACCATCAAGTGACTTGAGCAACATCAGAATTTTTCCTGTATCATCATCATGACCCTTTCAACTGTACTTGTGTTTTGAATAACTGCTGATCAGGATACCCCCCCCCCCAGAAAAAAAAAAAAGGAAGAGCTGCAACACTGGCCATTCATTTAAAATCTTTCTTCTCTTTTCAACTTCTGGTTCCTTCAGAGAACTCATTTCTGCATGCAATTCTGTTAGTCATCTGACGGAAGGTATTATATTGCTTCCTTACTCTCCTTACTGTTTGCATCGAATTTTGAGTACTTTTCCAATTCTATTGCAATCTCTTTTGGTCCTCCATCTTCCCTCATTGTGGACAAGTAATATGCTGCAATATGACATGATAAGAGCTCAGAGAAGGCAGCTTGCCAGCTGGCCACTCTCCTGGAAACTCTCTGCGAGAATGATGGAAGGCAGCAAGCTGAAGTACTAAAAAGAAACATGGGTGAAGACAAAAAATGCAGCTTCATAAGAGGTGCTTTACAAACTAAAGCAGGAAAGAGAATGAATTGGATAAATCTGATGATCACTGAGGGAATGGTAATCTATAAGTGCACCTAGAACTCCAGACTATCAAACTCCAGAAATTCATTTTGAAATAGTAAAAGAGCAACTGCCTGTGAGGAAACTGGAAGAGATTGCTGATCACATCCAGTTCTGTCTGTTTGGATGATGGAAAACTTGAAGATATGCAGCTGAACAAGGAGAAAGAAGAGTTAAAAAGTCAAGCAAATTTTGCTGAAGAGGATCACATTAATTATCTCCTAGAGAGAATTAAGTCCCTGCAGTCTTAAAACACTTTGAACAGTTTCACTGGGAGAAGGTCAGAGAAGCAACTGCGTTGTTCTCAGTTAAGAAAAAACAAACCAACCCCAAACAAAAAAACAGAAAACCCCAGGGAACCATATATTTTCTAAATTGTCTGTTTTATTTTAGAAAGAGCAATTAGAAATAAAAATTAAACTGCAATTAAAATACAAATCCCAACCCTCCTTCATGTATCTGTGAAGTATTCATCAATTAAATGACTATATCTGTCAAGTATTAATATTTTCTAAATAAAAAGCATACCATGAGCTAAAAGTTTCTTTTTGGGGTGGGGGATTTTATGATCTTAAATAAAACACTGGTCTTAATACTTACTCTTGAAATTCAAGACACAGCATTCTCTGTAGGCATTATAATCTTCTCTAGTGACTGCTTTAAGACCACTAAGAATGATTTCACTATCTGCAAATGCGCTAAGGCATAGATTAAAGATTAATTAACCATATTACTGTTTTTCAGCGTCATCTTCACAGGGAAAGCCTATCTAACTGTAGGAACAAATATTTATATGATTTTAAAATTAAATTTCAAATAGTGAAATAAAAGTATAATTCTAAGTCATTTTATTCTTAGTCGTAATCTAACAACATTCAAGCCTACACAGATGAGAAGCCTTGAAAGGTTTTGATTTGCTTAAAATTAATCCAATATTTATGTTTAAACTAAAGTTTAAAACTTTTTTTGGGGAAAATAAATTAATTCTTGGTGTAAAGTCTTCACATCTGTATAATTTATCAAGATCCTGGCAATTTTTCAACAGTCTTCAATACCTTTAAGTGAACTGTCTTCACGTAAAAATTTACATTCATGCTCTGAACTTCCCTAAATGCAAACCCTGTCCAAGTAGACAGAAGTTGTCCGAGAAGCACTGAACATCTGAGGTCTGCAGGGACCTATGATGAACCACAGGTTCATCTAGTCACCTAGAGCAGACTGCTCAGGACCACGTCCCATCAGATTTTGAGTAGGTCCAAAGACGGTGACTTGATAATTCTGGAAAACCTATGTCAGTGCCCAACCACCCTCATAGTGAAAAAAAAAAAAAAAAAAAAAAAAAAAAATGGCATTTGAAATGGCATTTCCTATATTTCATTTTGTTCCCATTGCCTCTTGTCCTACCAAGGAGCACCAGTGAGAAGAGCCTGGATGCATAGGTCACTATCTTTCCTCAGGTATTTTAAACAGATTGATAAGGTCTGCCCTGTGCCATTCCTCATTCAGGTTAAACAATCCTAGCTCTCAGCCTCCTCCTGTACGGCAGACACTTCACTCCTTCAGGTAGCTGGACCAGCTCAGTATGCCCATGTCCTCCTTGAACTGGGGTGCACAGAACTGGACATGTTGCTCTATCTATAGCCTCACCACATTATTCAAACAGTCAATATATGTTTTCATATGCCAGAATAATGAGCTTAAGGTTAATTTATTGAATAGTATTCATGGTGGTTCAACTTACGATCACACTCTCCTGCATTTAATTAATGCAGTTACAATACAGCTTTTATCTCAATGACTTCTGACTGCACAGGTGAACTGAAACATTTTGTTTTCTTTGCTTTTAGATGGCACATTTAGTTCTCTGCTCCCTTTTTACATCTTTGAGAGCTGAGTTTCTATTATGCATGAATTCTGCTTTGCTGACTGTCTTCAAGACTTACATTACATGAAGTGAAATTTTTAGCCCTGGAAGAGAACAAGCATCATCTCTATTGTTTTTGGCAAAGAGCACAAGCACTAGCAGGTGCTCCATTTGTTTGGCCTCCAAAGCAAAAGCCAAGAGGGATCAGCAGTGATCCCTCTAGGCATTTAAAACTTCCACATTTACTAGCTCTTCAATAATCTGCCACTCTAGGAGTAGCCCCAAAGTTTCAATTCTGCCACTGTTCTGAAGAGGAAAAGAGATTGGATAAAGAATTCACATACTTCCAAGGCCATTTCCTGATTTGCAAACCTTTACTGATTACCACATTTATATAACAGACTGAGCATTCAGGAGCCATCTGTTCTTCAGTCTGCTCCCTGTATTTTGGGACCACGGACCTACCAGAGCAGCCATCACCCACCTCCTACCTGAATACTTGCACGCGCTCCTCAGATCTCTGCAGCCAGCTGCTGCCTCACCTGCAATTCTCTGGCAGTTTGAAACACAACCCATTTCTGGGAGCAGAAACTGATACGGGTTCAGAATTTCCTTCTCCAGGGAAGGGAAAGAAAAAAGTTTGACATTAAAGACGGTCTATAATTCAAGTTTTGATTATATATAATCACGCATCTGTGTCTGAATGACCTGGATATCACTGTGAGTGAATTCTCAGGAGGAAGCTAAAGCAAGCTCTGGAAATTCCTTCCTTTATATTATCAAAATACTTGGAGTAAAACTAAAATTATGTCTATTTATTCACTGCCAGTTTCCAATTTCTGTAAACCCACAGAAGGTTTTGTAGGTTCCTGTTATTCTCATGAAAGTCCATTTCTCCTGCTAGTCTCTCAGAGAACATCTACTTATCTCCCTCCAAATTTAATATCAGAGCAAATCTTCCCTAGTATTGCCATCATTTTGTGATATTTTGACATTTTTCAGGCTATCCCAGTCACAATCTTCTTGGATATGTTCAGTTACAGAATGAATATAGACAACACTTAGAACTTTTAGAAAGATTTCCTTCCCAGACCAGCGCTCTGAAACCACTGGGGAAACCTGTAGTTTTGTGGGTTTTGTTGTCTTTATTTTTTTAAATAACACTAATTCATTCCTGAGATCCTACTTCTTGTTAATCCAGTACTTTTAAACATTGAATGGATATTTTAGCAAAAATACTTTTTCTAGTACATGTAGATCTAAAACTGAGAGAGAATACTTCATCTCAGGAAGAGACAGTAGCTTTTTGTTCATGCAACCTAATCCTTCTTTTCTAATCACAGTGGCAGCCACTGAACAGATAAACGGAATCTCTCATGATAAATTAATATAAACATATTAACTCCTTTGATAAAAGATTTATTATTCAATAAATAATAGAAATGGGAGTTTCCAGCATCCAGAACTGGGTGTTTCCAGCATTCCTCAATGCTTCTGATGGAGTGGTTAATTTACTTGCCACAGGATTTTGGGGCACTTTGTATGCAAGCCACCAAGAGGACGTCCTCTGACTGCATTTTTTCATGTCAGATCTCATCACTCAGAGAAACACCCTGCAGTGAGAAGCCAGGAAACTGTGAGACCACTCCAGTGCACCTTTGGATCCCGTGCTTCAGCATAGCAGCTCTCAACACCAAAGCAGCTTTCTAAGAAAAAGCTAGAGTGGGGGATCCCCGACAGAAGGATCCTTCTTTTCCATTCACCTCATTAACTACTCCTGTTCAACAGCTTTCTGAGGACAGAAATCATGAAATGCTTTTCCAGGCTTTGCAATATACAATGTCTAATACATGGATTTCAGCTGTCGTCCTGTTATGTTACCACCTCCTACTCTACTCTCTCCATCCCTTTTCACAAACTTCATTTTGCTTTGCCAGGAGGAAAAAAAGTGTCAAAGAGAGAAAATGAAAATACTGTTACGCTACCACATAAACATGCAATGAGCCTGCATCTCCAATACTGCTTGCAGCTCTGCTCCCCGCCCCAACTCAGCAAAATAAATAATAACAATAAAAAGGTAATAAATAAAAAATGCTGATGAAAAATGTGGAACTGCTTCCAAACAAGGAGCAATTAAGCAGACTAGAATTCCTCCCTTATTTCCTTAATCAAAATATGAATCAGAAAATATGCAGTATGGTCAGTTGCTTTACAGCCAAGTCCATCAGCATTATCATGTTTACCATTACAAAATGCCATTCAGAAAAAAAAAAAAATTAAAATCAGTCAATTTTAGAAGAAAGACTCTCAGTTAGACAATGTTCAGTTTCATTCATATTCATCTACTCGCTTCTTCATTTCATTTGAACCAAGTATTGAAGTTACTTTTAAATGTTGGATACCTTGGCAATACCAGCAGTCCTATAAACACCCCAGTCAGCTCATGTCCTCACGTTGACATTCACTCAGTGTCCAGTAAGTACTCTTAAACTATTTGATAGATAAAGTAGCACCTGATTACTTGAACAAAGTTGAACTTGTCACAGCTTCTTGGCAAGCTGTTGCAATGAACAGTATTTAATCAAACATGTATTGTGTATGTATACTGTACATATGTACAGTATATACATCTTCCTCCACTATGAATTCCAGAATTTTCATAATAAACTAGTACCTTCGTTAATATTCCCTTGTTCTGAGGATCTTCTTTAAAAAATGTTACTATGTACAAACCTTAGATTTCTTTTCACTTTATCAATTTTTCTCCATAGGTCCTTGTTTGTATCATGCATTTATTTCTATCAACTTCCCACTCTTAACATTTGTTACAGCAGTTTTTTTGTTTGTTTGTTTGTTTGTTTGTTTGTTCTTACAAATGCTGTAGTTCCCTCTCTAAACCAGATTTTATAGTATAGCATATTAAATCTCTTTAAAATTATATTAACACACTCTGCAAGGTATTTCCTAGAGGGACTTGAGTGCCACATGAAGCTCTGAAAACACTTTAATTAAAAGGAAAAACATAGTGTTTTACATTTTACAATCTCACGGTAATAAAAAAACAAACAAACAAAAAAAAACTTTTAATAAGCACTAATTCATGCTAACATTTTGTTATATAACCAACTCCTTTAATTTAATATTAATTTCAGTTTATTATAGGTTTTATAGATTTTCTTTGCTTTCTCAAGTCTGTTTATTCTCATCGGTTCATCTTTCTAATGAAGTCACTTTAAGAAGATCAACTTTCGTCTGCTCTTAGTTTATAAACTATAGACAGAGCTACAGACTCACCGGATTAATGAAGCATTTAATAATCTACTGTGCTGCCTTTTATTGAGAATACATCTTTTAATGAATAAAATACCTAGATTGTTTTATTTCACATTACTATGGATGAGCATTGCTTTGTAGACAAAATAGTTCAGAAAATTAAAAGGTGCTTACTGAGAAAAAGGAATAAACCTGAAAATAAAAACATACAATGAATTAATAATTTCAGTGCTATGAATTAGTAAGAGTAGTATAAGATCAGGTGTAATGGATTTATCATTTCACCTCATCATTTATAATTTTTTTCCAATCTCATTTTGAAAAGAGTTCAGCAAAGTGCAAATGTCTGAAATTATTTTATTGGGCATTGATTAAGCTTAATAAATATTATTTGTGAGATAGGGCAAAGTATATAAGTATATACCTACAATGTAGGTATAGTTATACATGCACCTCTCCCTGTTTTGGAGGAATGAAGCGGTGGCCTCATACAGTAACTAAACAGAGCAACAACATAAATCATCATTATTACTTTCAGAAGGAAAGTATTTTCAGTCCAAATACCTTGAAATCACCGTAGAAAGCTAATAAATTACTAAATACTGTATTACCAGTTTACAAATACAGCTGCTGACTCAGATAGAGCAGGTGGCAATAAACAAACCCATCTGCCATCATATGCTATATGACTGCATGTAAAATTCACTTATATTTGGGTCTGGGAATTGTTAAAATCAATAGAAATAAATACTTTTAAAGATTTTTTTCCCCTAACAAAATATTTAATTTCTAAAACGTAACCTTTCAAGAGACCGAAAGAAAGGTCAGGTGAACGAGAAAACTATTTGATGCTGGAAGATCCTGAGTGGACTACTGGCAATCACGTGGTGGGGCCCACACAAATTACCTAACCACAACCTTTCCCCAGGGGCTAGACAAGCAAAGACGAAGACCTGCCAGGAGCAGCATGGGAGCAACTTAATTTCACTCCTGAAGATTTCATTCTCATCATAGTCACCTGGGGTAAGATGAATCCTTAGTTTCAGAACCACCACAAATGGACAGGTGATTTTTTGCCTTCCTACAAGCTCACTACTATGGTCCCACTTAATTTTTACAGGATTTTTCTTCCCAAAGAAGAGGCAGTTATGTGTAGCCCAAGTCAATTTTAATGCTCTTTTAGTGACCGTTTCTTATTTGAACTACAGAGGCCTGTGGTTTTGCAAATGAAATAATGGATTTGCCATATTATAAGCACAAAATACAATTTCTACTAATGGGAACAGAGACCCTTCTTCACCTTGAAGTGCTTAGCTACAGACACTAACCATTTTGTCTAGTTTTTCAAAGAGAAGTATATATTTCTTTTCTCTACTTCAGTACCTTTGAGCTGTGTAGTGTCTGAAGACTTACTAGAGCAAGCTGCTAATGTTGTATGAAATTAAAAATTCCTATTCAGTGCATAGAGAGATTACTTTGTGCATTCACTACGGCAGTATTTGTTCCAAAATTCAACTCAAACATAAGTTAAAACTATGTAAGAAGTTTCTCTATGCCACTGTTAAAGGAGTCAAATGCTGGGAGAAGTGTTCATAAAATTAAGGAAACCATGCTGAAAAACAGACTACCATCTATTCCTGGTATTTTTTACTTTCAAGCAGAAACACTGACCAGGCAACAGAGTGCCTCAAAACAACATAAATTAATGCAAAAAAAAAAAAAAAAAGAATATTTAAAAAAATAAAATAATATTGGAAAATCATATTATACTGTTGCTCCATTCACTGCTGCAGGTATCTATTAACTATCTATATATTAAATATTAATTATTAAATCTATTAATCACTAAAAAATAGAAGAATTAATTTAGTGACGTGATCCAGACAGGCAGACTCCTGTACCAACTCCAGTAGCTCCGTGTGTCTGGCTGTGTAACTTGTAACACTAAGAATCAAAGATGTTTAAGACACCTTATGGTTTGGTTATGTGTAACAACAACAATAAACAAACAAACAAACAAAACTAAAGCACATTAAAAAAAAAAAAAAAGAGGTCAAAACAAATCAAAACACACAATGACAAGTGTTATTCCTTACTTCTAAAAGCACCGTTAGCATGCCCGGATGGCACTTCTTCAAGTCCAGAGGGTTAATCTACCAGAACAGGAGTTTAGTACAATCAGACAGATTTTACTATGAACATGCTTACACTAAATGACTTAAATTTTCAGTAATTAATGACTTGAATCATACCAAATGTTTTCATTATACTGTGTAGGTCTTTCACAAAGCTATTATAAAAAATTAAGTTCCAAAATTGCATACAAACACTTTGGAAAAATGCTTTGGTGTTCCAGTGCCTTTCGAATATAAAAATAACTTCATTTGAAAGCTCTACAAATTTAAATATTTAATTTAACCATATTTAACATTTTCTAGGATCCGACTATTTCTTCCTTCATGTCAGAAGTACTTTTTTCTTGAAATCTGACTCTGGTCACTAATCAGTTGTATATGCTCAGCTGATGTGCAGAATCCCTTTCTACTCTGTTTCTTTTATCACCTATCAGATTCAATCTTTCTATTCAATCTTTAAGACATAGCTGAGAATTTCCCATGTGAATATTACAGAGACCACAAGATCTGAACACAGCTGCTGAACCAGTACCTTATCCCAGGTTACCAGTAAAGGAACTGTTCATGGCACAGGCCACAGGAATTCAGGCATACCGTAGAACAGACCAGACATATTAATGATGTCTCCAAGACACTGTTTTTATGAAAAATCATCAGCTTGAAAAAATAAAAAAAGAAAAAAGAAAAAAGAAAGTTATTAAAAAAAAAATAAAATAAAATCCTAATTCAATTCTAAGTAGATTTAGCCTTTTCCAAAATAATTTTGTTAATAGCAAAGAGTTATTAATTAAAAAGGTCCACAGTCTCACTATTATTATGCCATGGTTTGTTTTTTTGGTCTCTCACAAGCCAGAACTCACGAGCCTGAGCTTTCTGAGTGGTACTCAAGAGGGCGTGTGCTCTTTCACCCTAACTGTATGCCCCAGCCACCAGTAATGGTGGGATCTCACTGCAGTTAACGCATTCACTTCTTCCCACAATCCTTTGTCAGATAATCTTCACTCATATCATGCCTTGCCTTATCATTGCCCCAGTACTTTATTTTCAAAGGTATTTTTCAAGATTTTTTCCTTCTAGCCCACGATTTTTTCCCACTAGTCCATGACCAAAATATATAGTGTTTCTTAGGTATCTAGAAAATAGCCATCACCTTTAGCTATTCAGATCTAGATATCACGTGAAGGAGTCATGTATTATTTTTAATTTCGTGCTAGCGATTCTCAGAAATGAGTTTTTAGTTTTTTAAACTCAAAACCCTGATGACTGTTAGACAGTCCTATATAAGATCTTCCCATTGTCTTAGCAACTGTTTTGTCTCAACTTACACAAAGATCTACTTTCCTTCTGGTTTCCTCTCCAATGATCCTTCATACAATACCTTACTCTCTTCCATGAAAGCCAACCAACCAAGTTCACTGAAAGGAAATACAAACCAAAGTTTGTATTTCAAATTCTTTTTCAACCAAAGAAACAACATAAAAATATAAAAACTTTCCATATCTGCTTTTTAGGGACATTTCCATTGAGCTGACATTTGTTTGATACACACAGAGCAAGCAGAATGCATCTCTAAATATGTGAGGACAGGAAAATAACACACAAATAGAACGTAGGGAATTACTACGGTGTTCTCAAAAAGGTAAGCGCGTTCATCAGACCCATTTTAGTCCTCTGAAGAAGCATTAGAATGGATAGTAAGCAAAAATGAACGTGATAAAGGAAATAAAGAAATAGAATCATTTGGAAACAACCACAGCCTTACAGAACTATGCGTTTTGAACACAGGCAGAAGAAAATCACAGGCCTGACCTTAAATGTAACACCTTTCCTAACAGATTGTGTTATTTGTATTAGACATGTCAATCAAATATAGCATGAATTTATTTAAGTGGCTGTGAAATTTGATTAAAAATTAATAGTCTTTCTTTTTCAAAGCCTGAATGCATTTAGATGGTCAACTACCTGTGAAACTGTGATTTTGCTTGTTAACTGTTCATGACTTTTACTTTTAAAAAAACAATTCTTGCCCCCCCTCCCTTTTTTATTTTTTTTTTCTGAAGGGCAGCTAAAACCAGCCCTTCAATATTAATAATTTCAAATCATGAGGCAATTTTAAGGTTTCTTTTACAGTAAGAACCTCAACTGGAAGCACTGACAAACTTTATGCTTAATTCTCCAAATAAAATTCTTAAAATACTGGCATTATTTGTTATGAGAAACTAATGCTGGAAATTATGAAATCCAGTTCTGTTCGACTGGACTTCTTCCTCAAGCAGTTTAAAAACCTGGGGTGTCAAACAAAAAAAAAAAAAAAAAAAGGAAGACAACAAATTATTTTGTAAATATGAATGATAAAGATCATGACAACTACTAGTTATTATTACTCTCATATGGAAATGATGCACAGCCATCATTTGATGCTTATAAACCACTGTATAAATATTAGGTATATTAGGTCAAAAAGACATGTTTTTTATTTATTTCCCACAGCTTAAGGAAAAAAAGTTTTAACTAAGATAATTCCATCTCTGTGCAGCAGTAAGAAGGCTCCAGGTTTTAAGTCCTAATTTTCAGCTTTCCTTCAGTCCTTATAATGAACAGTTTCAAAGGTACAAATAGGCGTGAAGGCATTTTATGATAAATTGCATTTTATGATTCCGATCTCAGCTAGATAGGTCTATTTCATTGTGGCCATGTTTCAAATGCAGTATTTTTATGATAAAACGACATCAATTGCTCTTATATCTGCAGCTCCAAACTGGGAAGACTGGATTTAAAATTCTTTCACTACTTATACCTCTTTAAAGTAAGTAACTGCAACAATTATGATATTCTTTTTATCATAGTCTTCAGGGTGTAGAGGAAAAAAGTTATCCAATCTTTCTTTCATGGGAGACTTTTAATAGCAGCATGTAATTATTTTCCTGTACTTACTTACAGAAAGAAATAGTACAGTCAGCTGAAAGAAATACCAACAATATACAGTATGCATAAGTAGGTGATATGCATGCATCATCTCCACTTAGGTAACCAAATTCATTTGAAGCTGCAGGACCACTTGTCTCTTTCTCCTGAAGTCAGCAGTTTGAATGGCTGCATTTCTTCATTTATCATAATTAAAACTATTGAAATCATAACTGTAATTCCACTATTATCAACTAAATCAGTGATAATTTAGTACTTTTTAAGGTCATTGTTACAACTTTACCCTCTCCCCTCCCCCCCTCAAAAATTAATGCTAATTTATACCTGCAATAGTCCATCCTAGTCTAGAATATTTTTAGAAATATTCCACATGAGGCTATGCAACCTCCCAGAACTAATGCGAAAAATTGCCTTTACTTTCCAGGAAACAATCTCCGTTGTGTTTAGAAACAAAAGTGGAAATATTCCCAGAACCCAGTTTTAGGGTTTATTGCGTCCTTTCTTCTGTCCTTTCAAAAGACAACAAATGTTTATAGGAGCAGTCAGTTATTTGGCAAATATTTGGCAAATAACTAGAAAAAAAAATTAGACTCCCATGCAGTATCACAATTGATACTTTAACCTGTGGCTGGAGTTATGCATAAACTGTGTCATAAATCATTTTGGCCTCTGATTTCAACATTTTGTCTTTTGGTGAATATGATGGGTTGCACCACCTTTTCTTCAGGGTTACCTGCAGACACACTCCTATAATAAGATCTTGTTTTCTGTTGCTTGTAACAACACTGAATATTGGCTCTGAAAACCCATGATTTCCAGACACCCAGGCACCTTGGAAGATGTGTGGACAGCAAGGCCAAAACTGAGCTAAAGTGTCCCTGGAGAGTCAGGGGTGCCATGGTAGACTTGTACTACTCTATTTCTGTGTTTTCACTTTTAACGTGAAATGCACGGTCAAGGCTTCAACACTTTTCTCTGCCAAGGCAAAGATGACTTACAGCTTGCTAACAGTTACCTGATGGGGCATAGCAGCAGAGATGTGGGGCAGGTTTAAAGATTCCTACCACACAACAGCACCTTGCGACCTGAAGCCTCAGCACATGCAGTGGGCCTGCAAGTGAGGAGAGGCCTCTGCTGTGAGGACAGGCCGCGGCTGCCTCAGGCCTCTCACAGCCAGTTCCAGAGGCCCCACCTCAGGCTGTGACTGGGCCAATCTGGTTTTATTTGGCAATAAACTAACTGTCCCCAAGCTGAGTCTATTTACACATGCCAGTAACTTTTAAGCCATTTTCCTGTCTTTCCTGTCCACCACAGCTTCTCCATTTTGGTTTCCGCCCAACCTGTTGAGGAGGTGAGCGAGCAGCTGGGTGGTGTCTGCCAGACAGCCAGAGATAATCCACGACACACACAGAATTGTTTGATGGTTTCACAGTAGTTTTCTTCATTTAGGAAATGACTAAAGGCTGTGCTAGAGAAATAATGTGATCGTAAAATGGTACTGACCCTGAAAAGCTTGAATCTAAAATAAATCTAACCAACCACTGCTTAAAGTAGAGCATCAGCTATAACTACCTGAAGGCAGTGATGCACTCAAGGTTTTTTATAGTGGCCTCTTCACTAGCAAAAGCCATTAATTCATATTACATTGGACTGAGTAATATCCAGAAAAACTTAAGACAAATAAATAAATAAATTAGTTCCTTAAAATTGTGATCAAGAACAACAGGCCTCAAATTTTCAGGCATGCTGACCAAATTAATTACGGAAATCAGTGTTAGCAAAATAAAAATTGGAAACATGCTAATTTTCAAAATCCACTAGAATACACCTAGACCTGTAATCTATGCTAAAGCAATTCCTTCATTAAAAATAAAAGAGATATATAGTTTGAAAAGTTCAAGTGATAAGAAGTCAAAAATTAGTACATATGCACAATACTTTTTCAAAATACCTTCTGTACTAGGAACAAATTGGTCTACTCTCAATACCTGTGCACATCGTATCCAACACTAATGCCCTTACTAATGCCCTGTAGTAACAGTGGCAATGGTTACCTGTCCCCAGCCTCTTCCCCTTTGTGTTGGGTCTGTCTGAGCTGGAGTCACCTTTTCCCTGCAGCAGCCCGCACAGTGCTGTACTCTGCACTCGTAGCTGGAACAGCACTGATATCACTCCAGTGTTGTGTCTATTGCTGTGTAGTGCTGGCACAGCATCAGGACTCCTTCCAAGCCCCCAAGAGCCAGCAGACTGGGGGTGGGCAAGTGATGGGGAGGGGGCATTGCTGGGGCAGCTGACCTAAACCAACCAAAGGGATATTCCATAACACCTGATGTCACACTCAGCAATAAAAGGGGGGGCTCTCGTGGGGGACGGGGCTGTTCCTCCTGAACAACCACTACGCGTTTGAGGCCCTGCTTCCCAGGACGTGGCCGAACACCGCTCGCTGATGGGAAGTAGAGAATAATTTTTTCTCTCTCTGTGCTTCCGCACGGACTGATTGCTTCTTTTGTCTCTGTTTTTCCTCCTCATTCCCTTTCCCTTTAATTAAACCTTTCTTATCTCAAACCTCGAGTTCTCTGTGTTGTATTTTCTCCCCCTTCCTCTTTGAGGAGAGGGGGAGTGAGAGAGCGGTTGTGGTGGAGCTCGGCTGCCCACCTGAGTAAAACCACCACACCCTTGCACCACGTTTCTCCCCATCAGTAGTCACTCAAGATCTTTTTGCTCATCAGCCTTGAGTTTCATCCTCATCAGGTGCGGTAGAGAAATTGAACTGAATCAGGAGGCATTTTTTTTTTCTTTTCTTTTAAACCACAGACTCTCAAAGAGCTTCCATGTATAAAAATGGTAAACGACCTCACACAGAACTGCACAGCACTGCATGAGTGCCCAGGCTAGCTCAGGTATTGCTCCTACGGCACTGGATTGTGCCACGCAGACCCAGCTTTAAATAAATGGATGATATGACTCTCAAAGCCTGAGCTCGTCATGCATGATTCCCACACAAGATGCAATTCCCACTAAAATAATGTACGCGGTCAGTCAGTCACTTAAGCTGTGAGCTTAAACTGGCAAAAGAGGAATCTTAAAAACAAACAACATAATACAACATACCCACCACCTTTCCAACTTTTAAACTCAGGGATTTATGCATTAGTACAGAGGTCTGCCCAAACACAGGTAATTGCAGATCCAAGGCCTCAGTCAGCAGCTTTGTGGTGACAGGATGAGGGGGAATGGGCTTAAGTTGCGCCAGGGGAGTTTTAGGTTGGATGTTAGGAAGAACTTCTTCACTGAAAGGGTTGTTAGACATTGGAACAGACTGCCCAGGGAAGTGGTGGAGTCACCATCCCTGGAAGTCTTCAAAAGACGTTTAGATGTAGAGCTTAGGGATATGGTTTAGTGGGGACTGTTAGCGTTAGGTCAGAGGTTGGAGTTGATGATCTTGAGGTCTCTTCCAACCTAGAAATTCTGTGATTCTGTGATTCTGTGATACAGAATAATAAAATGTGTCAAAACACATTTTAATAGACACACGTTCACAAACACACCTGAAGTATGCATTAGCCACAGATCAAGTGATACTCTGTATGCATTAATTGCTCTTTTGTTCCAAGTTACTTTTATAAAGCCAAATCAGACATGCCTTTTATGAACACAGCACTATTAGAAGGGCAAGACCACCAAGTATCAGTATCAATTTTAATAAAAATATAATTCATTCAGTCAACAATTTATAAGAATAACTAGTCTATTATACGGACCATAAACATCATATTAGTTTAGCAGCTGACAGTTCATTTTAGTACATTCCATGTGCTCTCCATTTCCTTTTAATTGCTTAATGAATGAACATCATAGATTCAAACACTGAGCACTCTATTTTCTATTTTCCTTAGATTATCAAAGGCCAGATAATAACATATAAAAAAATCTTAATATTCTTATCCATTAGTCATGACTTGATAGAGGAGGATGAATATCTTATCACACTTAAAATAGATGGCTCAGGTTGTCAGCGGGAACTTGATTAGTTTGCAAAAGAAACTTGCTCAATTTGTATGCTTATGAGACGCACTGTCAAAGTTCTGTAAGATTAAAGACAGATGCCCCACTGTAATACATAGGCAAAGATACATACACATAAATGTACCATCAATCCAGACAGTTTCATATTTTTCAAAACCCACAGCCTAATTCAGAAAAGTCTGAATGCTCTTCACCAAAGAGCAGTACCAGTTCGAGTGCTGTGCTGACTATTACCACCAGAGAGATTTCTCACATGAGATTTAGAATGACTGGCATCCTTAAATATTATTTTTACAGTTTGAGCTAAAGCAAGGTAAATGTTTCTTATCGTGAATGTGATAAAAAGTACACAGAAGTTATTTGGGATGAGGAAATCTTTGTTCCAAAGGTTAAGAGACAAAATGAAAGTGCAATAAGGTATATTATTTCATACCCATGTTCTCACTTTCACTTATAACAGCATTCTAAGACAGCTATAATAATAATTCAAGCAAGGCTTATTATGGACAAGCCTCTACTCTCCACTGTGACCTCTACAGAGCCTACTAAAGTCATGGCTGTGGTGACTTCAGACATCAGACAAAATATTTCTGATTGATTCATTCTGATTAAGCACAGGGACAAATGCAGAGGTAATGCATATGATGGTGGAAAGTTACACATCAGTGAATGTAATGTCAGATGTCAGGCAGTCTTAATCTAAAGGCAATCATGCTAATATAATTTATGTGCCAAGATGCTGGAAGAAAAACTTCTATCTGAAGTAGGGATACTCACATTAGTACACTTCTAGGTTTGTATTCTTGCTAAGCCAGGATGCCTTGGCATGTAAATAAACACCATCCCAGACTTCTTACATATCTGTTAATTCAGTAGTTATCTGTACAAATAAATAAGCCCTGCATCAGCATGCAAGAATACGTCTAAGCAAGTCCAAGCTTGTCAAGTAGAAAGTGTTGAAGGAAAAATTCAAGTTACAAACAATTTCTCTTGAACCACCTTTGAAACTCAACTTGAATATACTGAACTGAATAAGTGCAGACAAGGTTTATAAAAACATGACATTATTAAGTACTCAGTAGGGAAAAGACACCTAGAAACTTCTTTGTGTCAATAAAACCTCTTTTATTCTAATCAATTAGTATGATTGTATATACTTACAGCTAATCTATACACATCCCCAGTTTCGTAAAAATCTTTGGAAAATACACTAGCAGTAATAACAAAAAATGCAGTAGAAATGTTTAAGAAACAGCAAGTTATTCACTGTCTTCCTACTGGAATACTTGTCAATTTCTAGAAACAATTGTTCTAGTTTAATTACCAATAGGTTTAGTTTTTTTGTTGTTGTTGGTGGTGGTGGTGTTTGTTTTTTGTTTTTAATCATCCGTATTATGCTTGCAGAAAACTTTTCTAATATTTACAGCAGTAAAACCTTTAAACAACACTGGGGAATTTTAAACAACACTGGGGAAGCTTCAGACTATTCAGGAGCAGAACAACCATTTTAGTTGTTCTTTATATGAATGAAGATAGAGATATTGGTGGATTATTTATTGTCTATAAAAAGAGAATTGCTCCATTCATTTTTCCTAGCTATATATAGAGGAATTATCTCATCATGTATAAAATGTGTTAATCTCATGCAGCTATACAACAGATTTTGACTTGCTGCATGTGTCAAACACCCAAGCTGTGATCACATGTTGCTCTATCACATAAACTGTTCTGCCATCATGGTCCCTAAGTTACACATCATGCAGTATAGGTATTGCTCATTAATAAAACTACTGCTAACATTCAGACAACACCAGGGTGGTCAAGAATTTCCATTGTGGAGGATAATGAGCTTAGAAGTAAGCACTGCTACTTATTTGGCACCCAGAAGCAAATGGAACTGTCTTGCCATCTCATGAGATATTAGTATATCCCCACCCCAAAGCCTGTTAATAACATCTGTTAATCTAATTACAAAGAATGTGCATCTATATTAAATGAATTTCTAAGTCAACTAGCTTCCAGCACATCTATTAGGACTGTTATCTGAAAGGCTGACAAATTATTGTTTTCAATGAAGAAAAAGAACAACAAAAACAAACAACAAAGCACTGCATCTGCCAGGCATTTAAAAGTCATTATGGATCAAACTACTATCTTTTTATTAGGATACAAATGTTCAGCTTTTGTATATGACAACAAATATAAAGTTAACTAGAAAAGTCTTTAAAACTAGCATTCAGATTTAAAGGTATTTCAACACAGTTTCAGATCTTTTTTAGTCATTTCTGTATTTTCCTTTTTAAACTGGCTCTCAGTTGAGTTTTGCAGTTGTTACTAATGATTTGCATGTGTGTGAGAGGATAAATAGGTATGGTTAATTGTCCAGTATCTGGTGAGAATAATGTTGTATCTGTTTCATCCACATGTATCATTAAGAAAGACAATTTCATACCTAAGTCTGGGCAATTGATTAAGATGAATCATCAGATCACTGAAGCTCGTTTTACCACAGTTATTTCAAAGGGCTCTGTCTGACAATTTCAATACTTTGGGTTAACATGAACTTATTTCAACAAGCTGTTATGAGGAGAAAATTCAAGAGCAGAAAGCCTAGATTTTTTTTACCATGAAATGGATGATGGTGGTGGAGAGAAACTATCTCCATATACTATCTGTAATATGCAAGTGTTAAATTTTCTTTCACAGCATTTCTTTTTGAGAAAAGCAATTAAATGTCTCCACACTAAAGACAGTATAGACACTAAAGACAGTAAAGACACTAAAGACTATCACCTCCTGGCTAAACACAGGCATGCTGTTAAATTAATCTACATTATTATAGAGTATTCATCAACACATTGAAAAAGAGATGGCAAACCTGAACTATTAAATTTACCACATCTGAGCCTACTACAGGTTCTTTTGTTCTAAATGAATGGTGTAACTGTAGTCTCCAACACTGCCACCAAGCCATACAACTCCTTTTGAAACAAAGACTCAGTGACATTCAGTGGTAATCACTTTGGAAGGAACAAATCCAGGACAGGTAGATTTTTGTCATTGCCCTAATATCTCTGGTGTTTTTGACAGTTCAGATTTGACCCAATTTTTGCTAACAGGAATAAAGAAATTTCCATTTTTTATTTACTTTTAGCAGAGTACAGCAATTTGAGAGTAACAGTAACTGCAATTATTACATTTGATGTGTGTTAAGAAATGAACACAATTTAAGGTCCTGTACATCTTCCATAACTATAGCAGGCACACTTAGTAGCATTTTATTGCCCACAACACAATGTTTGTCGTAGAATTTTAGTTTTAGATTAAAATTAATTAGCATACACTGTGCACTGAGTTTGCATTAAGAAAAAGCAAGACTGAAGAAATATGTCTTGCATATGGAGTGGAAGGCTTGCAATAACACTCAGTTCTTGTGGGAACTGTCTAGCACTATTCCCAAGGAAGATGAGTTTGCTGGCAAAATTTTTACTTTTTCTGGGGAAAATTCCATGTGCTTCATCTTATAAATCGCTATCACCTAAGTGATACCAAGAAATACTGAATGCCTAAAAAAGAGCCTGAGAGTTTAAATACGGTTAAGTACAATGGACACACAGCAAGAATTCAGCAAAGAGAGGGAGCTTCAGGAAATAGCAACCATGGAGAGATCAACACAGTGACATTCTATATGTCAATGTTTGTTTGAAGAAACTTTCAAAAAAAAGGGGGAGGAGGCCAAAAAAAAAAAAAAAGAAAAGAAAAAGAGAGACATCCTTAGAAGTACAGTACACCAAAAATTAGGCTACTGGCTACATCAAAGACATTTGGAAGTGTTAATGCTTGTTATCTAGCAAACTGCATGCAATATTATAAAATCTTATGGTATATGAGGCACAATTTATAGTCTCTCTTAAACAGTAATATAATCAAATGGATAATGTTTTAGAGGCAATCTATTCCATGTGCATTTCCTATTAAATACAGAAATGAAATCATTCCTGTGTTATGATGATATAGATAACTGAACTATGCTGTGGCATAGCCATTTAATAAAGCTTTCTATGAATCGAACTTTTAAATTTTAGAAGAACACCTCCATCTGCTATTTAAGGAAATATTCACATTTTAGATAGCTAAAGCATAAGAGAGTGAAGCACTACTTGAAGATTGCTTTTTAAAGCATTTTCTCTTAGGCATTTTAATATAGATTCAAGAGAAAACACAAAGGAAAGATAATATCCAGAGAAAGCATAAGGAAATTTTGTTTTTCTGTGGAATATAGGGCAGTCTGGAATTTGCCTATGATCACTCCATGATATTTCTCTCAAACCCTGAAGTGTTTCTTAGCACTTAAATGATTTCAGACCATCACATTGCCTAGACCAGAAGATGCCGTCACTTCTCCCAGTTCTCTGCTGCTCTTTTGACTGGCATGCAGTTACTCAGCATCAAGGAATGCAGTCAAGGAACAGCAAACCAAAATCCCAAACCCCAGGCATGAGTAGGACTTAAAGATGCGACAAGCTGCCAATCACTCTATAGCCAATTCATCAACACACATTTAAGCCCAACATCAATATCCATTAAGATCACATTTGCAGTATGAGTGGGTACTCAACAGCATCAGCCCAGACTGTAAAGCCTAGTGCCAGAGCAGGACTCCTGAAAACAAGGCACTACAAGCCACTGCAATCTAGCAACCATGTTAGAGGGCTAGTTAGCCCTCTAAGCTTGTATTAAAACCAATCAACCAAACAATACAACTATACATTATTGGCATTAATAATATCAGAAGCAAACTCAAAGGTTGCTCATGATCTGAACATTTGAAGAAATGCCAGACAGGTGGCAATTCTGAGAAACCACTGCCTCCTTTCACTTCCCTCTTATGTCGCTTCCTATTAAATCACATAAGCTCCTAGGTTGTTTCATGTTAGAAGAAATAGTGGTCATCTGCCCTGATAATGCTCACTGGCCTTCCAGGGCTCTGCAGATGACACTGGTTTACACAGGATTTACACAGCATAAAACGGAAAACATAAGAGCACTGAAATACTTTTTAAATAGCGTTTTTCCTTTTCTATAAATATAGTCCTTTGACTACATATAACCTTAAATATATTTGTTGAATCCAAATCAGTATTTTTTTAACAGAAAAATAAAGGAGAAAAGCAGAACACACACTTTGAATTGCAAGACATCACCAAAGATGGAAATGTTTTTCACTCATTTTTTAAAGCACCAAACTAGGCTTTTATTTTTGCTTGTAAGGCTGATAAAATGCTAAGTGCTGCATTTCATATATCTCTCTGCATTTAGTTACAGAACAACTGTCAAAGGCTCTATGCACTTCTGAAAAGGTGATGAAATTCCACTTTTTGAAATGACCATTTGTTGCAAAAGACACTTCAACATTTTCTATCTCTTCCTCTATATAAAAGTTATGTTGAGATACCAGATATAAATAGACTTTGCTTTGTACACTAGATGCTTTTCTCTCATCCTTTCTTCTTCCCTGTGATTCTGCCCACTGAATAAGTACCTTGCTGAAGCAATTCAAAAAGTGCAGTGAAATCAAACATTGTCCGGTCTCTCTACTTCTTTTAAAAATAACGAGGTCTGGCTATAGTCTTCTAATGTTTCCATCTATTGTGGTTTATCCACATCCATTATTAAAAAATGGAAAGATGAGTCCTCAGTATACATTCAAGTAGTCACATTGTCAACCTAATATGCAAAGCCCCATTTGAATGGTTTTCCAGTTTAAAAACAACAACAACAACAACAACAACAACAAAACTTCATAATCTCCTGAGGTTACATTTAACTATTACTTTTTCATTCCTTCACCCAAATAAATAAATAAATAATCAGAATTCCACAGACAAGATAGTGTCAAAACAGAGAGGAAAGAAATAAGTCACGTCAAAATGATACAGGTAAGGGGTAAGGAAAAGGTAAAGGCTTCCACTCACCCTGAAAACAATAGAAATCAATCTGAGTTAGAGATATGCTGTGCTACATTAGCTTTCCATCAAAGAGGACTGAGGACAGCAAATCGCACATGCAGTTGTGTCTCTTAAATTTTTAAGAGCTCAAGCTAAATATCTGCATTGAGAGAACATCAGCATTTAGAATATTCATGGTTCTGATAATGTTATTTAAAGACCTTCTCCAGTAGGCAAGACATGAAAACACATGAAAGCTCCTGATAAATTGCTGACTGTAAAACACCTTTAACTGCAATCCCTAGTATGCTTCCTACATAATGTTATTTGGAAAACCGATATGCAAATATAACCTAGTACACATTTATATCACCAACATGACAGTTTTCAAATATTTAATGCCAAAAACTAGCAGAGGCAAATCTTAGGTAGCAAGATTCACATGTCGTTTAGTAGTTTTAGACAAAATGTGAATATTGCACCAAAGGTAACTGTTTTTTTTTCTAGTTCTGTTATTATAACATTAAAGGCATACCACTGCAACGTGAGTTCATACGAATTCAATGTAAGTGAAGTTTAAAGATCAGAGTAAATATTGGAAGAATTTTTCTGAAAGTAATTATTTTTGGGGAAAAAAAAAATATCTTCCTTTCACATTTAACAGATTAGAATGCTTTTGTCTTCAGTGATTGAGACTTCCCTACCTCTGCAACTGGAACTTGGCAATTGATATACATTCTCTTGCTCCCTAATGTGTGTGTGTGTGTAAAACTCACATTACACATTTTGTTTTGGTAGTACAAGCTATGTTTTATGCACAGAAAAACAAAGAGATCTCTCACACTACTGTGGTTTCCATTAGGCTGCATCTTGTTAGCCAAATACCTGCGGGCTGGACCCCTTTCTAGCTGGGACACTGGGGATGGAGATCTAAATCAACCAAAGCATCCAAATGCCTCTTGCTACCTCTTGTAAATACCTTTTCTCAATATTTGTATGCTCTGTGCTTTTCCAAATTTCCTTCTGTAGCCCACATAGTTTTCTTACTCATTACATTCTTATGCAAGTTCTACCTCCATTTAACCTGTACTTGCTAGCTGCCTGTTTTTCATATTCCTCATCTTATGTCTGATGCACACAACTTTGTTCCCACTATGCTGAACAGAATTTTTATTGCAGTTTCAGTAATATCAGCCAAGTACTAGGATAATCTTTTAGAAGAGAGATTCTGCTAGTTCCTAGAGTCTTTGCAGAAACATGCATATTTTATGAATGCATACCAGTAAGAACACTAGACTTTTCTCTGCCTTCTGCAGAATTGTAGCTGTTACATTCTTATCTTTCTGGGATTCATTTCCAGACTGTGAAAACTGTTGCATTTACTCCAGTAAATAATTCCTGCTGATTTATATAAACCAACAAGTCAGCATATACTTCTTCAGTTGAGTCATCTCTGTTACAAAGATCTATTACTAATAGATCTTCCCATAAGCTTTTAGTTTGTTCTGATAAAAAAATGTTATTAATAATGCCATTATGTTCAGTATGGGGGTATAAAATGAACTAATATTCTGCACTTCTTATTTTCTATATGGAGCTGGATGATGAGATTAATACAGAACACATTTTAAAAATTGTATAAAATGCATCCTACATGTCAGATTTAAGCAAAGACTTAGAAGAGGGAGAATGGATTTGTTGTTTCGATTTTTTTTTTCTTGATTTCTTTTGGATGCTGGCCAAGATACTGGGAGAACAACACTTGAGTCTCTCAGCCATGTTAAAAGTTGTTCAGCATAAATTTCTGGGAATAGGATCAATGTTTGAAACAGCCAACACAGTTAGCAGCATTGTGAATAAGCTGAAAACATGACACTTGGGGTTTTGAAAATATATTTTTTTTCCTATATTAGAGACATGTAATTTCTTGGTATTGCTCTTGCTTTGAGATCCCTAAATATAAATATTTTTACTGGAAAATAAGAAAATGAAACCCAGTGCATGATGTTTAGTGAGTGTAGCTGTATTAGAATAAACTCAATGTTATGTTTCACATGCTGAGATTGGAACGTAAGGGCCAGGCACTTATGTTCAGAAGCTCATCTCCATGCTGAGCAAATGCGTCAGGGTTTGTTTGTTTGTTTGTTCAAAAAAAACCAGTCACCAGTCTTATATATCTATGCTAACTGCTAGCCACTTGTGAAATGTGGTTGTTGTTGTTATTCAGAAATAATTGTTCTTGCTGTCTTCTGTCCCCATCACCCCATTCAACTCTGTTTACTATGACCACTCAATCTAAAAATGCTACATTCTCATACATTATCTGAGGAACAAAAATACTTTATCTGGGCTTACTGCTTTTATTCAACACCCAGAACAATCTATGTCTATTCCTTTAAGCTCCTTGGGATGTGAAAAAATACGGTTACATAAATCTTTGTAATCCTGAGGGGCGGATAGCACATAAAGAGTTTACTGGCGTTAGGATTAAGTCTAGTGTATTACAGTGCAATCTTTAATCTGCTAAAATCTACCTTGGCTTCCCAAGCTGTTTTGTGCTAGCTGATGAAGCTTTGGAAATAGGACACATCTGGCAACACTGATAAACACCTTAGAAAAGGAAAAAAGAAAAGAAAAAAAAAGATACAATTGGTGAAACTGCTAATGAACGGATTTGCCACAGTGGTTTGCACAGTGCTTTTTTATGATGATGGAAGGTGATGGAGGAAATCCTTGCAACTGACACTGGGAAGAAACAAAATCACCGAAGTTGGACATGATAACACAGTCAACACAGAAAACTGCAAATATGGAGCAAAACCCATATGAAAATGTTGCACAAGATGCAAGAGTCTTGCTTGGTTTTGAGATTCACTGATACAAATGAATGTAACAAATGTGTCTTAGTTAACCAAGAAAAATGAAAAATACCTCATGCTGAAATAGAGTTTCTGTTCTCTTTTGATAAAACTGTATGAAGTGATAACATTGTTGCAGCCATGTGTGACTTCAGAAGAAAACATAGAAAAAGGCTATTATTAGGCATATTTATAAAGAATGCCACAGTTCTGCTACTTGGACCTGTCATTTCCCAATCAAATATTTTTCTTTTAAGCTACGTGTGACCTCTGCTGAGTTTAGAGATTCAAAAGGCCAAAAGCACTGCAGCTCAGCAAAGGCCTGACTGGGACAGAGATGCTGGGCACAGATGTCTAACTCGGCAGCCTTGGCTAAATTGTTTCACCTGGATGAGTCTCAGTCTTCTCAGCACTGCTGCGTGTTCAGGAAAGCAAGCAAAATGTAAGTATTTGTTTAAGTACTGCTGTGACCCATAGCATTTAAATATGGGATTAAAGGATAACGTAATGAGGGCTTAGAAAGTAAATACAGATTATATGCTTACGCAGTATCTGGTAAAGAGACTTGTTCCTTTTCTATAGTTGAACCCTCCTAAGCACAGGAACATCACATACTGTAGCAACAACAACAAAATTAAGAGTGTCCTTAGGCTCTGAAGTTACGCTTGAATTCTGTACTGGAAAGCCACCGTTTTGAAAAATTTTAAGTTTGAGAGTACCAAATTATTACAAATTATTATTAGACAACAGCACAAAATTCTGCATCTTCCTGGGACATTTCCATTAAACATAAATAAAAGAGATGCATATTTTTCTGTATCTGGGATCATTCCATCTGTCCTCATCAAGCTTTAAATATAACAGCGCTCAACAGAGCTAAATATAACCCTGGATACACAGAATTATGTTTATCTGATAAAATTATGTAAATAATCCTGCACATACCTGATATTGATCATTATTTCTGTTAGGTAAATTAAATTTTAAGGCAAACATTTCCAGCATTGGAAGGAAGCACAGGCAGAAATTAATAATGAGACTGCAGAATCTGGAAGATAGTGAAGTAATAGAGCTTCCTTCTAATTTAGTAGTTTCCATAAAGCACTACACGATTGTGAACAAATTAATCTAAGGCATTACACTGAATTTTACAGATAAGGACATTAAAAGCCTTTAGAAAATGCTTAATTGAAATAACTGCCATGCTTTAATTCCAAAAAACTTGCTTCAGTATGATAGAGATTTAGCAAACACCTAATGAGAACAAACTCGATACACCCCAGCACAGAGAATCCCATATGCACTCTTCCTCAGCCTCTGCTAGCAATAAACTGCTTTGAAATGACGTCTTCGGTGTAAACGAGAGGCATATTAAGAAAGGAAAGAAATTAATGATACTCTGTCCCATAGAATACACAGGGTACATGCAGAAACAATATTCTTTAAAGCTGCCTCTTGGCCACGGAAAGCTGTGCCATTAGCTAAAGAGACTTTCACTTTGTCCTTTCAGTTGTTCCAAATTTGATTTCCAAATCCAAAGGTTTGCTCTCTTTAAAGCATGAGTAACTGTCACCTATTTTTCCCCTCCAAGACAGTAACCTATTTAATAACTCAGAAAAATCTGGCACAGGATGCACTGTGATAAACTCAAAGGTTTTCAACCAGAACTGTGTTTTAAGGAGAAGCATCACTGCTTCCTCTTCTGCATCCTGCCATCTGCTAACAGGAATCTGAATGCTTCAGGTTCCCTACCATGAGCATAAAAAAAATTATTTCCATCTTCTGTTCTTGTGCAGTCATTTTTGAGCAAAGTGTCTGGCATTTAACCAATTGGTCTTTTCTGCAGTAAAGGTCATACATGAAAGAAGGAGAGTGGGATTCTTCACCTCCAATTATCCACATCTCAAGATGTTTTTATATTGGAAGAATTTTGGCACATTTCAGCTATTAGGACATTCCTTTGCCCAGCACAATACAAAAATGATGTGTTTCTGGAATCAATATCCAGAAGTGATTTCACTAGAAAAGAGTGGATGGAAAGAATTTAAATATACCAGAAAAGATGGCCAGTAACATCCCTCTGTAACATGCGTGTTGCCTATTAGGAGGCATCTAGATCCTGTATGGGCACAGGGTTTGCAGTTCAGCTGTGTGACTGCCCAGCCAGATGCATGTCACCCAGTTTTCTGGACAGATGCAGAATGGTCTGCATTTTCCCTACCAGCTATCCAGGCTGGTGTGTTATCACAGATGACTTTTTAAGAGATCTGTCTTAACCCTGATGGTCTACCACCTTTGACTTCCTCTGTAAGACAGGGTTATGTCTCAGAAGCACATAAATATCACAGAATCACAGAATTTCTAGGTTGGAAGAGACCTCAAGATCATCGAGTCCAATCTGTGACCTAACACTAACAGTCCCCACTAAACCATTTCCCTAAGCTCTACATCTAAACGTCTATTAAAGACTTGCAGGGATGGTGACTCCACCACTTCCCTGGGCAGCCTGTTCCAATGTCTAACAACCCTTTTGGTAAAGAAGTTCTTCCTAACATCCAACCTAAAACTCCCCTGGAGCAACTTAAGCCCATTCCCCCTCGTCCTGTCACCAGGCACGTGGGAGAACAGGCCAACCCCCACCTCGCTACAGCCTCCTTTAAGGTATCTGTAGAGAGCAATAAGGTCGCCCCTGAGCCTCCTTTTCTCCAGGCTGAACAAGCCCAGCTCCCTCAGCTGCTCCTCGTAGGACTTAATATACCACGAAATTTTAGATTTCTTGCTTACCTAGTTTTGGAGGACAGAAGATCTGGGATATTTTGAGGATATTCTGTGAGGGGGGAAAAAGGAAGGCAGATGGTAGAGTAATGGCTAGGAAGTAAAGAGCAGAAGAATGAAGAATATTATATTAACAGCAGATGATGTCCTGCTGTTATAAATTTGAAGTGTTTTTGACATCCATCCAATGTGAGCTGAGCCTACCCTGCACAATTTTGCTGAATCTCTGAGCTTCGTTTTTGCCTCCTTCTCTTCACAGTAACATCTTAACTTTCAGATAAAATAAGTAAATAAATAAATAAATAATTTAAACAAGGCGTTGTTGTTTATGTAGATAACATGCTGAATTTCAATCTAACATCAGGTCTCCTTTAATAAGAGATGTTATTGCATCTTATTTTATGTCATTATTATGTCTCATAACTATGTTTCTTATTAAATAATATACAGAGATATAAATGAAATATATAAAATATATCTTGAGTAATAACGAATACGCTAACATATGTTATAAGTAATAAATGAGTATGCTAAGGTCATAAACAGTGAAACTGCTTAGGCGGTAGGTAGGTAGGTGGCAGTCCGTAAAGAAATAAAACTAGACATGGATTAGCTTCTTCTGATATATATGCCTTTAATATTTGCTAATTTTTGTTGTAAATGAATTTAATGAGTGTCGTTCTACCGATTTACTAAACAAAGCTACATTCACTATGCATATCAGTCTGCACTCAGATAATATGACAATGAAAATAATAGAAACATATAGCTAAATGCACTCACTTCAAAAGTCTATAGAAAAAAAAAATATATATATATATAAAATTCTGTTACAGTATGACTGGCTGGGTTTTGTGCAAGCCTTCCCAAATCCTTCTCTATTTCCACAAAATCTGAACATGAGTATTTTTTCTCATGTCTTAGGAAAATAAAAATGATACCTGCCATAGCAGCAGAGCCAACTATGCAGATGTAAAGTGATTTAATTCCTCTCAGTAGATATACATGTACAAATGCAAACATTTGCCTTAGACCTAGAGACGAGAACATTTAAGTTACACTGCTTTGCACTATGTTAATAATTTCTATCCTAAGTGAAGTCACAGGACATATTTGTCACCATCTCCAATGGAACTCAAATTTCTTTCATATATATTTAGTATGTATAAAGTTCACTGATTTCACTAAAGTGTTCTTAAATTCTTAATGGGTACTTTTGTTTCCAAGGCTTTTATGAAAGGTGAAAAAATCACCTCTCTGCATATTCATAAGAGACTACCCCAGAAGAATTAGAACTGCATATATTTTGAAAGAGTGTTCAGTTGTGGGTGGGGTTAAAGCAACTTCACATTAGTGAAATATCCTACGGTGGCTTTCATTATTGATTCTCTGTCAACATCATGTTAGTTCTTTTCTAAATTAGTTCTGTGGCTTGAACTTGAAAAGCTTGTGATACGGAGTCCACAGGTTCATTCTAATTGCTGTTTTTCCTGGTGGACTCCACCAGGCCAACCTGTCACTCATCAAGACAGTTTGTCTGTGAACAGACTTAATTAAACACCTCAAATCCAATTTCTTTGATCCTCTCCACTATTAAAAAAACACTCACTCCATCAGCTACGAAGAATTTTCTAAAGAACCCCCATCCCCTTTAGTACGCTCATTGGTATTATTTTTTTACTGATGAAGAAATAGAAAAATCAAGAAAAAGGAAATTGGTTAGGAAGGGAAAAACAAATAGTTCTAGACAACAAAAAAACTGTTAAATTCTAAATGTTTAGTGGATTAAAGAATGATCTACATCTGTTACAAATCTCTTCCATTTTCAATATCCAGTAGAGGCTTGACTTGAATATTAATTTTTAGTCATCTTCCCTCAGATTTTAACAGGCTTTTTTTTTTTTTTTTTTTTTTTTTTTTTTTTTTTTTTTTAAGAGGGAGGCATTTTCAGCATCCTTTTTCACGTTTTAAATATACAGCACACTGGTTCAAGTGGAAGCACTTCAGGTATAAATATGAAGATTTTCATAAGAATAATTCACAAGCTGCTTTTGTCTCCTTTTATTAAAAAGCATTCTTGCAATTTAAACTTTATTTATTAAATTGTTTTCAAAATTACATTCACTTGTGTCTACTCTATTACTTTGCATTTAAAAACTAGATCAGATCTCGCAGCTTTGTAACAGATTATTTTGCATTTGATGGCTATTCACATTGCACAATCAACAAGTACACAAACTTAGTGTGGATTGCTGAGACTCATAATTTCAAAGGATTTATTGATAATTAATTTATTAATAATGACTGAACGCTACATTGGGAAGTAAGTTAATTGTATTTCAGAAAATGCTGTTCTGTAAGCACTTTCATGAAAGATTGCTAGTTATAGCTCTTTTTATTGTTGTAAGGTCTTTTATGCCTGGTAAGCTAGTTCTCCCTTCTTACTGAGAGTTAAGTACTTTCCAGAGTTTTATGGTTGTGCAAAGGAGACCTGGTCTCTGCAGCCGTGTCTGAAGAGCAGCTCCTACATGACAGATACTTAGTTGCGTAAGTAGTATTTTGCTACTCTAAGCAGGGCTTCATTGACTTACACTGGATGACTTACACTGGATAAATATTCAGCCCAATCTCCAAATTTGGGCTGTACTATGAAAACATGTGGATTCATACCCTTCCCCAAAACAGCAGAGAAACAACAGCTAATTTTGATTAGTTTGTTATTTTGTTGCTTTATCTGTTTGGAATTTGGGAATACAAAGTTTATATCATCAGGCCAACTGAAGAAGAAATGCACTGAATTTTACGAAATATTTTGAGCTTCTAAAAGCAGTGTTCAAAGATTGTCACAATGGTTTCTGCCATTAGAATTTAGATCCTTCATGCTGTAAAAATCTGAAGACTTATTTTCATGCTTGGTGCAGCAAATAATATAAGCCTCTTAGAATACAACAGTAATCAATCTGGGAAAGAGAGAAACATATCCAAAACAGTGCATACATGTACATCTGGTCTGTGTAATGCCATGTTCACCATTCCATTAAGTTTGTATCACTTTCAAGAAATATAAAGTAACATGACAGTATCAAAATAAAATAAAAATAAATAAAGGCAGCAAAATAATATAACATGATTGATCTCTGATGTCAGGATAGCCAAACTCAGCCCTGTGTCACTATAGCTGCCATAACACCTGCATCCTACAAACACACACATTAGTTCTTTATAATATTAGTAAATCTTTCTGTATACAAAATTTAACAACCATAAATGCCACTGTGACTAAAAAAAAAAAAAAAATGTTTCTCCTCAATACAATATTTTACATGAATGAAAGATACTTTCCCTGAAATAAAGGAGCAGAAGGGCTCAAATAAGTCAGGATTCAAAGTACCATTGAAGGTGATGGTTTTGATGCACACATACAATACAGTTTGTCGAATATTTGGAGGCAGATTGGACTTTCTCATGTTTCAAATATGCTTGCTTGGCAAAAAGACAGAATTGTGGATTTGAAAACTAAAGATACCTATGCTTAAAGTATCAGTCTGCTCTGTAGAACCCTTGTGGTGACTATCACTCTTACTATTCATTGCTCCCATTCTTTAAATTCTGCTTTGCGTCTCACCAATGTACTTCTGAGAGGCATCACTGATATAAATGCAGTTTCTCAGCATTCAGTAAGATGTATTTGGCAGCAATACTTTATTTTTCTAACTGTTCTGGTTTATTAGCTTTCCAAACACCAGTTTTTATTTTGGGGAAAGTACAAGAAAGGGAAAGCAAAATCTTAAAAATGTATCTGCTTGATAAGAATGTAATTTAGATAACCAGATAAAGCAGCAATGTGTATGATGACATCGCTGTCACACTACATAATAATAATATTAAAAAAAAAAAAAAAAAAAAAAAAAAGCCCTACTTAGAACAGATGTAGAACAGATGTCCACCTGGCCCACTATTCAGGTTCAACGAGTGAAGCTACTTAGGGGCAGCACACAAGCCTGGCTGCTTTCTGTGGTTTACTCCCTTATTCTTCCCCAGAATCATAGCTAGTAAGGTGGCACAACCTGTCCCACTCCCTTTGGCATCCTTTCACAGACGTATCATTTCTGAATTTGTCCCAGCCCTTTCTTGACCTGCTGCTACTGTCTGCCTTCATATACTTCAGTGGCAGCAAACTGTAGAAGTTCCTTACCCTGTGTACCTTGTGCTGAGATGCAGTGAACAGCTCTTCCACGTTAAATTTATCTACCACCTTGATGATTTTGTGACCTTTATTTCATTACTTCCAGTCACCTTAGCAACCACTGAGTTTTTCAACCATCTGACCCAATACACTCCTACCTTCAAACACATGTTTAAGCCTGGGAGTTGGAACACAGAATTGGAGCACTGAAAAAGTGTGATTATAAATACGAAGACCAATGACTAGATTTAAACCCTATGATGAATTACATTCAGGGAAAAAGAGAGAGAAGCAAGCTAGCCAGACAATGTGTTGGTTTATTATTTGCACTTGTTAAAACTCTGTCTATGCTAGTGTTAGTGCTTTAGAGACATTCAGAGAGATGCCCTACTTTGCAGTAGACACTTCCACACCCCAGGCCAAACGGTGCTACTAGAGCTTCATTAGTGATGCCCAAACTCTGAAGTAGGTCATTCAGACGAGGAAAGATATGGGTGACAACCCACCTTGAGAACATTGTGAAAAGGCTCAGGTAATTAGCATGTGTTGAACTCCTGATGCTTGGCAGCACAAATGGCAGCTAGTTTAGAGATAGCCAAAAATCTATGCTTTCACGAGAAAATGTACCAATGTGATATTATTTTGTCCTTACACACTGCTGCCACAATTGGTACTCAGCAATTACCACTTTACCTTATAATTTGATACCTTTTAAGCTCATCCTGACTCAGAAGATTTATTAGTCCTATTTCAGACTTGGAATTAGTAACAAAAAAGCAGTATAATTTCTGCAAATATCAAAACAGAAAAGACAGTAGGGAAAAATCAATCTATAGATAAATTAAGATCAATTCAGTATGTAGGTGGTCTCAAGACTGCCAATCCAGTAATAAGTTCCAGTTCAGGATCTTTTGTTCTGTAATTACACTTGGAAACATTTTCTGATTACCAAGAAGAGCAGAGATCAATGTGTAGAACAAGCAAGACAAATGCCACAGTTTATGGTTTTAAAAGAAGCAGTAATTCCCATTTTCATCCTTTTTTGTCTGCTAGAGTAAGGACTGAGAGGTCAAGTTTCCTAAATCCCTGTTTTGTTTTCTTTTTTTGCATGCTCCCCTTTGGTAAGACTACAAAGTTGGCTTTTTCTGTGGTAGTACAAAGTTGACTAGAAATAAATAAAAAAACAGTCATTAAAATTTCATGAAAATATTTGCACATATATTTGTATATAAAATATTTAGTTCTGTCTTGAATTTGAGTCTGTTTCTCCTATTAACAATCCATTATGGAAACTACGTACAAATGTAATTGAAGTAGAAGTCTCTTCAGAGTACATTGTACTTTATTGTTTACTAACCTTTTAAGTATCTTCAGACAACAGAATTTTTATGGGGGAATGCATTAATTTCCTATATTCTTTTTAGAAGCACTTCAAAAACAAAACACCAGATATGTTTTAAGGTTTACTTTTCCTAAATTCCTGTTGCCTATGACAGACACTTCTAGATTAGAAAGTAGTACAGAGTTAGATTTCTGTTGCAGTCTCTGTTCTCCAGTCTGTTCTAGTTCAGAACACAAGGTACATTTGAAAGTTTGAAGAATTGTAACATCAAACTTATCATGATGAAAGCTGAAAACTGGCATTAGATTTGATTCAATAAACCAGAGTTACAAGAAGGTACAAAGAGCCCTGAGAAATGCTGTAAATTCCATATAGACTCAAACCATTCCCATTTCACTTTGCAATAATACTCATCTGTGTTAGCAGTCTTACCTCCTAATCCACTCTAATTTTCTGACAAGAAATAAGTGGAAGGACACAGAGTGAGGACAGGGAGAGCTAGCTAACACAGCCAACTCTGATTTTCATTAAGTATTCAGCGATGTCCAATCACCGAAGGGTCTTAAATTTAGCTGACATGAGATAAGAGGGAAGATCCTCACAGGTATAACTAACTAAAAGATTGGAAACAAAGAGCTGCAATAAATGGTCAATTTTCTCCGTGAAGGAAAGGCACCAGTGGAATCCCACAGGGATCTTTGCTGGGGCCTCAGCTGCTCAGTACATTCAGGACTGATCAAAAGAAGAGAATGGAGAGGAGATTAAGTTTGCTGCTGCCACTAAGTTTTTCAGGGAAAGAAACACAAAAGTTGACTGCAAAAAATGAGTTGCAGAAAGACTCTGTGGCACTGAGTGATTGGGGATAAAATGGCAGATGACATTCAAACTACACAAATCTAAAGTAACTAACTTGGCAAAAAACAGCTCCTACTATATATCCAGTGATTGATTCTGAATCTACTACTACCCCAAACAAAAGAGATCTTGAGCTAAAATAATAGCCTTATGAAAACGTTATTTCAATAGCTCAGGAATTCGTATTAAACAGAGGAAAACCTCAGAAAGCATAATGTTACCTGGCAAATCAGTGTTGTGCTCACATCACAATTGTCATGATGTCATTTCGGCCCTTTCATCTAACAAAAGCATGTAGTAGAATTTGAAAAAAGGTGGACAAAGATGATCAGAGGTAACCAAATAACTTGTACAGAGGGAAGATCTGTATGTGCTAGGACTCTCGATCTAGAAAAGAGTTAACACAGAGGCTGCTAAAAATCACAGGAGGAGTGGAGGAGGCAAAGGGAAAGTTAGTTAGCTGCCTCTTCCACCACCAGACAGCCTCAACTGAAAATGTGCAGGTGGAAACTCAAAATTAAAAACCAGGTGGGTAATTCTTCACATAACGCAAAAGTGAACTGTGGCATTCCTTGACACAAGATATTGTGAATGCTAAAAACTGAATTTTCAGGTTTTTTGGGGGATGTATTTGCAAAATAAAAACCTGTCAGGATATTAAAAACAAAGAGATTCAAGTAGCCCTTTTTCCTCACAAGTCAGGAAAGTATTCAATGGATTTATCACCAAGAGTCTCCTTCTCCTGTGCGTTCACTGTTAGCCCACTTCTGACCTGGAATACAGACCTAGACAGGGCATTAGTCTAACCCATTGCATGTATTTTCATGGGATCTACAGAAAGGTAGTCACCATGTTCAAAAGCTTTATAGCATCAGAATCCCAAAGGTACCAAGTTGAAAATCCAGCAGGACTAATACTGAGTATGCAGTGCTAACTATGCAGTCTTCTTCAGCAATTCTCCTTAGCTTTTATTTTAAAAAGACATCTTTAGAAACAAACACGTCCATTTTGGAGGACAGATATCCATTCGTGTGGCAGGTGGCAGGAAGCTTTTAAAATGAGAAGAAAATAACAATATGCCCACTAATAATTTCACAGTCATCTGTTAATTCAAAAGTCCTTTACAACAGAAAGGAAGATTAATAATTCTGTCCTAGAAATGAGAGAAATAAATGGGGAAGTTCTATAGAAAATCAACCTAATTTAGTGTTTCATTGTTCTATACATCGAGCAGTGATGTCTCTGAGGACACCAGGTAAACTTCAGGTAAATTAGAATAGGGTTTTTACTCTATATAATAAAAGTGAATTTTTCTCCTCAGTTCAAAATGGTTTGTTTCAAGTCTTACTTACAGCTAGCCTGAACTGCAAGAACTGCAGCAAATGTGTCATGAAACTCTGAAATGCGTAAAACAAAAACAAACAAACAAAAAACAACAAACATTAAAATAGATTAAAAAAGAAAATAAAGTTGCATCTTAGTTCACCTATGCTACTAACTAGAATGAATTCAAGCGTTTATAAATGATCATTTCTGGAAACCTGAAGATCCTGTCTACAGGATCCTGTTTACAGATGTGTTGGTGGTATTTTTTCCTTCCCTTATGAATTGTACTTAAAACTTTATTCACCTGTCTTCCAGTTCCCGGAAAAGAAAATGAAGGCTTATAAAATAAGCCTTCTTATAAAATAAGTGTGAGTTTGAACTTGAAGACTGTTTGAGCTACATATTTTTTACACATTTGTTAAAATCTTAGCAAATTTATTTTGTTTTCAGGAGTCCTGCTTTGAACCTTTTTGCATGACATTTTTTTCTAGTCAAGACAAAATCACATAAATTCACTCTTAATTATTTCAGTTTTTTTAATATTCATGTTAGGAATTTGATGATATCTCAAACTATATCTTATGCAGTCTGTTCTCTTCACTGAAAAAATTTGCTACATATGTGTGTGGGGTCTGAAAACAGTAAAACAGAAAACAGTAAAAAATTTGGTCGCTCATCTGTATGCTGATCATCTAAAAGTCAGCTTCACAGCATATGCAATTTTTGGTAGCAAGCATCTAAAAGTAACATCTAAAGTTGAACACTGAGCAAGAGGTGAATTTAGCCCAGTAAATATAGACAATTATTTCTCCTCTCTTCCCATTGTAAGATTCAAAATAAAACAAAACAAAAATGAAAAAAAACAACACACCCTACACATTAGAATTTAGAGATGGCCTTTAAAGGTTATAGTTTGCCCCTCAAAAAGGCAAAAAGTCTGATAATGACAGTCCTTTCTGACTTAATGTTTCTTTATTGTTGTTTGCTTTTTTTTTTTTTTTTAAGGGGCCAGAAAAAAAACAGCATAGTTTAGAATAGGTAAATCTCTCCGTCATTGTATGAATAATAACCTTCTCTGTTCAGCATGCCATCAAAAATTCCATCTTGATTTTAGGCTCCAGGCAACAGTTATTCTATTTTCATAGTAACATTTCTACCTGCAGTTCCTCTGATTTTACAACAGCCAAATCCAACAGCTAGTACACTAAAAGTGCTGAACAAAAACATTACAAAGTTTGCATCAATGTTATACAAGGGACAACATAAAAGTAATGGAATATATATTGAAATGAGCTGAATTTAAAATTATAATACCCAAAGGCCTTTGGCTACCCAATACACACTCCAATACAAGCCAGTAGGATTAGTAGGGTAATAGGCAATTGAATTCTAATGTGGCAAGACTGATATCTCCAAAGCAATAGCAAGAAGCTATCTTTGGGAGGCAAGCACAAACACGGATAAACTAAGATGGTATAGCATTCCCTTAACTTTTTAAACAGACTAAAAGGACATAACATAAAGGCTTATTATCATGCAGACAGTGTACAGATCAGTCAAACCTCTCTCAGCCTTGGCCAGTGAACATCACTCAGTTTTGAAGATGATTCATTTTACAGATCAAAGTGAACAGGTGCTTGAAGGAGCTCCAACTAAGTCCATTAACATTCTTTTTCCTTGGAATCTCTTTTTGTACAAAGCTCAAAATCCGGCTGAAGTCATAATGTATTCAGATGATCAGTGGATTAGAAATATATATGGCACTGAGATAAGTGCTTGGGAGTGACAAGAGATGGGTAAATAAGGAAACTTATGCTGCTCTCCTATTAACACACTTCATGTTATACTCTAAGGATTCTAAGGAGATTAAAAACATATGGTTATGCCATAATTTTGCAGAGTAAGAAGAATTTATTGCATTACTAAGAGGAGTTTAAATTTTGCATGCAAATCCTTATGACAATTGATTCATAAGCATACTTCACCTTCACACTTCACACTTCATACTTATATCTGAGTTAGGCTAAGAAAAACAAAACAAAACAAAACAAAACAAACAAACAACAACAACAACAACAACAACAACAAAACACCTGCAGGTAAAAGATTAGAAAACAAAGAATTAGAGTTCCTTTCCCAGCATTAACCCTGCCGTCATTAATGTATGGCTAAGGCTGTGTGGCTCAACAAACAACATAGGCATTAGCAGATTAATGGATAGATACTCAGTATTTTCTTGTACCCTCTGATACTTACTGTACAAAATGCAAACTGTAAACAGAAACATAATAATTTTGTCTAGGTTTTTCTACAGCACTCATCACTATAGTGCTTTTCAAGGTAAGGAACTTAGCACTTGTGGAAGAAGAATATGATATTAATGACAGTATTTTAATTTATCAAACTAGAGAAAAAATCTGTGGGATTTCAGTAATATAGCTAGATGATTTCAGAGACCATAAAACATCTGAATTAATACTGGTGATAAATTATTTCACGGTAGAATTATTCATACTTAGTAGAAAATTAAATTGTCATATTATGATGAAATGTTAAAGAAACAGTATCTCTTACTACACCTACATATGTTTAATGAAATCACAGAATAGTAGATTTTCATAGTGTTTTGTAGCGTCATGAATTCTACTTTATATGTGGGATAAAGTCATGTTGATCATTTAGTACATTTACTACCTCTGTTAATGTTATACAAATAATACCACTGCTCAGTAAGAGAACTTTGAAGTGAAGGAGTGCTAGAATAGATGTTCATAGACAGTGTTATTACAGAACACAGTTGATGCAGTTCTTTCTACCCAAAATTTCTATATTCAAATTTATAAATGTATAGATTGATTCATTTAAGACTTTAGTCATTCATTGTATAGTACAAACTTTTCTAGTAAGTTAACTAAGCATAAATTATCAATTTTCTGGCTTAATCCAGATTTTTGTAAGCATATTACATAATATAATTTGTTGGTCACAAAAGTCAAATTTAAGATTAGTCATAATTTGTCACAACAGGAAATGGCCAACATTAAATAGAAATCCTTCACTTTCAGTCGTACATGCTTCCCCCCTGCTCCTGACTTGATAATATATTATACAAATAACCAAGATGGTTTAGATCCCAATACGGTTCTATCAAATAAACTCTCAGATTGCATGAAGTGAAGTGCTTACCTCTTATAATGGCATTGTGTTTTAACCTCAAAAAAAGGAATCACAGAGGATACATGCAAGGTGTTTAGATGTGTCATTGCAGATTTTCATTTGTAATGGTTGCAAATCACCATTTACCACTTTATCACCACAAGTATTTTTTTGTTGTTAGAAACATGGAGGTATTTCATACTTGCAGAATATAAATGGTTGATAAATATATCCAGTTATTAATACTGTGCCTGCTAAATAACATTTTATCTGCTAAGTTTGTGAAGAATTTTGCCTAAGTGGGAGAGTGAATACAATAAAAAGTACTCTAAAAAGCATTTTTAGTAGACTAAAAGTCTACTGTAAAAGAAAAGTTAACTAAGTCACAGCAGTCCTTTAGTCTTAGCATGAACCAAGAGCATAAAGGGAGACAAAAGCTCTTGATGTCCAAACATGTCCATCATCACTAACATACAGACAATCCTCCTCCTTTTGCAGGAATACATAATAAACAAGCAGGTCTTCGAAACTTTTCGCCAGCACACAGGATACTGATCTAGACATTCAACGATGTTAATTCAGCAACATCCACTTGACCAAAATAAATTGCCTATTCCCCAAATTATCAGAACTTTAATCTGTATACAGAATTTATTGCTTTTCTTTTCAGACAAGTAAATAAACAGAGAGATCAAAATCAGAACATTTTCTGCTAAACTTCAGAGAGACACAAATATGATTTTAATTAAATAGTAATTGATTTAAAAGATAATGTTTAGCATTCATAAATTACAAGGAAAAATAATGGATATTCTGATCAGTGCAACTCTGTATATCTTAATTTAAAAATCTTGTCTCTGTACCTGAGATTATTGAACTTCTCTGTACAAAGTTGCCATTAACTGTACCTATAACTTTTTCTTAAGCATACTTTTTGCTAAAGAATGAAACCCATTGAAAAGTAAAGCTCACAAAGTACTGAAGACAATGTGGGACTTTTTCTTGGGTTTCATAATTAAGGTGTCTGGTCAATGGCATTTCCTTACTGAAGAAACAAGTAAAAATTGATTGGAATATGAAAAGTGTGGAATAAAATTTAGTTTAAATGGCTTGTTTTCTAGTTCTTGTTGTAACAATTTAACATGGTTGTAATATTGTTATTTTTCTTTTTCCTAATAACTAAACCACTCACTTGAAAATGTGAACGATCATGAAGGAATTTTAGCTTAAGGCATCTGTTAGTCAATCAGTTTTGCTTTAATAGGTAAAAAACATTCTCAGTTAAAAAGAGGAAGTTTTCTTCTATGTTATAAACACCTCTTGAGAGTGCAAAGTCATCACTACAATTACATTTGACCTTTGCTTCTTGAATTCCAGTGAAAATAATCACAATTCATAGAGTTAATTAAAAATACACTATGCTACAGAAAATTGAAAACTGTTTGAAAATAAAGAGAGAAAATTTTATTCAGTAAGTAAAGCTCCAGGAGCAGCTATTTTGTAAATGATTAGAAAAATTTTAAATATCCCTGCTGTTATAATTACAGCAGTAATTATTATTCTGCAATTTTCCAAATTTTTCTCTTGAATACCATGGTATAAGTCTTCCGTAAAAATCACATCTGTTGATAAATTAGATGTTCCATAGACTGGCCTGAAGTGGAAGTCGATATTTTCCAAATATGATCGTGAAGTGCTTGTGAACATATGTATATAGATAAACAGTTTGTCTGTGCCCACCTTGAAATGTAACCATTAGGTCTAATGTAGACACCAATGTAATGAAACACTAAACTGTTTGCTTTCTATTACAAGATTTAAAAATATATTAATATGAATTATCTATCTGCCCATTTGGGAAGGCTCCTAATTCTTTTATAACATTATTATAAACAATGAATCCTAAACTAACAGACACAAGAGCTACAACCAGAAGGCTCAGTCGGGATTGGGATCTTGATAATAGCATTCACTAGATAAACCAGAGACAGTGCCTGTCAAGGAAATTTATAACTGCATATTGTGTGCATTATATCAAAGTGCAGGATCCTCATAGGGCTTTAATGAGGAAGTAAACAACAGTGAGGGTCAGATCAGGAGGCTGCAACATTCTGCTCTCTAGAGGGAAAATAATGGTTGAATTAAATCCTCCATTTGGTAGCAGTGCCACATGAAGGGACGTATTTTACTCTTTAGACATGTAACCTGTTCTGGAAAACCATTTCACAGCTTATTGTCACAGAAGTCTTCTATTGATCACAGCAAAAACAACATTGTGATTGATCCTCCTTGCCTGTAGTATTTCCAATATCCTCATAAACTAAAAGTCTAGGTACCTTTTATGTTGAAGTTAATAGGATAGTATGCTTGAGCCTAGGTTACTCAATATCTGGACAGTTTAATAGAACAGAGTCCAACCTCTTTATGTGTACTGTTTTTACTGCAAATGATCAGCAGACTACTTAACTACTATTGCACATAAAAATATTGCTTAATAATGATGCTTAGATAAACCTATCATAATATATATACATCTCCACTGAATCATACAATTTTATACGTTTTTCCATCCTGGCCTTAGTAGTACAGTAGCCGTCATATTTATCACCTCAGTGTTCAATGCCATCTTCTGTTATTTCGCTTCTTGCCTCCTTTTCTATCAAGCTGTGCTCCAGGTCCTATATTTATGCTTGCCCTTGGCCTTTGCTGTGATAACTGGGAGGCCATTATTCCTCTTAAGAGTTCAGCTCTCCTGTTGAGACATGTTCTCTGCAAACATACCATTTTTTCTCTAAATAAAACAAGTCTTTGCCTGACAGAACTTATCACATTAGCATGTAAGTAAACCAGAAAGGGAAATTTAGAGAGAGGAAAAAAAAAAAAAAGAAAAGTATACTATGCAGTTAGCACTAAAGCAAATTTGCTCGTAGACATCTTGTGAAATTCGTAGTTCGTTCTCTGACCTGATGTACACACACACACTTTCTGTTCCCATGAACCACTCTAGAGAGACACAAACTGCCTTTAGGTGTGCCACATCAAATGTTGTTAGAAGGTTAAGAAAAACCATCTCAATCAACAGTGTAAGGCTAACCTCTTTGTCAGGATCTCCACATTTTATGATACTTTGGGCAGCAAGATTGAGAAAATGAACTGCACATTGCAAACTTTTGTTAAGTCAAAGGAAGGAATATAGAAAATGAAATAAAAAAACCTGCTTACATTCCCCAACATGAAGGATGAAGTGTATATGTTGCTGACGCCCCTCTCATTGTGTATGTGTGCTGTGCTCATGTATCTACCTGCACTAGTGCACCCTCAAAACATGAAAAAAGCAGTACAAACACAAACAGTACAAACAGTACAAACAGCTCAGCCTTGATCATAATGGGAAGGAGCAAGGCAGCCATAACTTTATATAAGTTATGTGTAATTGTATATGCCTTCACTATCTACCATCTAACCAGTGAATGAGAGGCTCTTTAATTTCTTTCACTCTGTCCCTCCAAAATCCACCCCTGTATGTACATATGAAACAATGACAGTATAGAAAATTAAACTAAAGAAAGGAAAGATGAGCTGTGCAGAGATAAAGAACAACACTGAAGTCAATATGGAGCAGAATTATCTGCAGGTTTACCATAAGTTAAATGGTAATTTAACTTTTATTGAATGAAATACTCCCTGTAATTTGAGGACTGTTATTCCAATATAACAACACCTAAAGTTACAGAAATGACAGGAATTAATTTTGCCCTGAAGCAAACTCCTTCACTTTCAAAATTTAAATCCAGAGGTGAAAAAAAAACCACAGTTCTCCTCAGCACTAGTTCAATTTCTTCATTTATTTTACTGCTCCACTTTTTTTTTCTGTAAAATTTTATTTGGTCTAAACCTTGCAACTTTTAAATAAAATTGAAAAAAAATCCCAACCTATTTTTCACAAACTATGTATGACGAACCCCAAATATTCCTGTTAACCAAGCATAAACTCTCAGAATTGGCAAACAGTTTACAGCTCAGTCTTCATTATTAGTTTAACTTGCAGAAAAAGACAGCTGTAACGACTCACCCAAATATTCTTTGGCCCTCACGAACTTTTCGGGGAAGGTATTATGTGTATTTTCAGTTTTTCTTGTACCTTGTACAATGGAAACAGCAGACCCTTCACCAAGTACAAACTACAATTCTCAGGAAAGAGGGTTGTCCCCAGTCCCCACTGTTGCAAGGATGAGATGGACAGTCATAAAGGAGAGGAGAATATCTACATGCAAAGAATGCACTCTTCAGCAGCAATAGCCAATGCTAAATGTGCATATATTATTGCTAAAATAGCTGGAAAAATGGCTGTAGAACTGACTAACTGCAGGTCAGAAAACAATCCTTTTAATGTAACTTCATTGTTGGAAAAAAAGACAGTATTTTGAATTTAGAATAAAATTAAAATATGTATACTTTATACACAATTAAGCAAACTTTTCCAACCAGTGTACAGAAAGAAATCTTTCTGTGAACATTCAATTAAATTCCTGTTTGTTTTTTTTTTCTGTTTGACTATTTTGTATGCATACTTGGAAAGTGAATCTTCAACTAATAATTTTGCTTATATTTTAAACTTGATTCTGAAAGAAACATCCATTTCTTTGAGGTAGAGAAACTTGTTGACCTACAAGACCAATCCAGTTCACTCACAACAAATTCTGAGCAGTCTTTGCTCATAACGAGCTTTATGCATACAAATAATCTGCATATTAAGTGCTATTTAGAATAGAACTTTAAATAAATGCAAGGAAAAAATTAAGTTCTATATAAATCAGCCTACAAGGAATAAAATATTTATGAAATACTTCTCTCTAATAATTCACTGGTTTATTTTTTTATTAATCATTACCCATATTTCTCCCAGACTTCAATCTGATACCGTACCTCTGACAACCAGATTCATAGCAAAATGTTGCCGCAGACGCGTCTTTTAAACTCACCTGATTATTAGTTCCACATGTCAGTTCCTTTCTGTGGACTTAAGGAAGCCTCTCCATCTCCTACATGCTTCACTGAAGAGTGTGACAGAGCTGTGGTGCTGGAAAGGAGACAGATGGATACAATTTTATTCAGATCTGAAAAACTATGTAGGACTTGCAATAGAACTCCAATGCACAACTGAGAAGATATGCTTAAAGAAGCCATTTTAACAGTAAATGCAAGTCACTCTTTTAATATAATTGCTTCAACATTAAACAGCATTGCCTGATTAATGATTTTTTGTGACCCTCTAGATTCTGCAGTAACTTTCATTTCTGCATTTATTGTCTTTTACAAATATTTATTTTTAATAACACTGGAATATAACATATATATAACGCTGGAATATAACTGGAATACAACAAATATTTAATAGAGAACCAATGTATGAACCAATGTATAAATAAAGACTCTATAGTGGATTTTTTTTTCTTTCACTGAGCAAATATCAAGGAAAATAGTCATATCTCTTCTATGTTCTAACAGGGTAAATCTAATATAACTTCTGATCTGCACAAGTGCAGCTGCAACATCTAGGTCCCTCTCTGCTACTTCACAATGTGGACTGTGACCCTTAATTAACAGATTTGGACTTGAGCTAAGGAATACCAGTTTATACAAATTTTGTCTGAGAAAGGACTCTCCTGGATTAATAAATTCATATAGCACAGATTAATTAGGCTGCAAAATATTTAAAAATGATTAAAGGTAGTCATTAACATATACAGCTTGTCTAGGATCAGGCTACTTTGCAATTCCCTTCTACCTTCAAATGTAAACAAGATTCCGTTTTCAGACTTAGCACAATTTTTTGATTGTTCTGTGTTGGTTTTTGTTTGTTTGTTTGTTTGTTTTTGTTGTTGTTTGTTTGCTTGTTTGTTTCCACATGCATTAAAATACTGTATTTTTCATGCTGTGAATATAAGTATATTCAGGACAGCTGCAAAACATTGCAAAGAATTACTGTTTTAGAGTAGGCACTGATTTCAAGCAGACAGAACACTCATTATTCCATCTAACAACCAGCAGAGCTAAGGGTCAGGGAAAAAATTGACTAGATAAAGATTCCAAATGCATTACTTTATTTCAGCATCCCACTTTAGTGGGAAAATAAAATGTAAGTTCATCTACATCAGAAATCATACATAGACAGGATATTGGGAAAATGAATTCAATAAACAATGTGAGAAATGTATATTTTTGCCATCTTAACTTAGTTGGCATGCAAAAGGTAACACAGTTTTCACTAAGATGTCAAGCTGCAGCATATGCTTTGCTGGCAACCAGTGGAATACATCCAGTGTATGGACTGGCTTTTCCTCCCCTTAATTTCAGTCAGTCCCGCAAAGACAAAAAAAATACTGTCTGTTGGGCCAAATGATACTTGTCTTCTTGCCATTTTACAATAATAAAATTTCATTCACAGAAATAACATTTGGGTGACTGCCTAATATAGATTGCCCTTCCTGGATACACTTTCATGAAACCATACAAAAAAAAGCTCTGGGTCATCTATCAAGATTGTTCCCTGCTGAGTCTTGCAAGACTAGACAATACTGGAAATGCTAAAAGACTGAAAGACACTTGCACCCACAATTGCCTTTGCAACTATAATCTTACTCATGGTTGAGTAGGTCTTATGCTCTTGCTTCCATTGCAGCTTCTAAGAGGTCCAGAAGATACAAAAATTTAAATTGCTTTCGCTCCAGCCAAGGAAATCTGTCAACATTTTCTCTCAGAAAAAGGTGCCAAAAGAACAACTTTTTTTTTTTTACAAATCAAAGGCCTCTCTTCAAAACTATCATAGTATTTTGCTTAAGCTATTTCCAGAAAGCATTTTTGAATTTTAGCCTGAAATGGAATTTCACTTAACAAATATTGGAAAAGGTCAAATAAAATAAATAAATAAATAAAATTATTTCTAGGTCAAATTTCATAAATCTGAAGTGTTATGTTATAGATTATTTGTTAATTTTTTCTGATCCAAACACTTCCATTTAAGTGTTCCACATTCCACCTCACCCCCTAATCAATTTTTTCACTTAGCTCTATTTCCAAGGCAATTTCCTAGAGGTCAAGTTAGACATACACAGAATATATATCATTTTAATCTGAGCAACAAACTATAAGACATGAAACAGCTAGTGGAGCTAGTAATTTCTCTCTACAATTGACCTTTCAGTCCTCCTTCTATTTCATATTTCTGTTTAATCACATAGCTCAGATTATCCCGACTCAGCTACTTTCTAGCTATTTTACAATTTTTATCAGACTTTTACCATAGTTCTTTTCAAATCAAGCCTGACAAAGTTCAATTTCATTAAAAAATCCTTGAATTTTTCATCAGATTTAAAAATAACAAGATCCCACCATGTTCAGAGGTAGTATGTCCTTTGCTATCCTACAATCACTTTTAAACCCATCTAGTTATAATTTCAAAAACAACATAGAAATGTAAGAAATTAAATGGATCACTGCTGAGATGGCTATTATTTCTCCATAAATACAATAAAGGAGCGATCGTTGTTATAAACATGTTTAAAAAAATCCATTCAAAATAAAATTTGAAGCATTTTTGCTCCTATTAAGAGAAACTTTTTTGCCCCCATTATGAAGCATTTTCACAATTCACGTGGGAGGAGACAATCTAAGAACAGCTTAACTTTACCCCCAAAAAGTTGACTAACACACTTTTTTTCTATCCTCCATCAGAAATGCTGTGTGTGAACAGCTGTGCTCATAAGCAGAAGACTAAGATGTAGAGAGCCTATAACAACAAATTTCGTAAATTTATTAAAAATTGATTACAACTGATTAAAGTGGTTCCTTACACTAAACACAACATTGTATAATCACAGGTGCAGTTTTATAACTTTTCATAGATACAATTACACAACTTGATTTCATCATTTTGTCTGCAGTCAGGAAGTAAAAATATCTTTTTATCAAGACAGGAGATCAAATTCAGGTTTTGCTGACTGTGTAAAGATGAAGAAATAATCAAGAAATACATTAGCTGCTTTGCCTCCAGATTTTTCTTACGCTTCCACCTGTACAATTTGTACCACGGTATGAGAGTTTATCAGTATTTGTCCCCTGTATTTCAAGACTGTCCATTGTGCCAGTATCCTCATTAAAAAATAATAAGTTACTAATAACTTATTATACTCTTTCCTTTATCCAACAGACTTGAACATACAAACCAGAAATATTCTGGTATCATGCAACCCCTCTGGCAGCAATTCATGGATCTGTGGTAGGAATGTAGTGTCCATACATATTGAATATTACTTTATATGCTAGACATCCTGCCCTGGAATGTAATTAAGAAACCTAGTTCCTGGTTACAACTTAAGACGAGATATATTCATACATTAGGAAATCCTCTCTGTGTATAAAAAGGCTAGTCACAAGAGTTTTTTGAAGTTTGATAATCTCTTATTAGGAAAAATAACCTAAAAAACATCAGAAAATAGTTGTTTGGTACTACTGTTCTTTTTCCAGAAAATCATGTTTTCGTTGAAACAAACCAGCAAAGTGACCAACTTGAAATCCCAGTGGTCGAAAACTTCTTGCAAATGATGAAAAGCAGTTATTTTCTACAGAAAATAAGTGTTTTTCCATTAAGTATTTACCATTCAAAGCTCAAGTACCTTTCAAAACGCTTCAGAGGGATAATTTAGCTACCACTGTTGTGAATGTTTTTTTTTGCAGATTCAAATGTAGGTTTACATCAGCGAGAGAAGAAAGCAAGCTCTGTGTCCACAAGTGACCCACAGGAGGACTTGTCCATAACTTCTGAGTTAGGAGATGGAAAATGTATTCCCAAATGCTTCGTTAGTCCACAGTATGGTAAAGTATTTACCCTGAAGTCCACCCCATAAGTAATTGCCCTTTTAAACTGCTAGCTTTAAACTAACAAGTCTTCACTTATAACCCCCATAATTTACTGTGTAAGGTGTCTTATTTTTGCATTAACTTTCATGTTTTCCCAGTATATACCATGAAGCAGTTTGTTTAACATTTTTGAGGGAGAAAAATCTGAGTTGAAGAGTCGTCGTTCCGAGTTACTGAGATAGAGGATGAAAAAAGAGCTGCCACATGGATCACTGTCCTCTATGCAGGAGGGCTACCATATATCACATCTCAGTTGTTTAAAAGAGGCATTTTGACTCTGCAGCCAAGTCATCTTGTTTGCATTTATATCTACAAAAGGGTCTGAAAAAGTTTTAGGAGCCAGCTGTCGTGATACTGCCCTGGTCAGTTAGATGGTTCTTCCTGACTGTATGTGCTCTGTAATATTCAGGGAAATGGGGTCCTATTCTGGGAGACACACTTGCTCTCCAGTGCAAATCTGATACTGTTGTCTTCATGCTTTTATTTTCATTTTATTTTACTTCTGCAAGTCTCGGTTCAAATGACAAAGTGCAGTCACAGGCTGGATGCTATGGCATAAGGGGGCTCATGTAGAAATTTCAGCAGCCTTACAGCTGATGAGGACCTGACAAACCAAAAAGAAACAGGTACACACACACACACACAAGTCCCATCTGGCATTACCCAAGGATATTCCCACTTCATTCTTTAGGAAGGAGAAGGAATAAAGAAGTTCTGCACACTAAACAGCCTAAGAAAGTCAAAATGATAAATAGTGTCTGCTCTTCTGAAATTTTCCATTCACAGCTGATGAAAATGAAAATATTCATCAGTTATCTCTGATGGGGCCTGTGTCAAAGCACAACCCTGGCTGGACCCTCCTGGCCTTCAGAAACTGATCATGAGCCAGAGACCTGGTAGATCTTCAGCACCTGATTACATTGGCAGCTCTTCACTCTGAGTGCATAAGGAAGATGAATATGAAGAGAGTTTTTGAAGAAAACATGGCTTACATGGGGTTGATGCCCCTCACCTCCTTGTAAAGCAAACATTAAGGAGCTGCAAGTTAGTCGCATGGTTCCTGTGTAGCCTGGTAATTGCCGTCTACCAGTGAGTTCCCCACACAGGGCAAGTGGCAGGCTACCCCGACATATATGCTTGATAAAGCACACGAAAATACAAGAAATAAAACTAAGAAGAAAAATGGAAAATACCCTCCAGCTGAGGGTGACTATTCAGCTTTATTTCACTGTGTCAGGAAAGAAATTCACTTTTCTGTTTCCAGGTTTCTTTTTAACATCTCTCAAGCCCTTTCTTCATTGTATTACCTTCGTTTTATATATACTGCCCAATAACATATCACACATGAATATTAAGCGTCAGGGCAAAATCCTAACTTCTCTGCAGTTAATAAGTGTTCTATCACTCAGCTTCCTGGGGCCATAATTTAATTGCTGGATGAGATATGACCAGTCTAAAAAATATGCAGGTGTCATCTCTGTAACTAATATACTCCAAGGTGAACAAAATCATGAAAATAACTTAGTATTAACACTATTAACCTAACATTCCTTTAGCTCAAAAAAGGGCTTGTCTTCGTTAAAATTACATTCAAATGTAACTTATCAAATTGGCAGATCTCATTAGTTAGATTTTGCCTTTAAAATCTAATCAGCATCATGGTCCCAAATCATTTTATGTTCCTTCCTCATTACAAAAACTGCTATTCTCAACTTAATCAGTTTTACTACTTAGTTATATTTCATTAGACACAAAAAAGCAGCAAGATTTGGGCAGTCTATTAAAGAAAACATTAAACCTAGAGCTTGCTTTCAGAGAAACAAAGTGTTCTGCTGGACCCCTAAGAGAAGAGACTGGACAAAACAGCACTCTAACAAACTCAGGAACTGTACCTTGCTATTTATCATTTGGCTTAAAATGCATTCTGTTAAAAGGAGCTCTCAAATTTATTTAAGTGGAATTACTGCCAGTGCTTAATTGAGAGGCACCTTTATTTTTCCTGCTTGCAAACCTACTAAATCAACAGGAGTATCTCAGGAATGCGTTCATACCAAAGACTGATCATTTATCAACCTGACCACTACTAGAAAACTAATGAAAAGAAAATATATATATATTTTTTTTGGAGGCAACGACTACAACAGTGAGCAAAATTTAATGGTTCTCATCTTGGTTTGAAGGCTATGAGATTGCAGAGCCAACTTGGAATTCCCTCCCAACCCAATGAAATGAAATTCACAGGGCCTTATACATGTAGGAGACACATGTAACTGTTTTACAAAGCAAATCTCTATTACTCTGTTTTTATGTTCCTCTGATTACGTAATACATATGAAAAACTGACCAAAATATTTTTGTTTCACGGAAAAAAGAAATTGTCCATTTTTTGTTTAGAACTACATCACAGTTCTGTCCAAATGCATCTTGTATAAGAATTAAGTTTCTAAACTTAATGGTTAATGCAAAACCTGAAATCCCATAACAATACTGTGAAAAGACATTATTCCAATTCAAATTGGTCTGAACTAAGTGTGGTACTAGATCAGTAGCTTGAGCTCCATGAAGCTTGACACCAAGCTTCCATTTTATAATAATAGTGAGAGCTGTCAAATGCTTAATTTGCACCTCCTTAAAAAGGATGATTTTCTAAAAGCACCAAAGGTTAGATGAAAAATCAGGGTTCTACATGTTGGGTTCAGCTCATCACCTGCAGACTGCATTGTTCTGTGCCAGTTCTTTTGTTTAAATCCTTGTTTAAGTGTCCAGCTGTCTGAGCTAGACTATCAGTAGCAGTGTTAGGAACACTGCATTTTAAATGAACATCAAAACTCAGTTCCTGGCTTCTCACGAGTTAGGGGGAAAGTCACACATCATTAAATCTAAACTTTAACCAAGGCTGAGCCCTAAAGCTATCCACACTGCACCCCCCTGGGTCCTGCTTGAGTCTCTGACCATTTCCCAAAGCTCTTTCTCAGTGCTGGTGCAGCAGAAGCTAGGGTCTGACTGCTTAGAGCTTGTCCTAAGGGAAGATTAAAATGATGGGTCTCTTCAGTTCATTTCAGTGTGGAGTCCATCTGATAGTTTAAAAGGTCACTGAGTACTAGTTTGGGTCAACTTGTTTGACTTTGCTCTGAAATAGATAAAAGCATTCAAAACTGTCCCTGTGTCACAGCTGAAGGCAGAGACCAAAGGCCACATGCAAAGGAAACTGCCCAAGGCTACTCTTATACAGGTACCATCTCCGAAGCACAACACACAGAGAAAGACATTTAGGAATCAAATTACCAGTGAGACAGGGTATGTGGTCCTAAAGCCAAAGCTTAGCTACCACACCTGCTGAAGATGTGGGTCCCTTTGCTGCCTGTACTCTGTCAGCACGCGTTGCTGCTGTGGACACAGTGACAATGACATTTGCCCAGCCCAAAAGCAATCTAAACTGTGTACCAGGAACAGATTAGCAAGTTCACATCAGTAAGGCTGACCATGTGTCATCTTTGGCATAAGTCTGCTCCATCCAATTCTTTTACTTGCTAGGAAGTAATACATTTTCCTCATCATCACCATACAGAAGTGAGGAAAACTCTACATTAAAATAGCTCTTACAAAGGGCAAAAGAGATCAGGTCACGGTACTGCTTGAATACAGGAGAGAACACACGCAATATAAACTTCAGATATGTGAGAGATACTGCTGATGTGCCTGCTGCCCAGGAAAAATTTACAGCACCAATGTGGTATGAATCAGTGTGATGGCTGCTGTCAGCTACAAATATCATCTGCATATTACGCACCTACCACATGCAAAATACTCCCACAATGATCTTATTAAGGAGGCTGTGCCATACATCAAAACAATGTTATACCTACAGCAGCCTGTAGGTACTAAATTATGCCCTTCCTACTTATTTTGTACACAGTGAAAAATGACACACTTGTGGGTAAACTTGTTCATTAATTCTGACAGATAATTCAGAATACATGCTCGATACCACAACTTAAGTATCTAAGAGCTGTAGAAATAGAAATGTTTTAAATTTTAGAGAAAAAGAAAGAGGGAAAAGCAAGGGATGACAACATAATTATTTGAGCTACACAGAATTTTAGATGGGTAATAATTAACTGGGTGGTGAGCAGCTGAGAAGAGTGATAGAAAAATCTCACAAGCTTTTTTGAGTAGTATCTAAAAATAAACAGGTCTGAAACGGAAGAGAGTTTTGCAACAATCACTCCTGTCTCCTTCTTCCATCCAGACTGTCCTATGTACTTCAGTATCTAAAATGCAAAAGAAAATGGACACGTTTGAGGACCAGCGTCTGCTTGTTCACAGCCTTGAGATAAGCGTTCATTAAGATGAATGCCAACCTGGGCAGGACAGTCTCCTCATTCCTTACTCCATTAAGAATGCCCAAGTCACAGGCTGAATGGGGAAAGAAGCCCCCGTCCTGCCAAGCATGGACAATATGGGGCCCAAAAGAGATGACAGCAGCAGCAGAAAATCCACAAGATGAGTGTTCGCTTGCATGCCAGAAGGCAGCTGTGGTTTCACCAAGAGCTGGGATGTGACAGAACAAAAGCACTTCCTGGAAGAGCTTTGTGCCATGGACTAAACCTGCTCCTCAGGAACCAAGTGGATTCCTCTCCTCCACGTTTCCCTGTCTGTATAAAAGTTACGCATAAACCACCCTTTCCCCTATTTTTCAAGCAGGGTCAATTAATTTCAAGCAGGTTCATTGAAAGGTCAGGCCAACACATATGGCATGCAATTCAGTGCAGTAAACATGAAAACATTTGTCCTTAATTACCGTAACCCTCAAGTGAAAAAGTAAACGTAAATAGTTACCTACGAAAAATATTTCATTTTCTATAAAAGGAGGGCAGTAGATGCTCACTAGCAATGAGTTTATGTATATGGTTGGTGCTCCAGCCAACAAATAATGTAGGCAATTACTTCTACTGTTAATGTGCCTCCCTAATTTCTGGAGCCTCATGTCAAGTGCTTTGCCCTTTGGCCTCTGTTTTAACAGAAGGAACCATATGTAACCAAAGTGAATCTTTCAGAAGATGGGCCATGGTTTTAACTTGTTCTTGTTGCCAGAGTAGCAATTGCAATGAAATGGAAGAAAAACAAGTACACACCTACTATAAACAGATGGCTAATAAAAATTTGGGGAGCTCTTTCAATACAGAAATTTAATTTAAAAAGACACCTACATAACAAATGTTTGGACATGTGGTCTCCTTTTATAGAATGCTTAAAGATCTGCCCTTCAGTTCAGTAGCTCAACTGTTTGCTACGTTATTGCCTATTATAGGCAGAAGTTTCACAATACATGTACATCCAATAGTTAACCTTTATTATAGGTTATCAGACATTCACGCTATGCATGCAGTAGTATTAACTACTAATGTGCCATCTGCAAATATCGTAATGAATTTGTATGTTAAACATCACGGGTTTCTGACCCATCATCATTAGGCATAGAGTAGTCCTGATGAAATTAGCAGGTTACACTATTCAGTAAAAACATACCTTGGTCCACTGAGGTTTACTCATGCCTGCAAATGTCTGCTCTTGTTTTGTACTTCCATCTGAAGACAAGAACAAATATTTCCATTTCCTCTAAAATGTTGACAGGTAAATCAGTGTTTCAACATTAAAGTAGGTCAGCCAATGTTGCATTATTCAGTGTAGCAACATGACACTTCTAAATGATAAAATATGGTCTAATACAAATTTCAAGTGATACAAGCATATATCTGCTTTCTGCAGAAGAAAAGTTGCTTTAATTTAAAATTGTCCCTCCTCTGTCTGGAAGAAAAATGTAAAGTATTACAAATCAATTCTTTTTGCCTGCCTATCCTCTTCATCCTAGTCAATACCTGGACAAACAGTCGAAATGAGGACAAGCACATATCTGTTCCAAGGAAGCACAAGTGACAGCTGATTTAAAGGAACATCATCAGCTTCAAATATAGACAAGTAAAAGCAAAAAGAAGAATCAGGTAAAACAAACTTCCTGGAGTCTCCCCTACTGATTTAGGGAGGTATAACTAAGCCATTTACTTTATTTTATCTGCTGTTTCTATTTGAAAACTCATACCCCTAGGGAAGTCTCAGTGCTCTACATCATCTATACACAGAAATAACAGTCAGCGGGAGAAGGAAATGAAGTAAAGCCTGCATGTCACCTGCCTCATTTGCAATAATTCTGCATAGCACTTTTAGTCACAGGAAGCTGGATATTTTCAGGAAGTGTTTATCAAACAACCACCTGTCCTTGAAAACAGTACAGAGAAATCAAAATTGTATCTCTAACAAGAAATTAATAAAATTATTTAAACCAAGAAATGCTGTTACAATCTCTTATTCGAACACATTATTCTGTCACAGACTGGTGACACCATGCACCTACTCTAAAGTTTCCTCCATGGAAAGGAACAAGATTGTTAAGGATGCAGACACAGGCCTGGAGTGCTTAGTTCAAGGTGCACTTTTCAGAACAAGAACCAAATTCTTGTACACTTTCTTTTTCTTTTTTCTCATGTCTTCTGCATAATTTAGGGAATTATTTATGAATTAGAAAGATCACTGGGTATTTGTGCACAGGCTCAAACAATAAACTATGGAGTACCCAGCCTGAAATGTCTTTTTTTTTTTTTTTTGGCATTGTAGAAAATAGGTTCCACATACTTGTTCATCTCTATGTTCAAGCAAATATACCAAAATATACAAGAAAACATCCTTGCAAATGGAACAGCCCATGATCAGAGCTGCAGCTGATGGAAGAAAAAGCTCTAGACATGTATACACACGGGAGCACACTTTGACATTTTCTGTACAAAAGGAAAAGATAAAAAAACTGCTGTTGGCAGCATTAAAAAATTTGGCCAAACATATGGGTGAGGAGGCTACTACCAACACTAGTTTTACAACTCACAGAAATTAAGGGGAGGAACTAGCTGAAACAATAATGAATAAAATCACTGATTGTCTTTCTCTTAGTCTTTCCCCAAATCACAAATACTATTTTCCAAAAGCTCATTTACAGCACATGCCAAAAAAACCAAAGCGCTGCATGACAGCATGTGTGCTCCTACATGCTGTTGATACCACACTGGTAAAGACAATAGCCAACTATTTTGATGGCATGGATTTCTACGGGTCTGCCTTCTTGAAAATGAACTCTCCGCACTTAGCTTGATGGTAAACAGGAGAATAAAGATCTAAAACTTCAGAACCATGCTTCTGCATCATTTTCTTCCAACACTCCTATCAAATACCTACCTACTCGAAACCACAAAGATATTTTAACTCTGACCACAGTTGTTAGCTGCACTGAGATCGTTCTTTTATACTCTCTGATCAATCATAACTGAATGCAATTAACATGTGAAAAGGCTTCATTGCTCTATCTGTTCCATTCACTGTATTTATCACAGAATGGTTCTTATTCATTTTTTTAAAGCAGATTCTCTTTCCTTTAGTACACTTATCACAGTAATTTAAAGACGCAAAACATCCTATTTGACCAGCACATTGTCACACAGCACCAGAGTGGGAGCATTTAAAATGCTCTTGACAGCTCTTGCTTCCATCCAGGTGATTCTAATTATGTTGCAGAGCCAGATTTCCTCAATATTTATGGATTGATATATACTATCATAAAAAAAAATGGATGAACAGGTTCAGGTGCTGTTTTTCCAAGCAGGAGTTGGCAGTGTCTGCACTGGAAAATGATAGCATTTGTTTGATTCCTCCCTCCCCCGCGAACACACACATTCTCCACACTCTCTGTGTTGTTGTTTTTGTGTTTTTTTTTGTTGGATGGTTGGTTGGTTGGTTGTTTTTTGTTTGTTTCTTCCTCCTCATTTTCTTTCACTAACAGTAGGGGAACGTATGGCACAGAACAATCACCTCCTCGCTGAAAGAAAACTTATGATAAGATGACATATCAGTTACTAATTTTAATTCGTTTGTTTTTATTGTGTCTTGAGAACACCAAAACAAGATTGTTTTTCCAATTAAAGTGTGAATCTCCACAGAAAACTGACTAAACAGTGACACCATGGGGTGCCTTGCCTGTTCACATTAATTAATTTTCACCTAAAATTACATACCATGCTAAGCATTCCAGCTGCTGCCCCTGTGTAATTAGTCAGGGGGAAATGAAAAAGGGGTGTTTTTCACTTGCCACATCACTAAACAGTAGGGATCAGGGAGCGTAACAGTGACGGCAGCTGGACGGCAAGACCCATCCCTGGGCGGATGGTGGGCTGAGGAGAGGTTTGGGAGTGCTGAGGAGATCTGGAGGCCCTGACACAGTGCCACAGACCTCAGCCTGGCAGGCCGGCGCTGCTCCAGGCCAAGGACAGCTCTCATTCCCTCTGTGTGCAAACTGCTCCTTCACGTGCACTTTGAAACATCCTTAATTTTCACTGCTGTTGATGCTAGGGGACGCTAACCCATAAATAGGAACTTTTCTCTCAGGAGCTCAACTCATTTCTCAGAGTTGTAAGGTCTGACCATGCCATTACCACCCGGGTGTGAGGTGACAGGGCTGGGGCATGGCTGGCATTAAGGCCAGGAATGAGACTGCAGGAAGCCCCGGCCCTGCCCTGCAGTTCACCCTGCACATGGGACCTGCAGGCACATGGCTTAGGCACATCCTAGTTCAAGTCACCACTGTCACACACAGGAGGGTCCCTCCAGAAGGATTACATGGAAGCAGATTTTGTTATACATTATATTCTTTGTAGTTCCCCTCATTCTGAACTATTCCAACTACATACTAGTCAGTGATGCTGCTGTAATGTCTTACCATTTTCTGCTGAGGTATCAGTGGGTCCCCATGCTGAACAACTCTGTGGTCAGGTTCTTATATTTTACACAGAGATTGAATAAAAACTGTTCGATTGCTTCCTAAACTGATCCTTCCCAAAATAGCAAAATAATGCTAAGTGCATATCAAGGTGAGGATGCTGCAACGGATCTAACTTCAGGGACAGCAAAGTTGTTAAGAGTGATCATTAAAAAGCTGGTGACAAACATACAAACAGAGATACATTTGTTTTTCCCATTTATTTAAGTACGAATTACTTGCATTCATTTTCACTAGGGAAAAAAATCAAGTTAGAAATTCAGTTTAAGAACATAAATTAAAAGATATTTCTGGAGATAAAAACTGAGGTACAGATGAAGTTCTGTGTTTTTAAAAACAATTTAATAGTCACATTCATATCCAACTGATTAATTTAAAGGTCTGTTATAACTTGGCTTTACCAGTAAATTCGATGATATCTCTGATTCAAGTAATTTACAAATCCAGAACTGAATTAATATTAATTATTCTAATTTTAGTCATATGAATGAATCCCAAATCAAGACTTAGGGTCCCACTAGATTTGGCATTTTACACACTAATATGACCCCCAAATCTCTAACATATATCTTAATATGCTTAAACATAATTAAAACAATAAAATTAATAAAAGATAAAGGTAACTATAAAACAAAAGCAGGCTGCAAGATTTTTTTTCCATATAGCCAACTGTCTTTCTCATTGATCCTGATCTTTATTTTCCCTCTCTTTCAATGGAATTTTCAGTCCTCACTTGCTTAGATGAGACCAGGATGAGGAGACAGATGAGGAATTCTATAGGCAGCTGGCAAAAGTTGCAAAATTGTCAGCTCTTGTCCTCGTGGGGGACTTCAACTTCCCAGACATATCCTGGACATGCAATGCAGCTCAGAGGAAGCAGTCTAGGAGTTTTCTGGAGAGCGTGGAAGATAGTTTCCTGACGCAGCTGGTTAGTGAGCCTACCAGGGGAGGTGTCCTGCTGGACCTTCTGTTCACAAACAGAGAAGGAGTGGTGGGAGATGTGGTGGTCGGGAGCTGTCTTGGGCAGAGTGACCATGAAATGGTAGAGTTCTCTATTCTTCGTGAAGTCAGGAGGGGGACCAGTAAAACTGCTGTCTTGGGCGGAGTTTGTGCTGTTCAGGACACTGGTTGGCAGAGTCCCTTGGGAGGCAGTTCTGAAGGGCAGAGGAGTCCAGGAGGGCTGGGCACACCTCAGGAAGGAAATCTTAAAAGCTCAGGAGCAGTCTGTCCCCATGTGCCCAAAGACCAGGCGGCATGGAAGAAGACTGGCCTGGCTGAACAGAGAGCTGTGGCTAGTACTTAGGAAAAAAAAAAAAAAAAAAAAAAAAAAAAAAAAAAAAAAAAGAGGGTTTATGATCTTTGGAAAAGAGGGCAGGCCACTCAGAAGGATTATGAGGATGTTGTAAGGATGCATAGGGACAAAATTAGAAAGGCCAAAGCTCATCTGGAGCTCAATCTGGCTACTGCTGTTAAAGACAACAGAAAATGTTTTTATAAATACATTAACAGGAAAAGGAGGACTAAGGAGAATCTCCATCCTTTACTGGATGCAGGGGGAAACTTAGTGATGAGAGATGAGGAGAAGGCTGAGGTGCTTAATGCCTTCTTTGCCTCAGTCTTTAGCGGCAATACCGGATGTTCTCTGGATACCCAGTACCCTGAGCTGGTGGAAGGGGATGGGGAGCAGGATGTGGCCCTCACAATCCACGAGGAAATGGTTGGTGACCTGCTACGGCACTTGGATGTGCGCAAGTTGATGGGGCCCGACGGGATCCACCCAAGGGTACTGAGGGAACTGGCAGAGGAGCTGGCCAAGCCACTTTCCATCATTTATCAGCAGTCCTGGCTATCGGGGGAGGTCCCAGTTGACTGGCGGCTAGCAAACGTGACGCCCATCTACAAGAAGGGCCGGAAGGCAGACCCGGGGAACTATAGGCCTGTCAGTTTGACCTCAGTGCCAGGGAAGCTCATGGAGCAGATCCTCCTGAGAGTCATCATGCAGCACTTGCAGGGCAAGCAGGCGATCAGGCCCAGTCAGCATGGGTTTATGAAAGGCAGGTCCTGCTTGACGAACCTGATCTCCTTCTATGACAAAATGACGCGCTTGGTGGATGAGGGAAAGGCTGTGGATGTGGTCTACCTTGACTTCAGCAAGGCTTTTGACACTGTTTCCCACAGCATTCTCCTCAAGAAACTGGCTGCTCTTGGCTTGGACTGGTGCACGCTTCGTTGGGTTAGAAACTGGCTGGGTAGCTGGGCCCAAAGAGTCGTGGTGAATGGAGCCAAGTCCAGTTGGAGGCCAGTCACTAGTGGCGTCCCCCAGGGCTCGGTGCTGGGGCCGGTCCTCTTTAATATCTTCATCGATGATCTGGACGAGGGCATCGAGTGCACCCTCAGTAAGTTTGCAGAGGGCACCAAGTTAGGTGCGTGTGTCGATCTGCTTGAGGGTAGGAAGGCTCTGCAGGAGGATCTGGATAGGCTGCACCGATGGGCTGAGGTCAACTGCATGAAGTTCAACAAGGCCAAGTGCCGGGTCCTGCACCTGGGGCACAATAACCCCAAGCAGAGCTACAGGCAGTCTTATGAGGAGCAGCTGTGAGAGCTGCGGCTGTTCAGCCTGGAGAAGAGGAGGCTCAGGGGCAACTTTATCACTCTCTACAGGGACCTTAAAGGAGGCTGTAGTGAGGTGAGGTTTGGTCTATTTACCCACGTGCCTGGTGACAGGACGAGGGTGAATAGGCTAAAGTTGCACCAGGGAAGGTTTAGGTTGGATATTAGGAAGAACTTCTTTACTGAAAGGGTTGTTAGGCATTGGGATGGGCTACCCAGGGAAGTGGTTGAGTCACCATCCCTGGAGGTCTTTAGAAGACGTTTAGATGTAGAGCTTAGTGATATGGTTTAGTGGAGGACTTGTTAGTGTTAGGTCAGAGGTTGGACTCGGTGATCTTGGAGGTCTCTTCCAACCTAGATGATTCTGTGATTCTGTGAAAAATTAGGTCGTTTTTCACAAGCTTCAGAGGCATTCCACATAGTATGCCTAATCCAATTCTTACTTTAACAAGCTGGACAATTTTCTTCAAACGACTTCAAGTTCAGTCAGTATCAGAAGTTGCTCCCTGTGCCCGACCTTGCCCCGCTAAATTACTGTGAAGCTTGGTACTGACCTCAGTGAACCTCAGATTTCATATACTGCTTGAGAGGTCAGGGAAGTTAAAGCTGAACCTTGAATTTAGTGATCCAGTTAAACCCAGAAAATGATCAGATCCAGTTGAACACTTCAAATCTAGACCCTGCCTCTAATGATAAGAAAAAAATCAACCTATCCTTGTTCTGACTACACACCAAGAAATATGAATCCAAGCTTAGTTTGCAACTGACACCTTTCAATTAAATCAGATAAACTGTGAGAATAGCACCTCTACATTCAGAAATGCCATCAACCAACACACCTGAGGTGCCTATAAACCATGATGTTGATGCTACACAGTACCTTCCAGATTTCCCTGCATTTAAGTTATAGTCCATGTGGAGCAGTAGCTGCTTTGAATATCTCAACACTTGGGCACCAAACATGAGGCATCTCATATCAGTTCCTTGAAACTAGATGCGTTCAAGAAATCAAAGGCTGGGTATGCCAAAAAGGGCACTGAAAGTCATTTTGGAAAGGTAGGCCACTGTGCTTTAGATCAGGAACAGAAAGAATAATATTGAAAAAAAGTTATGTTAACTCTTTCATAAATGAGGTTCACTCAAGTGGGCTGCAAAAAACATCATCTGCCCCAAGGAAATGAAGTCAGCACGCTGATCATGTTCTGCCCAGAGCTGACTTGTTTTCAGTGCACATCTCTAGACTCAATGCCCTGGGTTATTATTTGTTTTCTAAAACTATTCTCAAAAGTGTTTTTCTGAAACCTGTGTCTCTGGCTTTCTCAGGATGACACAGTACTGTGCAAGACATCATGTCTGATTACATCAGTCAGGCTGCATTAGGCTGTGTCAGTAACGACTGCCAGTGGGACTGATGTAACTGCGTGTGACACACCATCACACGGGTTCCTCATCCCTGCCATATGAGATGGATTTGGGAAAGGAGAACAGGAGAAAGGAAAGTCTCATACAAAAGACAATAAAGTTGAAAAAACCTACTCCTGTACTCCTTTTCCAAACCAAAATTGATTGAAAAACATTCATTAAATTAGGGACTAAAATAAGAATAATCAGGTGTAAAATGTCCCTGCGGTCAGGTGTGCAGATATCTGTGTTGTGCTGAGTATATCTTTTTAAAGAGTATGAAAACTGCAGGACAGAGCCCTTTTGCATGTAAGGAAGTAGTACTGATTTAAAAGCCTGCACAATCACCCTTCCAACACTTCAAGAAGAATGCTTTCCTCTAAGAATTCTGTGTATGTGAGCACAGCAGGTAAAGCCTGCTAAAAGCAGTCTAACACTTGGACACTTCTGGAAAACTGTAAAAATTAGGTGGATCCTAAGGGCTTCTGGTTACTGTTGTGCAATTAAGTATGATAGTATTATTAATCTTCCAGTCACTAACAGATTTCTAAGAACTCTTCCTGTGCCCTTCTGATTCTTTTGGCAGTGGCACAGGACCAGCCAAAGAGTTTGCTTCCCTCGGTGACTGACAGGGGATTACGGTCCGAGTATGCCCAGGCTGCAGAGCAGAAGCCAGGGAAGCTTGCAGTAAGAGATCTTTAAAAGCCTCAGTCTTTCAGTACTAATGTAGGCTTCACAGATGAGATTTAAGCTACCTTCAGCAATGCCAGCATTACAGAAGCCAGCACATTATTTGCCAGGATACATCCTCCCCAACCCTCAAAAAATGAGGCAGTCATGAGAATCCAAAACAAATCGAAGCCTGGAAAGCAGCTAGGACTTTCATATGGTACACAGCAGGGAAACAACAAAATAAAACAAAACAAAACAAGCTTCTTTAAGCTTCTTTCATAGCAGACCCCTTTCTTAAATCCCACATGAAACTGAGACCAAAATAATAATAATAATAATAAAAAAAATCTGACTAGTAACAAGCATAGAAGAGTCATTTATCCTTTTAACTTCCTACCATATCTTTTTTTTTTTCCACGGTCATTTGGAAAATTCTCATGGCCCAGCCCTGAGACAAGCTAGCTGTATGGGAGCTGTCACACTGCTATGTCCAATTTTAAACACTTTACTTGAATTGGCAGAGCCACATCTTGAGCAGCAAGACGAATCAGCGGCTCTTCATCTTCCAGCTTTGCCTCTCTGCTGAAATTACACAAGGCATGTTGACATCCTGTGTACCACCAGTGCCAGAAATTGGAGTTACCAAACAATTTGTGTAGGCTGACACTCACCTGGCCATAAGAGCTAACCAGCCTCATAGTATTGTAGCAGAGGAAATCACACACAATCAAACTCACCAAACTAAATCTGAGTTTACCCCACTGAAGGTTCATGGGAGGACAGTAGCCCCCCTGCGTTTTCTAAGGCAATAAAGCCTCAGCAAAGTGCTGTGGGGTTTGACAGTGCCCAGCGCATGGAAAGAATGCAGCACTACCAGCTAAGTGAACTCCTATTAATTAAATCCATTACAAATAGCAGGGATTACATCCCAGGTAATACTGGGGAAAGATAGCCTGTTGTTGTTTGCTGGCCGGTTGCCTCAGCAGTTGAGAACATTGTGCCCTACCAAAACAACCGTCACGCTGTGCCTTGCAGTGGCCAGAGGAAAGTGAAGTCACACCCACAGAGAAATGCATGCCACGTTCCAAGCCAACACATTGACCCTCAGTAACCAATCCTCTGCCAAGTGCTCAAGCCTGGATTAGTTTTAGCTAATGGCCCAGCTGCAGGGGTAGATGTGCCTGCCAGCAAGACCATACGCTCAGTTGGCAGTGCAATTCACAGGGAGGGGGAGAAGACTGCTGGAGTTAAACGCATCTTTGTTCTGGTTACAGCAGTACAGCTGACAGGACTTCTACCCTGTCTATGAATGTTTGTGTGCAGGTCTATAAGCCAGTCTTTTGGGTCAGCAGGGACTCAACCATACATAAGTAACAGATACAAGCTTTAAAGAGTGCTTACCATGTGGGTAAAATAGAGTGAAATATGTTTTTACATGTATGGACAAAAACGAACCCTTTAAAAAAAAAAAAAAAAAAAAAAAAAAAAAAAAAAAAAGATTCACTTATATTAAAGCATTCACTTTAAAAAAAAAAAAAAGAAAAAAAAAAGATTTCACGCACATGGAAACACCTATTCCAGACTACAAACACAGAGGCACTTAAATAAATTGACCGTGCTGAGCTTTCACCTCAAAGGCAAGTATACAACGAGCAGAGGAAGAAATAATTGGCCAATGTCGAGTCACACAGGTACATTTGAAGGTCCATCTCCATCCTCAAACTCCATTTCCAAATGCATTCTAGTGCTCTGATAAAAATCAGCCCTCAGTGTAAAAGAGGAAGTGAATGCATTTTTGCTTCATTTCAGCCTTATCTCCAAAGGTCATCTCTCCCCCCAACACATTTTGCTTGCAACAAAAAAGAGACAATATTTTCCATGATGTTGCCTCAGTAAATTGCATGAGTCAAATTAATTTGTGTGTCCATTTTGCACAAAAAGTTTTCTGAAGCCTAGAGCTCTGTACAAGAGAGCATGTATAAATTAACTGTCTTCGGGAGGATATTACATGAATATTAAAACTGGGAACTTGGTGTGCAAACTTTAGCATTAAAAAGCCGGACAGAGTGCAGAGCATAAGCTCATAGATGGGAATACAATTTACTATAAATGGCTTTACATCTCATGCACAAATGTTGTATTTGCCACTCTCCAACTTACACTCTGCTGAATATAAATAGAATTACAGGATATCCCTTGCTGGACTTCCAGTACGAAAGGAGTTAGTGATATTTCTAACTTTAATTGATCAAAATTCTAACTTCTGATTCTGCTGTCCAATTTTACAACCAGCCTCAGAGAAACAGTTTTCAACAAGTCTAGTTGAGTACCTAGTTCCAGAGACTTTGGTCAAATGCCTTCTCCAGGACACAGCAATTCTTCCTGCTTTCAAGATCTTTCTCCTGCCCAGCACAGTCACAAGGCTATAGGCACAAGGATACTAGCATCATAGTAATTTTTTTTCAGAAATTACTCTTCTGAAACACACAGCATCAGCATCGCAAGCCTCATCATCCAAATTTAGTAATTTCCAAACATTACCATTTCACAGTTCTTCATGCAGCTCTTTCTGCAGAGAATGTACAGCAGGCTTAGTCCTTCTACGGCTGCCCCCATCGTTGTCAGCTTAGCAGCTGAGACTCATCGGGGAGTTTCCTAGTCCAGAATTTTAAAAGGAAGTTATCAACCCTGTCCAGAGCACATGATGATCTAAAGAGAGCCTTAAATGTGTTAAACAGTGGAGCAGAACTTATTCCCTAGAAAGGCTCATACTAGAAAGCAAATTCACTGCCACTGGTGCACATATTATAAATTAAATTGTGAAGAGTTGACCATCCCAATGACACCTTGATCCTAGTCCTTCCCAACAATGATCAATGAACACAGACATGACTGAGGCATCTGCCTGGAAGCTATCCTCTAACCCAGATGACAGCAGTAGAAAAAATACGTTCAAGAGCTTGGCATCTGAGTCTTGCAGCTGTCAGAGCAGAGCGGCCACAGGTGTTACTTCCAACCATGCAATCCACTTGGGAGGGAGAAGGCAAATTAGAGTACAAATGCTACCAGCAAAACGGGGAGAACAGGGCAGACAAAACAAACAAACAAACAAACAAACAAACCACCAACAACAAAAAAACGCACAATTTCAAGTGCTACCATAGCAGCTTAAATGTGTTCTGCCTATACGTATATTGTGGCATAGACACAGTGAAAAAATTGGTAACCTTAAACTTGAGCATGTACCTTGAATGCAGGTGAGTTGGCACCTGCCAAAAACAAACAAAAAACACCACCTTAACAATAAGGGGGGATTAATTAAAATATATATATATATATATTTTTTTTTTTTTTTTCAGAACACTGAATGACTGCAAGGAAAAGATACAGTGGTTTTCTTTTTTCCCCCTCGATGATTGCTCAGTGATCTGGAGTTGTACGCCCTTTTCTATTCATTTTTCTTCTTGCTCTGTTTAGGCCTTCTCCTGTGGTCAGCTGTCATTTCTCATTATATGAGCCATCCATGCAAGATGCTGCTTCTAAAAGTGTCACCCTTACTCATGTCCTTTCTACTGCTATGTAAATGTATGCATGAAACCTAGTAATGTTAGAGGTGAGTCTGTAAAAATCTAGGTATAGGCTTTAAAGCTCTGCTACAAAATTTAATAAAATGAGGGAATTAAAAAAAATACGTTTAGGTCCAGTTTATAGTTCTCTTTTTCTTTTTAAAAAAGTATGAGATTATGAAGATGGAAAGCTGTAGAAGTAAGTCATCATAACAAGTTTTGCGTTGGCTTATCTTTTAATAGCAGATTTAACAATTTAAGCCAGTGAGATACAGTGAAATTGGTCCAAATGCCAGCTCTTTATTTTATAAGCACTTGCAATCTTACGTTTAAGAGGTCATTTGACTCAAATTCCAGTGAATAGCTGCAGAGGGACAATGATATCATACAGTCTACAAACACCCTGCATTTTTCTCTTGCTTTTAAAAAGAGACTATACAAGATAATATCCAGAAAGATTATTTTTACTTTGAATTTTGTCAAGGGAAGGGAAGGGAAGGGAAGGGAAGGGAAGGGAAGGGAAGGGAAGGGAAGGGAAGGGAAGGGAAGGGAAGGGAAGGGAAGGGAAGGGAAGGGAAGGGAAGGGAAGGGAAGGGAAGGGAAGGGAAGGGAAGGGAAGGGAAGGGAAGGGAAGGGAAGGGAAGGGAAGGGAAGGGAAGGGAAGGGAAGGGAAGGGAAGGGAAGGGAAGGGAAGGGAAGGGAAGGGAACATTACTCATGTTATAAAAGTAAACAATTTAACCATTTTTCTAATGAAATGTGAATTTCTGAAATGCTCCTGCTCTCATTGTTATATGCAGACTAATCCATCAGCAATTACCAGCAGCTGGAGCTGGCTTGCAGCGAAGTTGTGGTTCTAGACATGCAAAAGGTTCTAGACATGCAAAAAAACTCCCAATTGATCTTTCCACAGTTAACTTGCCTGAGCACAAAAATATTGTATTAGGACAGGAAGGCACAGAGTGCAAGGGTCTGTGAAAATGGAAAAACCTGCTATCTATAAAGGCCAAGGAACTCATCTAAACTTCCTAAGGTTACAGAATGAGGGTAATGGATCACCAGCAGCATTCATAGCAGAAGGTCATTCCCAGTGAACCCCAGTAAAGTCATTTCTTTCTCTCTCTTATCTTCCCTCCAGAACACACCTGCTCATAAGGTGCAAAGCTTTAGCAGCAGAATACTGGAGAAGTCATTGCAATGGCACAGTTCTGCAACACAGAAGTGAATTGGGGTTGTTACTGCTGCAACAACAGGAAGATGCAGCAGTAAATCCACTCATTCCAAATCCACTCATTCCAGGAGTGGATTTCACCAGTACCTCATTTTTGTGCAGATTTTAACACCCTTCCCCACACACCTCCACATCTTTTTTTTTTTTTTTTAAACATAGAAATCAACACAGAAGACCAGTAAGAGAATTTTGCTTGCAAAAAAAAAAAAAAACAAAAAACAAAAAACAAAAAACCTAATAACAATAGAAAGCGCTACTTCAATCACCTGAAGTTTAAATAAAAAATAATCTCTGCTTTTCCAGCAACATAGTAGATAAGTATTTTTGTAATTGTTATCAAATCCAAATGTTTTAACATCTAGATTCATTTCCCTTTCCCTTTGTTCCCTTTATTTAGAAACAAATCTGTAATAATCAAATATATGCACAATGCTAATTGACTTGATTCCTTAATCCAAACAAATACTGAAAAAATAGCTAAATCCCTTCCTATCCAGCCTAAAAAAAAAAAAAAAAAACAAACAACAAACAAGCAAACAAACAAACAAACAAAACACCTTTGCCCCAAACAAAATAGCTGGACCTAATTCTTCCATGTAGCCTTCTGAAAATAGAAGAAAATAGTTGCTGTATAACCACATCACGGCAACTATTAGATCATAGTCCTATAAATATGTGGAACAGGACACGGTTTAAGTGCCTTAGTTTTTTAACTGTGGCATGTTCAAACTATTAAGGCTAATTGTAAAAGTGGTATACATGGAGAACTTTCTACAGATAAATAAAAGGCTAATTCCATTAGTAGCCTATACAATTGGTCTCAATTCCAAAGCCTTTGCATTTAGGAATTGCACTTTGCAACTTAAAGTCTTGGAGCATGAGATGATTTAACTCAAACTGAACAGCTGATACTGATGTTTAGCAAACAGTTATTGTTTAGCCACTAGTTAAATTTCTTATCAGGGTGATGGTTACTTGATGTGGGGGTCCACACTGGGACCACAATGTCACACTTAATGATAATGCAGAAGATCAGATAAACACCAGCCCAAGGACCCATGGCTCCTTTTGGGTTTTGGGAGCCGCTACTCTGCTTATGCATGGGAATTTCACGAGGCATCAAAAAGATGGATAGCAGCTAATGATTACAATTCTTTTTCAGTATACTGCTAGCACTTATGATTCTGTATCTGTAGCAGAGCAAGTACCAGTGCTTCAGAAAATACAGAAGTTAGTGCACACAAGTTTTAGAAACTCTATTTTTAAATACCAATGGAATTTTAGCATGCAACTCATTTAGGTGCTTTGTTATCTAATGTCACCAGTTTGCAGCTAATAGTGCCTAAATACATTAATTGTAAATACATTTGATATACATGCATGACACAGCCCAATTTAATTTCAGTTAAAAAAATATATAATAATTAAAAAAAACTACTTTCATTGAGCTGTTATTTATTATCAGATTTATTTTACATGATTATCTGAAAGCATGATGAATTGTGAGAGACTTGCAATGCTGAAAACCATTTACAGCTTTCAAAACAGAAGGGAAAAAAAACAGGTATTGTTGTGTCCATTAATGCCCATCTTGGGATAAGAGACTGGCTTTCATTAAAGCCACAAAAGTCTATTACTGCTTTCCTGTCCTCGTTCTCTCCCCCTCCTCCACTCCAAGTTCCCATTACAGACTGCAGCACAAGTTTTTCAGATCTGATGCCTGACAGTGAAACGGAGAGACTATTAAAGCATTGTATCCAATCACCATCCCAACTCTCAATGTAAGTTAGATACAACCTACAACTCGCAAAGCCTCCTATTTCCAGTGACTATGAACAATGGACTAAATGGGGTACATTATATGAACTCACATCACCAGCCTTTTCCAAAACTCTAATGTATCCTGCCTTGTCCAATATCTTTTCAGTGAGATGAATAGAGAGATCTGAACTACGGAGGCATCAGGCTCTGCAAAAGTCAGATGGGTGATTTAGAAAAATGGGGAATGCAGGAAAATGTCAAGGTAGGCCTGTTCTAGGAAGGATATGACTCATAAATCTCAGGATGTCCACACATTTGCTACTGATATAAACAACCATCTGAAAATATAAACGGTAAATACAGAGGTCCCATCACAATGTACTAAGCTCCATCTTAGCGCAGCAAATATTTTTTCTGGAACAATGTATTTTTAAAAGTAATGTCAGGTGTTTTTCTTCCCGTCCCAATGCACATTTTTGCATTCCAATGAGTTTCTCAGCCCCAATGTGATGGGACCCCAACCTGACAATTAGCTTTAAAAAAAGAAAGACTGAAGCAGCATCTGGTAGTGCATAGACCAAAAGATGGAAGGAAATATAGTATTTATGTTCTGTTACCCCCATCTGCATTGTCTTCATCATGATGGGAAGGACTATTACCTGTCACTATCGGAGATACCCTAGGGATCTGAAACATCCATGTAAGATCACATATAGTTGTTGTGAGAGTTCGTAACAATTCCCAAGAATGCATGGTTAGCAAAACAAATACCAAACCACCATTATCTATACAACCCCCTGATAAAGTAAGGTTTCTTCAATTCATAATTTCTGTGACTTATTTTTAATTGTAATTTCAAGATTGTTATGCTCATGAATAATTACTAACCCAACATAGCTTTCTTATTATGTTTAAAAATGTGTTGATTTTCTAGGCAATGTACCTTCTGTTTCATAAAGCTATCTACTTCAGATATTTAGATACTTCAGCTCTATTCATTACATAGGTAACTAAGGCTTCAGTAGAACATTATTATGCTAATTAAGGACTAGATACTTCAAGGTGCCAACCATTTCTCTAACCAGAAAAAATGGTACAATGTTGATGTAATTTATAGGATACCTCACTGCTGCAATGTGGCAACACATGACACTGCACATCTCAAAAACATTGTTAAAAATGTTAAAACTTGTTAAAACTTGCTAAAAAAAAATAAATCAGTCCATCTAGACGATATCATTAAAAAAGCACCCTTGATTTGTTTTATGATGGGACATTCATATAACCAAAAAAAAAAAAAAGTGAAACTCACCACTGAAGTTCATACAGCTGTTTGTTTTTCCACCTGCCTGCAACAAAAGATCTCCCTCAAACCTCTCATCTGGATTTCCTAACAGAAAATCATATTAAGTAACAAACTATAATTTCCTTGATGACCTGTGCTCATTAAAATCTATGTTATTAGGTAGGATTGCTGTCTTGATGTCATTAAAAGACATGTTATTAAGCTACTTCACAGTGAAAGTAACAGCAACCAAATAATTTTTCCATATTGTGGAAGTGGATTAAATACCAATTATGGTCAGATACTGAATTTCCTGGAGTTGGATGGGAGATTTGTTGCTTGTATTCAGAAGACCAGGACAACACCCTGCATTCTATTTGTGTTTTAAAGATCAAATTCTGTGTTCATTTAACAGGCCATTTACTGCTGTGCTGAAGATTTTTAGGAATCTGAAAATGTGCCCAGTGATTTGAAGCTGTACAGGAGCCTCTGTTCACGTGAAGCTTGGGTAACTGCTTTAGATTTTGTGTATGCCTTCTGTATTTGCTGAAGATAAACAACTCTCTAGTCAGACTTTGTCTTTATGAACCATGACTAAACGCTATGCTCAGTTTCAATTTACCAGATGAAGGCCCTAAAAATGTGCTTCTTTTTTTTTTTAAATTAGTTTTTTTTTCCTTGTTAACATTTCCATTTGTATTCCGGTGTAGGTGAAATTCATCAGCTAAAAGGCCTCTAAAGTACGCAGGCCCAGGTGATGAGACAGAAAGATGGGAAGAAAGATAAGCTGTAGGCAAAGCACATCAGCTCCCAAACAGCATCTGGGAAAGCAGTCAGGTGCTCTCCATGTCCCCCTGGGATGCAGCAAAACTTCAATATGACACAGTATGGTCAGACTACAAAAGCTAGCCCATCTGACTGTCAGAAATCAAGACTGCTGTAATTCTAAAAATAAAGACCAAAGACTGCCATAAGGTTTGTTAGCTCACAGATTAACCACCAGTTTCTAGCTAGCAAATCAAGAAATATTTCACAAGGTGAAATTCAAGTTCATCTGGCCTGGTTTAATTTGCTAAACTAATGATGCCCCTAGACTTTATTGCAAGAATAGCAATTAGCTATTTTTTTCTTATGTAAATGAAAAGATTTAGCTTGGAACAAACCAAACCTGTGATTTTTTTTTTTCCCTTACACACAAGGAAAAACATATTTGACATGAAATGTTCCATTTGTTCTAATGTAAAACCTAAGGACAGCTTGGAACCATCCAGATGAAGGAAAGTGACATACACAATAATATGCAAGTATATTGTTTCTGATCATCTCTCTAAATGGCTGCTAACGAAACTCCAAGCTCTTCAAAAGAATTACTAACTTTATGCATGTCCAAATTGTCAAAAATTGCTTTGCATGTGGTGGAAAGGGCAATAGAAAGGCTGAAAAAGTGTCTGAGGTGAATCTCAGTAACAGAGCTGCATAGAACAACTAGTGAAGAAAAAAAAATCTCAGGGGGAAAATAATGAAGGAAAGTTCTGTTATTATTTATTTATTTTGGGCCAAATCCAGAAGCAGTACACCTGTACCTTTTCCTTAGGATCTCTCCTAAATCTCACACTGCATTTCCTCAGTCTTCTCCTTTGCCTTTCTTTCACTTCTTCAGATAAATGTTTATGACCTCATTCAAGTGCCCCGCTTCCTTTACTCTTTCACTCTCTGTCTGTGCTCCCCAGTATCTGTCCTCTATTATCTCTGGGTCCTTATTCAATTTCTCACCATCTATCATCTCTGCAGAAGTCTTCCCATCACCACATGAGTTTTCCAATATGTAGTTCTAGAAACTGTATTTCTCCAGCATCTGCGTGGGGAAAGCCTGCCTCCATCTTATACTATACACAGCGAAGCTGAAATTTTCGCGTTACCTACAGTTGGGGTTATTATAATACTGTCCCTCCTTATTACTTCTTAAAACTTAATTTCTTTTCCCTGGGTTTGTTTTGGTGGAACTTAGATTTTCCTATAAACTAGAGATCGAAAATGCAAGAAACATCCTTGTACAAATTATCCAGGAGAGTGGGTTTGCTTGGCTCAGATTCCCGCACCCCTTCTGGGGATTCCCACGAGTTTCATTGGCAGTCACTGCAGCCACAAAGGATACAGTGTGCTGGGCTCTTTGTAGGACCAGAGCCAAACTCCCGTATAAATGACTATACAGTTCTGCAACACAGAAAATATCTGTATGAAGATCTGAAACCCCCAGGACTTAGATAATTAATACATATAATTAATATTATGTTAACATAGGCATTTGCATGTTTTCTGAAGTATCATTTGTTTCTTTTTTTATACTGATTTTCAAGGAGAGACTTAATATTTGATCTTTTACCCACAGAGGATTCTCTAACTATAGAATCTTCTATGTGCAATTTTGTTTACAATGAGGAAATCATTTGTTTTAGGGCAGAATTGTTGATAGCTTCCAAAAACAAATACAATATCTGACTTAATAAAGAGATTATATATCTAATGGATTTATGAGGCTATAAAAAATATTAAACCCATGAGAACTCAGCTTACAGTGGCTCATAAGTGTTATTTCCAGCTGCTAAGTTAACATTTCATGGTATCATTATGCAACTTTTTCAGTCCCACTGGAGATTTTTTTCTATTCTCACTTCTCGAATGAATAGCCTGAAACGATGTACTCCCAAACTGTTCCAGCTGAAAATCTTAAGACACCCTGTTGAGAATCATAGTTAGGTTATTATTTCTGGAAAATACAAACATTTGCTTCCCAAAACATCCATGGATGCCATATTACTGAACAGTTATTTCTTATTCATCTTTCAGCTATTTTATTAAACCTTTATGAAGTTATTTTCAAAACAGACAACTGAAAATGAAGCATTACCACATGTCTTATTGTTAAGATAAAGTTCATGAAAAGCACAGGGATGATTAATTGGTCTTTACTTAGAATGTGATAGGTTTTCTGCATCTGTATTTGTCATAGGGAGTGAATGCAATGAGGATTTCCAAATATAGCAGGTGTCCTCTCACGGCAGTGCCACTGGTCACTTTACTGATTTGTTACCCTACTGCACTAGAAAATGCTCCATTTTGGAAAGATGAACACAAAAATAAAGAGGATATAACATAAAAAAACTACTAAAACTGGCTCAATTTGGAGACAGACCTTCAGCCAACAGGAGAGTTCTCTTTCTGTTTTAACTGCAGACAGGATTTCTACCAGACTAGATGCTAAGAGAATAATTCAAAGTTATGCTTTCTTAAAAATTGTGTCATTCTTTCAGCTGGACCCTTCAAAATTTGAGGGCTTGTGTGACTTATAGCCAGCCTCAGTCTAGCTGCAGCACAGGTGAATCCACACCTGGGAATCTCAGTATTTCAAGCCACATGGGGCTGAGAAATGATTACAAGAGAATTGAAAGTAAATTCAGCATCTTATCACAGAATTATGTAATAATGTATCAACAACATTAAATAACAGAAAGTTTAGGCACAAAAATCTTAGCTTCAGTGTCTGGCGATACAAAGAAATGTTGCTATTGAGGCATCTTTTTTGAGAAGTCAAGTTCCTACTCAGAACAGAGTGACAATATTATCAGATCGCAGAATAATTTGGGTTGGAGGGGACCTCAGGGGAAATATGGTTCAATAACCTGCACCACTAAGGTCAGGTTGCTCAGGACCTTGTCCAGTCAAATTATGAGCATCTGTAAGGACAGAGATGGCACAGAAAGCTCTAGGCAGTCTGCTCTAGTGTTTGACCACCCTGATGGTTTTCCTTTCTAAGTGGAATCTTCCATGTTTTACCTTGTGAGTCTGACGTCTTCACATTGGCTTCAGCCATGGTATTATTCAACTCTTCTGCATTTTAAAGTGTCAGATTTTGAACACAGATGTGTCCTTTTTGTAACCTTGTACCGCTCCTATCAAGACCCTGCTGCCATTGCCACTACAGCTGTTGGCTTTAGTTGGAGCACAAATATTTACAGGAGCACAATTTAACAGGTCCTTAGTGAGAAAGTTTTTTCTGTTTTGGCACTCTCACCTGGTAAAGGCACGCACTGTGCTTCCTTCCCTAGCAAATTTTCCATATTGTGTGACAGTTTTAGACACACACAGAGCACCACTTGTTAGTCCAAATCCAAAAGCTATTTGTATGTGTTAACCTGTGGAGCAATAAAATATCTATTGTCTACCTGGCAAATGAAATTTTAGTGCTACTGAGACCATGGGGGTTGGACTTCTGATAAGGCCAAGGTCTCAGGCAGTGCCCTATCCACTACCACTTACTCAGAAAGCTACCTGCAGCTCAGTATCATCTCCCCACTACAAAATTCAGTTCTAGCTGGGAGAAAGATTACAAACTTTTATGTGAACTAACAGAAAAATCTTACACTGAGATCCACAAATTCCTCATTAAAGGTAATTAAGACAGACACAAAGATTGAGACAGAAATAACTTGATAAAGCTTACTAGTCTGTAGTTTGGAATGAATCACATTAGATGATTTTATCAATCCCTGTTTATAAACAAAAAGATAAGAGAAAAAGAAAAAAAGAAAAAAAAATCAGTAAACAAATACAGGCAAGACCTAATGAGCTCCACCTGAGGGATGATAACGGTTGCAACAGTTTATTGTCAAATAGAAACCATGATGTTTTCCTTAAAAAAAAGGAAAGGTTTTCCTTGTTGTGAGGGCAGTAAAGGGGATTTTGGTCATTCTTTTCAAATAAAACAACTTCTGTTCACTTCTACAATTTATTTTAATAATATTAACTGTAATCATTGGATTCTTATTGCAGTGACTAGTAAGGAACTGTACAAGACCAAATACATTCCAACATTAATTTGTTTTCCAAAAATATTATTCAAAAGTGTTTTTAAAAAACAAAAACATTTCCTGAAATTAAGTATAATTGTTTATAAGCTATAATCTTTATTTCCACTAAGATTGATCTTGCCATTATCTTTTAGTAATACCATAAAAAGCCTCCATTGCAGGTGACTGCTTCAGGAATACAGTAATTTCCTTCTCTGAAGCTAATAAGGTTACATGCCACTGTTACTTCAGGATGACATATATTATAATAGCCCTCTTTTTTCATTTTTATTTATTTATTTATTTATTTTTCCCAAATTATTTTGCATTCAAAAGTTTCCTAATAATTCCTCCCAGACATGGAAAAATTACTGGTAGGAAGCCAACTTTCTATGCTAGCTTTTTTCACATATATCCATACATCTGATTCATTTTTTTTTAAGATACCTAATTATATTCCTAAGTTAACTTTGCATTTTAACAGATTGTGTTTTGTATGCAAGCAATGCAGTTTATGACCTGTTTACATTTTAAATCTTTTGCCCCTCTATGTTTTAAAAGAAGCCATAAAATTTGTTTTCTGTTACAGTGCTGCAGGGGTCTTGACATTTGCTTTATAATATATAAAGCAAATATATATATAAAATATATATAATATATATATTATATATATAATTATATATAATATATAATATATAAAATTATAAATATGTTATATGTAATATAACATATATATTATATATAAAGCAAATTTAAATAATAAATAAATAAACTCAAAACCACACCTCACACATGCATCTTTTCAAAACTTATTACATTACTTCAGCACTGAGCAAAGAGGGTATATTTTAAGTATAGCCACACATTCAACTGCCTTCAGTTTTGATTTACATTATTATTCTATACTTTAAAAGATTTTGAGCTTGTAAACATGGTGCCAAACTCTAGGGTATTATGCTGGTGCAAACAGATGATCAACAAGAAGAATCAACTTTAAAATACTCTGATTTGATGTAGAAATGACATAGACTGAGGTAAATTGGGGAAAAAAAAAAAAAAGTAGTTAGTATTAGGCTGCAAAGAAGAGATTACAATTCAATGGGGGAAAAAAGTACAATATGAGAAGCTTGAAAAAAAAAAAAAAAAAAGAAAAAAAAAAAAAGAAAATCACAGAAGTTGGTCTGCCAGAGGTCAAGTCAATAAGAAAGAGTCTGACTCCAGGCCCATACTCAATATGTCAATTTTTACAGAAAACTCAGAAACTGACTTTCTTCAGAAGAAACGTATGTCATTCTAAATTTAATTCATTCACTTTTGTTCATAAAACTGAAAAGTATAAAAACACCTGCAAAATGTGCAAGGAAACAGAGATTTGAGCACAAAGTCAATAAAAACGTTCAGGAAGGCACATCTCTGCAACCACCAGCAAGATGCCCCACTATAACCATGCAGCTGACTACTGTCCCCCGCTGGTTTTACACACAACATTGGGCTTATCATAAGAAAACATTAGGACTAGGCATTAGTTTTATGTCTGTGAAGCAGAAGTAGCAGGGCTAATGCAAAGCAGTAGGGTACAAAGAAATAGTTAGGCCTACACAGATCTACTGGAAAGGAAGAAAAGAGAACAATATCACACTCATTGATCCTTACTTGGCAGGACAGGGTCAGAGTCTTAAATATTTTGTTTTATGAACTGATTACAGCACTTGTGCTTTTAATTTTTTGGCATTAAAATTTCATAAGACCTTTAATGTTGACTTACTGCACATTTACAATAGCCACACTGATACCATCGACCATGATGACTCTAAAAGCTTTTTAACAAACTATATGGACTATAAACTAGCCTTGACAAAGTAGCCTTCTGAGACTTTCAAATGCGGTAATGTAAGCTTTAGCAGGGCTTCTTGTTAATTCTTCATGTTAGTCTGAAATTTAGGTTTTCTTTTTGTTAAACTTCAAAGTTACTAAAAAGCTGTGTAAATCAGGTGAGGTGAGGATTTTTGGGGTTGGTTTACAAACTTCTCATAGTTGCTGTAGCTCATATTACCTTGGTTTTCATTGAATTTCCATCAGTATCTCTCAGGATGTACAATAAGGTAGAACACAAAATGCTCCGTCCACCCTCCTATGTACTACTGAATATACTATGTGTATTGTGAATTCAGTATTGTATGCAGGGTTTTTTTTTGTGTTTGTTTTTTTTTTTTTCTCCTCCAAATTTTGGAGGAGATTCATGAGCAGCTTTGGACCTGATTCATGAGCAGCTTCTGATTTTCTTGGATGTATTATTTGTATCTCATCTTCCTTTACAGCTAATAACTTAACTGCAGGAAATTTGTAGTTCACCTACTCAAAATTCATACTAAGACAGTTAATTCCATTTGGAGATTCAGTTCACGTGATATTATTTCTCCTCCCAAACTGGATTAATGTAATTATTTTATGCAGTATGCAAATACCCATATTTAATACAGACAATTTTGACTTTTTAAATGTTTGTCTAAAATTTCCTCTAGTTTCTTCAACTTTTCTACTTGCTTTCCACTAACATGGTCTTATGTAGAGGAAAAAGTCTTTTTTCCGTATTTTACCATTTAAGTAATATTTGCTAATTAAAACTAGCCATAATAATCACAATCATAATTTCTGTAATTTGCACCTTCATAAAAAAATATTCTTAAAAATGCATCACAAACCAGGAACAATATGTTTCAGATTTTATTATTAATATATATGGATAGCGTAAGGCAATCCTCCAGGAACCTGAAAGGGAAGGATGAAAAAGATAAATGTATTTTAAAGCACCCTTAATATTTAGTACCCAATCAACTAATAAGAAGGCTGTCACATTAATCAGAACAGCTTGAAGCTGCCCCAGGTAATCTGAATCTAATAAAAACGGACAGTCCCATCACTTAATTCAGGGTGTACAGGCTTCATCACAACTCAAGCCATGATCCTTGATTTCTCCAATCCACTTCAGTCAGTCTACATCACCTTCATCAGCCTGAAGAAGGTTAAGACTGCACCATCCCTGACCATGGTAAATTACTGCCAGAGAAACGGTTTCACCTAGGGCACTTAATACCACATCAGGGAGTGCAAAATACTGCCTCAGCAAAACCTTTGTAGAGAAGATAAATAATGAGCCAGAAACAAAAAGAAACAAAAAACTCTTTGTGTATGCTACTGCACTACATATGACCACAGATCACAATTTCTTCATGTAGATATGTCACAGGTTTGAGCAGTATGAAAAATAAGTCAGCATACTTTAGCTTTCAGAAAAAAAATAAAAATAAAAATAAATTAAATGATAGTTTACTATTGAGTTGACAGAAGATATTTCTCCCTCTAATCATAACCACTCTGTTTGTATATAAACTTTTTCTCCCCTTTCAACACCTTTTTTAAGGTACGTTTTGTTAATTATCCCACAGGATAAGGAATGTACGAGCAACATTACAAGTAGGATATTTGCTTGTAAATGGGATTGGGAAAGGCAACTGAAAGACAAGTAGAAAGGTGAAGAGTTGAAATATCTGCTGGAGTCTTGTTTGTTTAGATTAGCAACTGATTACCACTTGCCCACATCAACTGCAATCAACAGTACTTATATTTATCCTTGGCATTTCCTTCTGAGCTATCAATCAAAACATTTCTTTCTGGTTTTCATGTTAATGCCTTCTTCTAATCTCCAATATATGTGCACTTAGTCCCTAATTTGACAACACAAGTATTATTAAAAGTAGGAAACACTCAAATAATTTAGTGAATATGGGTGAATTTTTGTTCCTGATTCAAAGCTTATGCTGTCCTTAGCAGTTTAGCTGAATTGAAGCTTCAATAAGGTGAAAAAATGCTCCAAACGCTTGAAAATTTACTTTTCTAATAAAAACTAATGAGGAGTATTTAAGACTATTATTCTGTTTAGCAATAAATTATCAAACCCCAGTTTGTTTCCTGAAAATAATGTTTTAACTGAAAACACACTTACAGAGCTTGAGCTGTAGATCCATCAGCTCTTCCTGACAACTTAAAGATGTTTCATCTTTATGAGCATCCTCTAAATGTGAAAAAAAAAAAAAAAGCTTGAAGATTATTAGTTTATATTCACTATAAAGATTTAAAATATATACTCATGCTTGATTCATTTCTTGGAATTGTTTTTGTAGTGTTTTTGTTTGTTTGTTTGTTTGTTTGTTTCTTAATATAAATTCCACTAACCTATTTCAGCAACTATTTAATACTGCTGTCCAAATATGAGTGTAGCAGAACCTACCATTCTCAAAGACTGCAAGCAATACTAGCATGTTTCCCAAGTAGAGCAAGTGTAAGACATTTCACTTCATAGGAGAGCTGCAGTGTTCTTTTGCACGTTTACATTGCATCTCTGGGTACACAGACATACCCTCTAGTTTGACCAGTTTCTCCAAATGAATTGCAACATGCAAATAAATTTTCAGTGAGTTCCTGGTATTGTTAGAATTGTCTTAGATCTCCTCACTAGTATGATAGTCAGCTTCTGAAAACGTACTGAATTATTATTTTAAATACAAGTATATGAAACTTTCAGACGGATAGAACCTTATGAATGACTTCTCAAAACCTAAAAGCAAGGCAAAGACTTTGCATTTAAAGTGATTTTTTTTTTTAAGGGTTTCCTGAAAAGCCCTATTTTCACGACCATACTTAGTGATATCTAGCAGGATACCATAAAATACAGGTAGCCTGGAATAGAATGGCATTCATTTACATACAGATGAGCTCATTACTATTGATTTTTTTTTGTATCAGCTTTGATTCAAAATTTGAAAGATGCTTTATGAAACTTCATAAAATATTAAGCTATGGTATGGCCATTCTGTTATCAGTGTCCATTATTAATTCTTTGTACAAGTTTTTACCTGCATTTTAGTAACCATTATTTCATATGTTAATTTGAATCAAATTCATCCCCCCTCGAAATCTTAATCTCTGTTAGGAAGTATTTACAAGTATAAAGTGCATTGCATCACCATGTCTTGAGAAGTTTATGCTATATGACAAGCTACCAAAATGTGAGCTCATATTTTAATGGAACCAATAGGCTATACTTTCTGTCAGGGAGATGTGTCTTCTACCCATCACTTGAAACAACATCAAATTTAAGGGCAATCTGCAGAAACTTCCTTGAATAAATGTTGACTGCAAAAGGATTGACAAATATCTTTTCAGAAGCCAGTTCTTAATGAATATGCTGGGTTTTCTTGCTTTGAAACAGCAGAAACACTCTACAATCTACTGCATAGTGAGTGAAATGGTACGCTCCCTTCCAAAATCCTCACCTAGGTAACTCCAGGAGATATTTAATTTCCCCCTCCCCCAGCCCCCATGTTTGGATACTCATTAAGATTTACTATTTACAGAATGACTTTGACTGAATTCATGTTATAGTTCATGCCTTCTTTTACATGGTAATAGCATGAGCAGGCCCATGGGACTTGCACTATCTTAGGAGACAAACCATTAAGAAATATCAACCAGAAGGATGTTGTACACCTTCAGTGGTGTTGTCAACTCTTTCCTCGGCAGAAGGCCGCCGTAATTAAATGATTGTTGACAATTTAATAATTTAATATGAAAACCTTACAAGTTATCCAGGAAAAAAAGCGGGGAGGGGGAGGGGGGGAAAGGATTCTATCCTAATGCAGCAGTACAGACTGGAATGTGTGCAATAAACTTGACCACAATGTTGAAAATTATCCCTAAAGAAGTGATGTCCTCCTAAGCTGAGGTGGTGTAACTGAATGAGGAGTCCCATGCCTCAAACAGCAAAAATATGATGCTATGAATGTAATGAGAGGTAAAGGTACCCACGCTGTCCAATTAATGACCTTAGTCAGAAGCCCCTAGCGATGACCCGTAGCCCCTCATGTCACAGAAAACCCAGCTCCTCCTCTTGCCTCACTTAGGTCTGTCCCTCACCTCACACCCTGCACACTGCCACTTTGATGCACTTTCACCCTGACAAAAGTCAGAGTGCAGCCTTTCACCGCTGTGAGATCCAACTGGCTTAAGCAGTGATTAAGCACACAAAATCAAAAGATGAACAATGCAAAACGAAAAACCTTGGAGTTGGCCAAATACTGACTGAAAATAGCCCAGCTTGAGGGCCTAACCACAAAATTTCAGCGGGATTTCAAAAGGTGGTTTAGAAACCGACCCTGTTCTTTCATGCCAGCTTTAGATTTTTCTAAAAGGTGCTGCAGTGTACAATCCTATTCAGATAGCCCTTGGACTACAACCCTTTCCATCACTGAGCATGAATTAATAATTTCTGAAGTGGCAGATTTTAGTTTAAACATTGCAGTGCATCACTGTTAACATTATAGCCTCTGAAACTGCAGATTGTGTACTATTGTTCAAGAGTTTCCTTCCTGCAGAGTTTTTGGAGGAAACAAGCGTTCATGAACAAAGCTTTGCTAATTAGCTCGGAGCCTGCCTGTCTGAAGGGGCCATCAGTAATGAAAAATGAGACACAATCAGCGAGAGACTTCAAAACACAAGAAATTGGCAAGAAGAGCACAGCAAACCGAAACATAATTGTATTCTAAATATTGCATCAGCTTCAAAATTAAAAATATATAAATACGGGAAAATTCTTTAACAGGGATGATAAGCATAATTGGAAGGTATAGAGAGTTGATTAACACATTCAGACAAACCCTTTGTATTTGGAATACATTATTCTTCTCATGTGCTGGTGGGTAAATATCTAGCTTTAATTTCAACACTTTTTTATGAATTAGCCATGCTAGAGAACCATTGAGGGTATCAGCAAAAACACACTTGAAATTCCATCTTTTGCACTTGAAATTTAGCTTATACAGACTTGACTGTTTGTCATCGAGAAGATCTCATATGCATCAAAACAAAATGAGAGAGGTTTCTGCAGTGCTTAGCAGAACATTCCAGAGCAAACACAGAGATTTACGAAATGAAAGATGTCATCCAGATACTACATTAAAATATTGATGCGTCTTCACAATAGTATAGCTCTAAACTGATAAACAACAAAAGGTATATCAAAAGTCCAGCTTTATAATCTGATTAATAATGACTATGTAATAGAAGAACCCACTCCAAGATTAATCAACAAAATGATTGCAAACTTTGAGCACTGCAGACACAAAGCATTTAATAGTGATGTAGTTTATCATAAGGCCCTAATACAATGCAATCATTCAATTATATCCCGAATCGTTTCCAAGAAACTGTTTATATTTATATAAAATGCTAGGGTTATCTAGACAGCTAGACATAGATTTTTCTAGTTTTTGTTTGTTTGTTTGTTTTTCCCTATGCTAAATTTCTCAGCAAAATTACAGAAAAAAAATCTCCAGTATTAGAAACTTGCTTTTTTATGCTCAGATTATTCCCATAAGAGAGATGTGTTATCAGAATCTCTGCACTGCAAATTAAAATATTTCCACTACATTTAAGTTTCCAAAGACATTTTCTTTGAGCCAGAACTGCTGCCCTTTATGAATAAGTCAGCTAGAAATTGGACTAGGCTTTAAGGGAAGACACTTTCCTTTTCACTGTACCTTATATTTCAGTGATGTCTATACTCATTCCACGTTAATAGACTGCATCAAGGCAGACACCCAAAATAGCAAAAGAAACTATTGCTGTAAATTTTCAAGTTCGAAGGAGAGAAAAATTAGTTGCTAACAAAAAGTCGCATTTGGATTCTTCAGAGAAAAGCCACAGGCATGTATCAACATTTCTAACATCTAATCGAAGCTTTACTTAGTCTTTGTAAACCTGTCAAAGTTTGACTGTGACTAATTGTCTGGGAGATCACTGATAATTTCATAGAAGTCATCAAGGTCTATTGCATGAACTTCTACATGGAGTTGGAAAATTTATATTAGCATGAAAGAACATAAAATCTTCCATTTATAAATGGTTTGGGAATAGACAGAAGACGGAACTATTTAATGAAATACATACACCTATGTAACACAGGAAATAGCTAATAATGTACAGAAAACACTTCTTTATGAATGAAGTGTATGGAAGTAAGGAAATTGAGAGCAAGCTGTGTACTATAAAGTTTATGCACCACATGTATTTTCTATTTACAACTTTCTGGCTTCTATCATTTTTATTTCAGAGTCATTGTGTCAGTTCTTTCTCTACGGAAGGGCACAAATATTGGCTTGCCTTTCCTATACTGCTAGCACAAAACAACAGCCCCCAGGCACCAGGAACTATTTTCAGAAAAGCAGTATTTATGCACATGTACACACACAGATGCATCATGTATAAGCACCTCACACAACAGTTCATTAAATTGGATGGAAGTGATAGAAAAAAAAAAAAAAAGAAAAAGAAAAAAAAAGAGAGAAATGAAGTAGAATCAGTAATCCATTATTATTTGCTTCATGCAGTGGTAACATACTACAGAGCATTTCTGTAACCATAAAAAAAATCATTTGAACACTGTCGCTGATTACTCAGACAAAATGTCTAGTAAGATACAGTGCACATACATGTGCTTATTTTTTAAACCAGGTGTTCCCAAGCAACTTGCAGGGAATGCATTTTACTGTATATAAAGTTTGTAGGACAACAGCACCAATTTTCATCTGAGCCAAACTTCTGGACACTAAGAGTCCGTATTAACTAACAGATAGCTCCATGTAAAATGTAGCAGTAATTTTATTGTGAGAAGGTTCTAGTAATAAAAATAATTAAAATACAAGATAACTTAAATGCACATCTTTCAGGGCACTCTGCTGTTTATTTATGCTGTTCTTTGTATAGCCAGACAGTCCTCCATATCAGAGTAAACACACCAGATTGAACAGACCACCACTCTAAATGGAAACTCAAAGATTTCTATAAAGGAATTTTCCTCCACTGGTAAAGAAGAAGCACTTGGGTTTATCCCACACGACCCAAAATAACCCTGATTACTTTATCAAAACATTATGATATTAACAACTTCTAGCTTTCATGAAGAATGAGACTGCTCATACTAAAAACAGTAGGACACTTTTTTTTTTCTTTATTCCAAATGAGGAAAAAAAGATTTATTTTGATTTATCATTGAAAGAACTTGTACAATTGGAAGAGATACATATGGGAAATAATGATGGAAACTATTTGCTGATAGTAACATATTTACTAATTGCTTCAATCCACAGGAAGTGAAAAAATATCCAAAAGTTCCTGGCTTTAATCCCCTTCTCACGTCAACTTTTTGTTAATTAGCTATCAAGTAAACCTTTGTACATTATGCTTGTACAGTCCTCTGATATTCTGGTTGTAAAACAAACAGTTCCTTCTGCTTCCTTATGCTCTTTGGAGAGAGGCTTCCCTGAGTAAGTGTAATAAATTGTCTTTTGTGTATTTGTGTACTCAGTCATACTAGGTGGAAGGGCCCATTTATTTTGGAAGGACTAATTTTTTCTATCTATACTCAACAAGATTACCTTTCCTACGAGGAACTGTTCAATGTGAAAGTAAGGAGAGCAAAAAATAGTTTGCTGTAACATTGTTTTGGTTTAGGTTCCTCATGAGGGTTGATCACATAATTCTGCTCTGCTTTTTCATTGGAAATCTGCTTCGAGTCTTCAGGGAAGCATGCAACTAATCAAGTATGTGCATAAAATTACTGTTTCCAGTAACACTGCTGAAATTTAAATCAAAATTTGTGCTTAATTTCTACAAAAGGGCAAAGTTTTCTGATAAAGATACAAGAAGTTTACAGCATTCTTACTCATTTTCTGAGCATTTGTACATACAATTCTAATGATCACTTTTAGGTTAAGACAGGTTGGTTTGTTTAATCTGTGATAAACCTAAAGTATAATTACAAAGATTATATTTTGAATAATAGAGTCATCAAGAAGGCTACATCTTCAAAATGAAAGGTGTTAGCAGGGAATATGCTCTTTCTTCCCCTCCAAACAGAGATTTATTATCTTGAACTAGTGCAGGTCCTTGCACCCTGAAGATAGGGAATAATCCTGTTCATATTTTTGTGCTCCCAGGGTTTTTCCTTTGTGGGTGTGTAAAATTAATCATTTTGTACTATCCTTTTTGGCTAGCATTACATTTCTGTTTCAATCTTCACACATTCCCTCAAAAATGTTGCTAGAAATAAAAGGAGTTATTAAACATAGGACATAGTGACACTTTATGTCATGCTGACCTGATTTCCTGACCCTTCTTCATGTGTTGTGACACTAGTTTTATCTTTCCTGTATCCACCTGCATTATTTGCAACTGCCTGATTATCTAATACAGTAACACAGTACAACACATGCACAACAGAGTCTTACTTAGATTTAAGTGCACTGTAAAACAAGTATGAAGCAAGTATGAAGAGGAGAGATCATACTTCATGCAAAAGTTAGATATCACTATAAAAAAGAAAAATAGCCTAAAAATCATTAAAAAATAATGAATTAAAAGTTTATAAATTTCTTTCATGAACAAGTGAGAAACACTCTTTTAAATTAAGTATTTTATTACAATAAATTACTTCATATTTTCAACAAAGTGCATTTTTCAAGACTGATTAAATATTATACATGTTTAAAATGTTAGCTATAGCTTTACATATTTAAAAAATAAACTATAGATGTCTCCTATTGTTCAGTGTTTGAAATCTTGAACTCAGATTTTTATAAAAATCTGTTAATTTTTGTTTGAACTTGCCAATATTTGCCAAAATGTTTACAGCTCTTCCAATAGAGAGAAGAGATGTAGAGCATTTAGGTATTTTATTATTTTAGAGCATTTAGGTATGAGCATTACCTGATTTCCCAGCTGTAATCTGCTTCATATTCTTTTTTCAACATTCTAACTATGCGCTATGGATTTGATTTTTCAAAGTACAAATAACTAATGAGGGAAAAGGTCACATCAGATAAGGATTGGAAACATACCAGTCTTAATCTGAGAAGTGACAAAGCAGAAAACGTATACTTCCTTCCCCGTAATGCAAATCTTCATTTTTTTCCTAAGTGCACTCAGGAGAATCATGAAATAGAAGACAGCTGTACAATCAAGCAAGTTTTCTTACTTTCTCTCCAATGCTTTTTTTCCCCTGCACTTACATCCCTTACATACCTACAGCCCACTACTCCTTGCTGATTTAATCAAGTTGCACTAGGAGAAAAAACATTCACAGAACACAAACTGATTGCAGTTGTATGAAATAAGATTGTTACTTTCAGGTTTCTCTCAATTTTCAATATTAGGTTCCTTTGCGTTTAAGTTTCTTGCCTTTTTTTGTCAGTTCATTCATTTAATAAAAAGGACTTCTTTCTCTGCTGAAGCAAATTCTATCCCAGAGAAAGTAAAATTACACAAAATTAAACATTCATACATAAGAGCCCTAACATTTCCTCTAAGGAATTTCAATTTCATTTTTTAGGAAATCACACCAAGCATTCAATGTTGTAAGAAAACATCCCATGGAGAATCCCTCACCTTTCTTGTTCTCTTGACGTTATAGTTACTATCATACAAGAAGTCTGTGATTTGACAACTACTGTTTGTTTTTGAATGGGAAGAATGTGTTTATGTACATCCAACATTTTTGAGTTTCCGCTATGTTATTCATGTATAGAGAAAATATTCCACCAGAATCATGGGAATAGAAAGGTTCTGTTACGTAGCTTTTATTTTTTGGAATTGCAAGAAAAATAAAGCACTCAAACAAATGGAAAAAAAATACACTGAGAATACTTCCTAGGAGATGATGATTTAGAAGGGACAAAGTAAGAAAGACTGAGTGTGCCTGCTGGCTACACCAAGTGCATCCTTTGTACATGTGCCAAGCCCCTAACACCAAGACTGAGGTGTGGAATATTCTTACTCCCTGACAGGGCCTTGGGTGATTTGAAGAATACACAGCTGAATGGAACAGCTCGTTTCTCTAAAAATATCTTGTTTTACTTAAACTGATTTGTCTTCCTTTAGCTAAGACCCCAACCACTGAGATGGATAGACTATTTCTTTTGAAATGTCTTTCAGATAACCTGAAATTCACAGCAGATTTCCTTGGTATTTGACCTATTGTACAATGACTGGCATTTAAAATCAAGGTTATGTAAGTAATGAATTCCTGAGATAATATAAGTACCTTTAAAAAAAAAAATCAAATCTATTTTAGAATAGGGTTCTTCTAGGAGTCTGGGGTGTTAAGCTCAAACCCCAGCATAGCTCTTACTAAGCTCAGAAGAGGTTTATTCAGATTTTTCTTGCCTCAACAAGTTCAAGCAACAATATTTCCATTTACGGATTAACATTCTGCAAGCAATTCAATAACAAGCTAAATGTTGTAAATATGAACAAACCCAACTGCAACCCAACTAGGTATGTGCTCGGCGGAGGTATGGATGAGTTTCTCTACCCCATTACAAAATGAGAAAATATCTCACAGATCCACACATGCAAATCCATAAGAAGGCATGTTTTTAGGGAAGTTTTTGTGAAAGAAACATTTCATTCAGATATACACAACCCTATCTGCAGCCAGAAGTGCAAGACCTGTCACGCACTAATGGTTTCTAAAATGTTAATAGCTCAATTAAATAAGAAGGGAGAACTGGATATGTGGAAAGGGACCCATATTACCAAGTGTATGATTGAGACATGCAGTACAGCCTACATCAGTCTTTTCTCAGGTGCTTAAAGGTTACTGTAACCACTGTGTAATAAAACTGCCAAGTTATTGGGACACTATGTCCCAATATGGTGATTTCTCTCACCAGCCGTCTTAGCAGCTCTTAATGCTTCAAACTATAACACTGAATACCAGGATTAGAAGAAAAAAGACTTATGTAATATCTTTCACCTTGAAGGAAACTCTGCACAGCAAACTTGGACAGTTCTGTTGGAAAATCTCTTTTCCTTTAACAAAAGATCCTGAAGAATTCAATAACATCGTCATCAATGTGGAGCCATAGCTGCCAGGGATGACCTTAGTCCTTTCAAAAACATCAAGTTTTCTCAAATTCAAGTTTAGTGACTGTATTTCTTTGTTTTGCCTTAGGTCTCTGCTACTAAACAATCCTAATGCACAAACAGTCATGTTTGCTTTTGAAATATTCTGATTAAAATAACATACCAGCACCCTGTTCCATTAAAGTAATTTAGCATTTGCCAAATTTTACTAGCGTAACCTTTTCCTAAACTCTTCACTTTTAAGCATATGCTACAATCTTACTGTTCACTTCTAGTTGTCCAAAAATAAATACACTTTTATCTATATGGCTGCTGAGAGCTCCCACGCAGCAAGAGCATCCCTTGCTGCTGACACAGTCTACCACGTGCAGATTGGAAAAGAGGCCTGATGGGGACACACATACCACCTTTTGAGCAGGTTGAACCAAGGAACTTGAACTTGGCCTACCGGCTTATACGTGCACAATCAGCACAACTCTGCCAACTCACTGCAGGTGATCCATCAGTATCAGAGTATTGGTACCATACAGTTTTCTCCACTCGCTCACTTGGGCAGACCAGTTCCAACACCAGAGAACTAACATTTTACTTCGTGACACTTAAAATGTCACTTGCATGGGCTTTATTGGGAGGTATTTCCATGCAAATGTAATTCTAATAAAATATTTGCCATTGAGTTTTAATTAACTCAAAATTCCTTTGGTTTTTCATACTAAAAAGAAAATATCTAAATGAAATTGATTATATATATATAAGAACTTTATACAAAGTAAGAATACAAAATTCATATCAACAAGAATAAGCAATACTTTCCTGCTTATGTTTCTCTGAAAGTTAAAACAACCAAGTTTTCTCCCCAAGGCAAGTTTAATACATCTGGGATTTCTAAATTATCATTTATTAGGTTTGATACATATCCCAGAGGAAATGAAAGAAAGTTGTCTTAATGTATTTCAGCAGACAGTTTGCTCCCCTGCCCAAAAGAGCATTAATTTTAAGGCTCTGCAGCTTTCTAACTTCCTTTTCCTCAACAAAGGACCATGATAAGCTCACCAAACACAGGTGTTTGTCTATCTCCTGAACCTAAAATCAACTGAGAGTATTTAAGCATGTTCTCATGTACTTTAAGGATTTTGTACTCTTTAGTAAGCATCACTGACTGTCCTGATTAGCTGGTTGAGAAAACTGACAAAATGCACACTAGGTGCCTCTATTTCTGTTTTAATAAGGTGGATAAACATGAGAATATGTAGTACGTCGAAAAAGCAGAAGCCATTACCAGCAGGTAACATCTAATCTCCCAACATACATCATTACTACAGATAAAACAGTTAAACATTGGCTTGCTATAGACAGAAAGGTGGAATTATTAAAACCAAAGCAGCCAAAAAAAACCACCAACAACAAAAAGCAACACAAAACCCTCACACATTTTAAGTCCTAAATCCTCAGATAGGATCCACAGTCTATAGTCTGTGGATCACCTCACTGCAGCCAGTGAGGTGACCCAAGGCTCAAGGAGAAGGATGGGGGGGTGGGAAAAAAAAAAAGCACCAGAAGCTTGGAAGATGCAGTTAGGTCCACTAAGCACAGAAGTTCTGGAATGTTTTTGTTTTATCCTGTGATGGGGTTTGTTTGTTTGTTTTTTAGTTCCAGCTGTGAAGACACTGACTGCAGAGCTAAGGTGAAAAATGCCATCACAAAGCAAATTAAGCATCATTTTGCCTTATCTAGCCTTGCTTTCCCTTGAAACAAATAGTACACACAATTCAGCATATTTAATGCAGTTTTACCTGTAAACCTCCAATTTCTCCATTTCTCCAAATGGTGCAATATTTACCTTTTTTATTTTTTTATTTTTTTATTTTTTTTAAAGAAGGGAAAATCTCAACACTTCCATTTTAAGGATTTCTAGGAAGGCTTAAGTAGTATTATAATTAAGAAGTAAGTCCCAAATAACTTTTTTGGCCTTACTTAAAATAACTGGAAAAATTCTCAAGACTTTGGGATTAGCTCCTTGCCATATTTGTTGCTTTTCCTGAAGCTGTAGCTGAGCTGCTGCCACCTCCTCACTGCTTCTTAAGTTAAACTTGGACCAAATGAGAGCTAAAAAGTGCTCACTCACTACTCATAATTTATGCAAGTTATCTACACTTGGCTTCTCAGTAGATTCTGGAAATGGTGCAAAATCCCCTTGTGGCCCTGCATGCACCCAACAGACCTGCAAGGGTAATTTTGGTTCTAGTTCCTTCTTGCATGTGATCAGTAATGGTCTTACTCCTTTTTATGAGGTAAATTCACCTGAAGAAAACACTTATGCGTATCAAAATTACATTACTGGCCTTACAGGTGTTGCAATCAGACATGGTAGAGTTATTAAAATTATCATGGCTACATACTGTGGCTCAGCTATAGCTGCACAACATCATGTGAATCCTGGCCCATAACAACATCCTTTCATCCTTTTTCAGTTAGATTAAAGCAAAAAACAACCAGTAATCACATCTCTGATGTGACTGATTCTTAAACTGATTCTTAAAATGAACTACAATAGGGCTGCACTGTATTTCACTAGAAGTCAGAGAATGCCTGAAAAAGAGAATTCTTCCACGTACACACCTTGATGGGCACTACAGAATTTACCCCTCAGTTCAGGTTTCATGGATTAGCTGCTGTCATGCTGCAAACTCTGATCAAAGCCTTGATTGACATAGCCAGGACATTCACAATGCTCAATGTGATTTTTTACATGCCATTAAAAAAATAATAGTGATAATAAGAGAAATTTCACACTACATATTTCTATGCCCACAGTTAGATTTAAAAAATAAAAATAAATTTAAAAATCTCAAGATGCCAATGAAATCAGTGGCAACACTGAAGAAAACAGACACATACCTCCACTTCCTGGCCACTAAATTAGATCAGATGATGTTATTTTTTTAAAATCTCTTATTATCCCTTTCCTCTGGAATTTGTAATACATACTTACATGCAATAGGTATATACATACATACATATAAATAAATACACATATAATTGTGCTTTCAAAGCTTCCTCAAGATGCTTAATTTCAAAAGACATTTAGATACTTAAAACTATGCTAGTCATGATAATTTAATTATTTTTCTATTGATATTTTTTACTACTGTATTTCACACTTTACTTGATTATTTATGGGATATTGTAACGAATTTCTACTGCTTTATTGCATTTAGTAAACAAAATAGCAAATTACAGAAGCAGAGCAATAAAATTCAGGTGATTTAGCAATAAGGCTGAATTTTAATTAAATTATGGGAAGATAGTTTTGAAGATGCTAAAAGCAGGATGGTTTACTCAAAGGCAGCAAACAGCTCATTCCTGTCTGACAAAAATGAGGAAAATGTTCTAGTAGTTTCATCTGAATTAAAAAGAAGAGGAAAAGGGGAAAAAAAAACAGATAGTAATTTTCCCCAGCAGAATTAATACAGATTACTGAATATTGTAAGGTAGTTCTGGGGAGAGAATGAAAACGAACATTCCAGCAGATTCCCCTGCTATCAGCATTTCTTCAAGCTTTCATTCCCCAAGAGAGACATTTACAAAACTTACAAGTGATGATGGTGGAAAAAACCCTCAAACCCAATACACATAATCCAAAATGTCTAAAAATATTAATACATGCAAAATATTTATACAACTCACCACTTACATATAGGTTAGATGATTTTTCAGATTCATATTCCCTTTTATAAAATGCTTCAGATCTGCAATATTAATACTGAATTTTTAAGGACAGCATTCCTGGATCTGCCATTACTTGGGAAAACCGCATTACCAGATTGCTTGAGTAGCGATGTTTCGTTCTTGGCTCAGGTACCATACACCAGCTCTACCTTGGTTCGAATGTTCTGGTGGTTCTTTGCTAGACACAGCAGTCTGGCATTACAACCCAACTCTTCCTCCAAAGGAATGGGGTCGTTTCCTCTGGACAAATTCACTTTTGAAACTCCTAAAAAGGTCAATGACTCTTCTCTGAACCACAGGAAAGCTCCTCCTGTATTCTACCTAATTAATAAACTAATGTCTTCTCTTTAATTAAGACCTCAGCAATTTGGTTTCCCTGTGTGGTGTAATTTCCTGAAGTAACTAGGAACATAAAACTAACATTCACATTTTTAAGGAAAAGGTACAGCATTGAAGAGGCTTTCAGGGTAGGGCATAACCGCATTACCTGAGCATTCCCTAGGCTCCCAACCTTAGATGCTATCGCACCGGGGAAACTTGGTGTGCTAGCTCTAAGGAACAGCACGGAGCGTAGAGTGGAGTGGAGGCTCTGTAATCAGGTGGGGCCTCGATTGTTCTTGTGCACAAAGCTGCACTTTTTGCCACCCTGAGCCAAAGACCTGTCATGTTTTGACAAATGCTGTACCCTAGTGTACTTTTTGCTCATTATAATATCATTATAAGACCAAAACACACCTCCATCCCAAAAGCTACCCGCCTCCAAGGTGCTACCACCCCTCAACTGAGCATGCGCCCTGAATTTCTCAGAGCCTATTACTTTAAACGGAGACGGGAAAACTTTACACCAATCATAATTAAGATATGCTTGACTAGAGCCACTCAAGCTCCACCTAAAAGATAGAAAATAATATAAATTGGCCCAAGAGAGAGGGGATGTTAGGGAAGATACCACCCTGAGGAAATACAACATCCTTAGGACCTCCTGACTCCTGGGATCAGTCGACGGGCTGAGCCTCTCTTCCCCCCCCATTAGGACGCCTTTGGGTGAGATCTGAATACTTGCTTATAAATCTCTATAGAGTCTTTGATCCTTTTAACGCGTTTATTTCTAGGTTGTGCACCTGTAACACCTATAACACCTGTGTATTTCATGCATACTAGCTTGCTTTTGCTGACAGTCACTATCGCTGGCAATCCAAAAGAACCTGATTATCTGTTGCTGTAATAAACCACACTTGATTGCATTGTGATAACTCTCATTAAGTGCAACTAGGGTGAGGGTGGTTATCCGTGATAGTTCAGTGTTCTGAATCCAACCAGACCCCCAGATGGTTAATGTATTTTTGGTGAATGTCTGAACAGACCCCCAGGCCGTTAATGCATTGATGGTGAATGTCTGACGGGACCCCCAGACATTTAACATGTTTTTGGTGAATGTCCGACTGGTTCAGTACTCTGAATCCGACCGGGCCCGTAACGGTTAATCAGCTACACCCCTTAATGCGACACCCTGCAACATAAGTTGATGGGGCGGGTTGTCTTTGGAGCATCTGAGCAAGCCGGAGAGCAGAGCAAGCAGACAGATTAGGCTCCTTCCCTCTAAATGTAAATATGGTAATATCCCAGGAGAGTAGTTCATGATAATATAAAGCATGTGCATACTCTGTACAGGTATCACTGTGCAGGCAGTAAAAGAGTATCTATAATATACTACTAGTTATTCCTTGCTTAATATATATCTAGTATTCAGCTGCCATATACTCAAACAATTGAAGTTTCTCCTGAAATGAACTATGTTCTAACAAAAAAACTCAACTATTTCAACTAAAGTCAGGGTGTCTCCATTCTAAAAATAACATCTGCTGGTACGACAAATTATATGCAGACCATCAATATTAGATTGTGCTTTTTTTTTTTTTTTTTTTTTTGGTCTTAATATTTATTTTTCTCAGTGATTTTTCTTTCTCTCTCCAGCTCTCTTTATTATTCAAACAGACATTCCAGTTTACTTCAGCCATGGAATAAAATCCCTGGGTTTTGTGAACCTAATTTACTTTCATTCTAGATAACATAAGATTGTTTTTGTTATTAGTATCTCCCCTTAGCTTTCTGAAGATAGGAGTAACAATTTAAATATGATGTTTCAGAAATACCATATTCTCCTGACTACACTAAAATAACCCAATTAAATGGGAAGACCAAAGGCTTTTTGTTGCTCATGCAATGACACTGTGGAGCTTTTATTCTCTTATAGAACATAAAGGGGAACAGAAATACAGTGTACACTATGGTCTAAGATAAAACAGACACTCTTCTTCCCTAAAAAATGTGTACCACTTGCAAAATTGTGCACATATAGTGAATGTAGTTTTTAAGACATGCATCTTTTTTTTCCTTAGAACTAGTCCTCAGGTGTGTTAACTTAATTGATGCATCCACACATGAGATGGAGGATAGAAAGCTAGCAACACCGTGATCCAATATAACACAAACGCAAATGACAAAGTGACAGTGATGACTGAGATGAAAAATGACAACATTCATATTAATAAGCGCTAGATGACATTCAATCACTGTTCAGTCCTGGCTACAAAGAAAGATAATACAATGTTTAAGCACAGTAGCAGAAGAGAGATGACAGTGTGGTTTTTTAACAGCTTCCACAACTTAAAAAGTCAGCAGGAAAGGGACAAGGTTATACACATCTATAAAGACGTCCTGGAAGTGCTCCCTGCACAGAGATGAAATAGGTTCTTACCCTGAAATGGAGGCAAGAGAAACCTCTGCACCTTCTGTGCCACCCCTTCAATACAGATTTTGCAGATTCGAGTCATGGCCCAAATTGCTCAGCTGATCCCGCTCCGAGTGGGGAAAGCAAGTTTCACAATGGAACATTTCAAACTCCCCTCTGCTCCTTGCTACCTCCCCCTGCCATTGCTGCCTCTCTCCCAGCCTCCCCACAGGGAGCTACATTTATTTCAGCCCCACTGCCAACAAGAGCACAGCAAAATCCTGCCCTTTCTTCAAAGTGGGTTGCCTTTCACCCTCTGGAAACAGGCCCCATGCCAGCCCTGAACCATTCCATGCTAGAGCTCCTGGGTGTGAGCCCACGCCGTGCCCGAAGAACGACTAAGTTGGAGGAGCTTATGGTGACAGCACAGACACAGTCTGGTTGTTCCAGGCTTGGGAGGGCTTCTCCTGCTCTGTGCTGGAGTGTTACAGCTGTGGCAGCAGCACAACCTCTGCCCAGCTAAAAGGCATTTATGTCACGCTGACATATTGACCCATTAGGCACAGGCTGGGCTTTCATCGTCAGGGAGAACCACATTTCCCAAGAAAGGCATCGGATAAATTTAAACCTAACTGGAAACTCAATTAACAACATACGTAGGCATAGATTAATAACATTAAAGATCCCAAACTTGCCACAAACATCAATAAATTCAAACACTACGCAGCTGGCTCTGGTAGAAGTTTCCACTGACATGTGCACACACATTTCCCCAGTTAGCCTGAGCTCTTCAATGATTATAAACCTTTCCTATGCTCTGGTATTGTATCATCAAGCAATTTTTGCATATGGCCACAGAAGCCAAATATTTACTGTTACATGTATTAGAAAAGGTGCGTTGCACATAGCATCTTTCATGCACAGCTAAATATCATATACAAATTAACTAGGAAATATCACGAGCTAAGTGCCACATTTTTGCAAAGTAAAATGGAAACATATGCAAGCAGCTTGCATTAACAAAGAAATGGGATGTACGCTTTTTTCCATAAAAGCCAGGAGATACTTGTTGGCAGCCAAGGGATTTGCTATTGCAAAAGATGGAATAAATCAAAAGAAAATGTTGAATAAAAGAATGAACTGCAATGTTCTGTTTGTTACTGCTGATGGTTTTTACTGCAGTTATTTGAAGACTGTGATAACCCAGACAAATCATAATTTAGGAACACTGAAGCACATACACTCCAAAATATTCAAGCAACATACATTTTGATACAGGGAGCAGTGTGTTTTATCACCTTCCCCTGTAGAATTGCTCATAGCACATCAATAGAATAACAAGACACTTTCAGAAAAATGCAAGAAAAGAAAGCGGGAAGTCTGTAGGAAGTTACAATTTCATTGAAAAGCTGCTAATAATCAGGTATCTCAAGTAAAGAGTTCAGCCTGTGAGAGCTTGCTATTTATGTTTTGTTTCTTTTGTCTCCTCTCACTTTTTTTTTTCCTTTTTCCGAAGGTCCAAATTGACATCATGATTGAAAGAACAACTAGACTCGGGCTCGACAAGGCATTTACCTTATACCTTCACTGCAGTACAAAAAAAATAAAAATAAAAAAAAAAAAAACATGTAAGCAGTGTGTGGCTAATATACAAGATGGCACATTCGAGTCTTGGTGAATGCTTTGGTCTCATGTTTGAATTTGCTATGGTCTCTCTGTACTTAGAGCTTTGCAAACAGAGATTAACCCCACTAACAACGGAGTGGAGCATGAGACATCTGGCAGGATAGACAGCAGAGTCTCATACAACACAGCAAAATGGGTCATAGACTGTGGAAAAGAGCACCCAATTGTCCATGGCTGGCCAAGTGGCCAATATGCTTAGAAAGAGATGCTGCCCTGCACCTAGGGGATGTGCAGATACCCTCTGTGGCAGCTACTGCAGTGCTGGGTAAATGCAATGCCTTGCACTGCAGGAGGGCTTCCTCGCTGAGCTGTGCTTTGATGCTCACACTATAATGCATATGCTTTATAGAGCAAGGCAAATCAGTGAGACAGTCTGTTTTCAGATTAAGCTTTTTCCAATAAAATCTATACCAAAGGATCCAGTCCAATGCCATTATTACATAATTCCTTGTTGGCAGAAGAGAGTCCTCTAGGTACTTCCAGAGCTCTTTTAAAACAACAAAAATGCATATGTATCTATGAAACATTGATGAATCAAGTCCTGCCGTGTCTGAGTAAACATGCAATTTGGATTTAGCATAATGTTTTCTGAATATTCAACAATCAGTTGATTGTGGAAAGCACTTAGAGTTTAATAGCCATATTAAAGCAAAATACACTTGCCAGGAAATTACTCAAAAAATTCTCATGATGTATTAGCAGGTATAAGGATGTGGTTTCTGACAATATTTGAGTTCTCTTCCTCAAGAAATGAATTCTCTCTCCTTCAGTGAAGATCTCTCCTCCTTTTTCTTTTGTATTATACCAAAGCATGTTATACTGAGCAGTACTAAAACAGCATTTGAATTTAACATAAACATTGGGGCTTAATTTGACATTAATTTATACTTTTTCTACCATATAGCTTCAAACTCCAACAACAAAAAAGAAGGTTTCTTTAGGGATATATCACTATTGTCTATGTTCTTTGCCTCACAGTTCTTCCAGCACTCATGGGCCTTGCTGGCTGCAGAGATTACAGGGTTCCACCAAGGTCACTACTTCTCCTAGGACAAATTTTTCCTCTTTCCTGCTACTTTCCAATGCAGCTGTTCCTCTGTTGCTTATTCCAATTCACATCCCCAGCCCCTCTCTGTCTCCTGCTCCTGTTTTGCTCAGGCTGTCACCTCCCACAGTGGCTGTTTAAGATTGCTGCCTGCTAACATCTGAAGAAGGTAACTTCTGTGCTGCTCCTTCAGTGGCACCTTTCAGACTTTTATTTGGAATGGCTACATCCCATGGTACGTCTTTCCATCACACTGTACTTGTGTGGATTTTTCCCATTGGTTCTGTTAAGAACACTTATTCCAAGCCAAAGTAAAAGGTTCAGAAGCTACTAGATTCTGAGGGGCTGCATACCACAGTGTGTCTAATAAGATAAATGAAGCACTTCCAATAGGACAAAAATGCACTCACAAGCTCTAAGAAACAAGGTGAAGCCTAACATACCATTTACATGTATATGTATATATTATTATATAATACTGTTTACAATCAAGATGCAACAGAATGTAGGATTCAATGTTAACCTGAAATATAAGTGATTTGTGTGTTATGTATTCATGTTTTGTGATTACGGAATATGCAATGGATACTCATGTCAATGTATGGGGCAGACACACCTACTGACCCTACAAGCTCTGCGACTCCTTTTTTCAAAATAGTTTGACATTTGTGATTGCATTTCCAACCAAACCAAACAAAAGATGTTTACAAATGAAGTGCTTTAGCAACTAGTAAACGTCATTAAAAATATTATACTGAAATTATTGATGCCTTTCACATTCCCAATGACTACTGGTTTTTAATACCATGAAAAAACATTCTCCGGGACAACAATTTCTCTAAAGTTTAAGTCCTGGTTGTAATCTGGTTATACCAATACTTTTGGGTAGACCTGTGTGGTGTCAAGAGTTGGACTTGATGATCCTTAAGGGTCCCTTCCAACTCAGGATATTCTATGATTCAATATGTTGAAACAAAATGTGATACAGCTTCTAATCAGATGAAAATAAGGATTCTAACAAGGTCAAAAGAGGGATAAAACCTTGAGTCACTAACCACAGAAAAGACCACTTTCTATCTATATAGATTGTGAAATTATTATTTGAGTGGACCAGGACCAATTATTCTTACTAAATCAATGAGAAGGAACTAAAGCAACAGCTTGCTCTATCCAACAGTGTAGTACTACATGGAGGCTTTCTAAACAAAAGTAAAAAACACAGAACTGACAAAGTAAATATCAAATATATTGACTATATCTATGTGGACAGCTTAACCATCTGTCTATCCTGAAAAAATCCTTCATATATTTTTGACCAAGAAGCCTATTTCATTTAAAGAACTGATACTAAAACATGACCACTAGCTGCTGGGAAGCATACAAGTCCTAACATACTCTATGATGACTCATAACTGTACAAAGCAGCCATATTTAAACTCTGAGCAAAACCTTCTCATTGCATGCTCAGCTGCCTGAAAACTATTTGCATTTAAACAGATTATTTAATCCACTTCACCTTAAAAGCAGATCAACACAATGATCTTTCCCACCTGCTTTGTCTCTCCTATGACTGCAATGCAGAGGTATTCATGATCCAGAATCTCAGCTCTGTACCAGAAGATTTTAGAGATCTGCCGGTTTCTCATCCTCTCACCAGGTTTACATCACTCAACAATTCTTTGTTTTTTTTTTTTTTTTTTCTGCCTAGCAAAGAAGAATGCTAATAACCAGCACCTGAGTGCTCATTTGTGCTACACTGGCATATAAATCCACAGAGAAGATGGAAGCCCATTGTCTCCATAAATTTCAGGAGCACTGCTTCAGCTGGCTAAGTACTGTAGTATCAGAACATTACCAAAAAGCCCACAGAAAATAGTATAAAGATAACCTAATACATGCGGTGAAGAATGTATGAGGGAAAAAAAAAAATCATTTTACATAAATACAGTCAAAACATTGTCATATTTAAGTGCTTGGAATGCTCAGGAAATCTGATGAGGCAGAACAGCCATGGAAACATTTTTTCCTGTTTTTTTGGCAAAGGCAACAGAGATAGGAATTTTAGACCTAACTGATGAGTCCAGTGCAATACTAAATCCAGCCTGTTAGAACTAGAAAATAGCTTTTCATGTTGATGGGATGAATGCATGATAAGCTGCATGGGATCACTGCAAATTCAGCATGGTTTGAAAACTGAAAACTAGCTTGAGATGTACAGCACAGCTGCCTAGACCCAGCCACAATACTCCTGTGAGGTACTTGGTGATGGTTAAGGATGAATAAAAATCACATACAACCGACGAACTTCCTACAGAGAAAGATGCAATATATCTTTTCATACTCCACTGAACCATGCAATAGAAGTATGCAACGATTGTGTTGACATTTTGTATTAAAAGTTTTCCTTTTAAATATCACTTGTTCTCACTAAAACTGTAGTGTGTATTATCCATTAGCTCTCAAAAGCATATATAAAATATAAAGTAACTTGTTTTCTCCTTTATTCTCTTTCCTAGCAGTTAGGCCACTTATTTACTCTCACTGCTGTTTTTGACCAATACCCTATTATTAGACTGCTACTACATTGAGACTTTTATAAAGAGTTTCCTCTCAGTGCTGACTGTGATCAATCAGGGCGGTAATTAATTGAAAGCACAACTACTTCATTTAGGTCCTAATCACCTGATTGCAACAGTGCAGCACATATTTGTACAACTAAATGCTGTCACTTTTATCTGTAACTCATTTCATACATAGAACTGTAGGTGCCAAATTCCAAGCTATGAGTTAAATCTTAATAGAAAACAAAGCTTAATAGAAAACAAACAGCAAACAAAAGCAGAAACAACAAAAAAGAGGAATTGTTAATGGGAACGCACTGTTAATCTTTGAAGATGCTATTCTAGGACACACTATTACTTCTTCCTCTCAAATACAGGATTTGCATGGAACTGACTTTGCTTCCAGCTGTGGGGGAGTCAGCATGGCTAGTACTGGTGTGCTATGAGCCTCCAGCAATGGGGATGTGGGCAGATGGATACTCCAGATACTCCAAATGTTATGACTGGAGCAGTATCGAGTCCATTTCTGACTGACAGACACTTAAGGATTCCTAAAATTTATACAGATTACAACAGCAGTCAAGAAAGCTCCTAAAGCCTACAAATCTGGAGCAGCAAGCATAGACAGCTTTAAACCCATTATATGTTTAAGTAGATTAAACAATATCCAGCTCCTTCCAGTCTAACCAATTTAGCTGGGAGATCTTGGGGTTGTAGAGAGATGACCAACATTCACAAGTTGCCATGCATGTACCAGTTCCCAATGCTAGTGTGCACTGCTGAGAAGGAACTTTGCAGGTTCTTCAGCTGTGCTGCAGTGCACTTCTCAGGGCACAAATGCATGCTCTGATACAAGAGGCAGTCCTCACAGCACTTCCTGCAAAAAGATGTTCCTAAAGGTTATTTTATTCTATTCTTTCCCCTCATCCCCCAGAACAGCTATTTAGTGAAGGACATTTCACCTGAAGGATAGACTACTGTTTCCCTCTGTAAAATTAAAAGTCCATATTTAAGGTGTAAAAAATATCAATCATGAAGGTCTTTTTCATGACTGTTGCCACATCAGCATGCTCTATATCTTTTCTGCTCAGGTGATTTAATTCACCTCTTTATGCATTTATTCTTTGGCGTTCACAATCTATTTTCTACTAAGTAGCAAGCTTACACTTATTTACTTTATTCCATCAAAATGCAAAGTTGAACACTTCTCAAATGCACACCTAACTACCACCATTTACATACATTCATATTAGCAGACAAGATCCCACAAGACCACTTTTTTTTTTTTTTTTTCCTTTTCAAAAAAGTATAGACAAAGCCAGAATCTAACTTCAGGATACTTTTAAAATTATCCTTACCATTCTGCGGAAAAGAAGGGCTTATTCATCAGCCCTTCATGAGGAGGAAGAGATCAGTCTCCAGAGGAGCCCAACTTCCTTATCCCCATGTTGATCTGCTGCCTCAGCTGTTCTAGGGAGACCTTGCTAGCAGCCTGAGTGTGCATGGACACGTAGAGCATGGCAGATTAGAAAGTTTTGAGTGAAATGGGCTGTGGAGCTTGCACATGACTTCTTCTACTGAATATTGAGCAGGGGGTTAACAATAAGCGCAGAACAAGATGATACAACTGCAAAGAAATCAGTTTTGTAGCTAGCCTTGCCTCTAAAGAGAAGACATCATTCTTATCTTGTGGGAGTGCCTTTTATAGCCTATGTCCTCCTCTCAGGATCTAAGAATTTTCCCTATTGGTCAACTGTTTCATTCTTTTTCTCCTCTCATTTGTTTTTCACCAGCTTTTGTCCAGCTATCAAAAGCAAATGGTCCACCACCATTGACCATATAAGCATTAGAGGTGTTTCTGAGGTTTTGTTTATCCTGAAAGCATGAAATCCCACACTTTCTTTTAGTAAAATGATGGAATTATTTGTACAATTGTAACTCCCTGCTCCTGCAACGACAGAGCAAGAAAAACGAAAATTAAAAAATACTGTGAGGTGTTTTTGTTGTTGTTGTTTTAAAAAAAAAATCAGATGTAAAACCTGAATCCTAAAGTGGGAACTTGCTTAGTAAAGGTTAATCAACAGACCTTCAGGTGAGAGAGAAACAGCACTATTCAGTATTTCACCTTCTCAGTTTCACCGTATCAAAAAGGAATAATTCAATGTATTCAGCTACTAAATGTGAGACTTGAAAAAATAGGATATTTCCTTTCATAAAGGACATGTATCCTAGATCAAACAATACATACAGCCAAAAAATAGGAGTACCGCTGTTTCTAAGGCAGGATGTACCATTGCATGAGTGATGCTACCACTCAGTGTTTGCAGCAAGCAAACTACCAGGCACCGTTCACAACTCTCGTTCTTGGCGCTGCTTGACCCCTGTACATGTTACTCAACTTTTCCATTTTGATTTCTTCATCTATGAGTTGCATATTAAAACATGTTGCTGTAAAAATCAAGAAAATGTTCTGTTGAAAATAAACATTAATAAATTCTAAAACCAAATATTGTAATAAAATATATAAATAAATAAACAAAACCCAAGAGGATTCTCCTTTTGTCATTTACATAAATAGGCAAAAGAAGCTGCTTCTTGTTTTATATGGGAAAGTCTCTGGATGTTGCTTTCAGCAGGAGTCTAAGCAGTGCACTCTCATAACAGCTGCCTCTGCTGAGAATGATGGATATCAAGTGCTTAATAAAACATACTTTCTCATTCCAATACACTATATTTTTCAAAAACTTTTTTTCTTAACCGATTGGAAAATCATTCCCACACCCTTGCACAAATCATTACAAGTTAAACCTATTTAATAATAGCTTGTTGGACACAGTTGAAAGAAAAATCACATATGAGGCTGAACAAACTATCATTTTATGAGAAGATATGGCTTTCACTTGATGAGCTATATGCAAAGTAGTCATATGGGAACCCTCACTACACTGTTTTGGGATTAATGCTACTTCTCTCAAATTTTAAAAATTACATTACATCTGTTTGATATCTTTCACAATCAGCCTCCCTCAGCTGACTATGATTCATGTCTGAATATGCCAGCAGTTATTAGCCAATTACATGTAGTTCATGGTTTCTTGAATATTCTCGCATGTGTTATTTATTCTTGCTGTATTTCCAGCGTGACCTGCAGACCACACTAATATTTAGCTCCTAAATTACAGCATAATTTTTAAGAAATGCTGAGCTTCACAACTCTGGGGAAAAGCTGCCACTACCTCACATTAGATTGTCAGCCTCCTACATGACCATGCAGATACTGCAGATGTACTTTCTGCACACTCATAAACAGAAGCACTAGCATATTGTTTATGATGCTGTATTCTTTCAGTTATTACAAAGTATTTATCAGTACAAATCATGATATCATTATGGATTATTTTACAGTAAGCATATTTTTCAAAGTATTTCTATAAAGTAGTAAAATGTACTTCCCAGGTATTACTGCAGTATGCTGATTAGGTGGTAGGTGAATTTTTAATTTAATCCTACATATGTAAACTTAAAATAAACAAACCTGAACTTAAATACAAAAACTATTTGAAGGTATTTATAAAAGACTGTGTGTTTACACAAGGCCTTAAACATTAACTAAAATGACTAATGTTCATTTTGCTAAAACATATTTTGAAATTACCTACTTTGTAGTGACACTAGAATGCTTGTTCACAGGATTTGGCTATGAAATGTTTTGGTTACTTCTAAAATCTCTCTTTAGCACACCATTGAGTGGTAGCATTTCTGGGAGCAATACTTGACAATGAAGTGTGCCAATGGGTATCCATATGCAAAGTTTAGGACACCAAACACAGCCCACAGCCCCTAAACAACATGAAATTTTTTTTTTATTGTTTTATTTTTTAAGTCCCAAACCTAAATGGTGTCAATTAAAGTATACATGGCTTAGTTATGCTGGGATATTGACTTCAACCATTGCTAAAAAATAAATAAACAATAAAGAATCTTGGTTTAACCACTTAACAGTATTGAAAAGGCTGGTTTATGCAACAGATCACTTAACAGTGTCTTGTTTAAATAATGATCACGTTGGCAGAAGAAAAAGACTCAACTCAACCACTGCTTCAGCCAGCAGCTTTATTACAGCTAGTCAAGCAGTACACATCTTATTTGTGAAAGAATATACCACTGTTTGTGTCTAATATGTGTAATGGATACCTTAAGAACACTGTTAGCTAAAATCCAATAAAACAGAGTTGAAGGATTAATTCAGTTTATCATGACTTTCCATGAAAGGACCTTAATTTGCTACCTTACCTTACGATCTCTATTTTTCTATTAACATTACTACTTTTCTATTTAATGTTAAGAACTACGGAGAAATTGGCTACACTGATAACAATTTAGAACTCACTATTATTATTTATTTATTTATTTATTTATTTTTACAGAAGGCAATATATTGTATTAGTTATCTATGTGTCTGGTCAACAAAAAATATAGCTATTACAGATAGTTTCCTAGGAGGAAGCTTGAGACAATGTATGACAGCTTATACCTTTAACATATACATATATAAGCTCAAGTCTTGGTGTCTTTTCTGTCAGGCAAGGATATGGCCATTTGTATCTGCTCCATCATATAATCTCTGCCTCTCAGCAGTGGTCCTCACCCCAGTCTGGTGCATCTTGCAGGCATATAATACTACACTTGGTTGTCCTGTCCCTGGAGTCCCAAATTCTTATCCTAGAACTGGCTGCATCCTAAATGAAACTAGGAACTTCTAATAGATCTAAGAACCAATCATTTACCCTTTTTCTCAACTACTAAGTCTTGTAAGACTTAGCATTAAGCTTTCAGCTTTGGCCCTAACAATACAAAATCCTTCACCCTCAGGCAAGCACAGAAAACCACACTTACCCAGAATCTACCAGAACCATTCACTGTTAACAATACTCTCCCTCACTGAAAGCCAGTTAGACTTTTGAGCCATGAAGTAAGCCCGAGATTTATTCCAACTCTAAAACTAGCCTTCTCTGAAGCTACTGATAAGCTCTTCCTTCCTGCTGTCTTTTCACCCCAGCTAGACTTCTAGAATCCCAAACAAAAACTCTGGGTTTTTATAATCAAATTACATTCAGAATCTGCAATATCCTATGGCTCTGACATTAGTCCAATACCTAAACACCAACTCAGGGCATCCTACACCAAAGAACAGGTGTAATTCATACACTAACATCACCAGCTCCTCCCTCATTCACCAAAACTTTCTGGACAAGCCCTGCAATCCTTGACAATGGCATTCAGTGCATACCTGAGGCTTACACTGACTTTAACTAAGCACCATGGCATCTTTTGCCCAAATCCTAGCCCTTAACTCCCAAATCCTATCTCTAGATTTGCACCAAGGCAATGGATTTCAGCCACAAGGCATTATTCCAGGCTTATGGACCCTGCAGGATGGAGTGATAAAACTTTTGCCCTGAAATTCAAAGCCCTAAACCCAGAGACTCCTTCTGGCCACCCAAACACACCAAGAACAAACTTGATCTTAGTCCCGAAGTCTTTCACTATTACTATATTTCTTTCACCTTTTCCATCCCAAGCCCTAATGTCACATCCAATATAAAATCAGCCTTCCCCCACAACACCAGGTGACGAGGGTCTACTCATCTCTAATGTAAAAAGCAGTAAGAGCAGTTTACAAAACATGCAGGAATCCTAAACTGAATCTGAAGAAGAATCCTAAGTTTTATTTAACATGAGGAATTCTTACCTTCATGGTTATGAACCATAAGTTTTCCATCAGTATCCTCACTGGACTTCATCCTATTTCTGTCCTAAGATGTGGTCCAGAACAGTGATCACCTGCTCATCCCATTTAAAGGATGCCTTGTGACAGGCATTCTTAGGACTAGGCTTTGAGCTAGGGCTTGGGAAAGAAACAGCAGACCTTGAATTATTAGTTGATCTTTCAAGGCTGCAGGACTAAACACGAACTGTGTAGCAACAGTAAAATAAATAAATAAATGTTACTATTATTTCTCAGAAGGCTGAGCAATGCTTATGGTAGAGTCTAAAACAGGTTTAAATTTACTGCAGAGAACAAACGTTTATTGGTGGATCTTGAAAGGCAGTCTGAACTAGAATGAGTGCTGGTGCAAGATGGGACAGTTTATCCTTAGCTTCAAGCAGACACATATCCAGTAGCCTGTGGTTAAATCTAGAATTAAAGGTGATTTGGGAAACAGAGGTTGAGGATCAAAATTTACTGCATACTTCTATACTTGTAATTCTTCTGAAATCCAGGAATAAACTCAGCTGCTCAAACACTGCTTTCTCAAATGCCAGTCCCTATCTTACTGTTAACTTTAAATGCACCCTTAAAATAAATCTTGTGATTCTTACTCACCCTCACCATAAGGCTTTCATTCCACCTAAACCAACTCCTTCATATTAAATCCTACAAGATCCAGAAACAAATGTAGCTACTGTCACTCTATAGTCTCCAATCCTAATCTTCAACATAACCCCAACCTTATTTTTAGCGTCACAGTAAAAAGACTTTACACCCATATATCAACTCTCATAATCTTGAGCAATTTGCCTGATTCAGAAAAAAAAAAAAAAAAAAAAAAAAAAAAAAGAGCTCTTCCACCAGTTCCCCATATTGCTGTTCTATAGGTTTTATAATTAATTTTTATTTTGTGGTTTGTATTTATGCATGTATTTGTAAATCTTGAGGGGGGTCTATGTAAAAATGCTATAATTTCTATAACTGACATAGGTGTATATGAAGTTGGGATGGTTCAACTTTTAACAAAATGGTAGTCTGTGTTTTTAATGGAGTAATTAAAGTAATTGATAGTGTAGAGCATTAATTTGCTAGCTTGAAGTGTTTTTATCTGAGGTAATGAGGATATTTGAACTTCAAATGTTCTGAAAAGACATTTGTGGAGTCATCCAATGTTAAACCTTAAGTTTCTTAGGATGCCTCCAAGACGAAGCTCTTGTAATGACGCAGATGGCTTTATGCTGCTATTAATATCCATGTAATGTGAATGCAGTGCTAGCTAACAGAATACAGTTTCCTAAATATATATTATCAGATACGTGAGTATGTAACTGGAAGATATTAAGGAATTAAAATATACATTTAAGAGAGCCGGTTTAAAAGGTCTTTTCTGAAAACGAAATTCCTTCCAAACTTATTCATCTAAAGCCGAAGAACTGGTGAGTATATGAAACTGCATTGTTTGAATAATTGTTTGATTCAGTCCTGACAGAATACAGTTTCATGTTGGTTGTTTTTACCAAGAAAACATCCAACATTATAATAACTAATGTTTTTTGTGTGCCTTTTCTGGGTTTCAACCTGATTGTGAACTATTTAATGGACTGATTTTTGACACTGCACTCAACAGATATTTAGTCAACAGGCACTTATATATTCCTTTGTTTTATTTTTAAAACGATGCAAAGGATAATGAAAACATCAATATGCTTCCTTCACCTTGGTTCAAAGCTTAGAATTCTCTCTTTAAACTCGTTTTTCAGAACAAGGAGCCAGTAGCAGTTCAGTTCTGCAAAACAGCATACGCAAAGCAACTCCTACCTGACTCACCCATTATCACATACCCATTTGGCTTGTCAAGAATATTGCTGCTACCCAGTCTTCAAACAGCTATTTCTATTTAGATATGAATGAGAATAATTCAGGAAGGAATAAGAATATTCATCATTAATTATTTTTTACTGTCTTAAATTCCAGTTTACTCATCAAGATACAGCAAATGGACCATGAAAAATGGTACACTACAAATAAACAAACACTCTAGAAGCACGTAAAGTGCACATAAGAGCTGCTAAAGTGGAGAGAGTATGGTGATTTACATAAGCTCAGGAGTGGCATGAAGATGAAACAAGAACAAAGGAGAAGACAAAAAGGGCAGCTGAACTCCAGCAAAGGAACTGAATTTGAACTGAACCCCAGGCAGTGCACAGTGCAGAGGACGGAACTCACATTGGCTGTGGTCAGCCCTGTGTATTTGTTGTGTACGGTTTGATTTGCTTATTCCCATGTCTTTTTGTACTGTGTATTCAAGGTGTAGGTGAAGCACACAGAGGGGAGGGAATTTCAACCTGCAGATTTTCTTTTTCTTTCCAGGTTTCGACCAGCTAGCATACACTTCATTACAACCTACCCCATTGACACCGCATACTTCTTTTTTTTTTTTTTTTCATTTGAATATGATAATATTTTAATAAAAATATTGTTTATTAGCCAATGCAAGCCCAAATATTTTAAAATAGTAGACAGTGAAGAAATTGCAAATTACTCAAAGTTATGTAGGGGCCTATCTTGTGTTTTTGGTTTTTTTTTGAGGCAGTTTAAGAACTTATGATTATTATCATTACTCTTCACCTGTTGGAGAAGTAATAAATCTACACCATGGAATCAGCAAAAAAAAACCTGTGTACTGTACGACATCAGAAAACTGTGTTAATTTATGTTGGGAATTGGCATAATTGTTCGATCTAAGCTTGCTTTAAGCAACCAGGGGTATGCCTTAGAAATCTCAGGGCCTGCTGTAGCTGAGCAAACCAAGCTGCCAGAGTAACTGTGAGAAGCTCCCACTGCAATGACTCCCACATCACCCAATTAAGGAACTCAGATAATATTGTTATCAGCAGCTGGCCTCAAGGACTAGGTCTACGTGGCCGTTAAGCACAAAGGGGGTTGTTTTCCTAACTTCTAATCAAAAGGGGGGTTCTTTTCTTGCAGGTGGTGTTATTTTCTTAACGGTTTGTCTGAGTGCTTTTGACCAATAATCTTGTGTGAAACACTGTCCACCCCTGTAAAATTCACTATAAAAGTTGGGCTATTCGGGCAATAAAATGGTGAAGCATGATCTGACTCTGCTGGTGTCTGTCGTGCTTTCGTCCGTGCTTTGCAACAAATTTAAACCAGTCAGGAAGGCTGTTTAAATTAAACTGCTGGCTTTCTCCTATAGCAGATGAAGTGGATTTGTATAATGCTTCAATCCTAGTAGTAATTCAGAGGGGAAAGTCTCAGACTGTTGCACACAGTTTCTCAGTGAACCTCTGGCCATAGCCTCCTTCTCCTCAGCTCGCAGTAGATACCCATTGTGCCCATCTCACGGCCATACAGCCTGATCCTACTCCTCACTGCAAGTGCTGCTCAATACAATGTATTCCAGCGCACCAGCACAAACATGCAACTCCTATTAACTGAGATAGACACAGTTATCTAAAATTCATGCAACAGTATAGGGAACTTTCAGATTCATAGAAGTACCTTCACAGCTAGTAATTATATTGAACACATTTCTGAAACCAGTTACGTAAATAAATAAATAAATAAAATATTAAAAAATCACCAGTTGAAGATCTAGCATATACCACTTGAACAATCATGTCAACCAAAGCTCTGGCCCAACGGTTTCTAATTGCATTTTGATTTTTAAAAAAATCATAAATCTTGCTCAGTTGTTTGAAATGATACTAAAAAAAACCCTTATTCCTTTAATTTCTAAATTCCTCATATGACATTAAATTGAAAACATGACAAAAGTTTGAAGTCTCAACAAAACAAGAAAACTAATTTTGATTGATATCTAGCATTCTATGAATATAAAAAAGGATATCAGCAAGTCTGTCACCATTCTCATTCATTCAGTAATAAAATAAACACAAAGCAAAACACAAACACATTCTTAAAGATGGAAGCCAGATACACATTAAATAAATAAATAAATAAGATCTCCCTATTTCTTTGATCCCTCTTTCATTCCGGCCTTCTTTACTACCTGTCTGAACATATTAGCCTCTTCCCAAGGAAACATTCCCAGCTTAGACAGACACCATCTGAACATACACCACTGGAAAGAACAAAACACAGGTTTCCTGTCTTCCACAGGTTACATCTGTCCAACTGATCTGCATGACTACTGTGGACAAGGACAGTCCTTTCTTTTTCTTAACAAGACATAAGGAAGTACTCTTTGCAACATTATTTCCTTCCCGCTGGCCTGAAATACTGAAAATAAAAAAGCAGGATTCCTGTATTATGTATTATTCCTGTAAGTTATGCAAATATTGCTCCCAAATCTCGTTTTGTCTAACAAACAGGTTGTTGTCATGCAACGAAATGCCGAAGTGTCACAGTTACCATTTTTCAATTCATATACTTAAGTAGGTTTTCAGTTCATGAAAAAGAACTGTTTTTACAAATTAACAGAAATATGTATTTAGGGTTAAAAGAAATAATTTTAAACCACGATCTAAAAATGTCAAGACTTTCTAAAATACATATTTAAAACATTACAACAGACATCTATTAAAATGAAAAATCATTTTAAGCTATGAAAGCCAAATGATTCCTATAAACTAAGATGACTATATGAAATATTTTCTGTATTTTAAAATTAACATCTGATAAAATTCATCTTTGGGGGTCCAAATCCTTACTTTTTCCCCAGTTCTTTCAAAGGTAAGCTATTCAAAAATACCTTTGGAATTCAGATTAAATTCTACTTTTATTTACTTTAAAATTAGTCCTAACAGCACTTTGTAGGTCTGAGTAGGTAGCCATGCTAGCTATAAATACAGGGCTATGGCAAACACAGCACAACTGCGGTAGCACAGCATCCCTCAGCAGAGTGGTTTAGGTCAAGGAGAGCACTGCCCATCTAGCTGGGATATCTTGGTGCTAAACGACATGGTGGTGTGCAGAAAAAGTGCTAGGTACCTAAGTTGCTTTCAGAAAGATTCAGGTACTGAAGATTAGAGGCTTAGATAACTTTTGAAAGTGTAACTCAACATTTCTTATAGCACGGAAATATGTCAAGTGTTTTAAAAACAAGAGCAGACTCCCAGCAAGTGATCAGACGCACATACCATGGCAGCAGGTGTGCCCTATCCTGCAAACCCCCGTCAGATTTCTTGTGCCACTCTTGCAGTACTTGGTTATTATTTTTGCACAGTATATTACTTCTCATTAACCAGCAGTCCTATTTTGAAACCCCACAAGCCTGCCTAATTAAAAAGTAATTCACGGTTCCTTTGCACCTCACCTTTGGTAAACTTTGCATTCATTACTCCCTCAAATTTGGAATAATCAGCAGATTTGCTGCCTCACGTTTGCATTCTGCTGCCTGGGCCATTCATGTAGATTAGAAACAGGTCTAAGGGGTAACTCTTACAAGAACACAGTCAATTCTCTCTGCAGGTAAACACGCCAAATTAATCCTGTCTTGAGTACGTGTTTCCTACTATTTTAAAATTTCTTTACCTGTCTTCATACTTGGCACTCTGGCTTTAAAATATATCCTGTGTGGAAACCTGCCATGGGGAACAAAGCTTTATGTAAACCCCAATGGTGCAAGTGCCACACAATTATAATCTAAGGTCAAACTGCTGCCTTTATTTGCACATAGTTCCATCCAAGCCAGCAAGTACTGTGAAGGAAACCTGTCTGCGCATTTTTGCAAAACAAAACCAGACTCTTATACAAGAAGCATGGGAGGAGGACAGTGCATGTTTAACTGCACGTTTTGTGAAGAAACCCATCTACAGATGACACAGGTGACATACACCAAGTCAACAGCATGGGGGAATCCCAAGAAACTTTCTGGAACAATCATGTTAGCACTAAAAAATATCGCTTTGCAGGACAACTGGTGGGAAGTGCAGAGACTTTTCAATGAGCAACATAGTTTGGAATAAAGAACCAATTATCATTGTACCATAATTTTTTCCATTTTTGGAAACAAAATTATCAGACTTATTAAAGAGATATTTTAGAATGAGTTGTTGGAAGGACAGTAAGTGACATCTGTGTAGATGTGATATACGCTTTAAGTATCATAAGAGGTAGATTGAATACTATAAAGCAGCTACATGGGGCAGAGATAGACTAAACCACTTCTCCCCTGCATTATATGTCCATATTTACTCTGGAATTTTTTCTCAGGTTCACTTTTATTCAAGCTCTAAACTTGGTAATTTAGGGACTTGCCTCCTCATTGGCCAGTGAGGCACTGGTCAGCTAGAACAGTGCAAAGACACATGAATTGAGACCTCATTACACCAGGCTTTGGAGATTATCCAGCTTTGAAGACTGCAGGTAAGATGCTTCTTGCCTGACGAAGCTACTGTGAGATGCCAGCCCTACAGCAACTATTAGAGCTCCCTTGGGGTAGCATGCATAAATGCCAGCGTACCTGCACACAGCATCTTCCTCACACTGGATAGTTAGCAAGGGCTGAATGAGGAGGAAACAGAAAAAGAAAAAAGATCCAGTACAGACACCAGAACTAACTGCTCTCCTACTTAGGGAAGCCTGCACCTTCTTAAAACCCCATCACATTCAAGAGAGCAGGGGTCAGGCAGGCTTTGCACATTTGCTCCTCTCTGAGTTCTGGTAGCATTAGCAACGCAGCTCCACCAGAGAACTCAGATAGGAGGTCCCAGCAGTGCTTCTCTGACACTAGTTTCAAAACAAGCATGCTTTGCATTCCAGCCACTTGGTTAGGGTGTCCTGCAAACTTGCCTTCAGCCAAGTCCTGAGGACCACAGGGCAGTTCCTAAGAATAGAACAAACAGATTTTTAAGTGATTTTAAATGTTAATATTTAATATGGGATATAAATATAGTAACTACACAACACATGATTTCAATTTCTTACCATTATTAGTGTACATTAAATAACATGTTTAAAATTGAAGTAATAATAGTATTTATAGACAATTTTCTGAACCAATAGAGTTTCAGTTGCAGCAAACAGAGAACTGCAATGTTTGCAGGCACGTTGGTAGGCTGTGAAATTTAGCTAAAGGAACAGCTAAATGCCATATGATACTACTTTTCAATGTCATCCATACGTTTCTCAGTCTGCATAAACATGTTTAATTTTAATATTCTCACAACTTTTCAACCAGCTGCTAAGTACTAATGCTTCCCATTGGTTTCTCAAGTCAGCAGCTCACAAGAGAACAGCTGTATTTACTGTCTTTTGTTCTTTTTAATCTGTGCTGATGACAGGGTAAGTGGCTAACATCTCTCTCCTGTTCTTTTTCCACATTTTCTACCAATCTCCCAGATTTAAAAACATACCTAGATAATTACTCCAGTATGCTAATAGTGTCAGAACACAGCTACCATTTTAAACCTTGTTCTCCTACCTCCTCCTGAAAAAAAAAAAAAAAAAAGACCTCATATGGCATGCTTATGCCTGTAATGTAAAAATTGTTTTCTCGGGGAAGATATTGTGAAGTCAGTTCCAACGCCTCTATGTACAAAAACATCCTCAGGGCACAAGTGACTGACAACCAGGATCAGGTGGCATGAAAGGGCAACATGTCTTTTGTAGTGGCAACATTTTCTATGTGGGCATCCAGGCTTAGATCTCCTGAGGAACTCAAGTGCCACTTGAATTGCTGTAGCAATTCTCAGACATAGCAGATGCACAAATTTATCATAACAGAATATATGTCAAAGACAAAGCATTCAAATAATCAGGCAGTTTCAGTTCACTGCAGATTTTACCAAGCAAAGGACCAAAAGTCAGCTATGCTGTCATCAGTATAACTCCCTCTAGGACATGCGAAGTAAAAAGGATGCCAACACGTGAGCTGTACCATGGAGCAGCCATGCTCTGTGCGTACTCACAGTTATTGACCTTCCTGTTGCTGTGCATGAGGAAAAAAACAAAACAAAACAAAACAAAACAAAACAAAAACAGCAACAGCAACAACAACAACAAAAACTAGAAAGTGTAACTGAAATCTTCCCTGAAAGGTCATCATATGCACAATCAGCTATTTATATAAATAAATATTGGCTTGATAATACTGGAAATATCAATTGGGCTGGAAAGGAAATAGAAATGGTTAAGGTTGAGTCTCATATTTTAAATACAGGAGATGTAAAACTGATGTAGCACCTGGTAGCACAAGAACTCAAGAGTACTTTTATTTATTTAGCAAACTAAATGCTTTTGCTGTTGCTGATGAGGCACATGTGCCCACAGATTTCCAGACAGAGTTGAGGTGAAGACACTGATGGGTACGAGCTTAGGAACTGCTGCAGGAAAACATACTCCCCTCGTTTCCCTGTGGTTCTGTAGAAAGCCTGGCCATGGTCCTAATCCTTGGGCTCCGCAAGGACAGTGTCACATTCAAGGGCTGTGGACAAAGTATTGGCTCAGCCTTTGTTCTTATCAACTACTGTAGCCAAACAACTGGCAATAAAACCTGCATTATGTCCTATGTGCAAAACCAAAAGAAATACCTTCTCTTTAAACACATCTTACATACAAGAAAACTGGAATTGAGTGCTACTTGTAAAGTAAAACAGGCAAGCATATTTGTACAAATGCTTTTGCAAGGTGTTGTGAAATAAACATGTGTCAATGTAACACCTTTTTTTTTTTTTAGCATCTCAGCTAATTTTAGTCGTGCGGAGCTCCTCAGCCTATTTCTAATTTTAATGAGTTCTCAAAGTTCAAGACAGCTCAGAAGATTCTGATTTCAAAAGCAAAATGTGTGTTAATAGGAAAAAGACCAGATGAAGCTATAACTACTGTATATGCTGACTGTAGCAACACTGAAGTCTGCATTTTATTGCTTTGACTCTGATCAAGTGCATGTAATCAATGAGAATTATTACAAAAGAGTTAGGAAATAACTCTGGGGATACATCAAAAATGCAAAAATTTGAAAGTTAGATGAAGTTGAGATGGCTCTATTGATTTTGAAAAGGTTTGTAAATTACACAAAAAGCATCACCCTATTTTAAAGTGGATCTGAAATCTTTTTAAGCAAGCTCTATTATTATACACAGTTCCCATTTCAGCATTCCCTTCTGTGAGCACTCATTCTTAGCCCTTAGCCTGCTATGTGCACACTTGTTTTTGAAAGTGGTAACAAGGTCTTGTGTTAACTAATGCCAGAAAGCTATGGTCATTCTCTTTTGGAAGCCTTCTAGACAAGTACTTTAAGAAATATAAGCACAGCCTCAGTAACAAGTTATGACCCAATATTATTATTTTATTTCTGAGGAAATTTCAATGCATAGTGAGGCTGGAAAGAAGGTATTCTACTAAATCTACATAATCACTACCACAGTAATCGCCACCAAATTTGTGACCTAGCCAGTATATTACTGTATTTTGATTTTCAAAGGTTCATGCCAATATTTTATTGTAGTTTCCAGCTATGTGAATTTCCCTATATCAGGCTCAAATTTTATGCAACTTAATAAAAAAAACTAACTAAATAAAATCACAGTATCCACGAGATCCATACACAACTAAGCTTTACCAAGTCTTGCAATAAATCAAGTCTACATTTTGAATTTTCTGTGAGATCCAAAGAAACAAATAACATAGGTGTCTAGCTTTCAAAGTAAACATTTGACAAAGTCTAGTCTAGAGGTCCTATGCTTGATTAAAGATCATAGAATGTCCTGAGTTGGAAGGAGCCCACAAGGATCATCAAGTCCAACTCCACACAGAACCATGCAAAAATCAAATCATATGTCAAAAAAAAAAAGATGTATGACAGTCACAGGAGTTTTGAAGTGATAGAGTCAAGAATAGAATAAAGTAGGGAATTTCCAATTGAAACTCAAGTATATACATGAGTAGGCGTAATCTAACCAACATCCTTCTTTCTTTTGGGGTATTATTGTAAAATACTCCGTAGGAATTGACCCAGGCTGAAGAACATAAGGTTCTGTACTCTGATACTCCCACCCTGAGCCCTCAACGTTTCACAGGAACCAGGGAGGTTCACTGTAAAGCACTCTAAGTCTTATTTACCTAAACAACAAACAGTTGAAGCAATTTGAAAGTCCTAGACAAATTAAACAAATAAGTATACAAAAATGCAATAATCTCCACAAGAGAAAAGACAATCTACCATTGTAAGACCAAGTTTAACCGAGTCTGTTCCCAATAATCCACCATTCAGAAATCAAGCATACTTTGTGTTTAATGATGTTGACAACAGACAATTTTAAGAAACAGTTCTTCAATCTTCTGTCTGATCAGCACATTTAAGTAGTGATAATATCAAAGAAAAGATCACGACTCTAGTATGTTCCTATAAAACACTGCTATTTTCCCTTGGGATTAGATCCTACTGAAGTACATGGGACGAGTCAAAAAATTTGCAGTAGGACCAGCAGTATGTATTTAAAGATCAAAAATCAGATTCCAAACTCTGTAGGTAAGGCATTTTTTTTCCATTTGACAATAGATATTTATGGTGATCTAAACACAACAACATCTTACAATTAATAATTATGGAATGAAATAGGATGAATAACATTAAGACTGACTATCATTTGCAAAGAGTGAAATATTTTAGTTAATATATGTCTTTGTTTGGCAATTTTAGTAGTACTAAGCCTCCTGGCTTCTGCAAATAGACTTTTCTTCAGAGCAAGAGAGTTCTTCTAAGCTGCCTCCCTGCCCCTTGTCTTATACTAGAAGAGAAACAGAGAAACGACATTGTAAAGAATAGTCATTTTCCACTTCACCTTCAAGAACTGTCTTCAAGAATTTTCCTAACCTATAGGAGTTACCGGATCATCAATTTCAGCCAAATTTCAGTACCTTTAAATTGCATGACTGAAAACTGAGAATGTTACAATGAAGTCCAGAAGATCAGTAGCGCAATACTTCACTATTGGATGATTATGGTGGCTCAGAGAATAAATTTGATCTGTGTGAAACACTTAAAATACATTCAGGCTATATAGGTAGGATGAACATAGTTTTTCAAAAAGGTAAATATAGTGCTAATATATTATTTCAAATTTGAATGCCCTAATACTTAATTACTTCATTTTCTGTAAACAGAGCACAATTATTATTAAAGGGATTCAATTATGATTATTAAAAATATTACAGGTAATTACAGAAGACCTTAATTGTAAAGATGAACTCAACTTCACAAGAATAATATTTTCCCTATGTATTGAAACTATGCCTTTACTTCTATTAACAAGGTGCATAATAATTATTCTGGCCATTTGAAAACTTAAAACTCTGTAATTGAACAATTATTAGTGTCACACTGCCTAAGGGCACTATTTGTCAAGAGATTTACATGATGGGCAATTATATCCACTCAGCCTTGAAGGATAGATAATATTATCTTCTGATGGAAACAAATTACCCTTTATATTTCATTAAAAAAAAGAATAGAAGTTTAGCATCTCTATTTTATTAGTTAGATGTTCCATACTAGAGTCTTTCAGAAAACTTGCTTTTCTGCTAGAGTACAATAAAATTGTCAGCATCAATTCATTATGTTAGCTACCCCATCACACAGAGGAGATAGGAGGGAAAAAAAAAAAAAAAATCATGTCTTTGGTCTATTACATTTCTTTTGTTAAACTTTCATGATGTAAGTAATTTTGTAACTGTTACTTCTGAAAGACAAAAGAAGCTTAATAAATACACAAAAGATCTTCCAACTTCTGCACATATTTAATTACAAACTTACCCTTTATTATTTAAATGATTACTTAAATGTCTTTAACAGATTGGCATATTAAAAAATGCGGACTTTCAAGCCCTTGACCTTTCTTTCTTAACTGCTTTTCAACTCCTCAAGAAGTATAGATATAACCCTCACCCCTCTTTCTCCAAATGTAGCTTTATCTGCACCAAATTTATTAGGGGGGAAAACAAACAAAGGATAGGAGAAAAAAAAAAAAATAAAGAAAGAAAGAGAAAAAACCACCTCTGTAATCATCTCAAACAAGAAATGTTATTTTGTAAGGTCCAAATCCTAAAGCCGGGTAAAAATAACTTTACAAATATAAATGCAAGATTTCTAAATGAACAGGATTTTTCTTTTATTTTGTGTTGGTTTTCCAGCTGAGACTGATTAAGTTCAAGAAACCTGATTAGACTGAGCAGGTTGTGATTTGAAGGAGAAACACTTAAGTACAGGAGCTTAAAACCCTAGCAGGACACCAATCCAGAGCCTAAAGAATACCACACAGCAACAAAGGCATGTAGGTATGCTTTTCCCTCTGTCTAAAGTGAAGCATGATTAGTTCTGGAACCATTCATTAAGCCTTCACACTGTGTGCTTTAACTACTGCCTGTCTCTGGGGAGATGAACAGCAAACTGGCAATCTTGTGATAGATTTTTAGATCAGAAAGGTCCATATGTCTCCTTAAAACATTTCTAACAAAAATAATCAACTTAGAACTTGTGTGCCACAGTCTGCCACAAAGAGAGCAAAGTGATCTGCAGCATTACAAACATCCTGTGCTTTACTCCAGAAAAAAATAAAATCATGCTGTAACCAGCAGAGCCATCCTTTTGTGGTGGATAGCGCAGTGTCTAGCAGAGTACTGCCTAGTACTAGCACATAGCTTATTTATGACAAATAATCACAAGCTAGATATAATTAGGAAATTAATTATTTATTATATCAAGATTACTATGACTGTTCAATGCTTCACAAGAAGATAAGACAGTCACTAGGCACCTTTCAAGAAGGACTGAAGAGCCACTTTAGGCATAAAAAGAATTCTTTCCCAGGAAGTCTCTGGGATCTGTCACTCCCATTATCTTTGGCAACCCAAAAGAAATGAAAACCAAGGCTGTATGCTCTGTTTTTGGAAGGCTTAATCCATATGCTTCACTGACACATTGCTATTATCAAAGCCTGAAATGCTCTTCATGTGTTATTATTTGCGTTAAACAAAACACGGTGGTAAACACTTCATTCTTTTCACAAATTCTGTTTCTGTCAGCTCAACCATTATTGTTTTCTTCTTGTCAAGTTTCAGCAAATAGCCTGCTAAAAAGCTATCTGCAACTTAATTAAAATACACATTAATAATGTCATGTTTATATGGGAAGTCTTTGGCAAAATAAGTAGCCTCTAGCTTTTGAAGGAATTGCAATTAAGTCTGTCAATATGTACTAGTTGCTGAAATACATGAAGAAAACAAGACTAAGTGAAGCAATTTGACCTGCTTCAACCACATCTTCATAAAACGGCATTTTACAGAATATCCGATCTAGAAAACTACTGATTAATTACCAGTAACTGTCAATTGTGAGACATAATGCTAAACTAAAGGTGATAAATTATTTAAAGCAGATATTCTTTAAACAAAATAGGTAAAATCCTGTCTTGATTTAGATACATAGGAACTTTAGCACTAGTTCCAATATAAACATATTTTCTTTGGATTACAGAAGATGTAACCCTAATATAACTACGGCACTAGCAGTGGCTGTTCAATGCCCAGCTGAAAGCACCCCAGAATTCCAAGGTTTTTTTGTTTGCTTGTTTGTTTTGTGTGTGTATTTTTAATAACTGAAAAGTCTGAATAATGTAAGGGGACTGTCAAAATTTATGTTGAAGAAACTTTCCTTTCCAATAGGATTACTCTCAAGACTGTTCCATATACTACCTTTCAAATATTTCTAAACTACATATAGGGTTAAATAAACAGGTACAAAATTACAGAGAAAGAGACCCACCCCACACTAATTTGCAACCTGTTTTAAACTTCTTGTGGTTATCAGTAAAATGCAACATCACTGAAAATCCTTTCTCCTCACCAGTACACATGACACCATGCTGTGCCTAATGTACTTGTACTTGCCTTCACCTGGAAGAGGAACCCTGGAGAATGAGATGGAGAAAAGGCTCAAGAGGGCTTCTCCCCCTGGGGATATGCTCCTGGGGGAGGGGGGGCCTCAGCAGCTGAGAGGCTGTGCCAGAGCACTGGGTGCACACTCACCTGGTGGGGAGCACATTCAGGAGGTGGATTAAGGAGGTTCTTCAAATGGGTTTGATTAGCCATGTGTAAGAGAACAGAAAATCAGTGAGAATTTCCTTCTAACTAAAAAAAAAAACTCTGAAATACTACCCAATAGGAAATTTCTTTTATATATATATAATGTTATATATACATAAACGTATACAAACACCGACCTGTCAGTATAAACATTAGCAAGCCAATTAATGCCACTGTTTGGGAACTGTGCATCTCACACCAGCTCCACCATTTTCAGTTTGGGCTTTTTCCCCTTTCCTCCAGCAAGACCGATGAGAAGATATACCGAGGTTTGATTCAGTCAGTGTTATAATGAATGAGGTCAGGAATGAAAAACCCTCAGCATATCTTTCTCAGCCCCCTACAGAGTGGGGTCACGTAAGAGGGGCAGGTGCACAGAGGTGTACTTGATGGGGAATGACCAGAGAGGCTGGGAGAGAGGCAGAAATGAGGTGTTGTTAATGAACTGTTCTTTTCAAAATCCCAGCAGATAGCATTGCCTGTAGCACAGATAAGGTTTACCAACCACAGCTGAAGCAGAGGGAAAGTGGGAAGTTGCAGAAGTGCCCTGTAAGCTCATGAAATGGAAGCACAATGGCAAAGTAACACAAGCACAGTCAGACATGCGGCACTCCTGCTGACCACATGTGCTCGATAGGTCTACATGTATGAAAAAAGTTTTTCTTCATCCACTGGCTTTGTGAATGCCAACATCTAGTTTTATGGTTTTGAACTACATAAAATCATAAAAGTTATTAAAAGTGAAATTATTATGCAATTTAGAGTGAATAAAATATTAAACCACTGGCAGAAAAGCATTTAAGTAGAACATTTTTGAAGCAGATTCAGTGTTTCTTTTTTTCCTTTTTTTTTTTTTTTTTTTTTTTAAAGAAAGTGTTTGAAAGCTGGCATTTCCTTCTGAGCTTTTGTTATTTTGAATTCCCATACTGGTCTGAAAGAAAATAAACACCAAAGCTTCCACTGTTTCCTGGGATGGAAATCCCAAAAGCTAATATGCTCCTTTGTTAATAAATACAAGAATTACAGATTGCCTACTAAATTCTGGATGATATATTGTCTGTATCTTACTGTTTCTCCACATATGTATGTACCAAATACAGGACAGAGAACAGAACTCTCATTCATTGTGACCAATTATATCTTTATTCACAATCACCCCTTTTTTTGGGACATAAGAAAAAACATCTATACTTAAGGCAATTCTGATTTCTTGAGCAAAATAATAACTGTACAATCTTTTTGTTTGTTTTTGTCTCCAAACCAAAAGCTTCTTGATATGAAACATGTTTGGAATTAATATAAGAGTGGAAGCTGCATCCAGCATCACAAAATAGCCACATTAGCAGGATGTTTCCAGTAAAGATAATAAAAACTGTTAGCATTTAAACAGTGTTAACAATAATATACAGACTTTTATAAGCAGGGAAATGACTTGTGATTCCATTAGTACTGATTTCAAATGTTTTCAGACTCAATTCTTACGCTATAATTTCTATCAGTGCTGCGATGCACACCTGTGACAAGTGCAGGTCTCAGTTTTCCTGATATAGATGTAGCCAGACACAAAATGATAATGACTCTCCAGGTGCCTTCTGCAATAACACCCATGCAGAAGTTTTCAGAAACTGTGAATACACTGAAATGTGAGAGAACTTGGGAAAGTCATAATCTCATCACAGTTTGATATGACAGTAGCAGAAAAAAATGATTTTGTATTTCCAGATTTATGAATGTTCAGGAACGATGAAAACACCCGCAAAATTCTGCCTTATGAAACAAACCCAGGGAAGCTCAAGACACATATTTTGCCTTAATGTTTTCTTCAAGAACCCTTGCAGCACATTAGATGAAATTCTAAGACACAGTGAATACAATGACATAACTCTTACTGATTTCAACAGAGAAACAGTTTCATCTCAGGCTCACTCACAATGGCCAATACTCGTGTATTCCACAAGCTACTAATAGTGAATGTGACTGCTCAGAAACAAGAGGGATGCAAAAGAAACCTTGCAGGGATCAAAAATGTGGAATAAGATGTCATGTACTTCAAATAATACAAAGTAGTTGGATTAAGTATTAAATATAACTTATTAAGTATTCAAGAACCATTTGATGATAAAACACAATATTCTATATTTGCAAATACAAGATAGGATTCTGGGGTTAGAAATAAGCAAGTACCTGAAATACCTCTAAAAAGACAGAATCAGTGCTATATTAGTTCACACTATAATATTATTCAATGTTTTTGATAATATGAGACAGCAAACCATTTTATAATGAAAGATGAGGTGACCTCTGAGAAAAAAAATAACCTATTTAATGTCCTTTAATTATACTTCATCTTTATATTCAGTCATGGGGCAAGAATCACTTGGCAATGGAAACGTGTTTGCTAGGTGTGGGGAAAAAACATGGAATGTGGGTAGTACAAAAATTATAGTAGATTAATGTAAATAAAGACAGAAAATTAAACCTATATTAACTGTAGATGAATAAGTTTATCAATGCTGAGATGTTACCAGAGAATAATTTAAAGCAGCAAATAGACAAATAATTAATTTGACATATTCCCACTTATATTAGCCAACTACAGGCCCATACTATTAAAATAACAGTAAATTAACGATCACAATTTCTATAAATTGGAGCATTGCAAAATGTAAGAGTGGAATCCATAAAACATCTTGCTAGAGCCTATTTTTCACTTATGTTAGATTGACATTTCAGTGTGAATAACTAATGGATAGATATGATCAAATACAAAGATTCCCTCTCTATTCTCTGTTATGAATTCTACTTAACTGTAAGAGTCATTAAAAAGAAGAGAGTCATTAAAAACAAGCCCCAAATTATTGAAATTGCCAAGGTAAACAAAGTCATCATAAATCAGAACAAAATGAAATATTGAAGCACATGCTGAATTATCCAAGAACCCAACAAGCTGCCTCTGATTACTGTAGTACCCACTTAGGAACAGTCTAGGTGAAGCCATAAATGCTGAGAATGAAAAGCTTCTTTGCTTGCCAAAGCGGGTATTGACCAAAATTGTGCAATGCCCCAAACACTAGTTCAGCAGTAACTTAAAACTTAAAAAGAATCCTTAATCAGGTATCTCGCTCTTTTTTTTTTTTTTTTTTTTTCCCTCAGATTGCCTGGTTACAGATATCTGATTGCAAAAGATAACTTACAGCTTTAAAGTTTCATTTTCACTAGTAAGAAAAAGTAGAAAAGCTTTCAGAAGAAACCAAGTATTTCACTTTTATTAAAAGCTCCCTTCAAAGATATATTCACAGGAAGGCAAATTCCAAACTGTTTTCATGCCTTGAAAAACCTATATTAAACATTTTTCACTCTACCAGAAAAGTGAAGCAGATAATATTTTATCTTAAAGAATATCTGACAGGCCAGATATTCACCTTTTCTGAAGTATATATTATTCTCTATGGGAGCAAAATACACTTTTTTCCCACATTCTAAAAATGTTTACATCTCCTCCCTATAATGAATTAGTGCAACAAATACTTCTTACAGAATAAAATATATTCTTATTATTTCCTAAAAGGAAGATCGGAAAATTATAGGCATTAGAATATTTCAGACTGAGGAATGACTTGACTGAAGTGATGTTTGAGATTAGAAGACTGCCTCTGGTCTCTGAGCTATAGGTCTACTTCTATTTTTGTGCTAATGTTCTGGGCTATCAAAAAGCCCATTCTAACACAAAGCTATGAAATTACACTAAGTAACTTTTCAGAAGTGCTACTGTTATAAACCCATGGAAAAAAAAAAATGAATTAGAAACATTTTATAATGCTAAGTACATAGAGTCCAAATGCAGGCAGATAAATTACAGCCTATTCACATGCACAAATACATACTATTAAAAAAAAAAAAAGAGCCAAGTATCTATCTAAGTGTCGTTGCAACAATGAATGTAAGCGACATCAAGTAAAAATGAAAAAAAAAACAAAAACTGTTTGCAGTAATGAGCATGCTTAAAAGAAAGGAAAAGCAGGACTAAAAAAGAAATAAAGAAATGCTCTTAAATGTCCTCCCACACACACAGAGAATGGTCAGGCTTACTACGCCTCTCTGATTTCTCAGGGTAGCTCAGTGTGCCGAGTGTTGCACAAAGCCCAGTGCGACAATATGCCTGTTCTCTGAATTACCCTCATCACTCAAAAGGCACAAGCTGTGTTTTATTTGGTATGACAATGTTTAAGTGAAAAGCCATAGAATGACTGGTAAGTGGTTTTATTGGAAATTGCAACAAGTGCTTAAATATTTGGATCATGCCTCAACCTAAATCCACCAGTAATTGCTTACACCTTAAGGCTCTAAAAGAATTCAACAGTAAGCTTTAAGTATCCTTGAATAAACTCCATTTCTTCTTCATCTCAAATATATCCATTGCTTTGGGTTCTTCACTATGTTATGCATTGTGTGATAATTTTATCTGGCCTATGCAAATTCAATGCAGTTGTATGCTTCTGGAAGCATTTCACAACCCTTTTGCCCAATACACAGCTAGGGCAGAATGGGATCAAACACACTAGGCTGACAAGCATGTAATTGTAGTTTGTTGAAAAATTTGGTATTTATAGAATAAAACCACCTGAAATTAAATTCTTTCTTACAAGTGGAAGAGATCAGGCAATGTTTACTCTGCATTAACTGAGATTTATAAGCCTTCAAAAGCATCTAGAACAGGGACAACCTTTCAGAAAACCTTGAGACTCAAAAAAGGGTACTCACATTGTGGTGACTGACAAGGGAAACTAGAATCACTCAGCCTATGGAGAGAGGCTTCTGGCTAGACGAGATACACTGCAAGAGAAGAAAACTCAACTCAGATTAAGTCGATACACTGGACTTCATTAACCAGCGAGATATTTTTTCAAGCTTCTTCATTAAAAGGCACTTATTCAAAAAAGGACAGAGTTGTCAGTGGAATTTCAAACATTCTAGAACATGTCCTACATAAATGACACCTTTTATAATTCAGGAAAGGCAGGTCTAAATCTGGATTGTCTTTCTAGTTAACTGTCTGATGTGACCGACCTTTAGATTAAATTTGCTGGGGTAGATTTCCCAATAATATTAAGTGATACCCAAAAATTTACCTCTGAACTACACACTTGGATTTCTTTGGGCTCTTGATGATTTATGTGCTCCAGTTATTTACTTAGCCTATTAATACAAAGACAACTAAACTGGTATCATGACCGGCCTACCAATTTCAACACTGGCTGAATTTTAATTACTTTAAGCATAATAGTCCTCCTGTACAGAGATAATATATATATATATATATATATATATATTTCTCATAATTACCTCAAATAATTTCCTGCCTATTTTATCTGCAGATTATTGAAAGGTTTTTTCCAATCCCAAAATAGGTTGCTTTTCTTGTTACCAGAGGTAAATGAGTAGGTATGTGAGAAGCAGAAGTTATGAAGCCTTGTTTCAAAATCTCTGTAAAGTTCCTGATGCTTAATAAAAAGGAAAGCTAATTAGCTTTGGGGTTAATAAGTGAGCAAATTAATAGGATCCTTCTCTTTCCCCAAAAAAACTGTACTCAGAAGTTAATACTTTGATTCTTCTAAGCCTCTGTCAAATATTTTTAAATGGCCAAAGAGCCACAGAAATACGATGCAACTGAACAGCTCCATTTATTGGCAAGCAATGAAAAACCCCCAAAACTTATTTTTCTTTCATAGCAGAAAAAAAAAAAAAAAAAAAAAAAAAGTTCTCATCAACTGCATACATAATACCGAAGACAAAACATTTTATTAAATGTTCTCAAGCAAAATATATATCTTGAGCCCTTGCCACATATTTCCTCTTAACAAATAAGCATACACATGGTCAGGGTGGTGGGTGGGACAGAATGATCCTGCTTCAGAAGGAAGTCATAATACTGCAATCAACATTCCCTTAGACTCGTCATCCCACAGAATTCAGCAGAAATTCTTTCCATACAGTATGGAAAGAAAGGATGCCAACAAAATGTTCATGCATACATGTGGAGAAATAATGACAACTGAAGAACTACTTACGGGTATGCTGGGAAGACCCACATAGCCCCATTAGCAGTAAGTGATGCTGGTGGAAGGTCTGTATTTTCTATATTCCACAGCTGTATGGCCAGCCAAATCTGCCAGTAATGCCTGTGTGCTAGTTTCTATACTATCTGAGAAACTCTCAGCCTGTGTAGCATTTTAGCATGTATTTAGATAATGCACACAAACTGAAATCCCAAATTTTACAGGAGTCAGTAAGTCAAGAGGTTGAATTTTACAAACAATATGGCATGCAAAGTATATGCAGAAATGCACACAAATACAGAAGTTGCATTTCCCTATGAATACTCATTGGTAAATTTTATTTTGCAGAAATTAAAAGTGAGGCTTCCCAAATCCATGAGATAGCTACCCTGGTCATTTTATTGACAAGAAATATGAATCAAAGAACAGCTCAGCTCAGCAGCTCAGCTTGACAGAAGCTTTGGGTCACAGCTGAGAAAAAAAATAATATAACTCATGCAGCATGTAATCAATAGCCTAAAAATGACACTCTAATGCCTTCAAAAAATAATAAATACAAGTATAGAATACTGCATACTTATTTCAGCAAGTCCCTTGGCTCAATACCAATATATTAGCTTTAACGCAGTATTTTAGAAATTATTTATGCTTTCTTTCAAAAGAACAGGCTACACATTATTACAAGCATACAAAACACACTGTTTTATATTTCCTGTACCTGGTAACAATTCTAGGACACAGAACTTTTCCAAAAAAAAAAAATAGCCCCCCCCAAAAAACAAAACAAAACAAAACAAAAACTGCAAGCTAAATAGCTCTGTTTGAATTACGATTGTGTTTAGGTTTCAGTTAAGCAAATGAATTTCATAAAAACATTAAACCAATTGATTTCCCCTATTAGGGATCAGTCAAAGAATGTATTTTTATGGTGGACCTTAGGCACTGAATCATGATTAGAGAAGCAAGCAAGCATCAAAACGTTCACAGTACCACAAGCTATTTTCTTCTCTCTTTCTGATTCTTAGACAGTTATTACTTTTGACAACGAATTACAGAGAAATATTCCTGTAGGTATTTGAAAGTACGGAGACATTCATTATTAAAAGATTTTTTTTTTTACCTTGGTAAAAATATTGTGTCAGAAAGTCCCTCTCAGGGAGCTTGAGGGAGAGGAGAGAGAGGCTGGACTTCATGTATGTTGTATCAGAGGTTTTAAAGATCATATATATTTTTTTTTAATTAATTATTTATTTCAACTTTAAAAAAAACAATATTTTAGTGACCACTGATGAACTTCACATATTTTCACTGTACAAATAATCTACAGAAACTTTTGGCTGAAAAACTTGCTCTGATGTACACAAGTAAGCTTGTACCTTCACAGTAGAATACATACATTTATGCACATCATTATATATATTTTTCTATTTTGTAGCATGCTGCAGATCATAATCTACAAAACTTCAATTAAATTATGTGGCAAATTACTTTTTTTTTTTTTTAAATCTTATTCTAACTTCTGTTTTTTCTGAAAACAATAAGAACTTGAGGATATGCATAGATGTTTCAAGTATTTGGTGGTATAATTTTCTTCCTCAACTATTCTTATCAAAGCTTAGTGGTGAGAAAATGTGAGGAGAGACTTACCACTTCAGCTCACTGCCAGATGGACTATTCCACGTACCTCCTTCCCAAAATAGCATTAAATTTAGTTGATTCACTTAGAATATGAAACAGTGATTTTGATAGAGGAGGCATGAGCCAGAACAGAGTAATCTGAGAAAACATCAGGTTCTTTCACAAGAACAAATTGTAGCCTGATACATAATATCTCAAGATTTGATGGTAAATTTTCTTCACAATAAGTGTAGTTATTGGATCATTTATATGACTGATACTGAAAAATGGAACCAACTGCACCTGGGATGAATGTTTTAGAGTCTCACTCTAAATAGGTTAATGGAGCTGCTCTTTGAAAGTTAGTTAATAACACTGTCAAAAAAATCACACTAAATTCACACTATTGTTTTCCAGCTATTGCTGGTAAACAGTTTAGGAAAACTGTATTACTTATCTTTAAGTGGGGATTTTCAGGTATAAAAAAAAAAAAAGGCATTAAAATAAAAAGTCTTACATTTCTTATAGCCCTTAGGAAGGTTTCTTGTTCTTTAATCTGAAATATTTTCATGTTCATAACATGACAGGCACCTTCACATCATGTTCCTATTAGAAATAAGACCTTAAAAAAAAAAGACTCGTGTCATTTCAAATCAATATACTCCTCCAAATGAGAAAATGTGCTCATTGGTTTTCCTGCTACACCCACTTGTGCAGCATGGGCTTTTACTATGGCTTAGTTACAAAATCAGAAGTTCTGTCTGTACCCCATATCAAAACAGCTTGTACAATAAATAAATAAATAAATAGATAGATAATATTTCAGGATTAACTACTTGTAGATGCACAAGGCTGTCAGATGTCTCATCATAACGAATATGATTATGATTCTTTTTCCATCACTTTCTGACAGAAATAAACTGAATATAACAGAAAAGAAGTCCTCAAATTATAGTACGTAATTTGTTGATTTATAGATTTATGCAGTAATATCATAAATCAAATGCTTATTTTACCCTTGAAAAGTGTTCTGATTTGTATTTTATAAAGAAGTTAAACAACCGTTTCATCAGACAGTTGTTTACATTATTATATTTAATATTTTAATTATAATATTCAATATTGACATTACAATTAATTTAATATTACATTAAAGTGCAGGAACATTTAATGTCTACAGTAATGTTTATGATTGTACACCACTTTACCAAATGAAGAAAGAAGGATCACAAAATAATGCAACTAATTCTAAAAAAAAAAAAAATTAACCTTACATTTTCTTCATCTGTGATGGGGGGACGAAGGGATTAAGTCTGCAAAGTCATTATAGATATATGGTCCGAAAATACAGTCAAAACTAGGTTTTATAGATCGAGGTAATACTTTTTATGAGACCAACAGGCTTGGAAAAGCAGACAAGTTTTTTGGCACACAAGTCCTAGTTAAGGTGTGAAACAAAAGGAAAAAATTATAAAGCAAACTGTAATTAAGACATTGAGAACAATTACTCAGAATATCATTAAATACGTATTAGACTACGCAGGAGAAGAGGAAGGCATACCTGGGGAGTCAAAGAGACTCAGCAGGGAGAAGAGGCGATTACCTTGCAGGGGCAAGAGCTAGAGATAATTTATACCTGGTGGAGCAAGGTGACCTCAATGGCCAGTGGGGGCAGGCAGGGGGTGCAGGTAATGGGCCAGCAAAATAGCATCTACAGTGAGGCTATAACTTTTGGTATCAACTATGCTAGTTTCTAGACTTGCAAAAGTATTTTGTAGGTCATTCTTTAATTAAGTCAGAGCAGTTGCTTCCAACTTGAATTTTGCTTTGAAGTTTGCTGCTTCTGTTTCAGACCTGAAGAACTACTTCTGTGCCTGAGAGCTTATCTGCTTTTTTTCCCAACTATCCTTAGTCTAATTAAAGATGTTACCCCTACCTGTAAATCTCTTAATTAGCAACTCTATGGATTTGCTGATGGCAAGTGCAAGAGTGGATCATTCCACTGCTATCAAACCAACAGGGAATTAAACTAAACATGCTGACATGTTATTTCTTCATTTAAAAACACAGTGACACCTTTTCCTTTCTAACAAGGCTAAGACTTCAAAATGCTGCCCTACAAGAACATAACATTCTTGTGATGTCTAAGGGACCAGCAAGCTCACGCTGTAGTGGCTGCAGAACAATAAAAAAATGTAGTTACAAATCTCTTTGAAAGTTTCTCTCGTTTGCAGTTGTCACAGACACAGAAAAGATGAGATAGAAGAAGTGACATCTGGAAAGAGTTAAAACAAAGCCGAACTCATTGAAGAATAATATGTTGTTAGTGAAATGGAATAGGACATAAAATAGTAATGTTGTTGGATAAGACAAAGGGAGAGTAAACTCTGAGTTGATTGGCATACTGTTGAGGAGGTTAGGTCTCCGCATCCAGTACATATTCCCTACAGAAGATATGCAGGAATCAAAGAAAAACTTTGTCGCTCTTGGGATTTAAGAACTTCCATTGACATATCTATCAGCTCTCCACATTAAAATCAAAGCCAGAAGACTCAAAGGGCAAAACAAGCAGATGCGCTGTTGTGAGTGACACGAGGAACAACTGAATTGTTTGTTGAAGCACTGTGTGCACAATGATGTGCAAAGATTTAAAATGAAGAAAGGAGGCTATTGAGCTCACCTGAGAAATTCTACCATTAAAGAGAACCTTTTCCACCCACCTCCCAGAGAGAATTAATCTGTAATTAGAGAACAGAAATTTCACAATTTCACTGAAATATCCTTCAGAGGCTCTCAAACTTTCAGTGTTAACTTATCACTGGCTTTACTACCTTGGTGGGGGTAAGGGTGGGGAGGAGAGTATACAGATGCTCAGTTATGAAACTCCAAAATAACAGTGACATGAAGCTTAATGAATATTTTTAGGTAGTTATACAGAAGATAAAATGTATTAGGGCTTTTGTGTACACACTTTTTGTGTGTGTGCATGTGAAAAAGAGTTAAGCACTCAAACAATAAAAAGGTAAGTGTATGTTCAAGGGCACAGAGCACAGGCAGACAGCTAAAACCCAGTGGACTAAAACCCTTCTGGAAAATCACCACACCAGGTGTACACAATGAAAGACATCACAGAGAAGACCAATAAAGCAACTCACATTTCAGTGGTGACCGTTTCTTACAGTGTAGTGTATTAAGTCCCTATGAATCCTCGCACACTACAACACAATTCTCCCTCTTTCTAGAATATGACTGCCATATACTCTGAGTTCAACAAGTCAAATATTCATTGTGGCAATTTGGAAGTTATTACAGATTGAATCTCATGAGACACAGACTTCCTAGAAACAGTTGATGTCCTGTTTTGGCATGGTAAAGAAGTGTACAGCTGCCACTGGTCACACAGAGTGTGCCGTACCATGGCTCCTGAGCTCATCTATCAGTGTTGCTTCATCTCCTTCTACACAATATGTTATTTATACTTTCATCTAAAATAATAATTAGAAAATCTGTGCATTCATTCTTCATATTTTCAGATATTTTAAATCTTTAACTTGCATAATTTATGGATCTAATCTTTACAAGAGTAGCCCATGCTGCCACTTCTCCTGCTAGCCTTTCTTCAATATAAATAAATAAATAAATAAGCACTTCATTAACATTCACTTTATGTATTATTGGGTCAACAATGGCTCAGACAAACTCTGGATCCCCATATGCTATAATTTCTCTAACATTTGGATTCAGACAATACAGTCTGGGTATTTCTTTTAGTATTTATGGGAGTCCCGTGTGTTAATTTTCACTTAAACACAGCAAACTAAGCTTGTGAAATGGTTAAAGAAATGCATTGTAGAAATCAGTGATTCCAGAATAAGAGCTGACAGTGCTGACTTAGAGTATTGTATTCATTTGAAAATGAGCAGGAAAAAATAACAATGTACGATTACCGTTCTTAATTCTCACATATTTATCACATAACATGCATTAAACACCTTTGATTGCCAGGTTAAATAACAGCAACAACAAAGTATGGCTACCTTCTCCATTCAGGCTTTCTATTAAAACAAGAAAACAAAACAAAACAGATGAAACTCTAACCACAAGATACAAAATGCTAGGAAGGTGATTGGATAAAAGCAGTGCAAGTGATAAAGACGCTGCTTATTTTAGCCTGAACTCTGGAGCTTCTCTGCCATTTTCTTTCCTCCTATGAGAACGACCGTTCAATATTTTATATTACAGGTCAAGTGCAGTTTCGAAAAGAGGTGAATGAAATTCAGCAAAAGGATTCCTTAGGTAAGATTCCCCAAACTGAAATATGTATACAGTGTTACGGCAACACCTTAACATGGTAGGCAGCAGAAACATAGTTACTGTGTCTGGTCACTGTAAATACTGATAGACACAAGCAATAGGATCCTTACTCTACCTACATAGAAATTATTATTGACCAAAATATAGGATCAGTTCCAGCTGCTGCTTGGCCACACACTGAGATAAGAGGAGCCAGATGCAAAGTTCCTGACTTGCATACACTAAGAGAGGTGAAAACCAGATCACCCAGGGGATCGGCGCCCTTCTGGAGAAGGAGCTGGAGGCCAGCTAGGCCTACTGAGACTTAAGCAGAGGCAAGGGAATCTCACTTGGTTTTCCCTGCATAGCAACTCACGTCCCTTCTATCTGGTACTGATGCTCATTTCTGGTTCCTTTCTTCCCCTTAGTCTACACTTGAAACTATTTTCCCCACCTTCCTTGCTTGCACACCCATACTTCAACAGCCATCAACAACTTTGATTTGATCTGTGCCTTACACAGCTTCAGCCATCAAGGTGACTAAATCCTAGTTTGCAGGTCAATTACTTCTTTCTGGAGAAATCAGAGTTAAACTCAAGCTGCTGATGAAGTGACTTACTTGCCTGTTTTACATAGTTAACTTTTACCAGAATTTCTAGAACACATCCACTATGACTTGACAGATAAAAAATAATTTCTCATGGTGTTCTCTCATGCACATCTGTCCTGTTATTTAGTCAGTGTTGCTCCCATACCTACCTAGTGCAGAAGCTTCTGTTCCTTGCTCACAAGGGTCTCTGGTGCATGCTTTTAACAGATGTCTTCCCATAATTGTCATCTGCACGAAGCCCCAGTGAGATGATAATCATCCCTGCAGCTTTCAGCTCCCTCTAAGAATCTTCTCTTGCTTAAAACTTCTGCTCAGCCTCACAAAAATCAAACTCTTTTTAACAACAGAGCCCTTCTGTCAAGCACATTTTCCTGATTTTAAATTTCATCCCTTTAATGAGTTTATAAAAACATTAGCCAAACTTTCTTTTGAAAAGACCAGTGTCTTTGATCCATACCTCTCTGCTACAAGGCCTTCTTACTAACTTTTGAAAAAAAAAAAAAAAAAAAAAAAGAGCTACAACAACAACATAAAACCTCACAGCCTCCAGCACAACAGATGCAGTAATCTCCAGATGTCAGTTTATTGACCACAGGACTAGAATCCAAACACCAGAATGCGATTCTCCTGGGTCAGGTCCCCTCTTCTCAGAAAGGAGGCATGGAAATCCCTGTATGTTGAGAACAGAGCAGCCCTGAACCACACTAGGGCATGCATGTGCTCACCTATCTTCAGAACTCAGGATCCTTCCTCCAGACTCCATAGAACTACAGCGATGACACGTAGTTTTCACCACAGTCTGAAACTGGAGCACTCACAAAAGAAGTTACAGAGCTTAAATAAAATCTTTCCTCATTGCCCAGAGGGATTCAAACCACTATCTCTCAGCTTTCCCCAAAATATCCTGACCATTGGACCATGGTTTTCTGCAGCTGCAGGTAACTACACACCCTTTACAACCTCTATTAAGGTTCTAATACATGATCCAGAGGAATCCCAGGTTCAGCACGGATGGGGAACAAACAGGAAGAACCACCCAGTACTCAGCAGAAAGAGGCCACCTCATGTTGTTGTCCCTTCTCTCTTAATTCATTGATGTGCAACCCAAAAACAACCTTGGGAGCAGGAACTGGAACAGCCAATGCCATTGTGTCTCTCCTCCAGATGACAGGATTCAAAGACTAAATTGCTCTGAGCTGGGCTGGTACAGTTGCATGCACAACACAACACCTCAGGACCTTCCAGGCCAAAACAAAAGTGCCTAGTAAATTTAGGCCCAGTAAATACACCGTGGGCATAGGTGACTGTGGACTACTGAACTGCCATGTTTAATGCCAGTGCTGAGTGTTTCTTCATTTAGAGACCCTACTTTCTACTACAGTGTTTCCACTGCTTCCTATTTCCATGCCATTTCTCAAGCAGCAGGCCCTAATTATGCTCTTCTCTCTCAGAGTGCCCAAGCTGGGTGACTGTCTAGCTCTGGAGCGCTAGATTAGATGGACCCACTCTACTATGACTTGCTTCTTTTCTTTCTATCATCTCGCTAGGAAAGATGTGTCATTTTGCTTCCCATCTTTGCTCGGTGTTTACCCATCTGATCATTGCTGCAAAAACACCTGAAAAAAATCACGCAGAGAAAGATCTCTAAGGAGCAGAAAGTGTCGAAGCATTCTATGGTTTTCATCATTAGCAATATAAATGCTCAAACACATCTTTCTCCTGTCCTATTCTCCTTACTTTCCAACATAAATGGCAGAGATGCTCGGTTTTAAATCTAGCATAAGGTACCAGATGTGCTTGCCTAACAACACTGAAGCTAAAGAATAGTATTTCGGTAAAAACAACACATACCACATTAGCATACCTCTATTCCCATATTTTAATTTTGTAGAGTTTTATTAATGTGTGTTTCTCACAGAAGAGTCACTATGTACAATTCAAGATATCTGGAATCAGTTTAAGCATAACACTGTGAAATCACTGAGGGCTCTGCTCAACAGAGGTAGCTTGAGATATACTTTATGGAGCTACAACATAAAAGCAGCCTCACTAAAGCCAGCTGGAGAGAAAAACAAAACAAACCAAACCACAAACACGTTTGAGCATGTATTCAGGCATTTACTAGACTGGGGACTACTTCTCTATTAGAAATGAAAACAACCCCAATGTGAAGACGAGTATTAAGTCAAGCTCAATATACTAAATACACATGGTATTTTGGGTTATTAATTCTTTCTGTAGCAAAGAGAATAGTCACAGCACAAGCCATGATTGTAGAAAAGTTTTAAAGGTGGCCTGGCTAATGTTCTTGAATGTAAGGTAATGTACAGTGAAAGAGGAAAGCATCACAGCTATTTAACTGTTGGCTGATACCTTAAACCAGCACAGAACTTCAAACGGGACTTAGTCAATTACCAACATCAAATTTATGATCTTAATAAATGACATGACACATTAAGTACGAAAGCCCACTTCAAACTGGACACTTCAAAGAAAGTCATTACCTTCTGACTGCCTGTACCAGATATGGAGTCTATTTAATATTATATGATTGTCTCTTCCAGATTTTTTATGGCTGTGTAACCATCAGAAAATCCACAAAGGGGCTAATTGGCTGGATTCTTGTCTACATTCTTATACCTCGCATTAAGGTGCAAAGGTAGATTATTATGAAGGCAATTTCTATAAGCCCCTGGTAGCACATGAGGGGGAGCTTGGTGTAAAACAAAGTCTGCAAGTTTTAGTTTCTCCTGCTAAAACCTACAACAGTATTGCTGACTGTCCAGACACTAGGACTAAATATTTCAAATGACTTAAGAGTGAAAGTTTAATCAACAAAGGCGGCATTTATACTTGAGGAAATGAGCCTTATTTAAAGTTAATGGCTGTAGGAGACTAAATCCATTTTGAAAATAGGACTTTGAATGCATTTAAGTGAACAGAACTGAGTTAGCCCTGCTTCTGTTTGGACAGTACACCAAGTACATGGAGGTGATGCATGCCCAAAAAGCTCCTATTTTCTGTCAGGCTCTAGCTGAGCCACCACAGGGTGTGGGTGCTGCAGTAGTGCAGGGAACCAGATGAAGGGCCAGGATGGGCCAGTTAAAAGTAAGCTTAAAGTTTAAAAAGTTTATCTGCATAAGCTACAATTGATCCCTACTATTTTTGCTGCTCTTTTATTTGGATTCATTCAGCTCTGGTCACAGAAAAGTTTTCAAAGAATCAGTGTCCTCTTGTGTCCTTCTTTACCAGGGGAGATACCGGTGTAACATTTTACCAGCCTTAACCCCCATATTACCACAACCTTTTTTTCTAGTCCTTTCTTACAGTCTCTCTCTAAACTGATCACACCACAGCCACCATTACGAAGGACAAAGTAGAGTCTGCACATCAGGAAACAAACACATAGCTTACAGCTGAAGCATGAAGACTCAGTTCTTAGGGAACCCCTCCTTCACTGACAGGTTACTGCCACGCTGCCATTAATGGGTTACACTGACACACACACTATATAATGCATGCCTATGTTTGCATGGGTTAGCTCTTTACTTGCAGAGTGCAAACGAGTGGTGATGGAGAGCTTTCTTTTACTTACCCTTATAGGGACTATTTTATTTTTAAAATGCGAAGAACTGTTCAGGATGTTATTTCAGATGAGCTGACATTTGGAGATCCCTCTCTTAAGTTTCCCCTTTATTTACCAAGGGACTTGTTAAAAATAAAAAGAAGAGATGTTAGACTTCTCTGCCAGGTATTTAGCTTGTCCTATCAAAGGAACCCTTCGTTTCAGGATGCCTTTGTTGCTGCCGCCTCTGCCTCTTCCTTTCCCTGACATTACTGCATGTTCTCTATCTACCAAGAGACATCAGTATCTGAAGTGATAACTGGCAAGAAACCTGGCACACAGACAAAATCAATATCATTTTTAAAGACTAAATTGAGAGGTGGCTATCAAAGGATCTCTGTCTGGATGTAGAAGAAAATAGCTCCTCCCTCCATCGGAAAGAATGTTTGTGAAAATGTAAAATATAAATTAATGATTTTAATTTAACCAAAGGCTAAGCTAAAGAGCTTGATTTTCAAATGAGTGAAAAAGGAAGTATTCTAACTAACCAAATGCCAGCCATCTACAGTTCAACAAAGCCAGCCCAGCCTGTGTCCTGGATTAGATTTATCATAACATTAGCTCATCTAATTAGGTAGCATGGACTAGCAAAAATTCAACATGTTAAAATCTTTTTTTACTCATATTATCCTTTAGTTCACCTTTTATTGCTGATAAACAATAGTTCATAAAAAAACCTTTATAAAAAACTAACTTCAATTTTAATACTCATTCAGAATGAAATGAGTTACATCAGACACTTCCCAATTTTTTGGCTGAAGGTTAAGTGCTATTTTTGTTTGCTTTGCTAGAGCAGTAGAAATTGTTAACCCTGATCAAGAGATTCCTTACAAAAGACTGTGCTACACCAGCAATGAGCTCCAATAAAATTCTCAGCACTCTGCACATGGCCCTACACAACCCTGATGCAAAGCTAAGTTCTTAACTAGCCTTGTAGTGTGCCTCTGAAAGCAGGACTTCACTGCCGACAGATGATATCTGTGCTGACTATGGGTCATTGAGCTCTCTGCATGTTTTGAGATACCTAAAGCAGCACATTTATTTCCTAGGTTTCACAGACACAGTATATAAGCTGTGTCTTCCTGAACTGAATGGTTGCGAACAGACTCTCCACGGTAATTTGTTCTGCAAAATCATGACTCCACAAACTAATTACTTACTCTGTCTTTTAACCTAAAGCTAATTATTTTTTTTCCCCACAGTGCTATGAATGAGGTTTAGCAGTTTACTTTGTTGCTTCAACTCTTCCATTTATAGAAACCATCTGTAGATATGAAAACATGTATTTTTATGTATTTTTAAAGTCTACTAGAAAGCTTATAAAACAACATTAAAAAAAAAAGTTTTATAATAAAATGTTAGTTAAAAAAAAAAAAAAAAAAAAAAAAAAAAAAACCACAGAAAATACATAAGAGATTCTTAAACTCCTCTAATCACCAAAATGGCAATGCTGAGGAACATCACACTCATATTTATTTATGCTCTAACTTCCCCTGCATCACCACAAATACAATCATGAAGTTAGTACTTTTACCAGGTCCACCCTGGCCTCTTTTTTGAGATGCAAGAAATTTATAAGATCAAAGATGCCACTTGTACTCCAACTCAACAGATTCTGCTCTTGCTCAAGTATGAGTAGATGACTTTCCATACTTACAGATAGCTCTGATTATTTTTTTTTCTGAATCATAAAAATTCAACATCAGAACCACTGTATTTCTGTTCAGTAGTCTACTCAAAGCTGAACACCATACCCGATACAGACTGTAGTAATTCAAACTATCATGTGATTCAGCAACAATTGCTTGGGTATTTTACAACACGGTGGAAACCCTATCATTTGACAGACAGCATGAAAAACTTGTAACTGTGGTTTCGGTAATAAATGATGGATTAAAAAATGGACTAAAATTTTGTAATATTTCTGTATAGCCATTTACAAGATACATTTTTAAAATATCATTAGAATTTAAAAAAAAATATAATGAAAACTATTATAAGCAGAATTTTATTATGAAATATACTAACTCTCTGTATCACACCTTACTGAACAGTCTTGCAACTGTTTCTACGGAAATCTTAATCCTACACAGGGAGAATACCTTGGTTATAACTGAGCAAAGTGAATTTGGGCAGTGAGTGTCACTAAGTTCTAATTGTTGCCTGTATCTTGTTCTGAGTAGGAAAAAAATAGCACTCTGGCTGAACTTGGGGCAATCACATCATGTAAAGAAAATGTGTTACAAACAATCTGATTCCAATGTGGCTCAGTATGGTATGTATACCAAAAGGTATGTATACCACAGTGACTTCAGCTAGCAGTGGCGTTCAGCAGTATCAAAATCAGAACTGAAAATCAGCATTGTTTTAATGCAATGGAAATTTCTATAGGAATCTATTTGCTTTTATTAATTCCAACACAAGCTTGCCTCGTGTCTGGGAAGTTCACTTAGCAGTTCAAGCACTCAGGTATGTCCCATACTGCAGCAGTTGCAGGGTTTGAAAGCAGCACCATCTAGCACACAGAGAGATTCGGGGCTATTTCAATTAGCTTCAAAATAAACAGAATTTCAGCTTTCTCAAAATGACTCAAAATCCCTATTTTTCTTGGCTTAAAATACACAATTGTTAAACTACAGTCTTTCCTTTATTATTATTTCATTACCTCTTGCGATATGTATATTCCAGGGCCAGCTGCTTTTGGGAGTCATTTTAACATTTCAGCATTCATATTTTTTGTTGAGAAATGATAGGCTAGTCTAACCTTGCCTAATAGAGATCCTTAGGAGAACCATAAAAGTAGTCATTAATCATATCACAACTGAATACTCTCGTAGAAAATTATCCCATTTGAAGGACATGCATCTTGCAACCACTTGAACACAGGCAATTTTGCTCACAGGAATAAGCCAGCAGGACTCTGGGTGGTACACATGAAAATAATGCAACTGCATCTTCAAGGGCTCACTGAATCCTCACCTGTACAGTGCTTGAATATATCTCTGCCTGTGTCCTGACATCCCAGTTTGAAACCAAACAGCCTGCAGGCTATATCTGCTCAACTGTTTGATGAAAAGTCAGCAGAACTGAACAACTGGCCTCATGTCTCTGAATAAAGCTAGTTGTAACAAGTTAGAGTAACGTGATATTCTGTGATTCTGTGATATAAGAGCCTCATTTCCATATGCAGAGCAAGCCAGTAGCTGAATCCATAGTGAGTGTGAATGCAACGTGCAGTTGCTCTGCACTTTCATGCAGAATACCCAGGGACATACAAGCACAGGCATACAAATTCAGTCATGGAAAGATAATAGAATACTGAATCTGTATTCAGAACCTTGTGTTTGGGGAGACTTAAAGACTGCAGTATATTCTGCTTAGTTTTTTGGTGGGGAATGAACAGTACAAATTCACCTAACAGACTGGAAACACTGTTAATTTTCAAGTAGCAGAAAAAGCATGGCCCAGCGTACCCCACCTCTGATGCCCCTCCCTTACCAATACTGGTGCTTGCCAGACTGGCCCAGAGGGGACAGTCTGGATGAAAACTAATCGCATTGTTAGCAGGGTTCATATGGTTCAGCAAACCAAGCTAACTCAACACGTAACCTCACAACTTCTCATTAGATAGTAGGAACACCTAGCTAGAGAAAAATTTCCAGCACAACCTTATATAAATCTATCATGGAACAGAACAATGGCTTCTTTTGCCTATTCTAATAGCACAGTTTGTTCCAGCTCTCTTTTAATCTATTATTCTCATTTAAATCTTTGGGATAGCGCAAGAAGTCGGCTCTTTACGTTATCAAGTTCCCATGTAAATTCATGACAGAAAAGGCTAAGTAGGTCCTAGGCCAGTACCCAAAGTGACTTGGGCAGCTCTCAGAATCTCTCAAGAAGAAGGCTCTCTAAGCCTCACTGTGTTTGGAAAGATGCTCTGTGTCCCGTTGCTCAAAGGCATCAAGAATTGCCAAGTACTGAACATATTTAAAAGTTTGTGTCCACTTCCCCCCTACACACTATTGCCCATTATCAGACTGTTATAGAATGGAGACGTAGGTATATACATAAAACTCCTCTGGTAACGGTTTAGGTATTTAATCCTTCAACCTTTCATCTTTGAGCTATCCTTATTCATGTCAGGATCTCTCAGCATGTGAGTTACAGCAGCTCAGGTCCAGAAGGAGTCTGCCCCTTTAAAATGCATCACTTCACACTGAGAAATGACTTAGTGGTTTTGGCTCTATTTTTTAAATAATGGATATCACAAGTTGCTGTACCTTACATTGATGCTAATGGGTAAAATTCTAAGGGAACAATTTAGTCCTGCTTCAGCTCCCACTGAGATGAATGAAAAAAACTTTGTTCTGCTTTCAGTGAAACAGGATTGGGAATTCAGTTTTACCTCAGGCCTGGCTCCTGCAGTTTTTGCACAGAAGTCAGTGGGAACTAGCTTGAACAAAGATTAAGGACCTCAAGATCCAGCCTAATATGATCTGAATCCCTCATTAATAGGATTAGGCCCATGCACATTACTTGAATGCTGTTGAGAGAAAACGAAATATTTGACTAATTCATTTGAAACTTGAAGAAGAGGCCTGTTATTTCAGAACAATGTAAGAAACTACATTACAATCCAATAAAATATGAAGACATATAAAGAAGTCGGTTCATCTGTATATTTACCAAAATAAAACTTATTTGCAACTTGTATGTCTATCAGCTCTAGCAGGCAAATAACTTTCAAGCTCCAGCTATGGCATTACAAGCTCAAAGTTAGTAATACATTTTATCTATTTAATGCAGTAGAGGAGGCTTTGTGTACCTCTCCATTTATTAATTGAAATGCATAGTGAGGCTACATGAATAATGAATATTAAGAAAAGACACCTGCTGCCAAGAGGTTTAAGAAACCCAACCTCTAATACAAACAGGTTTAAAATGCATTTCTGAGCTTTTCCATTCCCAACGTGACAACTTTGAGAAGGCTTCACTAAGCAAAATGGGTGCTGCTTCCTTTAAAGTTCACTATTTAATTTCTTCTGACATTTGGAAAATTTTCACTCCATTCTGCTCTTTCTCCTCTTTGTTATTTGTTAGACTCACCTATTCCTTTCTTGTCTTTCATGTCAGAAAATAGATGAAATGATTTGTCTCATCACAGTAAAAGAATAGCTCATACTGTTTTTCTTTCAGTTCTGGTTCTCTATTACTTAACTGCAGCCCTGGCTGGTTCTTTGTATTACATTTTCCATCTTGGGAATTAATAAATTAAACAGAACAAAAATTAAATTAGACTTGGCAGGCTTGCAATAGCTTGTGATTTAGGTACTTCCTCACATCAAATTGAGAGGGAATGTTTCGGTATCCTAGGGGAGAACAAATGGGGTGAATACCTTGAAAGAGATTAAAATTTGTTAGGAAGATGGAAATAATAGGGAGCAACTTTGGAAAAAGATCTGAAGGACAGCAATTTTATTTTTTTCAAAACCTCTTTGAGAAAGAGGGAACCATTTGATCTACCCCAAGACCTCTTCTGAAACCTGGCATGCTGAGAAATACCAAACTATCACATACTTTCTGACAAGCTGATATCGCTTCTACCCGCAATTTTCATTTTAAGTCCAAGTAGGATAAAGAAAGCATCAGTTTTATTGGCAATATAATAAAAGTGAAATTGTGACAGACTGTGACGGACTCTAATTGATTTTGCTTGCTTTCAATTTGTATGACACATTTCTTTAAGCACGACTGGGTCAGGGCTGTTCCCTGGAAAGACGTGGTGATTGTCCTGAGCAACATCTGATAAACCTGAGGGAGACTGAGCCACAAACTTCCACACAGGATGGCATAGATATGAGAGATGGTCACAGCGGGGGCAGGAAGCCTGCACGGAGCACTCAAGCCTCAGAGGAAAGCCTTTCTGAAGACTAGAAGGGATGAAGCAGTTTGCCACAACTCAGGAAGTCATCAAGTTTACTGAACTCAAACCTGGAACGAAGGACTTGCCTGCAAAGTTACAGGGAGAACAATTCACACCCACTCTGCTTTCCAAACTGGTCATTTTGTGGTGTCTCTATTAAACGAGTCATTCTTCCTATCTCATGAAACACTCCCGTTTCAAAGTCTTTTGGGGGAACACATTACAAGGAAAATGTCCCAGTACAACAGCCTCAAAACGTCTGACTGATTCAGCACTACCTCCTGGCGTGACAAGACACGGGTAGAACAGAACTACATCACCAAGCCCAATTTGTTCTAACAAGAAAACAGCAGATCGTGCAATGACTTATTTTACTCGAAGCAAGCTTTTGGCCCGTAAATTATAATGAGGAGACTGCACTGAATAATTTATAACAAATATTTATATCAAATGATTTGCTTTATTTTGCATTCCATTAACACATAGCCAACTTTCTCAAAAACTTCTGTAATACGCATCTGATCAAGATATTACTCTACTTCATGTTCATTTATTTCCTATTTGTTTATAGCCTTAATAAAAATTCCAACAGTGCTTCTTAGTACCAGCTAGTCATATTAAATGGTGTTTTTACCTTGCTGATAGCTCATATATCTGCTGTTTCTGTGGGCTAAGCAGCAACCCCCTTGACATACATGCAGGACGGCAGAACAGGTTGCCTGCACACAACCCAGCAGGCCCTAAGTCACAATCTGGCACAGCAGCCTCAAGTGCTGGTATAGGTGATTTTTTAGAATATCAGGTCTGAGAGCAACATTTGAGACACATTATTTGTTCTGCAGCCTTTTCTGGGGAGGTAGCTGCCACTGAGAAGTGGTGGGTACCTGGAGGTAATAATGCCCTGCTGTGGCTGGGCAGTAACCCCAGAAACATTTATCAGGGGTGGCTGGTCATGGCTATGATTCATGAACAGAAAGCACATCTCTTATCACAGCTTACATGGTCATGCAACAGTATTGACATTCTCAAGGAGAAAGCATGCCCAGGCATGAAACTAAAGGAGAGGAGGCAGCATGTAGTGCATTTAACAGGAACAGTTCAGTTTGCCAAACCTGTTTTCACCTTGTCATAAATTGTAAGTTCTCATGCTAATCAAGTAAATTGGAGCCAACTCAGCATAACCTCCAAAATATTAAATATATAACTATCGATCCAACAGAAAAGTATGTCTTTGAGTTTTGACTGAAAATGAAGTCTAGTTAAATTGCTTATGCCAGACAATACTTGCAGTCAAACCGAGTAGTATGTCACTGCTCTGCTCTCAGGAATAATAGCACAACTGTTTCAAACCCCAAATCTTAATCAGGTTAAGAAATGAAGTCTTTCCTTGCTGTATATTGAAGGAGTGTCACCTGCCTGCTGACAACGTACAAACTGATGCACAGTATTCAGTGGAAAGGGCTGGAGAAAGGAAGAAAAAACAATGCTGGCCCAAATATTCAAAATTACATGTTGTTGCGATACAGCTTTTTTCTACCAACTAAAATGAAGGAACTATTCTATCACCTTCTCTTCATGAATTATTCCAGTTTCAAATGACTTTTTCAATTATTCCTGAAAGCAGGACTGTACCCTTTCCATGAAGACATCTCTTCCTGCACTGACCTGTACTGTCTTATTTTTACAACTAACTGGAGGGAATACATGTGTTATGATGGTCGCACAAAGCTAACCTATTGGCAGACATGATGGCACAGCAATCAAGCAGATTTACTACTGCAATTCACTGTAAGTGGGGCTGTAATCACAGCCCTTCTTTTTCCTGTACAGCTAAGAAAACCGTAAGGTGATTAGCTGTTATTTTTTCACTGTTTGCTTTGGGTTCCAAACACATGGGGAACTGTGCTGCTTCTCAGATCAGACACTCAGTCCAAGCAGATTCTCTTCTAAGTGAATACAGCCACAAGCAAAATTGAACCACAATATTTATTTGGCTTTAGGACTGGCCTGCTAGATAACGATCGAGATTTTTCATGGTAAATGTGACTAGTCAATGAGAAAAGTTAAATAAAGATATCTCCGTTAACGAGCAAAATTGGAATAATCCATTACAAAGCACACTCAGCTCTTCAGACCCTTCATTATGGAACCTAAGAAGTCATTTGATTAAAGCCGAATAGAAACATCTATACATCTCTCTTTAAAAGGCTCACTGAGTATAATGCATTTAATAATGTTAGTTACGGTTGGTTTCTAGACCCAGATCTAGTAAGAGTTTTAGCACTGCGATGCGAAAGCTTCAGATTTCTAGCCCTCTAGGATAAGACCATAACCCTGCGCTTGGTGCACAGTCATCCTATGCAACACACAAGAGAGCACAGAACCTTCAAACAGGAGTAAAGATTCAGGGATGAGAGCTTTCTCTTACCAGAAGAGTCACTTAATTTCATATAGGAATAAATCTTAAATTTGCCCTTAGATGTATTATCTAAAGCTGCATTGGGATGTTTCTGTCTGCATGGCAATAGCTGCAGTAGCCAAAGTGTAGTATCCATCTTTTGAAGAGCTGAAGAGACTGGCACTTTTCTTTTAAAAGACTGCTATTAGTATTAAGGGTTGTCAAATAATAGTCTTACCTAATTTATATAATTAGATCATTAGCCTGGAGACAACTCTACATGGGGAGATGTTAAGCAAGAAGGAAATGCAGCGTGTTGAGTTGCAACTAAGTGGTGCTGTTAGGGTTTATAATTCTGCCCTCTACTTTTCACCTAACTCCTATTTTATATCTAGCCTCCAAGGGTATCAAGTAGCTGAGGGAAATAAATAAATAAATAAAAACCCCTTTTATTTATCCAACCCAGCCAACCCAGTCACAGACATTAGTAGCTGAAATCCCTTTGCAGTAACTGTCTAAACATTGAACTTAATTTTGTTTCTTTGTTAATCAAAACGGTCATTTGAGAAATAGCAATCATCTTGAACACTCTCTAAAGACTACAGAGGAATTATCCTAAATTTAATGAGTGCTGGATAAGTCCACAGAGCATCTTCATTTTAATTTATGAAATTAGTATTTCATTTGCTGACCATTAGTACATGGTTTTGTTTTGTTGTTCCCTTTCAAATCACTTTACATATCCAGAGCTAATTGATGTGTTCATTAAAACTGTATGTCCATAAACTTCAAAGAAAAAGCCATGCAATATCTTAAAAATATCCCACTTTTTAAAAACATTACATGTAAAGGTATTTATTGAATTTCTGCAAGACTGAAAATCCATTGCCAAATGAACTTTGCAATTTCCACAACATGATTTAGTTCAAATACTTAGGCACTAATGCCCTTATAATTTTGCCTATTAATAACTACTGAAGAACTTTCTAGAAAAAAAGAAGAGTAACCATTTCCACTTGGCTCAACATGCGATTCTCTGCAATCTCAACAGGAAGAAGATAAACAATATCTACATTTTAAAGAATAAGGTTCTATTATTAATAATTGATGGATGCAGTTCTATCAAATTTCTGTGAAATTTACTGAGCCAAACAGCGTAGTTGAAATACCTGTGAATCAATCCGAATCAATCTGATCTGAAGCTTCCTTTCTCATTTGGAAAACAGAGGATTATTTTATACAGAGGTTTAATCGTTAAGGTCCCTTCCAACCTAAACCATTGTACGATTCCATGATAACACGGTTAGCTGTTATACTCTGTTTCTTCTCAAATTCTTCTCAAAATACATTCTTTTTAATGAAGTGTGAGTGAAATGTTGAACAAACTGGGTTAAAAAACAAATCAAAACAAAACAACAAAAAAACCTGACAATTCAGGTACCAGAATTTCACCTAACATTTCGATACATGTTAGTGTTTTGTGATCAGAGAATTTCATTACCATTGCAAGTCATAAATTCTTTAATAAACAAACACAAAAAACCTACTGTAAAATAGGAAGGCACCATTATCTGCATTTTAACAAGGGGATGCCAATGCACAATCACTGAAGTGAATCATTTCTAACCTTCCTTCTCTCCTTTGACATTCAAATGCCCCAAGGTCATTGGCATAACCTAGTCAACCCCTGGCATTTTCTTCAGATTGGCACTTCTGCCCATAATGATTGAGAGTCTCTCAAGCACCCTCTTTTCAAATACCGAAATGATGTTCTATTCACTCCCACAACAAGGATTATGAAATCATTCATTTGCTTACAATTAGTACATTGGTTTGTTTTTTGTTTTTGTTTTTTAAATCACTGTATATTCAGAATTAATGCTCCAGTACCTAATACACCATATAGCATCACTACTGATCAGTACTTGTCTGCAATGAATACATGCACCAATTTCGAAAGCAACATACCAGTGTGTTTCTCGACAATGAAACAGTATAGTATCACTATTGCATACATGTGATAGCTGACAATAAAGAGCTCAGTAACTCCAATCTAACCACAGCCACAGAAGGCAATGACAAGTTGTAAATCACTTGATTTGGTTTCCAAGCCAGCAACAGTGGAAGGGTTAGGGACAATGTATGGTCAGCATACCTAGAAATGACTAGCTAACCAGAAAAAAGACCTGGGGTATTCTATCAAATCAATGATATTGGCAAATACTCTCACGATTATTTAAAGAGATGTAAATACCAGTAATATACTTTGCACAAAACCCTAAGTATTCAAAACTCCCAGTGTTCACACCTGTGCATTGCATGTTGCACCCCCTGCGCTTTTTCCTGTTACACGCTACTGCTCTCTTGAGGTTAAAGTCTATCTCAGAAGTGGGAATTTCCCATTGACAAGTGGAAGAATGATGCTTTTGAAGAAAAAAAGATGGAATATGATTTATGAAGATTTAATACCATTTGAAACAACTCACATCTATCTCACTTAAAGGAGAGAGCCCAAAGGAAATTTAGTAGAGAACAACCCTTAAGTCAATCTGACATTTGCTGTCCTGTGTGTGAAAAAGCATGCCTTGTAAATATTAGGCTTTATAGCTTTATAATCAAAAATTAATAAAAAAGTGTTTTTTTTTTTTTAAACAACAACAAAAGCCTGAACAGGTTGATCATTTTGGTTCATCAAAACAGATAACCTCTATCATTAATTCTAGAAAACAAACACAGGACGGAAAGCAGACATTTAGCTCCCAAAGCATCAAATAGGGTGCAGCTGCTATCCCAGTGTCAGAACTTGTCTCAACAGTAATCACACTGCTACTGATGAAAGATCTCACAGGATCTTGTTTTATTCTAAGTCCGTGAGGTCAACTTTCAATACAGACAGACCTGAACAGCAGAAATAGAGGCTGAATACAAAACTACTCCCAACTCTTCACTATCTTCTGGTTTTGGTGCTTCAATACCTTGTAAAGAGAAGGGCCAAACATGAGACTGAAGTTCAGACTTAGATTCTGCATTCCTAAGACGTCTTTATCATTATAAATATTGAAAGCTCTCCCAAGACTATTAAGGGCAACACATAGGATAAGATCTTCTCTTTGAATCTGTGCCACTTAATTCAATTGATTGTTAACTTTTGTTCAAATTCCAGTTTAGATGAGCATCATCCTCAGATGACATTCTCAGAAATGCAAGGTTAGACATATCTGATAAATTAATTCCCTTTGGATGTTATGAACTACCTTTTCTTGCAGGCCTCATCTCTATTAATTACCAATGTTTTGCTTTATGAGCTGACATTTGAAGCTAGACTCCGTTCGCTTTGTTCATGTGAATTGTGAGACCCCTGAACTGGTGCAGAGCTCACTGACTGTGTGGGGTACACATAAAGCAATTGCAAAAACAAGAAAAAACACAACAGATATTCCAAATATTATCCTCTAAAAGTAAAAGAAGTCTGGGACAGAAAAGGAGCAATGGAGACTGAGTACCAAAAAGGTGTAATTCATAAGCAAAATTAAGAAAGATGTTGAAAAATGCCCAAAATGTGACACGGTAATTCACAGCTTGCATATTGTTTGAAGAGCATGACGACTTTTATATTAGAAAGCAGTCTATCATTGATACAAAAGTGAAGGAGAAGATAGGCACTGAGAAGACACCTGGTAAGTTAACCAAGACAAGTCATTAGTGATTTAGGAGAGGGCAATTTCTGTTTGGCTGAGGAGAGACTGCAGCATTAGCAGGTCCAGAGAGACCTGTTAGTTCATCCAGATAATAATGCTGTCTACAGATCCCACAAGGAAACCTTAGTTTTGTTCCTTGGATATTTATTTTTTCTATTTCCTGTTTGCTAATATGCTGACTTCTCTTGGGATTGAGGGATTATGAGTTTGTTTGTTTTTTAATCAGATTAAACTCTTGATGCAGAAGACATAAAAACATACTGTGCTGTAACTCCCCTAGTTTTCAGTGAATATTAATACATTTCAAGCTTCTGATTAATTTGGTTACACATAAGACTTTAAAAAACACAATGTTTTTATTTACAGGCATTATATTCTTACGGGAGCAAAAACACATCAAAACTGACATTTATGAACATCTATTAAAGAAACGGTAGTTTTCATCATCTAATGGAGGAAAAACGTGGTTTTTAGTATGACAAAAAAAAAAAAAAAAAAAAAAAGAAAAGAAAAATGAGGTGCATTTGCCCTCTTATTACATTAAGACTTTATCAGTTCCTTTGGGAATGGCGTTTAACACTAGCACCTGTTTTGTCTTGCCAGATAACCCCGCCCCTGTGTCCCATCAGATACTTCCTCTAAGGGCCAGCAAAGTGCTGCATGAATTCTGCAATTTCAAGGCTGCTGCCTTGTGTGAAATAGGAGACATACACAGCTCAGATTAAACTAGGGCTTCTACATAATTTTGAAAAGCATCAAGCTGTATAACTGTGGGTAGTTAGGGTCTGGCGGCCAGAAGATGTGGCGCTGTACGGAAAGATGGAGCCCCTCCCTTGATGGACAGTAGCACGTGGTCTGTGATGTCAGCAAGCGGAAGTGACGCTGTGGGCCTCGGCTATATAACACCATGTGACTCGACAATAAACGCCATTTGCCATCCACCACATTGGTGTCTGTGAGCCAATGGACCGAGCGGCCAGGGGTTGGTTGCCACTGCCCCTGAAGGCAACAATAACACTGTACGTCAAACAGTAAAGCCAAATACTAGTCAAATATTCTTCTTGCCAAGAAAATGAACTGCATTATATTATTTCTTAACAATTTTATGGAAGTTACCGTTAGCGTAGTATCTTCAGGTCTTTGCTACCATCAGAGAAAAGGAAATCAAGTATGTTATAAATCAAGTCTCAACTCAATCTGAATTTAGTAGTATTTATAAAAGGAATATTTATAAATATTTATAAAAGGCAAATAAACAGCACTGGGTGCGCGGGGAGCCTATCCTCTACCAACACGCACACACAAACATCGAACCTTCTAAATATACAGAACACTGCTTTTACATACTAAACCCAAGTATGCCTATACATATGTACAATCAGAAAAGGTAACAAACAATCCTTAAGTTCCATGACTTAACAGTCTCCATTTTCCATTCCTTTTCTTGATTACAAACACCGGAGAATTCCAGAGCTAGTTGTGGGAACAATATGTCTCGCTTTAAATTGTCAAGCAACTTGGTCTTCCGGCCTCATGCATCCCACTCTTCCTGGATCGAAGAGAAACATTTCCGTCTCCTTTTCAAGGCCAATAGGCCTGTGCCAAAAGGCACGTCCAGGTCACCAGGAGTAACAGCGTAACAGCAAAGGCCTGGGATGGCAGTAACGGCGGGGGGGTTGGGCGATGGGGTATCAGAAGGATCAGTGGACAAGCCTGCAGCTCCCTCACTGTCTGGCAAACCACACAGAATCACAGAATTTCTAGGTTGGAAGAGACCTCAAGATCATCGAGTCCAACCTCTACCTAACGCTAACAATCCCCACTAAACCATATCCCTAAGCTCTACGTCTAAACGTCTTTTAAAGACTTCCAGGGATGGTGACTCCACCACTTCCCTGGGCAGCCTGTTCCAATGTCTAACAACCCTTTCGGTAAAGAAGTTCTTCCTAACATCCAACCTAAACCTCCCCTGGCGCAACTTTAGCCCATTCCCCCTCGTCCTGTCACCAGGCACGTGGGAGAACAGACCAACCCCCACCTTGCTACAGCCTCCTTTAAGGTATCTGTAGAGAGCGATAAGGTCGCCCCTGAGCCTCCTTTTCTCCAGGCTGAACAAGCCCAGCTCCCTCAGCCGCTCCTCGTAGGACTTGTTCTCCAGGCCCCTCACCAGCTTCGTCGCCGTTCTCTGGACCCGCTCAAGCACCTCCATGTCCTTCTTGTAGCGAGGGGACACGTTTCTGACTGTGGCCCCACATGGCTCTTTAAGGCCTCAGAGACTGCTCGCCAGGTGCCGAGCAATCCCACTGCAACTTTGTCGTTTTTCGTAGCCGAGTCCCACACCTTGACCTCAGTTTGGTCCCATATTTCAGGCTCATAAACTGTCCGATTGTTAAGAAGGAGAATAAACTGTAAGGTTACCAGGACAGATTTTGTTCCTAAGGACATATGATTCCCCATAATGCGCAACTGCTTACCAGCAAGGGGCAGTTGTGTGCGCGGCTCCACTTCTCAGCTTGAGCTTCTTCCCAGCTCCAGTACACCTATTTCCAGCGACTTTCAGTACCAGCTTCTCTGAGCAGTTTGCCGAGTTTGGCCGAACCTATCTTCATGAGGCGATCAGTGTCCCTGTTCTGCTAGTCTGTCCCTATTCACTCATTTTTATTTTTTATTTTTTTATTTTTCATCTTGAGGGCAGGCTCCCCTCAAACTCTTTGCCCACAGCAGTCCTTTTCAAAAACAACTTTTCCTTGGTCAAACAACTTTGCATATAACAGCAACAGCAAACAGCCAGAAACTTCCATGCCTTAATGGCTGGAGAACAAGCAACCCCAGACTGCATGGCATCTCTTGAATCACCTTTCCTTGTTCCCTCTAAACTCTTTTACATTCCTGATGGCCTCATCGGTAAGAGTCTGATATTATCATCAACCACGGGGCTTGCCGATCCCCATAGCCACACTCCCAAATCTCCCCCTTCTTTATTAATATCAACCATCTTCTTGACACGAATTATTATGCCATATATCACAAGTACAACAGTTTTAGAAGTGTTATTCCTTTAAAGTAAATTCATTTCTTAATACTTTTTTTTTCTGTTAGAACAGAAGTTATTATAACATTATTAAAATACAGGCAAAATCTGTCCATATGGTATTTCTTATGCAAGTATGACTGCACGCAAAGAATTCCTCTCCCACTACACAGATTAGTTTGTGATTTTAATGTCAATATTTTCAAATAAACTTTAAAAATAATTACTAGTGTGAATGAATAGCGGAGAGGTTTGGTAAGCATTCTTTTCCTTTTCTCCCCCCCCCCCAATGCCTATAGAAGGACAGAACAGACACCATCCATTGAAGCAAATGGAAATACAGTCAATTCACAAGATTCAGCCTGTTTGTTCTCAGCTTTCTGCATGTATCAGGTCAGATTGTAAACTCATTATGGCAAAGAAACCTGCCACGCACGTCTCACACACCAAAGAGTCATCAAGCTTTCAAACTAGGTACTTAGCCACAGCACCAAGGGGCTCCTCCTAGGCCCAGTTTATGTTGCTTCTGGAGTGGTGTCCGGGGCAAACCACCTTGGGGACTTTCAACCTGCTGCAGAGCTGTCTTCACGCTCTTTGGAGAAGAGCCAGCCCCACTGTAGCCACATGCAGCTATTTCATAGCGGGTGCCTAAGATCAGGAGGTGTAAAGGCAGGCACACTGCAGCTATGAAGGGCGGCTGTGATATGGCTGAGGAATGGGTGGCCACACCCTGCTAACCCACCTTCATCTGCTGCTGAAAATCTGTGCTGTAACTGGATCTCCTGCATCACTTCGGGCATATTTCTCATATTTGATAGTGAAAATAGCTTATGTTGCTGTGAAAATATCTTAAAACTCATCCTTTTTGCTTAATCCATGGCAAGAGCTGGCTGCATTAAGGACTGAGGGAAACACTGTACTTGGCTGGTGGGGAGGGGGCCAAATGGAGAAATACTGTGCTTTGACAGGCATTTTAAATATTTTTTTTTCCCCTTCAATGAAAATATATATTTTATATATATATTATATATATATTATATATATATATATATTTTATGGCTTACTTTCCAGCCATAGCTATGTATTATGCTCAGTTTTCACTTCTTCAATATTAACCACCGTTGGTCATTAATAGGAGATAAAACCTGCCTTCAGTTATGCTGTACGCTTTGGTATTCTTTCTTACTAAATTTCTTTACTACTTACACAGCATAAAAGCGCCGGTCTCCTGTCAGCTTTCCCGCACACCACCACAGACCCTCCCCCGTCTCCCCGGGTCCCGCCAAACCCCTCACGGCCGCCCGCCCTCCTGTCAGCCCCGGCGGCGGCCCCGCCCCGGCCTGCGTCCCGCAGCCTGAGGCTGACTGCTCAGGAGCGCCATTTCTGTGCTCTTGTCAACGAAAGCGGGTGAGGCTGAGGCTGTGTCTCCAGCCCCGGCACGGGCCGGTGTTTGTCGCCGTCGTTGTAGGCTCGGCAATCCTCGCAGCTGCCCGTCGCGCTGGAGAGTGCGGGAAAACCCTCACAATATAGTGTCGTTTCAGAGGAAGGGGGATTTCAGTATGAGAGGGGCGGCAGTAATATAAACACTTCGGTGGAGAAGGGTTTAAAAAGGAAGACGGGGGGGGGGAAAAAAAAAAAAGAAAAAGGTTTTAAAAGGCGATAAGGAAAACGGCAGGAGGGGCTTGCTGTCAGCTAGAGCCGTTGCTCAGGCAGGAGCCGGCCATTTTGTAGCACTCCCGATGTCTGGGCAGTGGTACACGTTTCTTCAGCTCCTCTGCATTAGAATTGCTGTGAATTATGCCCTGCTAAGAGCTGTTCAGAAGTTTTGGAAAGTGGGTTTCCAACAGGAAGAAAAAAAAAAAGTTGAAAAGATTGCCTGGGGAAATGAGTATCTAGTTGTTCCCCACAGTTTGACTGGCAGAAACAGAGAGCTGTGTTTTCCTGGCCTATTGGGCCTGTAGGGCTCGATTTCTTCCCCCACATACACCACTTCTGTAAAGAAATAAACCACCAGCTCCAGTGAAAAAGTATTCTAAGAACTGTTACTGATTCTACATTAATGTAAAATTTTCATAAAGCAAAGTACATAGAATGTTGAGAGGTAGAAAATCTGCTGCTGTGAGTTAAGATACCTCTAACTCAGTTTTTCTTCCTAATGGTGGAAAATGGTGAAGTCAACATTTACTGATTTTTACTGATGAGGAAGCTGCCTTTAAATCATGTGTAGAGCTTACTTATCTTTCTGTCTGGTATGGGGAAATGCAAAAGCAGATACATATACACAAGTACTCTTAACAAGTTATATTACATCAGACATTTCTCCTTTTGACACCAGATTTTGGATAGTCTGCTCCACCAGAAAAGCCTTATTATGGTCCTGATCCTGCAGGACACACAGTGCTTTCTCCTCCCATTCAGATCAATGAGATCTGAGAATGCTGAGCATCTCCACGGAGCCTCTTGATACTTCACAGAACTGTGTCTAAATTGACTCACTGCTGGTCCTGAGGAATTATTGTCTACAATACAACATGAAAGAAAGCCTTATTGATGAGTTGTGGTTATAGAGATGTTACTAACCCTCTCAAAATGAGTCACTCTCTAAGCCTCTAAGGAGGAGAGAGGAAGTCAGAACAAAGAACATAAAATAATTTTAACTGTTAATATTTAATATTTTACCTTTTTCAACCCCCCTTTACCCTGTTCTCCTGCTAAAACAGCCAGGATAAAAATGACTTTTATTGTTCTTTAGGGAGACAGTGTTTTGTTATATTACATCTGTTCCTTAAACCCACGAACCCTGGAAGCTGCAGAAGCAGATAAATCTCTTTGTCAAGAAGACACACTCAAGGTTCCAGGGACAAAACTGATCTTTGCCTCATGGGTTAATGGCATTAATAATTGCCATTTTGGTAAGTCTAAATGTAAGAAGCCTGCTCAAACAAAAGAGTCAACCCTTCAAAAATGACTATCCATGATAAATTTTCAAGAGCAATGAAAATTGTCACTCTGCCAGCTTGATAAATTGTAGCCCCAACTGGCAGAGCCATTTGCCTTGCAGTAAGCACAAAATGACAGATCTTTGCTGAATACAAACTATATGCTTGCACCTTTCACAGCTGGTTTAGCTTGTAAATGCAGCAAAAAGAGAGGCTTTAATAAAAACTGAAGGTTATGCACAAAAAAATGGTTTTCCAACTAACTGCTTCTCTCAGTTTAAGGACATTTCTTTTATATTGGAAAGTAGTCTTGAAAGAAACCCCTCTGCTGTCTATGGGATCATGCTCTAAAAATACATTCACAGATACACAGTGGTAGTTTCTTCACTGAAATGATTCTACAGTGCAAGTGCAATCATTTCAAGGGGGGAAAAAATGGTATTTTTAGTATCGCCTCAATATTTACAACACACACAAATCCCTCATGTGAAGAAGATACAAATCCATGTATTGAACTGCATTTAAAAATAAAAATAAATTCAGCTCCATTGTCTAACTGCTGATCTGTCTCCTCGATCACTCATTCAAATCTTCAAATCATTCAAATCTAAGAGCATTTTTAATATACATTAGAAAAAATAAATAAATTGCTTTTTCAGATATACGCTTAATTCTTGTTGATAAGTGGAATTCCTTCTCAAAAAAAAAAAAATCACACTTGCCTGAAGCCATTTTTGCATAATATATTCATTATGCAAACACTGTAACATTGATATGTAATGGTTCTGTGTTGCTAAAAAATGATGTTTTATGCCTTCAAAAGGAGATTTCTACCTACTTGACACAAGCAGTCATTCTTAGTTCTAGAAGAACTTTGTATTAAATAAGTACAAATGTAAAGATGTGATAACTACAGACAACTTCAGGGCATATTTAAAGATTCTAGCTTTCCTAAGCCATAGAGAACTCACTGATGACTTACTACCATACCATTTGATAAAGAAGAACTTTAGAAACTCCATCCAACTTTCTTAAAATAAGTATGTCTATAATAGACATTACAGTGGCCAAGAGAGGTTCATTTTAAAGTCAATTTATTTGACTTAGCCTATCCAAAAGATCAGATTTTGTTTTCTTTTTAAAACACTACCTCTGTCCAGCGTATCTTGTGTTTCAGTAAAATGTAGATTCAAAAACTGGTAACCTTCTGGTGTGTTTAGACATGTTGACTTCAAAGAAACCTCTAGCAGCTCTACCTCGCAACTCTGCATGTCTCTGCATAGCTCTGTCGTACCACTATGGGCAAACACGCAGACCACCTTGAAAAGTGAGGGATACAAGCTGAGCACACGTATTTAACTGGAAATTCTGAATGTATCAGTGACTGGTATTCCATAATACCCTGATCTCTGACTACTTAACAAAAAACAAACAAACAAACAAAACCCTTTAGAAAACAGAAAATGCCCTTATTTAACAAAATGGGAGAAGTATGGAAGATTTTTAAACACTCAATATCTTTGAAATGGTAAATAACTAAATCAATGTCTCATCTCTTGGCAAGTTTTATGGCTCAGGAAGTCTCAGTAGTAGGATTCCAAGTATTTGCTACACCTATTTATAAAATCATGAAGGTTGGAAAAGGCCTTCAAGATCATCTGGTCCAACCATCACTGTACTACCAGTGTCACCCAATAAACCACATCGCTAAGCGCCAGGCCCAACCTTTCCTTCCCTGGGCAACCCATTCTAATGCCCGACTGCTTTTTCTGAGAAGAAATGTCTCATTTCCAACTTGAACCTCCCCTGACACAACTTGAGGCCATTCACTCTTGTTCTACCACTAGTTATCTGTGAGAAGAGGCCTACCCCCAGCTCCCCGCAGCTTCCTTTCAGGTAGTTGATGAGAGAATAAAGTCTCCCCTGAGCCTCCTCTTCTCCAGACTAAACAACCCCAGCTCCCTCAGCCGCTCCTCAGAGGACTTGTGTTCCAGGCCCTTCACCAGCTTCATAGCCCTTCTCTGGACACTCTCCAGGGCCTCAGTGTCCTTGTAGTGAGGGGCCCAAAACTGAACACAGCACTCAAGGTGTGGCCTCACCAGAGCAAAGTATAGGGGGACAATCACCTCCTGGTCCTGTTGGCTACACTACTCCTGATACAAGCCAGGATGCCATTGGCCTTCTTGGCCACCTGGGCACACTGCCTCTTCGTGTTCAGGCAGGCATCAACCAGCACCCCCAGATCCTTTTCCTCTGCACAGCTTTCCAGCCACTCTTTCCCAAGCCTGTAGCGTTACACGGGGTTGTTGTGGCCAAATTGCAGGATCCGGCGCTGAGCCATGTTGAACCTTATCCCACCGGCCTCTGCCCATTGACCCATCCTGTACAGGTCCCTCTGCAGGGCCTTCCCCTTCAGGGACATTGACACTTCCCCCCAACTTGGTGTCATCTCCAAACTTACTGAGAGTGCACTCTATTTCATCCAAGTCATCAATAAAGATATTGAAGAGGATGCTTATGATGCCAACACCGACCCCTGGGGAACACCTCAGGTGACCAGTTGCCAGCTGGATTTCACTCCATTCACCATCACGTTCTGGGTCCAGCCGTCCAGTCAGTTTTAAACCCAGCAAAGAGTGTGCCTGTCCAAGCCATGGGCTGCCAGCTTCTCCAGGAAAATACCATGGGAGACCATGTCAAAGGCCTTGCTGAAGTCTAGGTAGACTACATCAACAGGCTTTCCTGATACACCCAAGGATGCTGATGGAGTTGGCAGGTATGATTGCTTGACTGCTTTCTGTCATCTATCAGCAGTCATGGTCATGGGGAGAGGTCCCAATGACTAGACTCGCTAATGTGATGCCCATGTATGAGAAAGGCCGTAAGGGGAGCTAAAGGCCTGTCAGCCTGGCCTCGGGGCCAGGAAAGGTGATGGAGCAGGTCATCTTGAATGCAATCACACAGCATATGTGGGACGACCCAGTCAGCATGGATTCATGAAAGGCAAGTCCAATTAACCAACTTCATCTCATTCTATGACTGGGTGATGTAGAGTCATCCATGTTCTCTCAATACAGCACTTACTATGCAACAAATTTTATCAATTATACTTTATTTTCTTAGTTATATCCTGTCAATAAAGTGTGTTTTTTGTTCTCATTTTATAAATAAGATTATAGTGAACTTACCTGACTTCTGTAAGGCAGCAGAGGAAGCCTGCATCAAGCCAACAACAGAACCAGGTTCTTAGACCTGCTTGCAATCCTGTTTTGGGATAACTAGATGATGACACTCAATAGGACTCGGTATTTTGGGAGTTTATCATATACATCACATGTAAACAGAGTAGGAAACTGAGGTAGGGGATGAGTAATACCAGAAGGTGGGGAAAAAAAATAAATAAATAAAACACCTTGTGACAATGATGATCCCCAGTTTTCTGGAAACATTTCACCATAGATTTTTGCCCTGCAAGTATATGACATTTGCCTAGAAAGAATAGTTTTGAAGAACAGAAACATATGCATTGATTGCCTTTGATAATATTCCAAAACCAGGTAACATTACAGGGATGTGGTGATTGCTTTGAGGAAGTGCACAGAGTGTAAAAAAAAAAAAAAAAAAAAGGAATTTTTCAGTGATTTAGTAGCAAGGATTGGGTGAAGATATCAAGCATAATCAAATAGATTTCCTTCTGCTACTGCATTGTGCTGAAGCTACCTATGAGACAGCATATAGTCTCCTCGGTCACTTTTCCCATCGTAGCCCCAGAAAAACTGTCTATATGCATATTGACTCATAGCATCCACTACCTTTCCTGGAATTTCTCTTTGACAACACATTAATAAGGTTAATTATTTAACCACCATATAGCTGCTTTAAAAAAAAAAAAAAAAAAAAAAAGCTAAGTGCTGCGCAAGGGAGTGTTGCAGCCTGCAGCTTAATACAGGTCTATATGAAATTTCATTTATTCTGCGATTAACCATTTCCTGAAAAACAGGGCCGTTTCACAGTTCTGGCTGCTATCATGAATTCTACTTAAATTTGTTAAACTCAAGAAGGCTGTTGTCTTGTAAAATCCTCGTACAGGGATGTTGCCATCATCATAAGCATGATTTTATTTAGAGATTTACATTTACAGATGCATATGAATTAAGAAAAGACTGGAAAGCTGCTTTTGAGAATTGTACTGAGTCTAGGCTTTTACACTTCTGTGTTGTAGGACATATTTCCTTACAACACATACCCAAACTCACTTGAAATGTAATTTCCTCTTAGTAAAAAGATGTTATTATCTGTCTCAGTTTTAATTATGCAAACTGTGTAGATCCAAAGAAAAAAGGGTTGCTGAGGTGGGGCATCAGATTAAATTATGACCTGTATTCCAGTATACTATCTTACTGAGAACATAACAACACATAAGGGAAAGTACCATAGTTCATGAGGACATAACTAATTATCACCTTACAGAGAGTGTATAATACTCTATGCTCTTGATCCACTCCCACTGAAGATAAATTAAAGATCAAGTTCAAGAATGACATCATGATGCAAAAAAAATAATTGAGAAAGAACATGTATTTTAAAAGGCATACAAAGCATGCCACAAAGAACCTAAGACAAATAATGCTGTAGGTAATGATAAGAGTAAAAATAAGATAGAGCTTTCAAAAGAGGGAAATTTGCAGCATGGTGAAAGTGTGTTTAGAGGAGGAATCATGTTCAGAAACATATACCAATATCATAGAATCATAGAGTCATAGAATATCCCGAGTTGGAAGGGACCCATAAGGATCATAAAGTCCAACTCCAGGCACTGCACAGGTCTACCCAAAAGTTTCACCTCAAGAGTAGCTTGACCTCAGATCTTTAGTAGTACAGATTACAGAACTGCTGTCCAAAGGGAGAGTTAATGGTTATAGCACGTTTGTTAATCAGGGTAACATATGAAATGCTTTGGAACAATTCTAGACATTAATTGTTGCAAAAATGGACTGTGGTTAGAGAAAGGCTAAAAAGGAAATGCCTGACCTAGAATGCTTAGATAACCTATTCTTTTTGGCTTGTGAAACTGAATGGAGATAGGAAAAACTGCTCTCCTAGAGCACTTCTATCTGAAGTAAAGACCAGAACAGAAGACGAGCTATTTAAGCAGAAGAACAATTTTGTTGTAAAAAATAAGTACAAACGGAGCACCAAAAAAAAAAAAAAAAAAAGAATTGTAGAAAGGAGAAGGTAGTTGCTAAATCCAACACCTGAGAATTCAAAGTAGCCCTCCAAAGGAGAGGTGAGCAAGGGAAAGACACCTAACTAATTTTAGAAGGAAAGATATATGATGTAGCTGGGTGAAATAATAGAATACTGTGACTTGACCCAGAAAATCCTTTCACTTCATACATTTATAGTACTGCCAATAAAAGCAAAGAGAACATGCAGTCAACAGAGAAAGAGGAAGATGGGGAAAACGTCTAGGTTCTTGACTGAAGTGAAAGCCTGTATTGTATAGGCCGTTAGAGAAAGAAGATTCCTCCTTGCTGTTCCAGCAAAGATGAAGAGCTTTTTTTTCCCAAATAGATTTTCATTCTATCTGGGCTAAAGCTTCTCTCACTCCTCTCATCCCTCTATCCCTCTTCCCACAATATTGTAGCAGGAATTTTTAATCTGAAAAAGTCAGATAACTGCATGGTTACCTTAAAAAAAAAAAAAAAAAAAAAAAGCATTTATCAATGAAAGTCATTTTCCTAACCAGTGAGTGAAAAGTCAGACCACACACAAGCCACAATCTACCTTTATTTATTTTTAATTATTTGGAATAGTTTTTGGCTCTGCACCAACCATGAACTAGAGAGCTGAATGTCCTTTTGCCACAACACCAGACTGGTTGACAAAGGTACCTGAATGACATGCTCCAGACCCCGTATGTGCAAGTAACTCCATGGGTAGTGTGACTTCCTAAGGAGAGAGCTGGGAAAATGCTCATATAGGTTTAATATAACAAAGTGTTCCAGTCACGAGCTAAATAAATACCCTACATCAAGTACACAAGAACTTCACCGTAGTAGACTAATAATCCAGAACAAATTGTTATATTTACCAAGAAGAGCTTTTCCCACACTTCCAGTGCTTATCTTTCTTATATTACTTATCCAACAGATCACTTTGCTTAAAACATATCTTTCTTGAGTGAAGAAATAAAACTATGAAATCAGAATACAAATGTTTAATAAGGAGCATAAGCTATACTCCTGCACATAACGTTTCTGTGGAAGTCAGGAAAGTATTACTTTCGTGATGTCAGATAATTGTCCTAGACTCTATAAAATACGTTTTAAATGTCAGAGAGACAAACACAACAGAAACTCAACATCCTATTGCATTGGTTGATACTTTGATTAATATGTCTTCCACATGCAAGTTTTGCAAAGGATTTTCTTTAATGATTTTTCTTTAAGGTAGAATCTTCTAGACAGCAATTATGTGTGTACTGAAAAAAAAATAAATTACAAGAATAAGTTGTGAAGCCAGGAAGTCCATTATGGTAATTTTACTGGTATTAATGTCCTCCCTCCTTTTCACATTTACCATTTCTCTTATTTCTCCATAATACGTAAACAGGAGCAGAGGTGATTTTGTGTTTTATTTCAGGCCACAAATACTAAAATGTCAAATCATAAAGGGCTGAAAATACCTACCTGGAGGCCTCATTAATCATACACCTCTACTGATTCCTGTGTTTTCTAATCAGTTCAACATTTACCATCAGTTTGTACAATTCTGTTGTCTCAGACAAAATGCTTTACAGCATCAAGTCAAACATTATGTATGGTTCTATTTATATTACATTTATGTTGTTAATTTAGACAGTAAAATTAGTGTCATAAAAACAGTGTTCTTCAATAAAATCACAATGATACATTTGCTTGTGTTGCCATTGTTATTTATTTAATCAAATCTGAGTTGTTCCTTTTTTCTTTTCTTTTTTTTTTTTTTTTTAATGCCAGCACTAGTCTGGCATTCCCACTGTTACCACGGCTGTCTACCTTTAATCTTTATAAAATATTGTTGCAACATTTCTTCCATATTTCTGGCCTTCAGCATCTGTTACTGTAGTAAAAGCTGATACTTTCTAAGCCAAATACTTCTTATCAAGGGGAAAAATAATTTAGGCTCTTGGTAGAACATTCACTCTGGTCTTGACATTCTTACCCATTTGGATCAACTCCAAAGAAGAGTAAACTATAGAACATGATGTTCTTACAGTGAATAACTCTCTGAGTAATGGGAAAATAAAAAGTACGTCCAAGAACCATATTAAAGATGAGTTTTTTTGGAGCTCTGCACGATACTGAATCGTTAAAATTTTATTTGGGGTTTGTTTTGACTCCTTTGTGAAATATTTATATGGTCATGTAAACCTTCTATAAGCGACAATGTCCTCTATCTATTAAAAGTAACTCTATGGCAATAACTTGGATAGACCTTACCAAAAACTGAAGGAAGTTTTGTATTTGAAACAGTAAAAGACCATTGCATTGGTTATGCAATACTTTATTAATGGCGTGGACAAATAAACTATGAATGTGATTATTATCTTCAGAAGACAAGAGAAAATAATAATACATGGCTTCAATGTGGCTTCCCTAAGGGCAAATTGTGCCTGACCAATCTGGTGGCTTTCTATAATGGAGTGACTGCATCAGTTGGCAAAGGAAGGCCGACAGATGTCATCTACCTGGACTTCTGCAAGGCCTTTGATACGGTCCCACATGACATCCTAGTCTCCAAATTGGAGGGAGATGGATTTGACGGGTAGACCATTCAGTGGTCTACCACTTGAAGGCCGCACCCAGAGACTGGCGGTCAATGGCTCTATGTCCAAGTGGAGGCCGGTGATGAGTGGTGTCTCTCAGGGGTCTGTCCTCAGACCAGTACTGTTTAATATCTTTATCAATGACATAAACAGTGGGATCGAGTGCACCCTCAGCAAATTTGCAGATGACACCAAGCTGAGTGATGCAGCTGATACAACAGAAGGAAGGGATGCCATCCAAAGGGAACTGGACAGGCTCGAGAAGCAGGCCCATGTGAACCTCACGAGGTTCAACAAGTCTAAAAGCAGGGTGACGCACCTGGTCAGGGGAAACCCCAGACATGTTCACAGACTAGGAGAAGAACTCATTGAGAGCAGCCCTGCAGAGAAGGACTTGGGGGTTCTGGTGGACGAAAACCTCAACATGAGCCAGCAGTGCGTGCCTTCAGCCCAGAAGGGCAAATGCATCCTGGGCTGCATGAACAGAGGAGTGGCCAGGAGGTGGGGGGAGGAGAATGTCCCCCTCTACTCAGCTCTGGTGAGGCCCACGTGGAGTGCTCAGCTAGGTCTGGACTCCTCTGCACAAGAAGGATGTGGGGCTGTTGGAGCGGTTGCAGAGGAGGGCCACAAGATCAGAGGGCTGGAGCACCTCTCCTACAAAGATATGTCGTGGTTTAACCCGACCGGCAGCTAAACACCACGCAGCCGTTCGCTCACCCTCCCCCCTCCCTCTCTGGGACGGGGGAGAGAAATGGAAAGTGAAGCCCGTGAGTTGAGATAAAGACAGTTTAATAAGACAGGAAAAAAAAAATAACAAAATAATAATAACAATAATAATAATGATGATACAATGGTGATAATACGAAAGTAATAATAGTATGTACAAACAAGTGATGCACAATGCAATTGCTCACCACCCGCTGACCGATGCCCAGCCTAACCCCGAGCAGTCCGGCCCCCTCCCCCCGGCTAGCCACCCCTATATATTGTTTAGCATGACGTCAGATGGTATGGAATACCCCTTTGGCTAGTTTGGGTCACCTGTCCTGGGTCTGTCCCCTCCCAGCTCTTACTGCACCCCCCAGCCTGCCCGTTGGCAGGACAGAGCAAAGGCTGAGATGTCCTTGGCTTAGTATAAGCACTGCTCTGCAACAATTAAAGCATCGGGGTGTTATCAGCACTCTTCTCATTCTAAGCCAAAACACAGCATTCCACCAGCTACTAGGAAGAAAATTAATTCTGTGCTAACTGAAACCAGGACAAGATAGGATGAGAGAGCTGGGGCTGTTCAGCCTACAGAAGAGAAGGCTCCAGGGTGACCTCATCACAGTCTTACTTAAAAGTGTCTTATAGAAAGGATGGAGAACTCTTTACTTAGGTAAATAATGATAGGACAAGGGGGAATGGTTTAAAACTAAAAGAGGGGAGACAGATTACAGGTGAGAAGAAAATTCTTCACTCAGAGGGTGGTGAGTCACTGAACAGGCTGCCCAGAGAAGCTGTGGATGCCCTGGAGGTGTTCAAGACTAGGTTGGATGAGGCTCTGAGCAACCTGAACTAGTGGGTGACGTCCCTGCCTATGGCAGGGGGTTGGAACTAGATGATCTTCGAGGTCCCTTCCAACCCAAACCATTCTGTGATTCTATAATTCTAATACATTACCACAGATAATAATCTTTCACAACTGGAGGTGAGGATTTAACAAGAGCCTACACTTTAAATAAGGTTGAGAAAGGTGACACACTGACACAATTGCTATGAGATGACTCTTCCTCGTTGTATGTAGTCAATCCTTTAAGACCATGTGATATCACAAAGTTTAATCAAATAAGATATCTGGTATTATAAAACTCAAAGAGGAGGTGTTACATATGTGTGAAAATACTAATTTCAAAAGTAAAACTCTTAAGAGCTACAAAACCAGACTGTGATGGTTTAGTGATAAAATGAATGTATTTCAGATTATTCAGAAATGCTGTTTTAGTATGTGCTTCATGTACACCAAGTAATAATAATTAAAAAAAAAAAAAGTAGGTTTATCTAAACTTCAATTTAGAAAGCAGCATGTTGATGTGCAATATTTTATGAACTGCCAGTCAAATTCTTGAATTCACAGCTCAACAGACCCAGACAAAGTTCTCTATTTTCATGTCTTTGATGGAAATTTGCTAATCCCATAGCAGTAACTAATGGAACAATTTATCCTATTAAATTAATAGACATCCTATGGAAAAAAAATAAAAAAAATCTTTAAACACAAAGTCAGCAAGGAAAGTACCTTCACTTTTTAAAGTGGATAACTGATGTAGAGACAGTAACTCTTGTTGCACAAAAGGAAAGCCGATTTATTTAGCTAACGCTCTGAAAACTGGATTGGATTATGATTGTTCACACCATCAAAACCAAGAAGTACGTATTAACGTTTTCATATGTTTCAGTTGCTATCCTTACCATCACATGTACATTCCAAAAACCCATTTGTGTTCTGATCTTGTAATTTCAGAAACGGATTCATGCTAGTATTTGGATGTTACAAAGCTTACAGAAAAACTACAGTTATTATCAGTTTTCTTTTAAGAAGGATCAAGTCATACTCTGACATTTGTGAGCACTTAATGTTTTCACTTCATTCACGTACTAATCATTGGGGGAGCATCTTCAAAACAATGCTTGTATTTTTTTTTTTCCTTTGCCTTTGTACATGAAATCTTTCATGAAAATCCTTTCTATTCTATTACCAGCAGTACTCCCAGTTGTCTAATTTCTGTTTATTATATTGAGATTATATAGTTGGATGTTTTTTCTGTTAAATGATTACAGTTGCTTCTGTAAAATTCTTTTAGGACTCTCATGCGAGTATGCACAGCCTGTTAGGTTATCCACTGTGCTTAAACAAGGAGCAGGTAGTCAGTCCCTCCCGAAAAGCAGGAGGAATTTCAGTTACCTTCTGACTGCATCAGCAACAAGGAGAGAAAAATGTGTTTTTTTGTGGGGATTTTCTTATGGTGTATCCTTATGTTAAGAAGCCAATTTATTTAATTTTGGGACATATCACACACACGCTCACGTACATAAGCCAGAACTGCAAGTATCACCCTTAATCCCAAATTAGCAAACACACTATTTCTTCTTAAAACACACTATTTCTTCTTAATTTCTTCTTCTTATGCACTTTAAGGAGTTCTTTAAGCTGAAAACATTACATTAAGCTGAAAACATTTACAGTTTTTTTGTTTGTTTGTTTTCCTGGCCTATAGTGATCACTTAAATTTCTACAATACAATTTAATTTTTCACTTTAGTTGAATCACAAAATGTCAACTTGGCTATGGAGAGAAAGAACCTAAGTGAAGGACTGCCCAACTTCTCAACACTGATCAGTAGAAAACAGGGTTTAGGGGTCAAGCCCAAAGGTGATACATGGCACACTATAAACATAGGTATATGCAGATCCATATCATAATTCAAAAAAGAGGCATACTTTACTATTGCTTTTTTTCAATCACTTCCTTGTATCTTCCATAAATTATCCCCAATTTAGATGCCCTATTTTATCTCACAATGTGACACCTAGCCATTCATTTATGTCCCTTCTTGATCTAAAGGTATTTGGACAGAATTTAGCTAAGAAACTAGAGGAGAAAAAAAAAAAAAAAAAAGCAAGCTCAAGCCTGAAGCAGTGAAGTGACAACAATGATCCTTACTAGACAGTGATGCCAATGGCACATGTGGCACAGGAATTTCACCAATAGCCTGTTTTTGTGGCCTTTTTTAATAAATAAATAAATAAATAAACCAAATCTTGAAGAATTATATTGAGGAACCTAACTGATTTTCAGGTGTTTTTGAAAACCAGAAATTGCTAGTGCTCTGAGATTTTTAGTCAATGCCGCCTTCAGGCTTGAAATTGCTTTAGTACTGCTTAGTTACTCAGATTAAATGTAATGAAAGTCACAGCAATTTCATCCTTATGAAGACAAACCTTCCACTAAAAGCAGTAGGAATTTTCTCTGTTTAAAAACATGCGTCACATCTCAGTCCAAAGTCCCTTCTAATCCACGCTTAGCAACTTTGGAGTAAGGATTCAGACCTCCTAAATTTTCTTGAGGGAAAAAAAAGAAAAAAAATCTTCAGAAAAATTCCTTTGCTTTTTTCCTCAAGAAAATTGGGAGGTCTGAATCCAACGGTTTTTTTCTTTTCCTTTTATGAATCCAGTACCCTCCTGTTGGTAAATTACATTTTCAAACTAAAACTGCATTGCAGATAAAAGTACATTGTCTATTTAATAAAGAGGGCAGAAAGCCATGCATGGTTTTGATGGGTTACAAGACCTAAAACACATACTAATTTATTAACAATATGAATGCTATGCACATAGTAGGCTTCAATTATCTTCAGGAAGCAATGCACTTTAAATGAGAAAGTTCTTCACTGCAAGAATACACTTAATTTACTATAATACTGGAAAAGTAGAGATAGCATGCTCCAGAAAGAAAGGATCCCTGAATGCTTTCAAGTCCAGTCTGGAATTTATCTAAAATAAGGTTTGAAAAATTACGTTATAAGTACAAAACAAAGAAGGTGTGTTTAGGACATTTTACTAAGAAGCTTATGAAGTATTACTTTCAGTTAAGTTTCCAATAATGTAATTAAACCCAGCACACGTTCTACCCCATAATGAATTGCAGCAAAACATAGTATGCTGAAAACTTAGGTGTGGACAAAATGTACTGTATGAACACAGGATTATCAAAGCAGAGAGAATAAAGTGAAAGATAATTGTTTTAGATAAGGATCCTATGGAGAATTAAGCAATGAAATCACAAAACTGGGCCAGCTTGCAATTTGGAAGTGCCTGTATTTTGATGTGCTCAACAGAACTGAGTTCTGTTTATGCCCAAACCAGGCATAAAACCTCGATAGAAAATGTCAGGGTGCAAAGCTGGTGCCTCACCTTATAGCCTAGGTGTTGGCAGGGCTCCTTTGACTCAAATGAAAAAAAAAAAAAAAAAAAGGAAAAAAAAAAAAAGGAAAAAAAAAAAAGACTATAAATAAATGAACCACAAATCTTGCAAAAACAGCCTGCGAATAATAATAATTATTAAAAAAAAAAAGTCCTCTCCACCAATTATTGAAGGTCTTTTATATCTGTACATCATCTGGCTTGTTTTTTATGTGATCTTGATTAAAAATGTGAACAATGATAATTATGGAAATGTAAAAGAATTTCCTTCCTGACATTTTCTTCCCTCCATTAAAAGGCATACCTTGTTATTGAAGGAATGCTTGCAACTCTTCCAGTTGGTGACAAAGAATTACCTATTTAAAAGTGGCCCTGAAGATTGTTTGGAATATAACAGCTGAAGAAGCAGATGAACTACAAAACATGACAGAAGAGAAGAACTACAGCAGCCACTAGACTAAACACTTTCACTGCAATACTCGGGACTGAATCCTTGGAGGTTTTCAAACAAAAGTAAGAGGAAAAATCAACTTTTGTGATCACTTTATACTTTGCTTTATCCTTCTGTTACTGTTTCTCCTGCCTTGTCCTAGGGCCATGTGAACAGGAGGACACAGCCCCTGTAACTCTGCAGTTTTAAACACTGGAAGGGGAGTGGGGGGGCGGGGAAGAGGATGGTTTTGACCTCAGAAATAGCTCCAAATAACTGCTTATTTCCTTCACTTGATTTTGAAGCTGAGCATAGGGTGATGTTCGAGAGCCACCTTCTCACAGAGCATCCTTTCTGCACTGACCTATGGAAGGTTCTTGGCAGATGACCTAGCGAGGTGAGGTGGGTCTGAACAGCCTGACAGGAGCAGCAGCATGGGGACATGTGCAGCTGCTTTAACAAGGAGGTTTCCTTAATATAATTAAGGCTAATTTGGGCTAGCAGTTTATGCAGCAAATTGTATAAATCACAGTTTAGTCATAAGGAGTCAAAATAGCTTCTAATGCAAACATGCAAGGATTCACATTTTGCTTAATTTTATTTCCATTATGGAAAAAGCAAATTATTTATTATGACTATAAAATTACAAAAGGGAAAGCTCTTTGCTGAAGTCTGAACCTCAGCTTTCTCCCACTGCAACACAGAGGGCTAGGACCCATGCCTGTGGTGCACTGCTTGATCTCATGCTCCTAACACAACTCTCATTCTTCTGCCATAACGATTACAGTTATTAGCTACTACATACAAAACTTTTTAGTTTCTCTTCAGTTCAGTAGTCTCTATGTTTTTAAAGCCCCTAAAGAAGGAAATGTTGCAGTGGACTGAATGCCACTGTCATGATGAACAAGGCTTGTGTTTACACTACAATATTGACAGGTGAACTGAAGCAGCAATAATTTCTTTTTTTTATTATTATTTTTTTTTACCACTCGCCTCATTCTTAGCGCCTGGTGCTTGAGGGAGACAAGCTAGCACAAGAGCTGCAGTTTCATGGTAAGGAATTCTCAGATCAAGGCAACAAACAGAAGTTATTAGTACAAAAAAGAAGCGAATATATCAAAAAGGATCACTTTGCAAGTAAAATCTATTTAGGATTATTTGTCACTGGCCACTTCATTTGAAAAGTCTCCTAGATTTGCATTTTCTAGAAAACAACACTATATAGGGAAAATGTGGATTTTTGAAACTCAACATTAGAACAGCTCATATCAGAAGTAAGACAATTAATTGACTAGCATGCTGCCAGGTCTCTCTGAGAAGGAAGTAACGTAATATAACATAATTTTTCAAATTGGATTCTGAAAGGATCTAATTTCTTTGCAAATAAATACAAGAGGAACAGGAAGAAGGAAAAAAAAAAAAAAAAAAAAAAAAACACACAGGCAGAAAATACATATTATTTCAATGGATCCTGGGGTCTAGGGTAGCCCAGTGGGCTGTTTGCAGCTTGCTGGGGATGCATTCTGCTCTCCCCTCTGAAGGCTGCTTGCACACTGTCACCAATTAGTATTGTGGTCTGGAGCTCAGCGAGCTGCTAAGTGTCTTTTTAGCTACCATTCGTAACCTTTCCAAAACTGACCTTTTCATTATCATTTCACATCACTCTGTTGTGTGTCATAAAGACACACTTTTTAATGTCATGTTTATTTCCACTGGCTCTTAAGCTTTTTGTCAAAACATACTGACTTACCGTACATTAAGTGAAAAATAAAAAAATAATCTTTCAAATATGCATAAACAAATAAGCAAGCAAACAAACAAACAAACAAAAAACACTATTTTTTCATTCTCTTTTTTGGGATACCATTGAACCATGCTAACCACTACACAGTGTGTGAACATTATTGCCAATAGCTGCATACCATGGCCTCAGATTTAGGTCTAGAAGCAATTGCTGGTTCACCTCAGAGAACAGCAACAAACCCCCTTCCCAAGCAAAACCAGCTGGAAATCCCAAATGTCTTTGTGGGAGATTGATTCTCCTAACAGTTGTTAGCCTTCTGATGCAGAGGCGCTGTTGAGCTCTATAATTATTTTACAGAGTGTGTGGGGTTTCTTAAAATGCCTTAGAAATAATCCTCCTGTGAAAAATCCTGTGGAATTGTGAGACGAGTGTTGGCAAAACAGTATACTAAACAAAATTGTAATATTAATTTTTGTTTCCTGAGGTAAAATGCTTTTGACAAAATTCTTAGGACTGAGGCCAAAATTGTGGCTTTGTCTGCATGGTTTTGTAACAAGTTGTGCACAACTGATCCAGATAAATGGCTACTAGTTATTGATTTCCGGTAGTGTTAGACTGTCAGATGATTTGCATATGTCCTTCCCTATTGCTGCAGAAGGCTTTAAAAGCAAACAACAGATATCGTGTACTTTGAAAGTTGCAGTATCAGTCCTAAGCTTTCAAAAACTGGGCATTGGTACCCCTAAAATCTTCACAATTCCTCTAAAACACAGCTCAGTACCCCCAGGCTCTAACACATGAATACATTCTCTATTTTTCCTTTTACAAAATATATAGAAAAACAACTCTGTGATGCCTTAATCTTTGATATCCAAGCTTTGAACGAGGACATACACAAGCACAAAAACCCCACTGCAAATGCAAGCTTTCATACACAACAATTGTGGACAAATAACCTTTTCCAAGTATGATTAGGATGAATTCAATTTGTGGGTTGAATATTTGTGTACATAGCTTCATCTCCATCCACATGTAACTTTGGTGTAATCACAAGTACTGAAGTTAATGTTCAAATGAAAAAACAGAAGCCTTGCATTCATCATTACCAAACAGTGCTACAAATTTAAAAGATAAAACAGTTCCACCTAACTGACTTGATATCAGCTCACACAAATTCTCACCAAGACCAAGACCTGGATGTACAGATCAGTTTGACGGTTTATATTTCAGTGACAACCATAGCCTCAGCATCTAAACTCTGTGATAATTGAAGGACCGGGGTGTGCGAGCAGATAAGGGTTATTGTATAAAAAGATTCTATGGTTACTTAGATAGTCCTTGTGAAATTAATTACGTTCTAGGTATAAAACTTTTAAATACCGAACATTTATCACAGCACAGATCCTTCTACCATCAATCACTTTTAATGCCTCTTGCCTTCTTAAAAGAGGTTCAGAAGATGTCATTAAAATTATTTGAACTTCTGCCTTCCCCATCTCGGTGAAGTCACCATCTTCTCATCGCAATTAGTTCCTAGAGATCACTTAAGTCAGAAAAAAAGTGAGCAATCAGTGAGTACCTCCTACCTCACCTGGGGGTTTTTCCATGTTTTAGTTTCATGTTCCTTATACATGCTCTTCAAATACAGCCTACCCTCTCATTCCCGACTCTGCATTTCCTTTGCTTCCCTTTGCCATACATTGAAGACTGTGTTCCTGGATAGGTCACACAACTTATTTAAAGATGTGCTTTTAGGTCCTCTGCCTAGAGGCTTGTCAACAAACTGTTGGTTACCCATGCTGTCCATTTTCTAACCTTGTCCCTCACATTCTCAAATATTTGTCTAGTCTCTGCTTCCAACAGTGTCTTTTGGTCCTTGAATCTTTTTTTTCAGATCCCACAAGTTTTCAGGCAACACGTAATGTGCAAACAAATATTGTCAAGCACCTCCTTGAGGTTAATATTAATTCTTCACCTTCTCCACACAGTTTTTTTCATTAGCTCCTCCACTTCAAACACCTCAACTCATGTATCAATAGCCATCACTTTAGAGAAAAGAAAGGTAACTTGGATTCCATTAGCCCTCTCTTGCCTCCTCACTGCAACCAAAGAATAGTCACACACCCACTTAACTCCAAGAACAAGCTGACTGCCACTAAATCTGAACAAGTTAAAAAATTTCTCCAGGATGAAGTTAGATTTCAGTGGATGAGCCTAAATGAAATACAAGTGGAAAAGTTTTGATTCATGTTCTGTTCTTTTATTGCTTTTAGAGTTGAACAAGATTCGTCAATTCTTTACAATCTCAAAATGATGATTGTTCTGTGTATATCCACCAGGCAGTACTTAGAGCCACATGCAAAACGGAACAACTCTATTTTACACAGCAGGACAAACAAAGCCAGGTATTACCCTCTCCTATTAGCTCCGCCCTCAGACCAGTCACAGTCAGAAATGGCTTTGCTTCCAAGCTGCCTTTCTCTCTTTCACCTGATCGCTTCCCACAACATGACAGACTCTTCAAAAGCTTAAAGACAAGAACACGTCAATGCAGTGACAAATTTGTAAAATCCCTATTTGTCATAGCCATTTCCTTTATGACAGTTTTGGAGCTGGGGAAGAAAGCAATTACAGAGAACTCTAATAGAAGCTTATGAATCAAAAAATGTTTTTTTGATGGCAATCACAGTTTTAATTCCCCAGTTATTTACTGGGGAATCAAATGATAATAGTTGTTTAAAATGAAACGAAACATAAAACCAGTTGCAAAAAAAAAGGGAATCAACTTTTCCATCTCTCCATTTTATATAATTTTCCATTATAGATGATTGTCTCAGTAGATTCCTCTTGTCCAGGCTCTGAACTTTACATATTTTAAGTTCCCCACTCTTTGCTTGCCCTCCAGCCAGCAGCACAAGCGCCCACTTTTTATGCTTAACAGCCCATGCCATTGGTCTCTTGAACATCAGTCAAGTGCCATCTATTTATTTAAATATTTGACAGATATTCTTCAATTCAGAATTTGTTTGCTTTAGTGGCTTCTTGGGGGCAGAGGAATACATTAAATAGCAAGGCAAAGCACTGGGATTTTAGCAGAGCCACTGTTTTATCGTAGTAAATTTTATTTTACTCACCTCTGTATCTTGCCTAAGGCAATGCAATTTTAATCTACATGTGCATTAATGCCCTCAAAGCATAAAGACACCTGGAAGTGTTAACCATCAGGCTAAAAAAAAAAAAAACAAAACATTGAATTACTTGATACGCACCTCAAGTAAGGAAAAATGAACCATCTGGGGGCAAGCTACAGCTAGACAATCTGCTCTTTATCACTACCCATGAGTCCAGATGCTCACGTTGTTTAGTCGAACTCTACCTCGGCATCAGCAGTTTCATGTTATGCAGTGCTCCAGGCTATTAAAGGTTTGGAAGAACATACTGATACTATGCACCTGGAATATATAAACAGGAGTAGCGCAGGTTGTTTTTCTTGAATATAGGAATCACATTGTTTATAAGGCACTACATGGCTCCTGGTCTGCATCTGGGCAAGCATGTGACTGCTTCACCTTTTGCTCAACAGCAGAACCAAAGACTCAGTTACAACCTTAGAGATAAGATGAAATTAAAAGAGTTTCAGTGGTATTCATCACTAGAGACAGAAATTCATTCTACCAAAAGTCAGTACGGAGAGATAACGTGGAAAACATTGTAGTGCCTACTTGTAAGAATTATTTTTGAAGAATTTACTGAAGAATAAGCAGTAAGCTAGCATAGGTCTTACACATTTCTGCATAGCTGAAACTCTGCTAAAGATATGTTGATGGAGTATTTCTTTCTTAGAATAATTAGGATAAACCTTCTTCTATGTATTATGAAAACTTTGGATTTAACTCTGGTCTTTCACGTACAACAGCTTTTAATGGTGGTGTGAGGAATAGAAGAATTTAGACATTTCTCCTTGCAGAAATGTTTTTTGTACATCCCAATAGATTCCTACACAGCTTTGAGACTCCAGTTCTATATTTAAGTGGCTTCTAATGACAAGCTGCTTACAGATGCAGAATATGCACAGATAGTTTTTGTCCTCTGTGGACACTCATGCAAAAAAAATTCATATGCCACAACTGAAACATGCACATGCTGGGGTATAAGACATAAATACACTGCAATAATCAGAAGTCAGTATTATTTATTCTTAAAAAAAAAAAAAAAAAAAAAAACAGAGATAGCATTTTTTTGCAAGCTTGGATTAAAAGTTTCCTCCTGCTCTCCAGTCGCTGTCTGGCTCTTCCATGGAGCTGTGTTCCGTGGAGCTGTGTTTTGGTCCATGCCAAATACTCCAGAAAAGGGGTAGGAATGCTTTCTGGCAAGGCTTCTGCAGCCCATATCACAGCCATGTATGTTGCTCTGCTCTACAATCTCCTGAAAATTCTTATTAGCAATATATGTTTTATGCTGACAATCTGGTATCTTAATGAAAAGATTTTATTAAAGCAAAACTTTATAAACATGAAGAGCTGTTCTCCAGCAGTAAATAATTCCTGATTGTTTGCTTAGCCCTTTTACCACTTAAAAACTGTTTCTTCTTTTATGCCTCAGGCAAATAAATATTGGAAAATTTATTATGAAGACTGGTAGATAGTATAGCTCCCCTAGTTATGCAGTACAATTTATGCTGGTTTAAAAAAATTGGGAGCCTGACTGTGAAAATTATAAATGGTTTTTAGAACACGTTGCATACATCAGTAGATTTTATTGTGTAGAGGTACTGTAGAAGAATGGATTTCTGAATTCATGGGAGATCAACTGTGGATTTTGTAGTCAGGATCAAACCAAATATAGACTCTGGATTAAGACTGAGCTATTCACTCAGATCCAAATGGTACATGTAGTTTCTCTGAAAGAGGAAATGACTATTCAAGCAGTTTTCCCCTTTTGCAGGGAATTAAGTGAAATTCTAATTCCTTTATTTGCAAATCAGAGACACTCAGCTGTCTGCAAGAAGCATCCAAATAAAGCTACTGATTTTGGTAATTTTCCCCTTACATAAGTGAGGCCTGATGTACACCAGAATAAATTCAGAAGAAACGCAACTATTAAAAAAATAAAAGTGCAATTTACAGTATCAGTGAACTAGGTATGGACAAGCAAATTTACATGACAGACTTAAAATGAGAGATTGACCTCAGTTTATTCAGCTGATATGAATTAAAATGACCAATTGTCAACACATACTATATTGCCTTCTGTAAGCCCAAATACAAAGAGCTTTTTTCCTTTAGAAGGTGCTCAGTTTTGTCCTGGCTCCAGCTAAGACTTCACAATACCGCTGGGACAATAAATAAATAAATAAATAAATCATAGCTAGTAATTCTTGCCAAAAAAAAATCATAAAACAGAACTAAGATGGAAGAATTATTAGTTCCCACCATGCTCTACTTGTTGCTTATGTAGAATTGTTCCCTATGGCACATTATGTAGTGTTTCATCCAGACTTATTTTAAGTGTTCAAGTCAATTTCAGCCATGAAACTGCAGCTAACGAATAATCTCATTTGGTTTATTTTTATCACATTCTCAAGTATGCATTAAAATTAGCATAATTGATGGTGTAATTAAAGACGTCAGCACAGCTCTGAACATGGGGTTTGCTAGTTAACGTGTTCTGCGCCAGTTGGATGTTAGAATACGATTTTCCTCCTGGAAGCTTTCAGCCAACATGACACTGGATTATTTTAAAGACACTTAATTCCTGAATTATTAGTCAACAGGTTACAAGATGCTGCACTAGCTTTTAAAGTTACAGTCATAGTCTTTTATGTGATGTATGTTTTTCCTTTTGAACAGTTAGAATACAATTCAGCCTGTTCCAGTTCCACATATCCATTTGTGTATATAAATCTGATACCAGATGTGAAGGTAGGCTCTCCTTTCTCCTTATGCTTTTTTAAAAAGTCTATCAGCACTAGCACAACAGCACAACCACCTCAACAAGCACAGCAATTTCCAGAGGCCTAAAGGGGCATCAAAGCTTAAGCAGCTGCCATTGACTTCTCTCTTTAAGCTGTGACATTAGTAGAGAAGAAAGCCATGGGCTCCATACAACTCTAAGTGAAGTGACAGGCTTCCACTTCCTTTTCACATGTGCTCTGTGCCATTGGGATTCTAGGGACCAGCGCTGAAGTTCAGTTAAGGCTGTTAAAGTGACCTGAGGAATTAAGTTAATGAAAAACACTCCCACACTCCATTACCAGCGAGTTTGTGTTCTTGCATTTATGTCTTTATGGTCTTGGAGTGACAATTATCCTACTTCAAAGATTACAGCAATTCCAAAAATGCCCACAGCTTAATATTTAGTATATTAACATCGTAATTATATTAAAGCCAGCACCCATTTTCACACAGAATCACACAGAATTTCTAGGTTGGAAGAGACCTCAAGATCATCGAGTCCAACCTCTGACCTAACGCTAGCAGTCCCCACTAAACCATATCCCTAAGCTCTACATCTAAACGTCTTTTGAAGACTTCCAGGGATGGTGACTCCACCACTTCCCTGGGCAGCCTGTTCCAATGCCTCACAAGCCTTTCAGTAAAGAAGTTCTTCCTAACATCTAACCTAAAACTCCCCTGGCTCAACTTAAGCCCATTCCCCCTCAAATCTTTGAACCTGATTTCAAGTATCGGATGTTCTTACATCATCTCATCCATTCAGTAAGATGTTCTTGTACTGTCCCCATATGCTATCTAACACAAAGCTATTGCTATCCTCAAAAAAAAATATATATATATATCTATATATATATATATATATAAATTGACATCAACTTCTAACTCAGATGAATTCATGCTGGTAGCATGCTTTTGAAAATGTTGGAATTAGCAAGTGATGAGGTGCTACTAAAACAACAGCTCCCATTATACTTCTCCTTTTGTACCAGAAATTGCACAGCTGATAGTCCTAGCTGTACAACTCTGCTTGCTTTCAAAAGACCTCAACAAATAAGTGGATTCTGAGGAGTGTTTTGTGGAATACTGCCTACAATGCATTCTCATTCAGATAGTCTATGATATACCTGGAATGGTGTGTTCCAAATTTTTGGAGAGGCCTAACTTCTATAAGTGAATTCACCACCATCCATGAGTTGTCCTCTGTCCTGAGATTAACTAGAAAGCAGACAGCAAAAATATTAGAGCAAGATATAAAACAATTCTCATTATTCTAATATAAAAAGCAATGGTAGAGTTGGAAATGATCAAAAGGACCAAGTATGTTGGTTGCAGTTTGAAGTGCCATCAAGACTAGCTGAAAACTATCCCTCATTTGGTACAAAACAAAGCTGTAGGATCTCCCTATGCTTGATGATAACTGCACTAAGAGGAGATTTTAATCATGGATGGCATACAAGAACAGTGAATTCAATCATAAAAGGGAGAACTATTTCTGCACTTGTATGCAAAATTTAAGAGCTCTTAATGAGAATTAATGGAAGGCATCCATCTCTGAATTGTTTATTCAATGAAAGATGCTCAACTTGCATGAAGCAGAAAGGGAAGTTTTGTATCTGTACAGTTCTTCATCATGCATGCGTTTATGGCTTTATGTTCAAAAGACTTGAAGGAATGACTTATGTTTCAACGTAGCATGTACAAATGCTAAAAATATTTTTAAATACAGCACCTGATGTTGATTTCTGATATGTAAACCATGCAGAAGGATTTGTTTGTGCCTGTGATTTGGCACAATTCCATTATCATCTTCCATTTCATTCTTTCAAATATTCCTCTGCTGCATTTCATCTACCTTATAGATCTTCTCCCTCAGCTTCCTTTTCATGAATCCATTACAAAAGATACCTTACCTATTTTTATATTTCAAAATATCTTTGAAACAAAGGGAGAAGAAGATAAAAGGATAAAAAACATCAGAAGCAAGCCTTGATAACGAGGCAGACTTTGAAGCTTTGATATAAATACAGCACAATGCTCTTTCTAACAAATTTTTAATTTAAAATCTCACATTAAAACAGAATAATTACTAGACCCAGTGGCAATGCAGGAAGACACATGACTTAAGTGCATATCTAGAGAATGCCTCTGTGGTTTTGCTTACTTTCCTACTTCTTTTACTTTAATAATATTTCAGCTATATAATGGTTCTGGCAACTACTAACTGTAAGAAGCTTTTTTTAAAATGTAGTCAGTCTCTACAAAATTGAATTGGTCAAGCAGTACAAGTTATATCAGAAGGTACACTTTGGCAAGATATGCCAGAGCTGCATTTGAATATAGTTTACTCTAACAGGTACTCCAAATGCGTGAAGTGACAGGTTTATCTGCAAGTTCTTGGAGATCAGAAATTTTAGTGCAAAAAATATTCCCACAAGCATACCTTTATGTAATAGCAAAGCCCCTTTTGGTATTCATATTCTCACCTGACAGTTAATGACAGTCTAAATGTGATTTGCAGTTGGTAGTTATTAAGAAAACATCACATCTCTCTTGGTAACGAGAATTAAGAGCACAGGCCATGGAGGTCATGAGTTTTTATATAACTCAAAAGCAATTATAAATTTATTTGAGTTACCCTGGATTACTTTAAAATTAAAGCATTAATGGATTCACATGTAAGGTAATATTTTCAAATGAATCATGATCATTTGGGTGATAAAGTCATTTGGCCAACAAAAAAGAAATGGAAAATGTCATGTGAGAAGAACATGAATGTAGCAGACAAGGAGCTCACAACCTACTGAATTGGGACCTCCACCACGGTCCATTAACCTCATTGCGCCAAATGACTGCATGCTTAAATTGATTCTGAATCACAGAGACTCGAAACACAGTCTAATTAAAAGTAGGAATTATTCAGTTAACCTATAAGGAAGAACTTCTCCCTGGGGAGACTGAGTCCTAAAGAATCTAGGTCTAACTTCAACAGGCATGGATATCTATTGGATTAGTTCATCTAGATTTGCTGTATTTGTCTCACGAAGATAGCTAGGCAAAAGATCTCCAGGTAAAAGGTCTAGTTCACTTTAAAATGTCAAGCCTACTCATTTCTTGCAGCTTTTTAAAAATCACAAATATATTTTGAAATATACATTCTCAAAATGTGCATGCACATACATAGTGTACCAATCTAAGCCTAAATCTCATTTACTTGTAAGCATTGCAATACTAGTAGGTTTGAATAGACAAGTGTGTAGGCAAATCAGTTTTAGTTTATTCTGTGTTAAATGAAAACAGAAAGTGTGAAATGAGTGGTAAGAAGAGTCCAAGTAAAACTACTTCATCTACGTTGCCTTTACAGCTATAAGTAGAGTCAAAACTCTTAGTGTGTGTATGCATTTATAGTCAGCAGATACTGGCATAATCCAATATTATGTACACCTACATGTATCTTTCTATCTGCAATTCCAGATGTGAATGAGAAAAAATGCCCGAGAATAGTATGTACAAGTTGGAGTTAACAGCATCAAATAATGAGAATGACAAAGTGAAATCACTGAAGACCTGATTGAGTGACAACTACTGACAAAACTTTGGAAGAAGAAAGGAACGTGGAAGCAAGGAGACAAGAAAAAGCAAAAACATTCCTAATCACTTCCACTATGTATAAACCAATATAATGCTTAAAAATAACCAACATGCTGTCATCTCATGCTTCCAAATATGACTTCTCAAAGCAGTTTCTAGTGTGCATTCTGACAGTCATGAATCAAAGAGATCTGCTATTTGGCATTAAAATCCAGAAACCAAATTGTACACTGCCAGCATAAATGTACCAAAAGTAGCGAGAGTTTGAAGGCAATATGTCATCTTGTCCACACAGTACTCAGAACTGAATATTTTGTTAAGATGTGTGTCGCATAGACAACTGGGAAATAACGTAAAGGAATATAGCCCTTCTAGTGAAATACTTCAATGTAATTACAAATCTGTTATCCATTGCTGTGGATTACCTAGTGGTCTAGCACACCTTCAATGGACAGATTTTTCAACTTATTTTTTAACCTCCATAACAGGCCAATGCCCTACCCATCAATTTTACTCTCCCTTCCAGATAAATGAGGCAATGACCCTATTAACTATTTCCTTGAGCAGCTACGTGACAGCACAGCACTCGCTTTGCAGAGCCTGTTACAAATACAGCAGTGATACAGCCTGACAAGCCGCTTGACTGCATGTTATTTAATGCTCAGAAGGCCGCTAAGTGTGCGGTGAAATTTGTACTTGTAAGATAAACTAGCCAGCACTAACAGTTGTTTCATTCAGTGGGTAAAGAGAATTCTCCGAGGAGGTTACCTAAATCATCCATGCCATTGGCCAAGAGTGGACAGAGGAGAAAAGGACACAAGCAGGGAGGGCAGAAGGGATAACGCAGGGAGTTACAAGAGTCTTGAATCAGACATGTTAAATACATTCTGAACTCCAGTGTGTTTGAGGGAGGTATTCTGGAGCAATTGTGAAATTCCCAATGCAGTCAGAAAAATCTTGAAAACAGTTTTTAACATAGCTCCATCAAACTCCTCTAAGCTTAGCTGAATGAGGATCAAAGATCCAGTTAAACAGACATAACTGCAGGAATCAAAATTGGCAGTATTTCATATTCAAAAAATGCTATTACTATGCCTCAGACAGCTTTCAGGTCAATTTAGAAGAGCCAAAACAGCATCTCCCTTGCACAAAAGTTTTACAGTATTTTGAGATTGCTTTACAATAGCCATTTTTCTATGACATCACTACAGTCACAAATATGCATGGATACCCCAAGCACATCTCAGTTAAATGGCTTGAGATTGTTGGTACAGAAGGCTGAAAGACTGTTTGTTTCGTGTTTTGTTTTTTTTTTTTTTTAAATCATCCTACATGAGCTTTGCAGTGAGTGTTCTGAGGAATAAAAGTCCTTGAACAGCCATCTGAAACATAGTCAATACTTGCATGTTTTGATTGCTTTGCATTTTCTTTTGCCATTCTGAAAAAATAGTTTTTATTTATTTAGTTAAAGAGCAGTTATGATGAACGTGAAATAACAAAAATAGTATGGCTGGCACATCTGGGACATTTCTTACAAGGCAGCAGATGTAGAATACCCCAGGATTGATTCCACTTGGCCATTTATAACTGCTGTTTAGAGAAGTCAGAGGGGAAAATACAGATAACAAGAATGAAGAACTGTTGCTCTCTAGTGCCTGAAAAAGTAATCCCTTGGCAAAGAGCAAAAAGATACTGTACAGGAAAAACAATTAAGTGATTCATGTATCTCTAGCATTTACCTTTAAGCAACATGATGCATTTCATGGTATTCTTAACATTTTGCTCCAAGATAAAATATTTTCGAGAACCTAGACCTACACAAAATCAAAACAACTTCCTTCATTCAATCATGTTCCAACCATCTTTCAAATAACTCACAGATAAGAGTTGAAAAAGATGACTTGTCAAAAGCTAGGTTGCAGTATCTCTGTTATGTGGTTGCATTACAATATTTACTAAAAAGAATGGATTCGTTTTAGGTCATTCCATTTGAATTTGGTATTTATTATGAATAAATTATCATGGAATTTTAATGCATGGACTACTTCATGTATATTTTCATTCACGTATCAGAGTACAAGTGCAGAAAATAGTACATTTATCCATTCTTATGGCATTAAGAACATAATCTCCTTGCTCTTGTAAGCTCTTTTCTTCTGTTTTATTTATTAGTTGACAGTACTTTGCTTTTGTACATTGGGTTGCATCATATGCTGGCAGAAGCTGAACTTGACATAATTTTAACTGCTCTAGGCTTTTACTGTTATTGTAGTCAGTGCTCTGCTTATTTTCCAAATTCTGAAAATTATAATGCATTTTAAAGTAAAATTACACTTTCTTTCTCAAAGCTGCTTAAGCATTACTCTACAATTACCCTGTTTTAAATGTAGTGCCTCTGTAGCATACTCCCAAAGATCCGTTAAGACATAAACTAATGAATTACAGAACATTTTGCCATGCCATGCATTTTGGTATTTTAATGCACTTTGAAGCAGGCCCCATAAAACTGAGGACAGCGTCCTCTTGCTATGCAGAGCCTTGTTTCAAGACCAGAACATAAATGGATTCCTGCATTTATTTATTACTTCAAGGGTTTCACACAGCTCCTCTGCCTTTCTAGCTTGGAGGCCTTGCTCTTCAACTGTTAACCCTGCCGGGCCTTGCGTTGGCCTGCCCGCAGAAGTCAGGTCACATCTCACGTCTTGGGCTTTCTCCTGAGGAGATGGGCCTGCGTGGCCCAAGGAGGACCGTCAAGTCACGCAGAATTTGAGATTTCCTGCGTAGTGGAGAGGTGAACCGTGAAAAGGTCAACGTGCCCAACCTCGGAAAGAGGGCAAAGAAAGAGAAGAGGTGCTTCAGCCTCACTAGCACAGCCTCCCACTCCATGGGGATCATCCACACGCCCAGGCAGACAGTGCTGGAAGGGGCTGGCTCTTAAAATGCAGCCTGCAGTAGCCGTAATGCCTGCAAGTGTTTGCTTGTGTGACAATTGGAAATGAGCTGCCGTACTTCATTGTGAATGCACTACGTTTGGGTTTTCTCACCCTTAGAAGGGAGCTAAAATACTAGGTAGCACATTGCTTTTGACCTTGGCGGCATTTGAAATAGTCTCCTGATACTAACAGCAAGTTCTGGTCTGTTGTGTCCAGCAACAGTGAGCACTACCTTAAAAGAACACGTATTGATTCTGCTGCCAGTTGTCAGCCCTTACTTACTCATTTCACAGCACTACAATAAGATCAGTATGCCACTCTGATCATTGTAATACACACTATGATATAATACAGACGGTGACACATTTTGCATTTAAGCATACGATATAATACAGACAGTGACACATTTTGCATTTAAGCAACAGCATTACCAGAAATAAAAAAAAAAAAGGATAGCTCTGAAACTATTTCTTCCCTTAAGACTGTTGGACTGATGGTAACATCAAATAGGTAAAGTCTAATTAGTCTTACTCTGGTTTTACTGGAAGAGCTCTACGACCTGAAAATATTACCGATGCCATTAATGCAAATGAATTCACAAATTTAAAGAGAAAATATAATTATTAAAAATGAAATTTTAAGCAAGATCATTAGAAATTACTGTTTACTTTATTATTTTCCCCATTGAGCATGCATTGATCATATCTATGCAGTATGGGCGACTTTGACTGATTGTAATGCTAGACCATTTATTATGAGAAATCAGAGTATAAAGAACCACAAACACCATAAAAAATAAAAACAAACCTAACCGTGCAAGAGCTGTTTTCAAACCTCTGTACTTATACTCTCCCTAATGCCATTAGCCACTGTTTAATTGATATATAAGAATGTCTAAAACTAATGATTGTTATAAAGACAGAAAAATCATAATCATTTGTGTATTTAATTTCAAGATAGTAAAAGTCCTTTTTCAGGATCAAACCATTAACACCCTTTCCTAAGCAGTGCACTAATGCTATTTACAAGAAACCTTGCCAAAATAAAAAAATGCATGAAAGAACTGAAAGAGTTTGGTGTTATCTCCCTTGAATCTTTCTAGGTTTTAGCTTCATGATTACGTTAAATCAGCTATTACACCTTTGGGTTTGATAGTCTTCAGCAGATTTATGTTTTTATGAAATTATTTAATCACTTTCTGAATCTATATAAACTTTTGCGTCCCATAGATTGAACGGCACAGAGAACTAGAGTTTAAAAATCTTGTTGAACAAACTTATTTGCTCATTCAAGCTCTGTCCCTTGATGATTTTATTTGTAAATGCCACCCTCCTTCAAGGAGTTATTTAGCATAAGAAAGGGTGAACTCACCCTCAACACACTTAAGAATTATGAACAGAGCAACTCCTACATTTCCTGTTAGTTGTCTCATTCCTAAACTGCTCCATATCTTTGGTCGTCCCCCTTTTTACATCCATTCCGGCATTGCTATTTTTGACATAAATGAGAATAAGATGAAGAAAAGCACAATCAAAATGTACGTGTCCTCTCTGTCCAGCCTCTCCTCCAGCCCCAGGTACCATAACAAAATTGCCATTGATGACTGACTTAGAAAGTATCTGTATCTTTTTCAGACTATAAAGGTCTTACAGGAAATCGTCAGCCAATCCCCTAGGAAAGACCCAAAGTCTACCTAATATCACAAAGAGTAATTTAAAAAGAAAAGCCCTTGACTCTATGATCTAAGGATCACTTTACACAGCACGCAAATACACAGCTCGTTTGTCACACCCTGTGCAAGAGTGCGCTAGCAAAAAGGCATTTCCATATGGATTTAGTGCTACAAACAGGCAAGATCTTGCACCAACTTAGACTACTTTCTGAATCCCATATACAGATCGGAAATACTTTTCATACCAAATTATTGCCATTTTAAAATGAACATTTGAAACTGGAAACAAAACAAAGGCTAATCTAGACATTAGAAGCACAGGGGTGCATGTTGCCCAAATGCAGAGGTTTAACCTGAGCAGCTCATCTTCCCACACCCCACAGAAAGAACTGCAGAAGCCCAACCATCCAAGAGAGACAGAGAACCAGACTCCGAAATGCAAACAGCACAGAGAATGCACAGAGAAAGAGACAGGAATGGAGGAATCGTGACCATACCCAAAGCGACACCTGAGTAGTCGATTCAGAAAGGCGAGGGTGACAGCTCCCCAGGACAGACAAGTGGATTCGCTGGAATTAATCAGACAGATCAGATCAAAAGCAGTGCCTTTTGACACGCTGATCCTTTGTAGGTAGAGCATGTAAAAACCTCTCTCAAACAACAGACCTTTCCTGTGCAAATGTTGAGAGATTAACATCTCTAGAACTGCCAAAAGCACAGACAGAGTGGGAGAAAATGAAGAGTCATGAAGTTATCACACGGATTCATTAACCAACTGATTGGCACTTTCCCATTGCTCCTGTCATGAAAAAGGACAGGAAGACATATTCACATTTATCTTAACCACTTCATAGCAGCAATTCTCAGGGAAAGTACATCATCTCATCTCTGAAAGGTGTCTAGCACTAACATATTTTGAAGATAGCAGGTGCTAACTGCGGAGCAAGCAACTTTTATTAAGTACAGACTTACTAAGAAAACTTAGCATTTGCCACAGTATTTTTGGTATTTCCATTCTTAGTATAAGGAGTACAAATACTGAAAGTGCAACCACTAAAGATTCAAGTATTACAGAGAAAGAGCATAAAACCTCAGATTTCCTTTAAGCACTTCTGCTTTGAAGTTAAAAAAAAAAAAAAAAAAAAAAAAAAAAAAAAAAAAGAAGAAGTAAATCTCATAGAAATAAGACTAAGAGATTAATTAATACTTAGTTTCATCTGCTTGCTGAGAGTTGTAATCATTAACAAGAACTAGCTGTAGCAACATTTTATACTAAAACTAAGATTACAAATCACCAAGATGCTCATTTAATAATGGGTGGTTCCTGAGGCTAAATTCAGGATTCTAAATTATTTGAGTATTGCTACAGTAACCCAGCATTTACCAGTACATAATTCATACTGTGTTCTGGACAACAGCTTTCACAGACAACGTTCCTCTGCAGAGTATGGGCTTAAGTTGCACCAGGGGAGTTTTAGGTTGGATGTTAGGAAGAACTTCTTTACTGAAAGGGTTGTGAGGCATTGGAACAGGCTGCCCAGGGAAATGGTGGAGTCACCATCCCTGGAAGTCTTTAATAGACGTTTAGATGTAGAGCTTAGGGATATGGTTTAGTGGGGACTGTTAGTGTTAGGTCAGAGGTTGGACTCGATGATCTTGAGGTCTCTTCCAACCTAGAAATTCTGTGATTCTGTATGCTTCAAAAGGCAAGTACTGTCATCTATTTTACCTTCAGTTTAGCTTCTCCATTCAAAATAGCATAAGAGCATGAACAATGGGATTTTGCATCAAGCACAAAAAAAAAAAAAGAGGCATTAACACATCAGCTATGAAGATCCTATGGTTACACCACTATCTACTGGTAGATGTTTTCTCTGCGGGTTGTAGGAACCCACACAAGCATGTTAAGAAAAGTGGTTATTGATAAGAAATAGGTTCCTTGCTGTGATTTTTCCCTGAATAGAAAGTGACATTTTAGAAAACTAATACTATCAGTAATTACAGTTTTTATATTGCACGATTATTCAGTGCCTTCAATTAACTGCATGGTTGCATCTTACTGTATGCTGCACAGAAGTCCACACAAAGAAGCATCTGTCTATTAGAATAACTTAAAATTTAAACAGTTGACAAGAAGCAGGAAGACAAGACAAGAAAAGTCTACTGAAAGAAACACACAAAAATACTGAATGCATATGGAGAATGCTTACTAGAATTAAGCAACGAGGAAGAGGGCTCTGAGAAACAAAAAGAAATAGAGCTGAGAATCACAGCTCTCCGCCCCGCCAATACCAATGTGCAATTCTGCTTCATTTCATCTCCAAGGTAAATGAATCAGTGTGACAGGAGCAGATGCCACAAGCGCTAACCTAGCAGGAACACTTGCTGTAACAAAGGAGAGAAGCAAACAAAGGAACTCAGCAGCAACCAGTACAAGTAACAGTTCCTGCAGCAGGCATTACCCTTTTTACTCTCCCACTTTGGGGCAGCAACATAGCCTTTGGTTTTCCTACTCTCAGAGAGCATGAGAAAAGCTACCGTTAAGGAACTGCAATCTTTGGGGTTAGTCCTCTTGTAACCCCGAGAGTGCCCAAGTTCAGTACAGCAGTAAGAGCAACACTCCAAGTTACAAATAAGTAGCCTGACGTACACTGTCGTGCAGAGTTCACTTTTTATCTGTTAGACACTTTCAATAATAAATGATCTGCTTCAAGAGGGTCAAGGAGAGTTCTCTTTGAAAAGCCCAAGAAACACCTTGATGGTTGTCATGACATTCCTTCTTTTTCTGCCCTCATTGCTATTCTGCATTTCATACCCATTAAGAATTTCAAATACCTTAACAAAATCGCAAGAAATTGGCTCCACTGAATGTACGTTTCATGTCTCTAAAAAGATTAAAAGTAATAAGGTATATTGGCATTTGGCTACAATCCTGTTAATATCTCGCCTTCTCTCTCCACCTGCAGTTCTGCAATGTGACTGTTTGGTGCTGGCAGCTGGAGGACTCTGATTTAAACCTGACACTGATGTTGTTGGTTAATCTGCAACTACAACTAAGACTATCACTGAAGCTAATATAAGGCTAGTCTGTCCCAGTCTTACACTTCTGGATGCCCTCAACAGTACTGCTACACCTCGTTACTGGGCCTTAATTTTTCCCTTGTTCACTATCAGCATGGCTTATAAAAGTTAAGTTTCACCACGACTATCTATTCTTCACACCTGCACTGAAAATAATTACATCAAAAAGCCCAGGTTAAGACTTGTGTCTCTCTGAAATAGGACACTTTATCCTAAATCAATTCAAGCAAAACTCTGAGATATAAATTTATATGAAGTTTGTCAGCTGTGTGATTCAAGCTATAGATTCTTAATAGAGAAGAACTGAAACCCTTTAAGAGGCACAGGCAGAGATTGTGAAAGGTGTGAGAAGAGGTGGCAGACGTGAGGAGTCATTTCTATTGCTTCAGTCTTCTGTAATCATGCATTTTCCTGAAACTGAATGTACTGGAAGTATGTATTCCCTAATCAGTCCTTTACAGTGCTTAGTTTTTCTACATGCTGCAGACATTCTCTACATAATGCTATAAAAAAGTAGAACTTCCATGCTTCAAGGAAGAATACTGGAGTTTCAGGTTTTAAATTATTACCTTCTGAGTACTTCTCCCCCGAGCAAAGGCTCCACTTACTTGTTACCTCTTTTCACATATTCAAGCTGCCAACAAAATCTAGTCTGTCTTTGCAACAGATATTTTGAGAGAATTGTGGATTTGGGGGCTCCTGGGTTTTCTATCAGCCTTTGGGTCTGCTGAAGGGATAAATAATATTTATTTTCTGAAGACGATGGGCAAGGTTTTTTCACAGTAAAGGAGGAGTTGTCTTGTCACTGGAACAAACAGGTTTAGAAAATATGCATAGAAAATTGCTTACCACTACAACCTCCAGTTTTAAAAGAACTTGAGCAGAATCAACCTAAGAGCAAAAAAATCAACAAAATAAAGCAGAACGTTCTTGAATAAGGCTACTTTTAGGAAATTCCTTCTTTATCTTCAATCACACATTTTAAAAGACACTATCTTGGCTTCTGTTGCTGACCTAAAGGCTGTCCATTAACAAGGTACAGCCAATAATTCAGCAGCAAAATCAGAGACAAGTAAGTCTTGATACTGAAGGTAAAGAAGAAACAATAATCCAGTGAAAATTCAAGATGAGTAGAAGAAAAGAAAAAGGAGACACTAAAAGAAAACTTAAAAAAAAAAAAGAACTGTACTTGGGCATGGTGGTTCTAAGAAGTCCCTCTTGGCAATACTACTCTGACAATAAAACCACAATCTAAGCCTGCAATTACCATTTGACAGTGTTCGAGGAACTTCAGTTATTATCTGTCCTCAGAGCTACTCCAGTACCCTCAGGCATTGTGGAATAATAGGATACATTTCTATAGCTATCTCCTGTATGTATGCACGCAGGCAGGAATCAGAGAGAGATGCTCCTGCCACAAGTATTCTAGAAGTGAAAAAACAAAAGATGTTCTCCCAAGGTTACTGGGCTTACATTGATGTGGATCCCAAAGTGAAGCCTTGGGAAGGAAGAAGATAATCCTGTAGCACTACACAAGAGCTGAGCAAAGTCAGAAGATCTGTTTTCTGGGTACTCCCAGCACTCCTGTGCTCCTTTGTTGACTCCAGCCACTCACTGCCCCCAAAAGAAGTGATGTGTCAGCTGTAGAAGGGTTCTCCTAACCCAGGAGAGTCTCCTGGTGAGATGGCTGCTTCCAGTCCACAGCACCCTCAGATGTGCAATGATGGTGGAAATAGCTCTGGTGAGATTAAACATAAGAGGTGGCAAGACAGCCTGTGGAGACCACATTCTTCATGTACCAAAAAAACATGTCCAGGTTAGGTTTAAAGGTAGCCTTAAACACACAAGTGCATGATCACAAGCTTCTCTTGACACAGTAACAGCACTGGGCACTGCTGAGGACTAGACCAGCATACAGTATTTAGTGGTTTTCAGAGAGAAAAAAAAGAAAAAAGAAAAGAAAAAAAAAAAAAGTAGTTTATATGCCTTTACTGTGTAGTAATTCTTCTCAACCTAAATTAATATTTTAAAGGGTTGATCTGCCATATTTGCATTGATCTGTCTATTCCTATTTTTCCCACCTCCTTCCCTGTTCTTCCTTGTCCAAGTTTTTTATCTTCTGTCTTTTTCTGTCTTCATTCTAGTTTCTCCTTTGCCTTTGTCACTTGAAGTTTTCACTCTTTTCTTCCCAGCCAGCTCTCCCCTGCCGTACTGAATGGACCGTTCAGACAAAGCACCTCCTCCTGTTCTGTGCTCACTGATTTCACACACCAGAGATGAGATGTTGCTTTCCAAAGTACCAGTTCAGCTCAGCAAGGGGGAAGTGGCTAAGACCAAGAGCAGCGAGAAATTAGTGTCAGTTCATTATGAGGGGAAAAAAAAATAATAAAACCCTACAAAGCTAAATTCAGATTAGCAGGATGGGAGAGAGATGGTAATTTTATGGGAATCTATTAATACATTAAGGCACATTCTCAAGTAAAGGACAGTTTACACAACAGGAGTTCAAGCTTATCTTTGTTCTATTTGCAATTAGCACGTGGCCCATGTGGATCTAAACAATGGGATTTGGGAAAATCAGATTAAAAGTAGATTGATACCAAATATTTTATCCAAACAAATATGCAGGTAGATGTTTGCAGGGTATGTCTTTACAGAGAGAATAAATCAGTGAGAGTAGGCTGCATTATCAGTGCCACTACGACACTGCGATTCTTTCCAGTCAGACCACACTGTTCTAGCAATTTACGATTTATGCTGATTTCTCCCATCCTCATTGCAATCCAAGTAAATCAAGATTGAACCGCACAAGAACCTTGCAGTATCTGAATTACAAAACTGATTTCAATATTGACCTTTCCTCTTAACTGCTTGGAAGCAAGAACTGGAAGTGATTGCTCTTGAGGCTAGCTGCCTTTAATCACAGGTAGGTGGGTTAGATTTTCCCCTTAAGAAAGTGCTGTTTCTCCATCTGGAAGACTGGTTAGATTTTCTGACTGCTATTCAAATTGGCTCTGGAATATCAAGCCTCTGAACTCCAGACACCTACTTGTTTCCATCTTAAATATATTTACACTGGCCATTAACTTACTGTTCACCTTCTAAGAATTTTATTTGGCTGAACTAAACAAGACAGTCTTCTCATCCCTCCTCTGATGAAAGGTTTCCCATTCTCCTAAGCATCCTACTCACCTTTCTTCCCACTTGTTCCAATTTGAATTCCTCTGACTTAAGAGCAGGCAAAAAGAACTATTAAAAGAATCATATATTATGGTTTCTGTAGGACCTCATGGAAAAATAGTTGCTATTTTCCCTCACTAATGCAAATATCTCACCCAGCACAGCTAAGATTTTACTTGCCCTTTCATTGATGTACTGCACTGGTGGCTTGCAGTCATCCTGTGACTTTCTCCTACTCTGTCATATCCAATTAACAAGCTCCTAGCTTATAACAGAAATATATTGTTTTTGTGCATGATCTTGCACTTTGTCCTATTGAATTTCATTCAGCTACTATTACTGTAGCCCTCAAGGTCATCTTTCCCTTCCTGTGCAGTATTCCAATCTCTCTGTGACAGTGCCCAAAAAACTTTGTGGGAATCAAGAAATGAGCAAAAGCAATTTTTTTGTCAAAGGAATTGTTGACATTTTTAAGCAAGCAATATCTGGAGCAATTCTTGAAGGACCTTTATGTAACCCCATGATAGTCCTCTTTGTGTAGCTTCAGTTAGTCTCCATCAGATTACAATAATGGGTATTATTACTGTGATGACTTTGAAAGGACTTGAAGCAATATTCAAGCTGACATTAGTTCTTTCTCTCTGAAGAACTACCATAGGTTTCACAGACATCTGAGCGGTTTTGCTTACCAAGGAATCAGATGCTTTGGTGGAGGGAGAGAGAGAAATTTTTTGCAGTTCTGGTGATATCCATACACAGCACTGTCTAAACCAAAGTAGTTAAAGTCTCATGGAAGCATAACTGTAAGATAAATACAAAAAGACAAATCTACCATTTGTCATCTTAGGGCACTTGGAAACTAAGTTTAGAATAAAACCGTGTGGTCATCCTAGCTCCAGGTCACTGGGAAAGTGAAATATAGATCATATTGATGAACAAACCAGTTAAAATTCCATGAGAATGGAGTGAGTCTTCACCCATCTCTGGTGATTTTTTCTGGGGGGTGCTCCAATGAAACATTTATTTTTCTTGCTTTTGAGCTTTCCAGTTCAAAGGCTTGAATGATGATCTATTTTGAGAATGAATGTTTTCATAGTGTGTTTTTGGTGTGTTTTTTTGTTTTTTTTTTGTTTTTTTTTTTTTTTTTAACAATACAGCTTGAAAATATTTAGAAGATTTGATTGATACACATAAGGACTTCAGAAACATTAGCTACACAGGCAGTGATAACAGCAAAACTGAAGAGTAGAAAAGGGTATTTTTACTCAGCTAAGAGATCAAAAGCACTGAAACTACTTGTCACTTTTGCCCTTGGTTTATTTAAGCAACCGTAAAACAATGTTTTGAATTTCAGAAGTCCCTATCTATCCTGAAGAAAAATCTAAGTGAAACAGTCATTCTCCTGTTACGTGTTGTAAAAATAATGAATGTGGAAGCAGGTACTGCTACTGTGCTGCATAGCAAAAGCCATCATCCCTTGGGAATAATTTGTTCTTTTCCCTTCACCCTCTCAGCATCCTTTTTCATTTAGGAACATGCAGGGAGGGGACAATCTTTTACCATGGCCTTAGGTGTCTCCTTCAATACTCATTCTAACCACATGTTGTTTCAGGAGGAGAGACGCACCTACACTTATCTTCCCCTTTAAGCCCCAGCAAGAATCCATCCAGTTGACACCCTCGTCAAGATGCAGGGAGTACATCATGCAGATGTATACACCAATCCTTAATACCTCTTCCTAAAACATCACAGAACATTTAAGAAATTGAGTTCCTTTAAAAATGATATTCCGTGGACTCTATTCTCACATTCTGTTATTCCTAAAAGTGTAAATGTAGCTACAAAACATTCCTAAATAAACATGTAAGCTTCATCAACTTCAAGTAAAAGCGTAATTAATTGATAGTAAAGTGGAAGAATTGGAGCTCTTCCCAGAGCCTCCCAGAGGATTCACTTGAGTCTAATAGCAAAACTTTCCTATTGTCACAAACTCTAAACACAACAGCCCAAAGGATTGTAACATGAACAGATTCTGAAAATCTAAAGTCAAAGTCAGGTACAGAGCTCTTACTTTTTTCTCCTCTTCTTTGATTTGTTACATTGTTCATAGGAGTAATTGCAAGATTTGCCTTGACATAATTTTAAGAGTTAAAAAATCATTTTTGTGCATACTACTATATATTTAGTTTATCTGTTTGTTTGTTTTTTTTTAAATAAAGAAATATTACAGTTCACTGTCAAGTTGTCTGAAACAATTTTAGAGAGGAAAGCCACATGAAGACAGACTGTTCTGTCTGTTACGGCAGAAAGACTCTCAGAGCATGTGTCCTACTGTAAATCTCTCAAGAATTGCAAGAGTCAAGGCAGTAAAAATGTTTAATATCCTGGGCTACTCAAGCTAGTTCCTATCAGCTCATTCTATAGGACAGTTGATTTTTAATCATGCATTTCTGTAAAGAATCAAAATTAAACAGGCTTAAGTGACAGGGACTTGGTATTTTCTACTCAGTAACCCAAACCAGTAATTTGTAACTAACACAACAGTCATTGCCAATACCCCAAAACATTCTGATTTTTCTTTTTCTCCTGAAGGCATTCTGGCATCTAAGCCTGCTTTTTCTTAATTTTTATTTGTTTTGTTTAAGTGTACAATTCATCAAGTGTCAATATAAACTAATCTTGACAAACCCCACATACACAAGAAAAGCATGGAGCAATCACTTGTGCTATAGGCACAAAAGAAAACTGTGGGTTGCACCACCATACACTAAGACTAGAAGTACATAAACCATAGGAAAAAATATTCTATATTTGTTGTTTGAAACAACTATTGACTTGTTTTTTACCCTTTTATTGTTGAATTACAACCTAGTTGAATTCAATTCAGTTCTGAGAATAATTACTGATAAATTCTTTGATGTATTTTTTAGTTAAGGAATTTCAAGTAATTAAGTGTATTGTACTCAAAACCTATATATTTTCAGAGTTCTAGAAACCTAGAAACTTCTCTAGTGCATCTGAAATTCATTCTTTAGCCAGGTTTACAAAATGTAGGCGTGGCTTCCCTCACACGCTTGTAAGCTTAACCAAGCCCCCATTAGCATTCCTCACCTCCTTGTACCTAAACAAGCCTCCCAGCAAAAGCTGGGTGGCATTGTTATTCTTGTTACTGGCCCAAGTACCAGACTTCTGCACCTACCAAGTGACTGTAAGTGACTTGCTGCATATTCATCCAAGTATTGCTGCTTTCAACCAAGTATTGATCTCCGAGTATTGATCTCCATACAGTACCTGGAAACAATGGCAGTCCTTTCTTTAATTTGTAAATTCTAATCAAATTATACTTCAAGAACCATTTGGGAAGAATTAGTTCAATTTTTTATTTATTTATTTTTTAAATTTTTAACTTATTTTTAACATCTTGAAAGCATCTAGAAATTTCAGTGTCTTATGAAACTAAACAAATGCAGCAACAGCCCAGATGCACCCCAGGAGGCTGGCATTACACTCAATGCCAGGAAAACAAAATGACTCTGGCATGGTATGCCTGGGAATAAGATGGAAATAAATATTTATTTATTTATTTATTTTTATTTTTAATTTTTTTTTTAGGAAACTGCTGATGAAATACTTGGGCAGTTTTCCTGTTCAACAGTGAGAAAGATTCATGTGCAGCTGTTTTTTTTGTGTGGCTACAGAGGCACCCAAGGATTAATACTGGGTGAGAACTCCAATGCAGCTGATAATTCAGCTCCAAGCAGTTGACCTTTGGTTTCTGTTGCAATAAAGTCACACTCAACTGCTTGGGTTTCACATCAGTGCAACATATAATTCTGCCTGAATTATGCCCACTTATGTTGATCCTAGATAATTAATTTATAGTAATGCACCAAAGAACAATTACTTGCAAATATTTGTGTACTTAAAAGCACAGTTTATTTGAAAGCCAGGCACTGATATTTTTACCTGTATGTGCTGAGTGGTCTCTATGCTAATTTCTGGAAGATCTGCACAAAGTATTAATAATGAGTTACGTACTATACTAAAACAGAAAAACAGTTTGCATCTTACATAGTATTTTTTCTTTTTGTAGCAAGACAATATAGAAGTCTGCCATTCATTTCTGCAGACCTAAAGATTTCGTTATGTTATACACTGCTTTGATGTTACATCTGGCAGATGTTTTGTAGGCAAACATAAATAAAGGTACTAGCCAGTCAAAAGGACATGACTTTGAATCATGTAGCAAAACACTGATGTCAGTTGCTCGAATGGTAATGTACACCAGGAAAACCTACTTCATTTAAATAGCTGTCATTTTAAATAAATGCATCACAAATTATACAAGTTTACTGATTTATTTATTTGTTTTTACCTTTACTGCTTCTCTTTAATGATATTTGTCTTCTCCAAGAGCTTTGCATCGCACCCATCTAATTGACACTGAAGTGAAGAACAAGCACAGGAAACAGCCAACAGCACAACCATTTCACAAAGATCATTTCTTTCTCAGAATTTCAGTTGCTTACGTTTTCTTCTTTACTGATAACTCCCAATTGCTACACACCTTGCTAGGTAGTGTGCTGAATAAAGAGATCCTCCTTCTCCCCACCTCCTGTACTTTTAACAATAAGCTGGTTTACCCAAAGAGGTACTTCAGAGCAACAATTATTATACCAGTCTAATGTAGTATAATGTAACAAAAAGATCACTCTCCCATCTCTCCACCTCTGTTGCAGCTCTCCAATAAGGAATCTCAATCCTGACAAATGTTACCAGCCCTGGAAAAAAAAACATCAACCTTGGTACTGCTTGGTTACTTAAATTCAAAAATAAGCTCTTGTGAACTGTGCAGAGCATGGTTTGCGTTTTCATAAAACATATACTAAATGCTAGCTAGACCTTGTGTTTTCAGAGTTTAAGCCCATTATGGTAAAAAAAGAAATATGAGTATTTGCATTTAGAGAGATGGTATCATTTTTTGAACTTGATAAGATTCAGACAAAAGACTCCCACAAGTCAGTGTCTTATTTTATTACCATTTTTCTAAGTTACTTACATTATATTTAACTTTTGAGGTCTCTTCTGCCCACATTGTATCTGGGACTCATAAGATACTGACCTAAATCGATCCCCATTTCATTGTAGCAAGTTTTGTGATGGTTCTAATCAACTCAGTAGAGCTGCCCACCTCAATTCCATTAACGAAAAGTCAGCTCGGTGTAAGCATTCACGTGTTATTGACTATTGCTGGATCAAACAAGTAGAGTACACACAGGTAAATCAGCTATGATACTTTAAAAAGTAACAATGATACGTAGCTTGTTTCTCTCTCTTTCTCCAGCCACTGAAAACTAAGACAAAGAAATAGAAAATGAAACATTAAACAATACTTGGACTTCAAGTAAACCTGTTAAAATAGCAGCTGTTCAGCTTCCTGTTTATTTTCTTGGTCTCCCACCATTCAGCTTTGCTTTTGGTGAAGTTTTGAACTCTTAACAAGGCTGAGGATAACAAGAAGACCAATACATCTTTTTTTTTGTTAGTTGTACCTGTCCTAAGAATGACCTACAGCAGAAAATTTTCCCCATACTAAGCACTGCTTGAATCAGGCTGGGAATAAATTTCTATCCAAAGTCATAATTTTATTTATAAAAAATAGTCAGAGAAGTCTTTTTTTTTCTTTTTTTTTTTTTTTTTGAGTAACAGTATACTAAGTAATAAAGTGTGCTAACAGAAAACGCAATGAAATTTCAGAAGAAAAAATGAAGACAAACACATTTATACCTACTGCCTTGTAGATATTATAAATCCAGCTTCATCATGATAGCTTTTCCATATAGCATCAAAGGACGCTAATGGAATAAATTATTGAGTCCCTAGCGACTAAAATATATAGGGCAGATAAAGAAAATATGCCATACTTAACACACAGGTGGAGCAAATACCCAGCTCAGAATTTGCTCTTAGTTTAGTTAACAGCCAGTTCGTTAGAGCATTAATGGTCCAGCAACAAACAAACCAGCAGTTAATAGCTAGTAATGACTGGTTTCTTGGGGATTATTGCCTAAATAAATCTCAAAAGTTGTGTGCTGTTAAGTAACTCACTATTTTCTTAAACTTGGCAGTGAAGTCCAATGGTAGTTGTGTTAGTCACTTATCCAGCCCCACCATTAATTCTGATCCCCTGCATGCATAGAAAGCAAAGTACAGGAGTCCTTTATCTTCAAGTGTTCATCTGTAAAAATATTAGCAAACATCTTGACAGCGGGCAAAGGGATGCTCTGTTCCATACTCTCAGTAAAAAGAACACAAGCCTGAGTGTGGACCTGTCTGTTCAGCCTAAGCATGCAGCCCTTGTGCCTCAAAGCATACCAGGTTGTTTTTTTGAAAATTGTCTTGTACATATTTTCAGAGTCATCATACATTACTGGAACTGTGTTTAGTGTTTTGCTTCCAAAAAACAAAGAGCTTGTTAAAATTAACTAAAGTTAGATCAAAAGATAATGACCACTCTGAAGACTCCCATAATAATACAGGATTATATAAACACCTAAAATTTCTTATAATACATCTTGATAGTCCTCATATTAACAACATAGCTGATTGATTTGGTATGATTGATTGAAATCTGCCAGCCTGATATCTTAATGACAACAGTACTGCAGTAATGTCTCAGAAAGCACTAAGAAACATCAAGTACTTTTGCTTTTAGAGAAAGAGACCTTATGTTTCATGTGACATCATATGAGACCCTACCAACAAATCTGAGGCTTCCTCATCTTATTTCTGATGGCACCAGGTGACCTTGTTCTGTACCACACGGATGCTGGGAAAAAAAAGTCACTGATAAAGCCTGGAGCCAATAAAAACCAATAGAAAAGTAGGAAGCCTTGTTCAGAGGCACTGAAATAAGGGGGTGCCCACATATCGTTATGTGACTACTAGGGATGCCAGCAAGCAACTCCTCTGGTACTCAGATCGGCTTATTTTTCTGATTAACAAACCCTATCTTCTCCAATAGCACCATTTTTGCTGAGAAATCCTAAGATGTGTGTCTGATCTACTCTTTTAGATATTTAGACATCATAGATTTGCTAACAGTGACTCCTGCACTCCCGAGGAATCTCATTAAAAGTAATAGGATTCCCCAGTGGGCCAGGGCCAACCCCACAGAGCTATCTGTAGAAAAGTAGTTTCCTCCAGGGCAGGGCTGAAGCACAAAAGGTATTTCTACTGCCTGTTTTATAAATGAAACAAGAGTTTCAGTCATGAAGAAACCAGTGGTTGTTCAGCAGGGTTACAGTAGGGTGAGCTACAAGTAATGTAAAAAGAGAGATAATTGAAGTCAAATTCATAAGCTACAGCATAGTGTGTCAAAAAAGCAAATCTACATAAAGCACCACTTGTGTGAATGGGAGTAATTTGAAAACTCAAATATGCAGTATGCTTCAAAATAGGCAGCTGCCAACACATGTATTTAATGTGAGTAAATGAGGCATAGAAACATAGAGACCTGCAAGCAACAGGAAGCTGAGAAGAAACCTAAATATCCTGATGCACAGTTTTCTGGTGATCTGCAAGGTGTGAAAAAGAATTAGTAAAAAATAAAATAAAATAAAACAATACAAAAGTCAAGATAAGGCCCGAGTCAATTCACCAATTTCACTGAGAACGTATGAGGATTTAATGTTCCTAGAGATAGCATTTGGATTGGAGATTAGATGAAGAAAATTAAAACAAGCAAACAAATAGTTATCCTTTGCCTTCATCTTCTCTGAAACTCACATTTTGTAAGTTTCTGAAATGCATTAAGGTGCGTTCAGCTTGCTACTCACTCTTCTTTAAGGCAGTAATTCACTTCAGTATTACATCAAATCATACTCATTAGAATAACAGAAGGACATGGATATCATTTTCTTAATCACACAGGTCATATATCAAGAGAAATAGAAGTCAAGGTTTCACTTTCCCATTCCAGTTTTCTTCCTATGTCAGTTTCTAATTGAATCAGTACTTTGTAAGTGTGAATTCTCCCAAGCACTGAATTTCTCAAAGAGATGAAATGGGTACAACTCTCCTCAGCTGCTGCCAGATCCTCTAACCAACCCTTGTCACTAGCTAGATCTCACCTCTATTTACAGCTATTACTCTCAAAGCTATTTCTTTTTTTAATCTACTTAATCTTTAATTCTATCAAATCTAATTCTCAATTTACAAAAACTGTTTTTTTCAGTATGATCATCAGAAAGAAGACTATGGATTTACACCTCCTCAGTAGCTTTTTGAGGGATAAGAGTCACAGGATAGCCCCCTATATATTTTTTAATGGTCTCTTTGCATAGACGAATTACATACAGGAAGAAGTTGTGTGGGTATAATCATCACAGAGAGCTCTACTATTACCAGATTTTTTTATTTTTTGTCACAGCAGTTGTGCTTAAGCTCTGTGTTAAGCAGTATTTTCAGGTTTTTCTGCAAGCAACAGAATCTTTAGACACAGCATTCTTGCCCATGCCACTGCTTACACTTTTAAAAAAAAACCAACACATATATATTTTTACCCTTAATAATTCACTGTTACTGGTCTAATTTACAGAAGAGAATGCTAAACCTTGCAAAAGTTTGCTGCAGATTCCTAGTGCTCAGAAGAGAGTGACTTAAATCGATCAAATAATTAAACTTTTAGAGCCCCACAGACACCACAGTGCACCTCACAGGATCAGCTCCCAAGCTCTGAACTTGCGTCTTCATCACACACAACGGCTTCTCTTGCTTTTAATGAACTTACCAAGTCACATGACTGTCATGATACAGAGATTGAACAGATGTAACCAAAGCGTTCATTCATGTGAATGCACACAAATACAAAATACTAGGAAGAAAACACTGCACAAAAGGATCACAAAGCTTGATTATAGGTTTTTCTCCTCCTCCTCCCTTTCCCCTTCATCCTTCTGCAGTACTAAGATGGATAAAACAAGCAAATATGACCAAAGGCTTCATCCCACACTAGACCTCAACCATGGCAGGACATACCTCCATTCCTGCACACTCTCCAAAGGCAATACTGTAAAGCAAATACTGTAACCAGCTCACTACAATCATTACATTCATTTATTAGCAAAAATATTAGTCTACCATGCAATACATAGCTGCCTCAAGAAAGTTTATAAAAGTCTTGATATAATACACATAATGACTATGAAAATATAGTAGACAGCTGTCAAAATAACTTGAAATATCCTAAAGCATATCTGTTTACTTTCCAGCACACAAAGAATTTATGGTAATAAGTTTTGGAAAGTAATACAGCAGTGTTGCTAAAAATGCAGAGCAGCTGTTTCTGTTACTATAAGATGGCTAATTTTTACTCATTTGTGACATGGTTTTGTAGACGGGGAACAGCTGCAGTTTCACCCAGCTGCATCCTGATGCTAAATGCACACCTCCAAGCAGTCAGACCAAAGTATAGATTGCTTTACTTTACAGCACTAAGTACCAGTGCCTTTCCAAGAAATACCCTGAAGGTCATTGGCAATTAAAGCTCCCCAAGGTCTCTTTCATTTGGGGAATGGTGTCTAACAGACACAAGGTCTCCAGAAGTCAGCCACCACATAGTAACATAGCGAGTAGTAACTGAGCTGCATGAATTAAAGAGGATGTTGAAAGGGCTTCCTACCTGGTACAAGTTGCTACTCCCCCTCACAGCCTGGAACCCTAGACGCTGGCTCTTCTCCTTAATTGCTGAGATAACACGAATTTCTCTAGTAAGAAGTAGGAAAAAAAAAAAAAGAGGAAAAAAAAAGAAGAAAGGTTCTATTGGCTGCTGCCTCCTCCTTAAAAAGGTTACTTCAAATGCCTCTCTCGCTCCCTATTTATTTTCTGTCCCTCCCAGAAGAGCAGTTTAGAGGGAGAGTAACGGAGTGTTTATCCTGGCTCTGAGGATGCACGCTTGTGCGATAACTGCCTGCTCCCTGCAGTATAGCCGGCATGATGTGATGTGCATACTAAAGCAGTTTGCATTAGGCAAGGCTTAGCAGAGCCAGCTTCCCAGTCTCCACCTTCTGTATCAGAGAGCGAGACTGCTTCTTCGAAAACAGCGGGGCTGTAACGACAAGGCGATCGGGCTCTGGTTATAGGATAAATGCATTTTCTTTGAAAACAGTATTTAAGGATAAGGTTGTATTTATGTGTCACCTCACCTGTGAAAACACGGAAGGAGCTAAGAGTGAAAACACAATACAATCACACAAATGTGTAAAAATCCCCTATTATTTGCTGACAGAAGATACTAAAATCAAAAACTAATGAGACATCCCTGGATAGGAAACATTTATCTGCTGCCATCTATCAAACAGGCAAAGGACTAAATAAATACATACAGCCCTGAAGAACACAGAGACTTAAATGTCTACAGGCTCAAAGATAAATGCAGGATTTTTACACACTGGAGTCACGACTGAACAACAGCTACATTATGAACAAGAATTAGCTCTAAAGTACTACATGTATCATAAATCTGAATAAATATTAGAGAAAGGATGAAGCTTTAAAACCCTAATTTGGATTTTGAACAGTCTAGAGCTCAGAAGTGCCTGAATCTGGGGATTTGACTCTGGCCTGTCTGCATTAGTATCTCACGCACACACTGACAGAAGTGTGCAAAGATACTAAGACCATACATGATCACATGAAAAATCCCATTTGTTGCACAGGAGTACAAACATGGCAGTGAGTGCTAGTGCATGAGCTGCTTATACTTTTTTTTTTTTTTTTTTTTTTTTTTTTTTAATCCATGATTCAGTACTTGGTTATGAAGCATTTTCAAAATTGCTCATTTCTTGTCTGCAGGGGAGGAGCTCAAGATGGATCAAAGCTTTCGGGCCCAATTTTTCCCTTCTGAGTAATGTGGTAGCCAGATGCTTACATGGGTGTACAGTGCTGCTTATTTATGCCAGTTGACTTTATTATTGAGCCTGTTCAGAACATGCTTCTTTCCTGCATTTTGCTTTGATTTTCTTGGGCTTGCTTCTCTCCTGCGGGGTGAAGGAAAGGTTCAGTCAATACGCCTCCATTTCCATACAGGTAATGTTGCTGCCTGCTTCTCAGCGGCTTTCCAGTAATCACAAACCCACAGTTAACAATGAGAAAGGATGTAAAAAACATTGACCATTTTGCATGAATTGACATCAAAAACACCACATGGAGTTATGTCTCAAGTTGTTTAAAAGGATATGTGGATAGATTTATTTCTAATGTACCTATATGTTTTGCTTTTAATAAAAAAAAATAATAATAATAATAAAAAAAAAAGCAAATACTGTCCAGCTTTTGGCTTTTCTGGAAGACAGAGGACTTAGGCTGATACATCCATCTTCCTGTGTGGAAAAAGACATTCAAAGTTTTAGCTCCTCTTTATAACACCTGCAATAGTCCTCATTTGCTTATTTTCACCTACCATAGTAAATGCTCACCTATTTAAACAAGAACGGAGAAGGTCAACAGGGTAGGACACCAAGTAACAACTTTGAAACCCAATTTAAATCCCTGACTTCTCTGGGAAAAGCTACAGGTACACAGCTTGTCCTCCACTGCAGTCCCTCAGTTGGGAAATGAAGAATATTTAGACAATTTAGACAATATTTAGACAAATATTTAGACAATAGTCTTGTGAGAGTAGGATAAGAATATTTTCATTCATGATCCTGAGAAAAGAAAGTAAGCGAAAAGCTGAGAGAAAGGATTTTTATGCATTTATAGGATGCCAGAAGAGGAAGAAAAACAAAACCTCACAACAGCAAAAGTTTATATACTATGACAAAAAAAGAAAAAAAAAAAAAAAAACATGCCATGTGGCTCAGCACAAGTAACAAACTTGTCCATGCTTTAAAACAGGATATCCAACTGCTAACTTGAAACTTCCCAAGTATACACTGGATCTCTCTACCAGGTGCTATGCTACAGGGGAAAGTAACATTTTCCTCTTAGCCACCTGATTCGGCATTATTTCCCAAGTCACTTGCCAGACAAAGCTGGATCAGTGAGCATCTTGCTGAACTGTCTGGGCTCTTCCCCCAGCTTGGATGGTGCTCAAGCTCCCAGGAGAACAGATCGAGGAGCAGCCATGAAAACCTAGGGACACTGCTGTCATCCTGCCACAGCAGACTGGCTGTCCTAGTGCCTGGGGACCTTGCCTCAACTCCCGAGATAGCCTGATTCATTTCAGTAGCCATAGTCTCTTTGGCTTATATTTCACTTTTCTTTAACTACTTTCCTCCCCTCTCCCCTCCCATGCTGTTTAACCCTGTCTTACCTGTATATTTATAAGAACACCTCAGCTTTAGGCAACTGATCTAAGGGATTCAGCCTTAAAGTTCCCACTTCATGCATTCTCATCTTGCACATGAGTGACAAGGACAGTGATGGGGTTCCAGCAAAAAGCTGAAAAACAGTATTAGCATACCTTCCTCTTTGTTGAAAATAATTTTCAGTGCTTTTAAAGATCACTTTTGCCTTTTTATTGTTCTATCACTCTGGCAACCATAATCATCAATTTGTATACCAAAAGCCTTCCCATTAGATGAGTTCACACCTTATAGCAGAATTTAGTGTTAGAATTCCTCATGAATATGGATTTTTTTTCATATTAGTAAGTTTTATTTACTTTTATTCCTGCAGTTCTTATGCTCCTCCCTCTATTTTGTGTATGATGTTCTAATACCCCTTTGTATTGACAGTACCTCTTACCTTTATGTGCAGCAGAAATCATCAGCACATCATCTATACAAGGATCATTGTCGAAAATATGCTTTTAATTGGTCCCAGGACTGATTCTTGATGAATTCCACTAGTACATTTCCTCCAGTCTATTACTTCCGTACATTATGCAAATGGTCTTCAAGCCAGAAAAAAAAAAAAGTGATTGGATATAGCTTAGATTCAGAAAAGCCTATTGCGTAGTATTGCTGCTCAATATTCCTCTCCACAGAATCATACAGAATAATGACTAACTTTATACCTGGGCATCTAGATAGTGAACTCCCCCTTCATTTGAATGGCCTGACTGAAGTTACACTATTAGTGTAACTTTCTGTTAAAAGGAAATCAAAAAATGCCCACATTAATCCTCACTACTATTTGAGAAGACTCTATAGACCTGTTTCATAATTCTTTAATTAAAAACTGAAGTACTTAAAGCATTCATGCTATCCATACATTGGAAATTATACACAAGTGTGCACAATTCGCATGCACATAGATGGTCCACAATAATACAACTGTACTATTCACAGCAAGCACTGAATCCTCACAAGCTTACAAGATTAAAAGATGACAGAATAAAAATGCTAGTGAAAGAAGAAATCGGATCTATGTGTAACACTGAATTTACTAAAAGATGTTTTTAGTGCACTATCAATTATCAAGCATAAGACCTCTATAGTCAAAATTAATTCAAATATTGTCACCTTGGATATTAATGATAGCAAGTCGGAAGTTGGTGAAATTTACTGCAGAACTTGACCGTTCCTTCACAATTTTTTGTTAAGATCTAGCATATCTTGACAGATATCTTAACATATATCTTCAAAATAATATGTATCACATCTCTGTGTGTATAAATACACATGTATATATTTACAATATTGTTATTGCCATAAGATTTTCAGTAGAGCACTTTCCTATCCACAGCCATTTAAAGAAAGCGTGAAAATAATGTGTTTTATATATAATTGCTGCCAAGAGTTACTCAAAAGGCTAGCAACAAGAAAAAATGAGACTGCCTGTAGCCAATTTTAATACAACCTGTTATTCTTCCCATCCCATGACAGACATGAGTTCTGAGTGAAGCAGAAGTAACATTTGGCTGGCTAAAAAATCTTTACAGACAACTCTGCCAACAGACATTACACATTAACATTGACAATGTCTGATGTTCATTGTGCAAACATTCTCCTTGTGTTTCAAGCCGGAGCCAAAAGATATTTTATGGCTTACATAAAGTTTAGTGGCAACAGCAGAGGCATGTTTTTATGGACCAGTACAGTAAAGTCCTACTGTTCCTGAATAGGCTGTTGGGAAACTGCTGGCAGTCACAACCTATTGAGAAATATAGATATTGAAATACAGTATAAATTATACCTGTCACCCTCGCACTTTCCAGGATGGACACAAAAGACCATGCTCTAGACAGTTCTCTGAACATTGATTATGACTTCCCACAAAACTTTAGCTTACACTTTCAAAGTGGACTCAAAGATTTACAATAAAACCAGTTCCCACTGAAATCAAATTAAGGTTTGGGGAGGGGCAGGGACTAGAGGGAAGCAGTCATCCAAAGAGTCCAGATTCCTTTGAAACAAAAAGGTCAAATGCTCACCCAAACCATCTAAAACTGACAGCTACACAACTGGACATTAACAGAAACACAAAGAGTTTTGAAAGGCATTTTCTGCCTTATAGAATTAATGCTGAAAAAGCACATACTCAAAATGAAAATGAAGTCATCCAAAGACACATTCTTACAACTTTAAGTCAAAAGGTTAGTTCTAAAATAAAAGGATTATATATTATTTATAGCAATCTTTGTATTACCATCTTACATAGCTTAGTATTACTATCTTATATAGCTAGACTTCAATCATCACCTACCAAATTGTGACACACATTTCAAACATCTTAGTGCTTCTTCCCTTATTAGTGTTGGCAGGTGTCACAGTAAAAAAAAATGCTCTGTACCTTTCTGTGTATAACTTTGTGAAGTCTTACTGTAGAATGGCAGTATCACCATTCCACGGTGACAAGCTTTGTTGATGATAATTTCATTGCATGATAACCAGGCAGGCTTTACACGTCAATGTAAATGGAAAACTGGAAATGGGGCAGTGCTGCAAAACTGATCTCACTCCTCACTTACTCCAAAGTGAGAGGTGCTTTGCACAGGGCCACAGCGTGCTGGTTCACTAAGATAAGTCTGAGACTGTTTTAATTTCAAGCCAATAACTTCTCAATATCCAGATCTCTTCAAAGAAAAAAAAAAAAAAAAAAAAAAGCCTGCGAAGATATACTAGAGAAGTCTGCTTAGTAACTGGCATATGACCAGCATAAATATTTAAGTGCTTGCTAATCATTAATTAAAAAAGATGGGAAAATGTCCCTTTTTGTCTCTCATATTGAATTTGCTTTTGCAATAGGCAAATTTTCACGCTTCTTCATTAAATACCGGCTATATTTGAAAAGAATGTACCTGTTCATTACCTTACAGAGCTTAAAGTGTAAAAAGGCTGTAAGCCAAAAAAAGTGCTCCATATGATTAGCTCTGATTCTCTGTTCTACATAAAGATCATCATTAAAATTAAATAATCATTCACTGTAACCAATATAATTCAGACCAACTGTTAGAATTCGCATTTTCTCAAACCGTGTATTGGGGAGCGATCCCATCTCCTCTGATAAGCATTTTTCTAGGAACATAGGCAAGCAGAGTACCCAACTCCCATTACATTCGACTGGGAGATAGGTCAAAAACTTTGCACAGATTACTAGCTTCTTTGATCAAGAAGTTATTTAAATGGTGTTATTTGGTGGTTAAATATTCAAAATAGAAATAACCATACTGTAGCCTCACAGTATTTCTTCTCCTTTTCTAACTATTTAGGAGAATGGTAAGAAAGATCTAAAACATCAGAACAAGATAGCACTTTTTTCTTCCCAGGAAAGCTAATCTATATTTAATAACAGAGCACTAAGAGAGGGACACTCGTAACAGGATGAGAAATATTAAGGTGTTTCTCTTGTTAAGCAGTGAAATATAGCTATTAAATCGTTAAAACCTCTGTAGTGCTTAAATATGACAGAAGAAAATTGGTCCCAATGAGACGATATGATCTTACTTCAGTCTTTTAGAACGGTGAATGTGGACAGAAAGATTGGGAACTTGAGTATTTTTTTTCAATGATATTTCAGGGCATAACCACAATTGCACTGAATCAATTTTGACTTCCCAGAGAGATTTATGCAGAGATGTGTAATACAGCACATTAATCCCCTTGTGTCCCCAGAGGGGAAACACATGCTTATTCAACAGCATTAGAAAGAGAAAAAATGACTTTTCAGACATATATTTGGCCTCCAAAACCAAAATGAACAGTTTGGATAATAGGAATATTTTCCCTGAAATAAAAAAACAACATCCCCATGTATGTAATGGTACAGCTACATATATCATAACACGAAGGGACCGCAGTTTATCATTTTGCCTCTGCCTGGGTGGAGCTCTGGGCACAATGTGACCAGGACACCTGAAATGTTGCTTTAGAAGCTCACTCTTTGAGCCATGGACAGCTGGCCAAAATCTGAAGCAGATCTGAAGCTGTTCAATGCCGCTTACGGAACAATGAGGCACAATCAGTCCCTTGATTCCCAAGGCAAAGGGGATGAAGAATAATGTTTTAAATATTTCCAAAGCACATTTTCCTGAGTTTTCTTTTCATACCAGTATGCATCTTGCAAATTGAAGTAGCTTCCCAATAGAGAAGAAAAAAAATAAAGACAAACCCTGCATTATATTGCCTTCCCTATAAATCAGCACTATAAAGAGATGATACAGTATCGGTAGTCTACAAGGCACGCAGAGTGCACCATCTATTCTCATGTGCATCTCCTCAGCCACGCTACCACCACGAGACATTAGCAGACTTTTCTGAAGACAGTAACAGCAGCAGTGAGGTACCAGGACTCAAAATGGTCACTTCATCAGGCGATTAAGAGGGAGCATTGCTCAGACTTCAATTTAAATTACCTGCATACTATTGTTGATATACATCAAAACCTTTTCAGATAGCTTTATCACCACTTCTGCATTTCTGTTATTATACATATCTATACATCTGTAAAAGCACTCATACTTCCTTACAATGGAATCCTATTCAGCCACCAAAAATGAAAAATATTAACAAATATCACTTCAACTCTAGTTTTATAGACCCAGACAGCCTTCAGCAGCTTTACTGTTTGCTAATTCCTTTAATAACCTTATTTCGCAGCATCATATGTTGCCGTTTATGACTTCCTTTTTAAATCAGGTTGTATCACCCCAGAGGAAACAAAGCATCTACTCCTAGCAGTGTGGTGAAAACAGCACAGCTGGAGAAAACTAGTATGTAATCATGAGACATTATTACTTCTCCAGAAATTCTACCACCAGTGGCTCCACAGTGCTTTGCTAAAGCATCAGGCTCTTTTTTTTTTTTTTTTTAATTAACTCCAATTATTTCATTTTTAATAACTGCATCAGAAATAGTATTTATCAAATTGATTATATTCTGCATCTAAGAGCCTAATAGCACCCCTGAAATCTTGAATTTGTATCTATTTTCAGAAGGTGGAGGGTATACTTCTGCATATTTAGTGGATTATTTTATCGATAATGGGCTTGGGCAACACAGGTAACTGCAAATACTTTCTAAACACTTCTCCACATACTACGCTACCCATGGTGACAGGAGGACCCATAATTTAATGTAGTGTTTGAGACAACATAACGTGTTTTTATTCTAATTCCTTATTTCAGGTTCCTCCACAAGTAATATTAGGGTGCCCTTGTAAGAAAGTCCTGACTCAGTGACCTTTGCAAAGATAAAAATTTATAACTCATTGCAGAGATCAATCAAAAATACTCATGTACCTTCTCCACAGTCAGTAATGTCAAAGTAGGTCATAAAACATTAATAGAGGAAAGTGAAATTTAATTATACTTAAGACTTAATTCACAATCCCTGGTATCCCAAGTATTTTATTCTTATACTACTGGTCAATTTAACTTTCCCTTCTCCTCTTGTCTTTTCACCTTTGTTGCTAATTTGAATACAGAAAAGCAGATATAAGACCTAAGCAATGCAGAACTTGTCAGATTTTTTTTTTTCACATTTTAGATTTTTTGATTGTTTTTTGGGCTAAATATTTTCTTATCCCTCCAGATGCATGAGGGAGGCCTGTAGCTTCCCCACATGTTAAGAGACACAGAAAGCTATTTAGGAATTTAGCCAGTTCTCTTTTCTGCTGAAATACAGGAATTCAGATACTCAGAAGCAACATGTTGCCTCCATATATTCAGGAATTAGTGGAATGGAGCAATTCTTTTAAGCATATTGGATTTAATGTCATATCTTTTTGTACTATGTTTTCTCTTGTGGTCCTCCTACATGAAGCATCAATATCATCACAGAATTAATATTGTGAGAAAACTATTTGACTTTACTGAAGGAAACTAAATTTTAATCAATATAATCCAAATCAGTGCCTCTGCTCCTTGTTTTCATTTCAATATAAAATGAAAATGTGTTCTCATGGGTAGAGAATTATTATCTGTAGCGGAGAAGTGTATGAGCTGATTCAACACAAGCGAGTGGCAGTAGCAGACACCTCAAGTACTCTTTCAGAACCCCAGCAGAACTAAGGACTAAACACTTTTTTCTTTAAAGAGAACAGGTTTTTGTATTTACTTTTTTTAAGCAGGACTAAGGTTATGCATAGCTCTATTGAACGAGAACAAGTCAATGAGCTACTAATACTGGGAAAACAACAGAATATGGTTGCCAATGTGTTTGACTAGCAGGATGACCACAGATAGCAGTGTTATTCACAGAAAAGCCTGGGGAACAGGGTCTCACACAGATCCTGGCATCCATCCACACAGACTAGCAGCATCCATTTGAGGTACTCATGCCAATGCTGCCCATCTAAACGTTGCACGTGCTGGAGTCCAACTTGCGGCAACTCCCAAATCTCAGACACTGTACAGCTGAAATATGCTGAGAAGCAGAGCTTGGATCTGATTTATTCACAGCTGAACCCCACTTTTCCATTTAGTTAGTGGCCAACCTCTCTGGGCAAGGAAAAAAGATCCCAATTTGTACTCCGCTGTACACAAAAGTAGTTTATCACACTTCCATATTTTAAATGACAATACCATCTTCCATACCATCACGACTTGGGTAATAAAGAGCCCCCTTTTATGGTCTTTCTGCCCCCATCCCCTGGACACAGGCTGGGGACTTGCATTACGTTACAGTACAACACATGCATAAACCTAAAGAATTCTTTAGGTACATTTCTGAGTCTAAGAAACATCCGATCCATTGCACTCTAGTCCTCACAGGTTTTAAGAGCTGCTTAACTAATTACACCATTAACAAGACTATTTGTTTTCTGAGGTCAAGGTGGCAGGACAGCACATGAGTAACTACCTAGACCGCTCCATCTTTCCAGAGGACCTATGCAGCTCTTTTTCTTGTTGCTGTCAGTATATTTATCAGCTACACTAAAGCATTTGATGGTTTTTCATGCATAAACAATTTCCACAGTCTCACCATACACAGAGAATTAGAAAATAGTAACTACCTATTTTAAAGACTCTGTAAACTTCCATTCAAACAGAATGCTGAATTTGCTTACTCTGGCTTGGTGGGCTTTCATGCTTGGTTTCTGTAACCCTCAATGAAGATACTTGCAGAAAGTACTGAAATGGTAAACAGAAACTTAGATGAAAAAACAAACACCAACTGCATGTGAAGGAAATAAATGAAGCACGTTGTAATGTAAAGCTACACCATCTTACCAACCTTCCCCAATTAAGAGAGATTATATTTTCCTCTTCAAACCAACAAAAAAGATCAGCTAGTCCAAGAGAAGACACGGGACCACAACACTCCAGCATGGCTCTGTATCAGGAGTCAGGCGTTCTTGCATACGCCTTTCAGTCTCTCCTCTGCCTACCACAACAGATTTGGTGATTTTCCCACATCGCAATAGCTCATACCTCAGGATCCCAACCAAGTTTTATACAATGCCCAGAAGGCACCTCTCAGGAGGTGGGGAGAAACATAAGCTACACAGGAGAAGCATATTTCTCCCTGCTGCATAGAAATGGACTAGCAGTCCCTGCCAGTGAGGAGAAATCCTAAATGGCTTGGAAGTAATGATTCTAATCATTTAATTTATACTTGCCATTTCTGTTCCTAATTCTGCCTTTCACCAAGAGTGTTTATCCCTTCTTCATTGTTAGTATGCAAATGCTGTCTCCGTATCCTCACATAGCTGTGTCATTGTTATACTGTTAAGATATCGTACATTAATGCATTAGTTTGCCTACCCTTATTTTGGGAAATGAATTGATCTGTGCCCTCAGCCTAGCATGGCACGTTACAGACCTAATGAACAGATTACACTATCACTGTGACATTTTTCCGTCATACCACCGTGGGGGCTTTTCCCACCTTACTCTTTGGAATACGTGAAATTCATGCGTAGGGAGAGAATTTACAGAATACAAACACTGATTTCGAAGTTTGCCTGATTTTTATGCAAATTGCATAGAAAAAATGCTGCATAACTAAGCTGAGAGTCAGTTCCAGAGCAAACCTTTTGTCTGCAGCCTGAAATCGCATGCACAAAAGATTAAGCAACAGAATATATTGTACACAAGTATCTATATTAAAGGAAGTTAGCATGGAAGCCAGGTGTGCTTAGCAAATAGACTTAGGTTTTTTAATTCTTTCTTGATAAATGTGTGGAAATTACACCAAATCCCCCCCGCCCCAATATCAATAGACATGAGATAAAACCTCAGTGTTATTACGCAGCAAGCCACAGCATGAAGTGTATTCCATTTGGATTTGATGAACTGTATGTACTTCAGGCCCAACTAAAACATCTACATCAGGATTTCAAAATTATACCAACACAACAAAATTAAAAAAAAAAAAAATCTATTAAAAAAATCATTAAATTTGTTCATCTAAGTGCTTCCACATCTGAAAAGAGCCATAAAGAAAATGTCTCCAAGTTTGTCTAAGAGGGACTGGGAATGCTTTATGAGAGCCACATGCTTCCTTCTCAAATATACACTGTATGTACTTATTTAGCTGTACTTGAATAATGCGTAGAGCTACAGCAATGGGATTGGAAGTTGGCTGTCCCTGCTGTCGAATAAACCAATAACAGGAACAAAAAAGATCGCTTCTTTCCTCCAGAGAGCTCATACAACAAGACAACAGGTGGAGACAGGAAAAACAAAGGGAGCACCAAAACCTCTGAGAACATACTTCTCGGCAGGGGAGGCAGTACTGATACTAAATCACCTGCTGCCTCCTTGTTGTCAAGTTTTTGCAGCCTTTCTAGCACAGGAGATCTCAAAGGGAGCTGTGAAGCAGGATGCTTGCAGATGTTTACAAAGAGCTTCTCTTACATGAGCAGAACAGAGAAAAATGTGACAGGCTTGTTTGGAAGCACACACAGGCAAACACGGGACTCCAGAATAAACCTGTTTTTATACACCTGTGTTTGTATTTGCTGTTAACCAAGAGCAATAACTTGGACTGCTTGTGTCAGAAGGGAACTTTAGCACACCTTTACTTACATTTACAATAATCAGAATTGCAATAGTTTTTATCATACATGATCTGTTCTTCCAGAGGAGCAAAGAGACGTAAAATGAAAAGGAAAACGGTTTACCAAGCAACTATGTGAGGAGCAGCATTACTAATTCAGGGAAGAGCACATTCCTGCCAATTTCCCTGACCCAGATGTAGATGACGAAAGGCATTAGGAAACCAGAATATTACCCATCAACTATTACAAACCAAGCGTCGTAAGAGCTGGATTTGTGTGCATGTGCCAGGAGGGGGGAGAAAATATGTCTGGTGAGAATAATCGATATTATTAAGAGTTATACTCATTCTAAGATTCATCCCCTTTATGTCACCTAAGTGGCTCAAAGGGGCCTTAATCCAGTCCTAAATTGCCAATAGAGAACACCCTATGAAAACTGCTGCAACATTTGTGTTGGGCTTTGATCCTACAAACACCATATGATGAGACGCGTACCAGTAGGACAGAGCTCTCTCCAGCCTCATCTCCCCCCAGTCCACAGGAACCACCTCTGAATTTGCAGAGGACACAGTATAAGCAGCCCAAAATACCCTCAACTCCACGCACATCTGAAAAAAACAGGTACTGTCTGCCCAACAGGCATGGGGCAGTGATGTCTGCGTGCAGCCTGAAATTAATTTTTGGTTGTTTCAAACTGTACAGAGCTGCATGCTTTCATAATTTTATGATCTCTCCCTATTTTTTTCCCCTCCTGTGGAATTCCTAGCAGCTTCTGACTGTACAAAGCAATGAAAGCAATGCTCTTGTGATGAAGAAGCAGACTCCACTACAAATTTCTGTAAGCAAGAAATCAGGAAATTTGGAAGTCTCATGCCAAATTTGAGCAGGAGTCTGTTCTCAGCATCTTAACTCAGTCTATGGTTGCTGCCAAAAGCCTGTATCTTCCTAACTTCAGGGAATAAGTTCCCAGAAACGTGATGGTTTCTATTGTTCATCAAGTGATAGAATGTGGATACTCTATGTAGCACACATCCTCAACATCCACACAGTTGGCCAAGTATGCCTGAAGATCTCAGTGTGATTACTTGGGTTTCCAACTTCATCACTTCACGCCTCAGAGGTGGTTAAATGGCACAATAGCTCTTTTCTTTCCATTCCAGACCTGTACCTTAAGAGAAGATCAGTCCTTCTTTGATGGAAGAGGGACAAAAATAAAGTTAAAAAAATAAAAATTAAAAAAAAAAAAAAACAGATAACAGAGGTCTCAGTAAAGTTCGAAACCAAGAACAGCACTCCGTTATAGCTAGAGGTCTATAATAAGCTCAAATTCTGCAGTAATAAGGAAACTAGTCAATGTTTCATTCTTTAATTTCTTTAAAAGTCATTTAGAACTACTTTGTACAAAATCCCAATTTTAACCCCGTGTGAAGATAATGCTGTTGACCTATAGCCAGGATTTATCCTCTCAAAGTTTGCTGTAGTGTGCGTTCTGTGTGTATTACTTCCCCAAACTGCAAATACCTCTTTGCACTTAAGGAATGGCTGCTGGCAGTTATCCAGCTTATTTCTATGTCTGTGCTCCATCAAAGCTCAATTACCCTGAAAACTTCAATAAATGTTACCAGGATCTCTGCCACAGTTCTTAGAGGACATGCAAGAAGATTGGTTTTTAAGTAATATTACTGCAATGAGGAAAAGTAACTATGAAGTCACATCTTTTCCAGGGTGGGGGGTAGGCAAAAAATAAAAATCTGGTGTGGGGAAACATATTAAGAGTGGAATTTTAAGTGCATCTTATAATGAGAGTCACTGTTTTTCTACATATATTTCTGTACCGATTTCTGAAAGCATTTGGCTTTTTGGGTTGTTCACCATACCGTAAATACTTCGTAATTGTACAAACCATTTGCTGTCCTGTTTATGTTTAAGCAGAGGTTGAACGTGATACTAATTCATTTTTATCAAAGAATACCAAGAGGAAAGGAGAATAAGTACAAAATACTAAAATGAAAAGCACTATACAATAGTAATTTTGCAGGGGAATGTTAAGTATTTGGTTAGTGCTGCTAACACTGGAGGCATGGAAATCGATGTTTTTTGCAAAAACACCTGACAGAACGCAACAAATTTGGTGACATCCCAATGAGCCTTCGAAGCCACATTTGCAAGTGCAGAGAGGCAATGAAGGGTAGCCTTGAAGCACACAACGTGTCAGGCTACCAGAAACGAACAGCCAGCCTGCGAGGGCTGTACAATAAATCTGAGCAAATAAAATTGAAAGGCACACGGCTGCTGGAAAGCCCGAATGCATTCCTCCCAAAGCACAGCCATGCAACCAGATATATACGTTGACTGCAAATTAGAAAGATGAACATGTTTTTCCTTTATTTCTGTTACGGATGGATTCTCTGTTACAAGGGAGCAGAGCTGAGACGCTCTGCAGGAAGGGCCGGAGCTCCACAGGAAGCACTTACTGCTGCCGAGCCTCATAAATGAGAACAAGCCCATTGCCCTCTGGTTTTACATACTGACACAACCAGCTTTGCAATGGCCAGACCAAACAAACAGTTTCTTATGTGAATATTCATTAAAAGTCATTTTGTATATGCAATTTTTAGCTGCTCAGCAATCACTGAGCTAATCACAGAAAAGCTCATGGAGCTTCCTGCTAATTCTACATAGCCCATATTCCTCCATCATGCAAAGTCCAGCAAAAACCTGTTTTGAAACAAATATTCATGTCTGAAGAGTTCTACCATTGGAAAAACTACTGCTGCTCCATCTTTGTACATCCAGACAGTATAAGCTCTATAAGATCCTGAAGCAAACCATGTGCTCCAATGCCTTAATTTTACACAGAGAAAATTGACATCCACACAGACATTGATCCAAAAACCAACAGGATTGCTCAGTGGTGTAACAAGCCTTAGAAAATTGCCTTATCCAGAACAATATAATTTGCCTAGGGTTAACCATTAATTTGAACCATTAAGTACAGTGATTGTGGCAGCTACAGGGGAGCCTCTCGCCTTGGACAAGGAACCTGCCCCTACAAAGGATGTATTGGCTGCTGAAACTTGTGTGCATGCCTATCTGTCTCCCCTCATGAGTTTTATATTTTACATTTGCGCACTTTTATGATTCAAACAGGCCAGAAGTTCGTCCTTGTTTGGATAGTCCCCCTTGTCAAAATTTATAAGTAATAGCTTAACATACGGGGTTTAAGTTCTCTGGTCTGAAACATTTTTTCCTCTTTGAGAACAAATGCAGCCATAAATCCTACAAAGACTAATAGTGCATATTCCACAGCTGAAGATTTCCACAGAACCCAAAGGCCATGAAGTTTGCCAAATTAGATTTAAAACTAGACACTTTGCAATAACCCGTGTTTTAACAGTGCAGGACTGAAATTCACTGTGCATGTGTTTTTTATTTTTTAAGCCAGAAAGAAACTGATGCTCCAGGCCTTTAAAATACGTATTTTAAACTGTCCTTAATATTCGTCTCCTAAAATTCAAACATTTATAGACATCCTAAGATTTTACCAAAATAGGCATCAGCACCCTGAGGGTACTAGCAGGTCCCCATGACCACAGCCAACCTTGCCAGAGGCCCTCCCCAGCACCCACGTTAGGGTTATGGAATCATTCAGGTTGGAAAAGACCTCTATGAATATCAAGTCCAACCTGTAACCCAGTACTACATCCACCTATCATGCTACTAAGTTTTAAGTCTACACATTTCTTGAAGACCTCCACAGACAGGGATTCCACCACTTCCCTGCGCAGCCTATTCCAATGCTGCACAACTCTTTCAAGTAAAGAAACTTCTCCTAATAACCAAACTAAAACTTCACCATGTGGGTTCAAAGCTGTGTCAGACCCTGAAGGCAGCCCTGGCTCTGCCACCTACCCACAGGGTTTTCCCCTGCTCATCCTCCCCAGGCATCCCCACGCTTGCTTGTCCTTGGCACAGAGGAGAGGTTTCAGAAGCTACAGTGTCACCCCAGCAAAGGGCCAGCTTTGCTACCTTCAAAGCTGCCCAATCTCCAGGCAGACACCCCAGCACCCGGTCTCTTTGGGCTATCTTTACAAGTTCGATGTTAGAAGTTAAATAGGGCTTTGGTTCTGTACAAAGCTCTAGTTTTTCTACAATATACTGCTCATCTTGTGCCTGTTGAGTAGCAGCTGACTGGTTGCAAGGTTTTAGAGCAGATAAAAATTTGGAAAATGCTGGGGAGAAAAAAAAGACAGCAGCAAAACCAGTTACGGAAAATATGAAATATCAATACTATTAAATGGAGTTGCACAAATTTGAGCTATAAAACAGAGATACCTCTTCTATACCATTCAGCAAACGTGTCATTTTGCTGTACCCAGCACCCTGTAGCTTTAAAGAAAAGATTCACTTGCCCTGTTTCAGCAGTATTTATACTGAGTTTTGTTTCTAAGGATGCAGTTAAAACCCTCCTTGGGTACAGTTTCTCTTATCAAGTGATGTCCAAGCATGCAGAGTTTGCAGTTGTTTGCATTTTCCTAAAGAGTAATACCATGGTTTGACCTCCATCTCCACTCAGAGCTCCAAACTAACCCCTGTATTTCTCCTGGAGAAAATACTCTGCTTAAAGTATGGATAGACAAATATGACTACTCACAGTTGTAAGGTTTGCCAACACCAAAAATATTTCAAAAGATTAATTTTGGGTTTGGTTTTGAAAGCATGAAAACAAACATGGAAATGCTGAGTGTAACAGTACTTTGTCATGTTCCTCTGCATATGGAAGACATGAAAAGAGCCCAAAGGCTCTGCAATTTATGGCTGCTGCCATCACCTTCCTGGGGTGTTACAGGGCAGCCTTGGCATGCAGGTGCAGCCCAGTGGCACCCCAGCAGTTAGCAAAGCACAACACGTTCAGTTCATCCTTCCCTCCCATGCCATTCAACAGCCATCTATTAAGGAGCTTACAGACAAGAAATAGTAAGACTGCTTCCATCACATTGCACACAGACAATAATTTAGAATCAGATGTATTAGCAGATAAGAAAAATATAGGAAGTCCAACAGCGTCAGATTTCTAGATGCTTCACACTAAAGCCATCAATTGACTTAAAAACCTAATAAAATTCATAAAGGAATCTAATTATCTATAGTGCCCATTCAATTATAAAACAAGATGGAGAAAAAAATGACAAAAATAAGACTGCTGTCTTGTGTTTACTGATCCATCTAGGGTTGCTAGTTGTATGCATTAAATTAATGTTTTCCTCATGCAGATAGCTGGAATATTTATTCCAGACACCGAGGAATGCAATCATTATTTAATAACAGCAGTGAAAACCTTGCCAGTACAGGAAGGTCTTATTATCCATAAATTCTTAGGTTACGTGTATATATATGTAAAGAATATATATTATGTGTGTGTATATATAAATATATATATATGTATGTGTATATATATATAAAATGCAGTTTTGATATATTCTTGTGGCTTATCAGCTATATAAGAGAAGTTAGTCTGGCTTCTAATAATATATGAAGTCAAATCTTTCTAACAGAACTCATTCTTAAATGTTTATTTTCTCCAATTCCAGAGGGCAAAAATACAGGGTTTCATCAAGGTTTTCAATAAGTTGGTAATTCAAATTTACCAACTTATTGGTTGCTTATTTTGGAAGGAACTATAAATAAATAACAGAAGACCACTGCAACAACAGCGTTGGTCAGATCTAGTCCAGAAGCCACAGCGAGTGTGTTATTGCCAGATCCTTCCTCTTCCTTGCAAACAATTCCCAAGAGTGCTGAGTTACCACAGCTTCCATCAACTGCAGCTTGAGCTGTGATTTCTCAGCATCATTAAAGAAAAGAAATCTGTATTTGGTTAGATATTGATGAGGATTTAGATTGTTCTGGGTCATTAGATTGACATGAAGGAGACTTTCAAAGGTAGATTGAATCTATGGCAAATGTAACCCCAGTAATTTGATATCTTCTTTGACTGGTGTGGTTTTTTTATTTGGACCTTGTCTATTCTTTAAGTACAGAGCCATATTAGTTAACACGAAAAGTGAAATGACCATGTCTGGAGAAATTGAAATAGCACTAAAAATACTGAATTGTCCAAGTATACTTTGCACCTTTGGTCACTCAAAAAGTAAGTGGTCATATTTAGAAAGCACTAAGAATAACTGACTTTACTTGTAAATGGCAAGTTTGTTTGTTTTTAAACCTATATCTAGAAACTCACATATTTACACATTTTAACTTGGTGTGAGGCATTCTGATGTCACTAGAAGTCAGCCAAATTTCTGAAAGAGGTATTTTACTAAGGAGCAAATCCCATAAAAGAGAAAATTACCTGAGCAAAAAATAAATGTGCAGTAATCATTAACAGACCACTGCACAGACTACACCACAAAGATTTGAAGACGGAAGGAAATAGATTTATCACCTGCAAAGACAGTATGAGTTGCTGAAACATGAGAGTTGTGAGCCACAACCAGCAGCTCACAAAACTTGCAGAAGTTTAGTCTGAAAAAAAAAAAAAAAAATCAGCTGGCATATCTAAGCCTTTTAACAGTATCCAAATGGCTAATCCTGAGAAATTGGACAGGAAATATCTTGCAAAAATGTTTTCTTAGAAGAGAATTCTCAACGAATAAAACATGAAAACAGGATTTCCAGCAACACTTCAACCACTGCTGGCTGAAGAGATGCAAGAATGTGTAAGCTCAAACTTCTGCAGTCCTCATTAGAGTGCAGCTGGGTTTCTTCAGATAGTAGTGCTGTTTGAATTACCTTCTCCATTACCTGAACTTTCTTGCCAGGTTTTGCTGCTGTCCATGCTCAAGAGAAGTCTAATCCCAATGCTGCACAGAAAAAAAAAAAAAAAAGGCACCACCACTCGTACCACATTGCCATACATTTTATGTGGTAACTGTGAGGCAGTTACTTAGTCCCCTTTCTGTTTTTGGCTGCCTTAATTTCTATAAGGCAAATATCAGTTCCTTGGGCACTGTTATTTTTCTTCTACTTGGCTTGGGCACTGAGAGATTTAAATTCAGAGACAGAGGTTTCTCATGAAATGAAAAGAGTTGTCATTTGATCTCCAGATATAGATATCTGATCTAATGCAATCACCCTAGAAAAATAAAGATCTGACACTATGCAGCTACCATAAAGAAACATCTGGTGTGATTTAAAAGTGTGGGTATGTTTACTGCTTCATGCTTTCTTCTTGACAGTAAAGTTCACTTTTTCCTTACCATTTGCGTGAATGTTAAAGTCCCTTAACTGCTTTAAGAAAAATTAAAATAACCTCAGAAACCTAGCACCTTTTGGGCCTTGAAGGGCCCTCCAAAAGTAAACTTAGGGAGAACATTGCCAAATCAGCCAAGGGTCTGAAACAAAGTAGTTCAACATGCATGATTCTTTCATAAGACCAGATTCAGGATAGGTGCAAAGTCCTGCTGTGTCTCTCTACCACAGACAACACCAAATATCTTCGACACTTCTGGGCACTTTTTCATTTAGCAGTCTTATAAAACTCTACCTCTGAACTTGGCTCTTGCCAGTGGTTTTCATGAGAACCAAGTTTACCTGATTTCATCTTCATTTTAATTAGGAGGTAATATTTGATATGGCTTGACAGCATAAAACTCAGTGCAATACAGTGATTTATCTTAGAATATAACACTTTTCACCAAAGCCTATTAATGTCGCTATCTGTAAGCCAATTCCTGAGGTTGCTTAGAAGAGCAATAACCTGGAAATTAAATCACAATCAGATATTCTAAGCAAATAATTTTAAAATAGAATACATTAATCAAAAATATATAATTAACTGTAAATGCAATAGAAGCAATTATTGTAAATCTTAAGAATACAATTACTTTTAAAAGGCAGTAAAAGAGGAAGGGAAAAGCAAATTTAATTTTGATAGAGTTTATACTTCTTGGGAACAAAATACGGAAAAAATATCAGTATTTTCAAAATATGATTTATCCTGTTTCCTGTAAGTCAGGAATTTTGCCTTTGCTCAGGCTTTGTGCTTAATACTTCTTGCAGTGTGCCCATTTGGGGAGATATACCTCTCCATCCTGCTCAAAGACTGTAATCTCTGTCCTTCCCATGAGTCCCACTGTCTGCGTTCTTGCCTCCTTATTTAAATAAAATAAAATAAAATAAAATAAAATAAAATAAAATAAAATAAAATAAAATTAACAATATCTAAGTCTGTATCTAGTTCTAGGATGGTCCTGTTACACTGAGAGGCTGCTGGATTTCTTTATTACATGTGCCTCATGTACCCTAATCTGCAATCACTAAGGGGTGGAAAATACTATTCTTAAAACTATCATTCATTATCCCTCTAAGTAAAAATCAATTCATTAAAAGCAGAGTACAAGCGCAGTACTGAAATCAGTGATTTAGGAACATACAGATATATCCTGAGTGGTTGTAGCCTTGCTGAAATATCGCCTCAATCAAGTCTTCCTGTACATATACACAGCAGTCGTACAGAAACCAAAAGAACTAACACTGAGTTGAAGTCTTAGTTCATTCCTGGAGGTGGTGTCATAAAATGAATTGTTTTTATTCTCTCCACTTCCAACATGTTTTAATAGTAATGAATACTAATGCAATACTTTTTTTTTTTTTTTTAATGATACAGAGCACTTTAAAGGATTTTTTTTTCTCCACCAAGTGTAATGGTATTTTAATTATGCAGTTCTAAATGCTTAAGAACTTTAATGAGGAATTTGATAGACTAATTGAATGAGATGCAGCCAAATATAAAAACTTAAGTACACACTTTATGATTCCTGGCAAAGGTGCCCAAAAAAATGCATTGACCTATTTATGCATCACCCTCAGTATTTCACTTTGCTGTATTACCTTCTACATCAAACAGTCCAACAGATGACAGAGAACAAGAGGATACTAATTCAGTCACAATGTCACCATCTTCATCTGAGCACTTGCAATATAGAGGCAGCAGTTCTGCACATCGGTGTGAGAGGTTTCATTAATGAACAGGATAGGCAACTGTAAGTGAATCTACTTACAGGCTTGCACTCCATCACAAACACATTAGGAGTACCTTTTTCTTTAAAGCAGCTCTGTCTTCCCTAAATTTGCAGTTTTTAGAGGCCTAACACCATCCCTGCCACATGTGGGAATGCATGCCAGCCACCCCAGCAATCCAACATGCCCTCCAATGGCAGTATTGTAAAGTAATTCTGTTGCTTCTTACTGAGATCTGCTCTGATTACAAAAAGAGTGAATGATATTTGACAGTAAAGCCATCCTTACCATTAATGTTTGTTATTACACATTATTACAACACACCTTATTGAAGTGCATTGCTTATTAAATATGAATATTCAAATAACTACATATTTGCTAAGTTGCCCTTTCATTCTAAATATTCAGAAGCTGTGCAGCACAAAGTCTTCTGTTTATTTAGGTATAACAATTTATTCTTGTGCAAACATTTGGATCACCTTCCATCAATTCACCTTCCAAGGAAAGGTATTTCATACTTAAGTTGTTTTAAATTTACTTTAATTTCTGATTTCTTCCAATGCAGCCCCTTTTACCTAAAAAATTTTGCTCTGAAATGTAAAACAATTTTGCCTTCAATGATTTTTAGGATAGACAATTCTAAACAAACACTGAGGAACAGCTAGGTTGTCATTAAATCACTAATAAGACTAATTTTAATCTCACAGCACCCATGTTCTGTCATACAGAATGCTGCATCTCCCACAGCAACCAGAGGCAGCAGCTGGAGACTCAGCAGATCCTATAATGGATGATCATGGAATAACTCACTTTCAGGGGGAGGTTTCTTTTCACTCTGCATGTTGCCCAGCAGTCAGATCTGCAAGTGTTATGCTGTCTATCACGCCCATGGACATTCAATAACTGTATAAATACATGGTCAATGGACTCCATTAAGAGCTTACTATTTTGTGGCAATGAGTTCTATGGATTAATTCAGCATTTGGTAGAAAGTATGTACAATTAATTTGTAACCTAGCATTGTGCATCAAGTGCTTTTGCTGGCACTACATCTGACCTGCCTTGCTAATTTGTTTGCATCTTTGTGTATATTTGCATTTGTTTACAAGCTGTCTAGAAAACTACTAGCAGTACCTAAATAATTCTATTGCTAATGATAATTAGGCCTGCATTGTGCCATACTGGTAAGATTACTGAGTAATAAGCCTTACATCAACAGCAAAGTAAAAGAAACAGCAAAATGCTGTGTTCAGGCCTTGAGGCCTTAAACATTATTATTAGATGGTCTGAAGCAGTGCTTTGCAGTTTTCAAGGCCATTGCAAGTGTTCTGCAGCTGGTCTGTAGATGGTATGTGCTTTGTAATGTTAAAAAAAGTGATGATTCACATAAAAACCTGATACGAGTGATATACTGCAGAATGACAGGCTATTTTTAATATAAAACTCCTGAGGATCACTGGCTTAGAGAATCATCAGCATAATTTTACGGAGAAATGTGTTGTGTGCATTTGTCTTTGTACACTTCCCTCCATGCATCTATCAGCTATACCAAAACAAAATGTCAAAAAACTAATGTCTCAGGCATTTCTAACCTTGGTACACATATAAACCTGGGAATCATCTACTGAGGCGATGTGTAAGTTGTCTTGTAGATGCTCTTCTCCACAGGTGTGACCTTTCTTCCATGAACAGGGAACATTTGTATTAATGACAAGTATAACACATCTACAGCTTTCCTAATATGCTCCAAAATCCAGTGTATACTTCTGTGACTGAGTGCAGTAATGCAGAAGCTGATGCAAATAAGCTCATGCTACATCCTAAATAACCATCTACTTAATATGCACACGCCATCCATCTATCAAAACAGACTGTTTTCAAATCAACTGCATTTGGACAGCCCACAAGAATTAAGAGCCCAAAGTGATGCTCAGGTCCAAATATGAAAATTATCTCCATTGCATTATAAGATCAGGGCAGTACTTATCTCATGCTGACATCCGCAAGATACTGCACAGAATTGAGATTCACGCCAGTGAAATTTGTTGTAATGACCTGCAGGCATTTGTGCTTTTTCATTGAAGAGATTGCACTGAGTTGTACCTTTACTGCAAATACAATTCTAAGCTTTTCTGAAGGTTGTGTTTCAATTTAGAATCAAGTTCTATAATTAAACCTAGCATTTACAAAAGGGTGTGTATACCACAAGAGTTTAGATGTTAACAAACTGATGTTAAAGAAAATACTTGCATAGTTAATTCGAAAAGGGGGAAAAAAAATATAGGCACTGAAATTTTGTCCAGTAAGAAACTATTAGAAACCTCATCTAGGAAATCCATTAAAGAGTCCCACTGATCCATTCTGTCCAGTGGCCAGATTTTTCCAGAAGAATCTCATTATTTGGTCTTTTTGTATGTGTTGATTGTATTTCAGATTCCTGCAGATTTTTGCTGTAAGAAAACTACTTGCTGCAGGATATTAGGGCAAGTTCCTGTCCTTGGTGCCAAGTTCTAAGGATCTACGGGGCTGAACACACATCTGGTTCCTTCTCCAAAAGCAACCTTGTATGTTTACATTGACTTTACACTTCTGAGGGAGCAGATGTAAAGAGCACAGATGAAATACATTCAGCCATCCTACACTTCCTAAAATTCACATTAAACTGTGAGAACACAGTTAAAAATCCATGGTGAAGAAAACAAAAAGCAGGTGCCTACCTCAGGCTGACAAAACTATAGAAACTGAAAACTGCCATGCTAGTGTGTATTGTACACAGACAAGTAAACCTGTTCAATATGCAGTGTCACCCACTCTGAAATTACAAGTAAAGGAACAGATCACATCATCAACAGCTGCATGGAAAGTGCTAATGATGTTCAGATGTTTATTTTTAACTAATAGATGTATACAGCTAAAAAATGCCCCATCTTGTGTTAGATTGTTATTGTAATTACTCTAATGCCTCACCTCTGGCATGATCAGAAACCCCTCACAATCAGCACTGATACCTTGTGCTGAAATAAGATGCATCTCTGTGCTTGCATCAGAAATGGAATAGCAGTTCTTATTACTGATGCTGCCAGCATGATGCAAATCTGAGCTCTTCAGCATACGAGTGTTTTGCATTTTTCCTGTTCTAATTTCTTGATGTGTTCCTTTCCATATAAATTACATTTTTGAGCCTGTGTGTATTTACATGTATAAATATACTTAAGCATGTATGCCCTGAGTAGTTAGCCAGAAATAGGGATCTCCAAAATTGAAGGATGCTGGGGTATTACCAGATAATAATATTCCTAGGAAATCAAACACCGGCAGTTACGCTTTGTACCTTTAAAATACTCCAGGGCTTGATTATTTTATGATAATCACAATCCCTGCCATGCCTTATTACACAAATAGTCATCTCAGACTGTTTGTGAAACTGGAGGAACATGACCTGTAAAGTTTATCTAGTGCAGCAGTTTTCTTCCTTGGTGATTTTGCTGTCAACATTGCATTAATCTATGTCTATTTTTGAGCAAGACACAACAGCATTATCATGGAGAAGACGATACAAATGTTAATGAAGCAAACAAATCAGCTTGTGTTTTTGAATATAGGATTTCAGGACAGAAGAGATCAATAACTATGCTGTTGGTCTCAGCTCTCCCATGACCCAAGACTTGGCAAGACAAAAGGGCCATCTTTTGGACCTACTTCATATCAAAGCTATTTTAAAAAATAAGCATAAATAAATTATGAGATTATTATTCAAGAAGTAAAGAGGAACCAGTTTGTCAGCTAGCAAGTCATGGTAAATTTATAAGAAAAGCATTCTCACATGATTTAATGAAGAACAGAGTTTTGGCAGCATTTCTGAAGAGCATTAGAACAGAGTTCACCTGACAAGCAAACACCGCATGGGTACCAGGATTAGGAGGTGTTGTTACAGTCCACCTTCACTATGTTTTCAAATTCAAGTGTTTGCTTGATATTCTCACCTCTCATCAGTCTCTCCAAGGTGCTAACAGCTACTTCAGAAATTAAGATTTATGAAAAGGCATTTAATAAAAGTTTACCTTTAACACTTCAGGTTCTAAACACTCCTACTAACACTAAGTCAGGACATAAAGGATCTCCATGGCTTCATTACAATCCAAAATCATCATGCAACTCTGCTCAATGCATTGTTAAAGCTTTTTCCTGAGGATCCAGGTTGCACTTTTTTTTTTTTTTTTAAAACAGAGCATTTAAACCTCAATCAGATAAGTGCTGAGCTGACTCTGCTGCAAGGGTAATAGAAAAAATAGGTAGACAAACTGATTTAAGAACAGAAATTCATTTTTCCATAAGGAGTGCAGAATTTCTGAGTGCCTGGATTATGTGGTGAACACTTTAAGTGACATCCACTTTGTGGATGTGATACCAGTTATATTACTCTGGGTATTGCCAGTGCATCCTTATGCTCAACACAGGATTAGGAGCAAGATTCCTACTTATCTATGTTTACTGTAAGTGCATTATGCATTACTAATTATGCATTTTACATTCATGGAGATTATCTGCAATAATCTTTAATCATTTGCCATACCAGGATCACTGCTCAATTACATTACTTGAGCACTTCTCCAAAGACATGAAGTATGGGGGAAATAACCAGCACTCTAAATGGCAACATCTTGCTGCTGGCACCTGGAAAGCCAGCTCCGTATCACTGCTGTGCCCTTCCACGTGCTGTCAACGCTACCCCAGCCACTCTGCAGGTGTCCAAGCAGCTGCTCAGTGCTCATTAGCAGGCTCTCCCGCTATGCCAGGTGAGCGCCCTGAGAAGCTGTGCTCCAACTACTGCTCTAGTCCCAGCTATCAACATCACAGTAGGTGTAATGCAACGCATGAGCAGTCTGGTAGGTGATGTGCAGCATGCCTTTAGGTATGGCTACCAGACGTCAAACAAATACTGTGACAGTTTCAAGGGTACTTGTTTTAGTCACACTTTCTTGCTCTGTAGCAGCTATCTCAAGGTGAGTAAAAGCAGAAAGCACAATACAGCCAGACAGTTGTGTATGTTCCATATTTTCAATGTGTCCCTCCTACAGAACATCCAAGTAAACATCCTAATTTTCTGTGTCACATTCAATACCACTCCAACTTAACAAGATGAAGGATACAGCTGTGACATTATCACCCTAACTTTCCATAAATTACCTCTGCTGTATTTCACTACTTCATTTTCCTCCTATGAAAAACAATACTCTTGGAAACCCCTGATTACTTCATTTCTTTCCAATATCGCTTTATGTTAGGCTTAAAAAAAAACAACTTGAGAAAGTTCAAAATGCAGCTTTTCAGTGCTATAGCCAACATCTGACTTGTAATAGTCTGTTCTGCATTCCAGCTGCCCTACAGAAACCTGATGTTTTGTTATCTTTGCCTACAGTTACAATGCAAATCACTCCTTCCTTGAAAGCACAAATAAATCTTTCCGGTGATGCACTATGTCAGAATGGTAAGGGGTTGCTGTGACATTTTGTATCCTACTTAATTCAAAAAACAAAACAAAACAAAACAAAACACAATTAGAGTTTTTAAAGTGAGCATTACATTCTGATCTAGCCTGCAATTTATCCAGGAACTCTTTGCTTCCAAAATGAGAATTTCACTCTTTCCGGTCCCAGCACTGCTATATCCTGAGCATTAGGGTGAATATCAGATGAAATAAAAACACAGCCCCCGCAAACATAGGCCATTTATCGGGCATGTACATAGCTGACACAGATCTAAGCAAAACAGTGCTGGCAACATTCAGGTGCAAATGAAAACATTTAGGCATGATGAACACTTAGTAAAACCCTTGAGACAATTATGCTCTGTCTTCTATTTCTATGGAAGTCCCTAGCCACCCACGAGATGGGCAAGGCAGACTTAGCCTGGCTTTAAGTGTTATTTCCAGTATCAGTATCTGTGGAGTTTTCAGATCTGGAATATGGGAAAGACAGACACTAAAAACCTCACATTATTATTAGAAAGACCTGCTGCGTATCTATTGCAATCATTCCAAAAAAATCAAATTTACAACCTGAGGTATCTTAAGCCTGTTTTCTAGATGATGACTGTCATGAAAGAAAAATTAAAATTCAAGAGCAATCAAATTCTACCAAGCTCTATCCAGTAATTTTCAGATGCTTAGCAGGATCCCATGCCCGAGGTGAAATATGCTTGCTTTACCCATTTTAATCCTCCACCAACTTCTGGAACCACTGACCAAGTTCAGCCAAACCTGTCATATGAGTAAAGATCTCTAAGATTAACTTATAAAAAATAATAATTAAAGATTGAGTACAGAAGCCACGTTCACATCAGCTGTGGGTCCACATGCAGTTGGTCTGGAGTCAAAATGCAATTTATTTCTTGCGTTCACCATAATACAGAAACTAATTTAATGGAAATCAGAGGATGCAGAACACAACTGGAAATTCTATGGGGAGGATGAAGTTGTAAAAGTCATGGAAGAGCACAAATTTCTAGAGACAAGAGTAAGGTATAAGATGAAGTATAAAATGCAAATCTGTAGGTACAAGCATTTGTTAGTCCTGCTCGTGCAAGTTTGCTCCCTGAACATAAATTCCTACACACCATACGTTGTGCAGATTTCAGTTCTCAGATTACTTAGGGACTTTCATACATCTGTGAAAAGCTTTAATCTGTGCCACACGGAGCCTGTAGGCCACTTCTGACCCCATTTCAGTACTCTTACAGGTGATTTTTCAATGGCGAGTTTGCCAGACAATCTACATTCATGAGGCTGTTAGTAGTTTCGAAATCAATATCACTACAGCGAGCTGCCTTCCCATCCTAAAAGCTCTGTCACAGTTACGGCTGGAACTCCTTTTTGTGGGATTAAAGCTGAAACTTGATCTTCAACCAGCATAAATCATTACCTATATGGCACCAGTGAAAAGTTTTAACTGCTAAGAACAGCTCAGAGCTTCTTCCTCACTTTCCATGCAGCTTCATTTTGCCAAGGTAAGAAATTTAGAGGCAAAGGCAATGGACCTTTCATTCTCATCTTCCATCAGATGTGAAATTACCGCTCCTATTCCACTTAGGGAAGCATCATAACGTAGCTTTATAGACAAAAGTGGCTAAGGACTCTCTCACACAATATGAGCACCATTACTCATAAAAAGTCCCCAAATGCCACGTGAATCAATGTGTTTCTACTCATTCTGTGATAGTTCATTCTGCAGATCGAATGCTGTTACTGCCATAGGCAAAAACCTGGAGAAGTTACTGACTACCTGCAAAAAAGGGGTGTGCATCGTGAACATTTGAAGGTTAAGGTTCCTAAAGATAAATTGCATGGCTAAGGTGAAACTGCCAGCCATAACACAGTTGAATCTTCAAAGCACTTCAAGTTTCTCAGTCCCTTCAAGTTCTTGACAATTTCTCAGCAGTACTATTTAAGGTGCTTTATCCCACTAACTTCCATGTAACACTGAATGCCAGGAACATTGTGAAGCACCTGTTTAATTGCCCGTTGCCAAAAAATGAGTACTGATGGCATTGATAGGATTAGCTGTTAAAATTACGACGTGCCTTTGAAGAGGTATGGCTTGCCATCAACTTCAAAACCATATTTTATAGACATATTTCTCTAGTTGGACTCAGGAGGAGTGCTTATAATCGGCTAATGGAATAAGTTCATTCACTGTTTCAGTTAAAAATTACTAACTTGCAAGTATGAGTTAATCTTGAAGTCAGTCTGGACACAGAGCCTCACCTGTGCTCCACCCTCCCTTGCTATCATACGATTTCAACAGGGGAATTTTGTGCTGCCTCTTTTATTTATTTATTTATTTATTTGCTTTCCTAAGTACTGAAGAAGCCTAGCAAGGTGTATGACTGGTCTCTCCAGAACAGAGATTTTTTTCTTGCATAAGTTTAAGATAGTAATATTATCCCGAAGTCTGTGGAAAGCCATGTTGAAGAGGCCAGTTAATTTCCACTGAGCATCATATATGACCTCCTCCTAACACCCACCACTGAGAGCCTTAGGTATTAAGCTCCATCAAGCCATTTAAATCACATGCTCAACTGCTGTCTATTAGGTAATACATGATGTCCTCCCTTTGTGGCATGCTAGAGACAAACAGTTTTTGCAGTTGCATGTTACCTCCTTAGAAAAAGCTTTGAAGGCACACATTTTTGCTGCATAATTAAAGCATCAAGTCTTGCTGGTGTCTGCGAATTCTGTCAAAGACATATTTCAGATTCTACTCCCACTTCTAACAAAATCCAATAGCATTTTGGTTGCTGTATGCCAAATTAAATAGCTGTAGAGATACTAGTGGTTTTACAATAGACTGTGACAGACTACAGCAGATACCATCCTCTGCAGCCTCTCAGTTCTGAATGTGTTTTACGGTACCTTATAAGGGGCATTAGGTTTGGCAGTGACTCACATGTTTTCTCTGCATACCTCAGTTTCTTTTAGTTACTTAAGATCAGCACTCATGCATGCAACAAGAAACGCTGCTTTACTCATCTGGTTTGAGCCTCCTGCTCAGAACGCAGTTCTGCAGGTTGCCTACAGCGTTTCAGTACCCTCCACTGCCCTGCCACTCTCCCATGCGCTGCTTTGGATCAATTACTCCAGTCAATAACCATTTCTGAACTGTTTCATTTTTTGCATATAATGCACTATCTAGTCTGTTAACACATCATTTAAATTATTTCTGAACTGACAAATTCAAGAATTGTCTCATTTTCTCTTTTGATCCTCTTTATAAAAGCAGATATGCTCTGCAGATACCAGAAAGGTAATTCTGTACACTTTCCATGATCTCAGCAAATGTTTTGTCTGCTGATTTAATACCAGCTGTTAAGCTATACAGCAATTTTAAAGTTTCAGCCCTCATTCAACTAAGTTCGCATTGCTGATACCACTTGTTATGGTTTATTGTTCCAATCTCCTGATAAGGATGAGTTGTCTATCAAGCTATCAACAACCATGTTTTCTCCTATCCTTCTGAACTCCCCTCTATCCATGCAGTGTTTGCCATCCTCATCCTCTTTAATCCTTCTCTGCTGCTGCATTCTTGAATCAGGCTTCCACATACACTCTCTCGTCATGTTAAGAAGAGACACAGACAGAACTGGATTCCAAAACCTGTACCAAAACTCTGAATAAATACAGAGTGAGTAGACACAGAGAAATACTTCATAAGAACCTAGTGTCTTCCACCAAGTAAATAGAACCATCAGAAGCTTATACGCTATTTAAAGAGATACTAAAAAGAATAGCCTGACTGGGTTTCAAAGACACGATAATCATTTATAAATACAAACTGATATAAATATGAATTTATAAATTTGCAAATCACATTTATAAATACAAATTCAATTTAATTCAGAGTCTTTACTTACTCTGAAAAAGAGAGGGTCAAATTCATGAGAATTGTGTTTGAGACACCAACTGCACATCCTGAGGTACATTCGGCAAAAGCTGCAAAAGTACATGTAGCTACTAAGAGTTTGAACCTGTGCTACATACCTGCAGTGGGAATAGCTAACTGAGAAAAATCAGGACTTTCTGAACACTGGCAATATTGTCTGTAATCCTGAGAGATGGCTAAAAAGTATTTACCACTGTTTATCAAATTAGTTAACAATGAACAAAGTTATAGAAGTTTCCTTCCATCTGTGCAAGCCACCCATAATGATTTCTCTTAGGCTGAAAAAAAAAAAAAGTAATTGAAAATTTGCTGAAACATGGCATATTGATTCAACTTTCTTAGTAATGACTGTTGCCCCATCCCCTTAACTAAACAAACTTTTATTTAAAAAAAGTTTTAAGGTCAAAACAGTTATAATAAGAGCTTAAAATTTGGATGGTGTGTAAAAAATTAATAGATTGCTTAATTTAAAAAATAAGAGACTACTTCTGCCTTCAGAAAATGTTGATGTTAAGTTTGTTTTGAAAACAAAGATACTTACAGTACTTAGGAATCTAAAATCAGCCCTTTCAAAGTACCTCTTTTGAAGGAATCTGATAAAGTCGCAATTTTAAGAAATCATTATGTGGGATTTAAAGGTTTTCTGATCACAAAAACATCATTGCTAGTAAATAAATTACTTTTTTAGAATAGTGATAAATCTAGGTTTAATTTTGAAACTTGGGATTGACTGAGTGAGCAAACAAGTGGTGTAAATTATAGACTGTATGTTTGGGGCTACTTAAGATGATAGGTCATGGCACGCAAAAATGAGTTTAAAGCCATGTGTTACTCCATTCAAGGAAATTTTCAGTTGTAAAATTTATCTAAGAAATTAGGGTGAAAGACTAAATGGATGAAGTTGCTTGAAGGATTATTAATTCCTTTCTGAGACCAAGAGATAAAGTTTACAAGAGGTGGATAGAGTAAGCAAGGGATTTGTGATTATGATGCAACAAACTTGTGGAAGGAAATGCAAGCGAGAGGAAGAGAGAAATGTTGAGATTAGGCAACAGCTCAGCTCAGATAGCAGAAATGAAACGTATTGAAGATCTGGGGAAGGAGCATTGGAGGACAAGGAAAAGCAAAGACCAGGAAGTATCATGACAAAAATCAATTAGGAATCTGGATAAAATGTTCAGTTAGGTCTCAATAATAGCTTTCTCCTTCCCCCCATCTCAATTTGTATGTCAAAATAATAGGAAGAGACTGAGGTAATACATAACCGTACTTGTTTAACAGAAGGCATTTGCCTCCACCCTAACCCAGGATGCCAAGATGCTCACTGCCAGGAGGGCAGTACCAGTACTCAGTGCCACAAAGTCACAAGTTGGGCATAAACTTTTGTACACATCCACAGCTGGCATACAACACCACTATTTCTCTGATTTGGAAGGAGCTGAAAATGAAGAACTTCTTCCCACAACAAATGCCCACAGAAAAAAGAGACTGAGAACGCCCTTCAACCCTTTGTAAAACTGCCAGCTGGAAGTGATTTATTTCCAGCAAAGAATAGGTAGCCAGAAAGATAAGAAAAAAGAAAAAGCTCTCCCAAAAGTAGTCTCAAGCTGTAGAATCTCCAGGCATAAATGTACTGTCTTTGCTCAGTGTACCCAAAGATGGGGAGAAATACTGCATTTGCTACAAACTTTTTTAATGGAGAGAAACTCCACTGAACACTTCTCCAAAGGCAGGTCCCTCCAAAGCTGAGCTTCTAGAACCTTTCCATCAAGTTTCCATACATATCTATGTTTATCTAATAGGAAGTCTCTACTCCTAACACTCATGTTGAACAAGAGAAAAAGGAACTTCATCATTAGGGCTGTAGATCTTCACAGGACCTTCCATTGAACACACTATGAATGAATAAGCAAAGAGAAGAAAATAGGGAACATATCTGAGTAGGACCAGAAGACAGAGAAACAGACCCACTGTAAAGTACCCTTCAGGAAGGACTGGACTGAAGCCAATATGAACACTAATTGACATTGCTTTTATTCTTTGGGATAAAAAGAAAGCGTCTGTGTCATACTGACATTACTTCTCAGTATCAACCAAAGCACTTACCAGCTAATTCAACATCTTCGTAGAGATGAAAATGCCATGGATCAGACTAACAGCAGAAAAAAAATAATGAGGATTTTATCCTGGTATTGTCTTAAATTAAGATGTTCAGAACTTCTTTTCCCCTACCCATACACCTGTGAGTATTTGCAAGAACAGAGATCTTCTTCTCCTAAATCATTCCGCAACCTGACTTGTACATATTTACCCCAAATCAGGTGGAGTGTCTCTGTTCCATAGGAAATGTCACTGTTAACTAGCAATTACTCCTTTAGAAGGCAGAAAGACCATCACTTCAAGGAACACAGTCCCAGTCAGGTAGCTATACACAAATAAAGCAGGATAGAAGGAGGGTTTACAAATTACAGGTAACTGCAAATGCTCTCAAATTAAAAGTGTGCTAGTAGGTAATGGGAAAACAAGAAAAATGAAATACTTTTGTTGACTAGAAGCAAGACAGAGCATTTCACAGATCTTGCAACTTCATTTCAGCACTGAGAAAACAGCATTATACAAACAATATAAAGCTGTTTGCAGTGCTTAGAAACCCTTCAAATCCTACAAATTGCAACAAAGTTTGCACTTCTCTGTGGGGAGCAGTGGAGATCTTTGTTTTCTCCATCTCTACCACATCATAACACTACAGGCTGGGAAGCCAGAAGTGATATCAGGAAATACTTCAGCTAAGCAATCATGTTTTACTATGTATTCGTTTTTCTGTCATTTGCTGATCTTGCTTCTGGACCAGCATGGTTAATCTGTAAGAGCAAACAATAACTGATATTTTTAAGGCATTGAGACAAACCTGAAGATGAAAAATTACTTGAGATTTTTCCTAAAACTTTATATTTAAAACAGATCATCTGCAATATAGAAGTGTAGGTAGGAAGCAAGAACTTTCACGTAGCAAAAAGAAGCAAAGCAGAAAAATTACATACTGGATTCTTAATATTGAAAAAATAATATTTTGATCCCCCAAGGATAAAACAAGATGAAATATCTCTTCCTGATATTTCAATCACTTTTGTCTACATTTTTCCTAAAGTAAAAAAAGTAACCCTTCAGCTAGCAGTCACTGAATGAAACATAAGCTAATATAACCAGAAAGGGAAGAAGAGAGAGAAACTGTGACTTTCATGGAGTAATTGGCTTGGGCAGGAGGGAAGTGAGGAAGGGATATAGACAGTGAGATCCATTTCACTTAAGCCTCACACAAAGGGCCCATAAAGGAAGGAAGGAATTACAAAGACATGGTTTATTGACTGTTCACCACTGAGATAGAGTTTTCCTGTATAAATTCTTCCTTAGAAGGTTAATTAAAAAAGGGTTAGGGCCCTGATCTGAAAACCCTTTATTCACTAGCGTAATCCTTATTCACACAAGGGATTCAATTGATTTCAGTGGACGAGGGATCGCTCATGTGGCTTAAGGTTTGCAGAACTGGACCCTGTGGTTTCAAGGCACTGAAAAATGGGAATGCTGTCAGGTAACAACACACGCAGCCTAGGCACAGCAGTACAGCTTAGCTTGAGTACAGGAGCAACACAAAGCTCCCTGCACTATCGGCTAACTTTAATTACAGGAGACATAACACAGGCAGCACCTACATTAAAAACCAGCACACATAAACTCAAGACAAAGAAAGATCATTAGATAATTTGGACTGGTTTAGTACCTAGTAAGTATATTGGCATGCTGAAGTAATACCCCACACCAAGAACACCTCTCATTTCTGCAGCAGAACTGGCTGCATCCCTGTCAAGCCCAGGGCTGCAGTAGGAACAGGACATCGGTGGGCACCACAGCGCATCTCACGGCTTCCATGGATAGATGCTGAAAGCATCAGCTCCTCACAAACCCCCCATGAACTACCACAGTGTCAAGATTGGTAGCAAATATAGCTGGAACCTTCTGCTCAACAGGCAAACTAACTTCAACTAACGTTTACATCTCATATCCTATTCACAGGGCCCCTTTTTTTTCCTCCACAATAAACTTGCTTCTTCTGCTTGCCTCACTGTCCCTTTATATATTCCAACTGTAAAATGCTCAGGAATGTTATCACTTCAGCCTGCAGTATGTGCAAAAGCAACACGTAAGGATGAAATCAGTTCTGTAGCGTAACATCCACATACAAAAACCCTAATCAGTCTTACATCTCCTGGCTTCTGTTTGTTTAAAATCACTGCCTCATTTTACAAGTTTTGCAATTTAACTTTAATTCCTTGTTTACTTCCAAGTAGCTTTTTTTCAGGTTTGTAATAATATGGTCCTACTTCATCACTGATGATCCTGAAGAGGGAGAGCAGTGGCGACAGTGAGACCACTGCTATCCACCAGGCAGTATAACCATGAGAAGTCAGTCTCTGTATTTCCTAAAGGGCAAAAATATAGAGGGAGTAAATGAAAAATGGAGCAAGGATGGAGCAAGACACCTGTGTTCACTGCGTACATGCCTAGTAAGGCTCTTCCATACATCACCATTGGAAAGGACAGTCACATAAGAAGATACTTTTGTGTGTGTGATAGGTGCCTAGACTTCTTAGGGAAATTTAAGATATTACATAAGGAGGAATGCTGTACCTTATGTGCTACCACTTTTAACATTAGAAAAACAGGATTTTGGAGGAAGCCAAATGGTTCATGGATACCAACTGTTTTTGTAAGACTAGACCTTATGTAAAAGATCTTACATAAGAAGAACTTACATAAAAATATCAACATAATCTATATCAAAACCCGAAAAATATTATAATAGTCACTTAATGTTACAGGGATAGAAAATCACCCATAGTATTAATGAGATAGCATTTTTTCACTAACAATTACATACAGAAAAGCTGTAAAATGCTGAAGCACTCGCCACCCATTAAGCACACACAGAAAATAGATTCATAGTGATAACATAGTAAATCCAGGGACACAGGCTACTTACATAGATACAGTAATCATCAAATATATATATATATATAAAACATAACATTTTTTCCTTCAAATCTCCTCAAACTTAAGTATAAAAAAATAATAAAAAAAGGAGTTAGAAAAGAGTCATCCTATGAGTCCAGGAAAGACGATGCAGGGCATGGCTTATGGTAAGAAATCTTATAATACCTTTTGCAGCCGACTCTGAAGAACAACACTTCAAATGCAGAAAGGCCCCTGGGCAATCAATAAGTCCTCATGAAAGGAGAGCCAAGGTGCTCAAAGCTTCCACGTCCCTGTGGCTCGCATTACACCCATCCTTTGATAGCAGGGTGATCCACGAGAACAGCTGGTAGACCCCAACACAGTGCTGGTGCTACAGAAGTTAAACACCACAAACCCCACCACCCAGATCACTGCAGCACCCCTGAAAGCCCCAACACCTTCTCCAAGGCACCACCCCAGCTGTAGGAACTTACAGCATGCCTACAAAGAGTTCACAGGTATTGCCCCTTGCCTGGTAAATAAGAGTCATAGAATCATAGAATATCCCGAGTTGGAGGGGACCCATAAGGATCATCAAGTCCAACTCCAGGCACTGCACAGGTCTACCCGAAAGTTTAGACCGTGTGACGAAGTGCACAGTCCAATCGCTTGTTAAATTCAGACAGGCTTGGTGCAGTGACTGCTTCCCTGGGCAGCCTGTTCCAGTGTGCAACCACCCTCTCGGTGAAGAACCTCTTCCTGATGTCCAGCCTAAACTTCCCCTGCCCCAGCTTAACACCGTTCCCACGGGTCCTATCACTGGTGTTTACAGAGAACAGGTCACCTGCCTCTCCACTCCCCCTCACGAGGAAGTTGTAGACCGCGATGAGGTCTCCCCTCAGCCTCCTCTTCTCCAGGCTGAACAGGCCCAGTGCCCTCAGCCGCTCCTCATATGTCTTCCCCTCTAGGCCCTTCACCATGTTTGTCGCCCTCCTCTGGACACTCTCCAACAGTTTAATGTCCTTCTTGTGCTGTGGTACTGAAAAACTGCACACAGCACTTGAGGTGAGGCCACACCAGCACAGAGTAGAGCGGAACAATACGCTCAGTCTGTACATATAGCCAGGGTTGCCCTGTCCCAGGTGCAGGACCCGGCACTTGCTTTTGTTAAACTTCATGCGGTTGGTGATCGCCCAGCTCTCCAATCTGTCCAGGTCTCTCTGCAAGGCCTTTCCACCCTCATCAGAGCCCACAACTCCTCCTAGTCTGGTGTCGTCAGCAAATTTGCTCAAAACACCTTCTAGTCCTACATACAAATCATTTATAGAGACACTGAAGAGGACTGGCCCTAAAATGGAGCCTTGAGGGACCCTGCTAGTGACCATAAGTTACCACAGGTTCGGGTGATCTGTGGGTGAGAGATGCCCTGAGTCAGAGGTTCCTGGTGTTTAATTGCCCTGTGTAGATTCATTCACTCAATAACCGTGTTTCTTGAACTCAACAAACCTTCAACATCCAGAATATCCCTAAACAATGGGTACCAGAGTTTAATTAAGCTTATGGAAAAAAAAAAAAAAAAAAAAAAAAAAAAAAAGTGACTTTCTTCTAGGGTATTTTATTCTTTGAGTTGTATACTCAAGATGTTTACAAGGTGCCCCAAAAGAAAACTAGGAGCAAAGTAGAAGAGCTAGAGCAAGCAAGATGGGCAGGAAAGCTGCTGAGCTGCTGTGTAGGGAGCCCCACAGCACCTTCCTCCTGGGGAAGGAGCCACAAAACTACTGACAGGCACGGAATAAAAGATTATAAAACTGTAGTGCAGTGCAAAGAAGAAGAATAGGAAGTCTTGCTCTTACTCTTGAGATTAAGGTCATACTAGAGAGTCTATATTATTTTACATTCACAACTGTTGCACCTAATAGCAAGTGTGCTGTCTTCTTTCTATAGCTGCGTTTTGAGGAAAAGCATTTGGGAGTTACAGCTCCAAGAGTAATCAATGGCTACAAATATTACTTATGATAAATAAAAAATAATAAAAATAAAAATAAAAATAAAAATAAATAAAAATAAAAATAAAAATAAAAATAAGAGGATGCAAATCTATTTATTTATTCATATAGGTTTAGATGCTAGCCACCCAGATGCCAGCAAGTGGATGGATTTTCCGTTCTAAAGAAAACAAAAGCTTTGCAGTCACAACTCAACATTTTCAAAGTGAGAAAAAAAAAGTACACATTTTTGTCAGTGAGTGTAAATAATACCCAGGGTACCTACATTAATTTATTACTAGTTAAATGTTAAGTAGAAACTTTTTTTTTTTTTTTAACAGACAGACTTTGTTTCAAATATTATTATTAAACCAGTACTAGGAAATTATTATTAAACCAGTACCAGGGAAATTTTATGGTCTGTATTACAGAAGAGGCCAGAGAAGACAATAATCCCTTCTGGCCATAATATATATCAGTCTGTGAATCTATTAGCGTAACTTCAGTTTCCAACATGTACAGTCACCAGTGACAAACCTCCAGTGGAAAAATGTTGATAGCTGCACAGGTGTTAGAATAAAAAATGGTGAAATCTGTTTTTCTAGCTGGGAACAGAAGGTGGATTATGTTGGAGGTATGTTTGATAGTTATGAACACCAGATACAAGACGGTGTCATTTAAAGACAACTTGAGCAGATGGATGGCAGAGTATGTGCACTGTGAAGTGATGTTAATTGAATGGCCTGGGATTATGTTTAAAAATCTTAAAATGATTCATTGGAAAACAATTAAAGATGCAACTACAATCTGCAGATTCCAGGGCCGCCAGCTGGCCTAGGAGGTTGGATTGAAGACACATGAAACACAATTTCCTCCTCCAGACTTTGACATAAGAAAGCTCAAGATACAATGTTCTGTGTATTTCTCCAGGACATTAAACCACCATTCTTGATGCAAAGCAGTTTTTTTTTTTTGTTTTATAATAGCTTTCAAATTGGCAGGATCTCAACCTAATTTTATTTAGAACTGCGTCATTCCTGTAAGTAAAACATCAGACTGTCAGAGCAGACTTTCCTTACATTTGGTCAGGATAATTTGAATGAATGGGCTGCAGAGATGTGGGTTGCTGACACCTCTTTGGAAACAGCTCTGACACAGTGATACGAGTATGACAGACCTGGTACTGTATCTGTTTTGTCTGTTGCAAAGACCACTGATTTACACATGCGGTGGAAGCAGTCTGGATTCATTGCACACATGCTGTGGAACTGAGTTTCACTGTACAGGTGGCCAGAAGTGGCACACACGTACTGATGCTGACCTCAGGTTTTCAGACAGAAGAGCCAAATGGGAGAGCAGTTTCCACCACTGTGTTCTTTTTATCAAAACCAGTGTAAAGCAGTGTCCCTTTCACACATCACTATCTTCTTCAACCACTATTTTCCTCCCTCTATCACTGCTGGAAAGGCAGATTGTGGCCTTTCCTAGATATCAGGAAAAGGTTTTTCACCAAGAGAGTGGTCAGTCCCTTCAAAGTTGAATATTCTATGATTGTCTTTTACTAACAAAATAATACACAAAATTTACAGAAGGGATCAGATGTTCAGCAGTACCATGATAGCGTTCAGCTGTGCAGACTACTTACTTCTCCTGTGCTATGGCCAGGACCTGCCTTCTGCAGTCACTTCTGCAGTGCTCTCTTTCAGACTCTTTAGCACTAGAATCCCAGTGCACCTTGAAATTATTGGAAAGCTCATCTGATTCTTCTGTATTTCTGGGGCTGGTAACAGGTTCTTGTTTGTACCAAGCAAAAATGTGAAGGAAACAGCACTGTGTTGTTGTAGTTCTTTTGATGACAGAGCATCTGGCAATTTGGAAAAAACCTTGTGATACCCAGGGCCACCACAGAGGATGGAGATGTTCCATCCCAAAAGATTTACATGACAGCCTCAGCAGCCGTGGAAACCTTCCTTCTGTGAAAAGCTGAGAGACACAAGGAACTCTAGCTCTCACAAGATGATTAATATAATTTTGTATTTAAATAATAAACCAAGAGAGATTGAATGTAAAATAGGTAACTAGTAGTGTGGTTAGAGTATGATTTCTGCATTTATTATGAGGGAGCAGCATTCAGAAACCATCACAAGGGTCATGGCCCCATTTTGAAAGTTAATTCTGAAAACTGCTGTTCTTAAAGGACAAATTGAGCTGATGATCCTTTCCTTGTAATATCAGTGATTCGCTGGAAGGACTAAGAACAGCATTTGGTTTTCCATGTGTCCAATTTCCAAGTTACTGAGAATTATCACCCTGCATTTACTTCCTGTCCTAACTCTAGAGATGGGGTCACATGTGAGATGTCCTTCCTACATGATAGAAAACACCAGTGGTATCTCTGGTACCACTACATTGTACCTGCTGGGAAAGTGACTTTTCCAGTGCCCAATGCAGTAACATATTTAACCACTACATATATCTTCCAATCTATCAAGTGCAAACTTCAATACCAACTTAATTTAGAATTTAGAATAACCACTTCCACGAGCTCCAGCCCTCAGTGTATTCCCCAAGCAGCCATCAGCACTTACAGGCTGCCTGTGCTGCTTCACAGCATTCCCATCCAGAGCGCCTCTGCTTCAGGAGATGCACTCTAGGGACTGTTAAGGCCCTGATGCTTCTAATAGCTCTAGTAAAAAGCAGAAATAAGTATAAAGAAGAGAGAGAGAGAAGCATTCGGGTGCATTGAGCATTCAGGCAGGTACTCAGCTGCCTATGTGGAAATAGCGTGGAGAGGGAAGCTCAGCTCCTTGTCACAGAATATCTGCTGCCCAGCAAATGGCACAAAAGCAGGCACTCACCTTCCTCTGTCACACGGTAATGTGTCAGGATGCTGGTGGGCAACGCAAGAGAAGGGGATGTAGGGGTGCCCAGTGCTGGACTGACACCTCTTTCAGCAGCACGGGGTCTGCAGTCCCCAGCACAAGCAGTGCCCTTTACTGGGCAATTCTTCATTCTGTGGGAACAGGAAAAATGGGGAAACTTTGCTTTTGGGTGGCCTCTGGAGATAATTTATCTTTGCTCACAACGTCAGTAGATCTGCTTTACGGGACATGTGTTTTATAACTGGCACCCCAGAGAGGAGACCATCAGGCAGAGCTGATAACATGCCATTTGGAGAAGCTTGTTTAGCATTTACGAGGGCGAGGACTGTATTAGTGCCTAGATCTCACCCCTTTCCATTATCCCCTCACAGCAGCACAACAGGGAGAATAGCACAAAAGCAGTGAAATGAACAACATTATCAAAATATTATGATTCACCACACTAGTGAATTGAATCCCAGTTTGGGCTAAGTTTCACAATTTTTTCTATTTTTCACGTAGACTTTTAGTTGATTTATTTCAACAACAGTCTCAGGTGGGTTTTACTGAGGTTCACTCACCAGCAGACGTGGGATTGCTGTTCTCACACCTTGGCCACTTGCGCTCCTCCTGGCCATCAGCCCGGCATAAGTACTGCAGGGGGAATTCCTACACAGACTCACATTCCGGTCCTGTTTTGTCTATTTCCCAAATATATTCTTGAAAATATGCTTACCAGAGGGAGTATTTATAGAGGAGCTAATAAAAATACTTGAAATATGAAAGATCAACATTGCTGGTAACTTTGTGGGCTTTCAAACATGCCCCAAGCCAGCAAAATATAAGCGTGTGTTTAGAGAGCATTCAGTAAAAAGATGATTGCAAACTTACAGCAGAAGCTGGGATTAAAATCCTCCTTTGTATCTCTGAAAGGCCTGCAAAATGGCTGCACTGGGGACGGAGGTGCTATTATCATGCTTTTAAGCTTCTCAGATGCTTAAATGATATGAATTAGAAGTGTGCTTTATTTCCTGGAATATCTTGAAGGTTAGCCAGCTTTGTAGTTCTCCTTTCTAGTAACTCCAGTGAAAGCAAAGCAAATTAACGCTTCTGAAAAGCTCTGCCTTTCTGGAAACTGAAGGGCTTTCCAGCCAATGTGGCAGAGGCTGGGGCTGCTGACCATGTAGCCATGCCCCAGGCTGTGGGGATACCCTGTGGCTCTAGGGGCTCTCCTCACCTCATGGGCAGAACTTGCCTTCTTCCAGTCCAACCTGAGACTTGCCTCTGGTGACCCAGTCACCACAGGAGAGCAATGCTGGCCCTGAGCACAAGAGCAGGTGCTACAGCTACTGCCTTGATGGGGTCTGGTTGCTCAAGGCTAGCTCTGATCTGGACTCCCACTGCTGGGGATAGATATGAGAAGCCTGGGGCCTGTCCCTGTCCCTGTCCTTGCCCCTAGTTTCAAGAGGAGTTTCTAATCTTAAAGCCTCACATGAGCCCCAACAGGTGCCTCGCTGGTCCTGACCCTGCCTTGCAAAGTCTTGGCTCCACCTGGGACCTCCATGATGCACTACTTGAGGCCGCCATTGCCACAGCCACAGAGCAGGAAGGGAGAGGGACAGGAATGTTTCAGACACTGAAAAGCCCCACAGCCTGCAGAGAAGCACCCAGGATTCCTGCAAGCACCTGCTCCAAAAGTCAAAATGTTTTTTGGAAAGATGGAGATGTACTGAATTATCTCAGAGTATGGATTAGATTCACACCATGGCACAGACAGCAGAGCTGTAGGGCGCTGTGAGGAGAGGCCGGGGCAGCCCCAGGCCGGTCACAGCCAGTGCCAGACGGCTCCAGCAGCCCCACCATAGGGCCCAGCAGCAGTGCTGGGAGCACCTCAGGGAAAAAGGATTTCAAAAGGGGCAACATGGTGCCAGCCGTGAGGGGGGAATCGTGAGAAACAGCCCTGAGGTCAGGGCAGAAGGGGCTCCAGGCCTGGGGCTCCTGTAGCCTGAGGTGAGCCCATGCTGGAGCAGGGGAAGGAGGGCAGAGAGGAGCTGTCCCAGGCTTACCACAGCCCTGATCCTCATCCTCCTGCTCTGCTTGGGGTACAGGGGAGGGAAAGGAGCTGGCAGTGAAGTTGAGCCTGGGAAGAAATGGTCACCCCCTTTCTTTTAAGGGTGCTTAAGATTTTGTTTGTGTTTCTTACCATCCAACTATTACTTTAATGGCAATAAAGTATTTTAATTTTCCCCTTGTCAAGTCTGTTCTGCTCACAACAGTAACCAACCTCCCTGTCTTTATCTCAACCCCTGAACCGTTTCCCCTTGATTTCTCTTGCCATCTTGTTGAGGAGCAGGAACATGAAGTGTCTGGTACTACAACAGGGAAACACCTACTGTGATGTTCCCCAAAATAGCAGGGAACATTGCTGTGGAGAGCAAGGTGACTTCTGATTAGATGGAGGAGCTCTATTAGCTGCAGAGCAGCTCCCAGACGGCAAAGCAATACTTTCACATAGGAAATAGCAGTGGCCCAGCCACATACAAGCTGCAGGGAATTCCCTATGAGCTGAAGCAGGAGCATGAACTGTGGTACAGCAGCGTCTCCAAACCTCAGAGTCCTTCTCCCCTCCAGAGTGCAGACAGCAGTGTTCAGCCCTGTATTTGTTTATGCTGGTGGTTAAACACGACTCGCAGATCTGAAGGAGGTGATTTTAGTCAGCAGACCACGACAAATCATGTGTTTTCACTGACAATTTAAAGCACTTACACTCTTCAATTCTTATCCAAACAGAAATGAAGTTTAGTCCCAGTAGGAGTAACGTGCATTTACATCTCTAGACTACGTCCTTATATGTTTTTAATATCAAAAAGGCCCATATTTTTCTGATAACCATATTGTATCTTTGAGGTATTTTTCTTGTCGTGCCATATTGCGATGAATCACACAGTGCCATGTCCATTACCTTAGGGAAGCAGACATAAAACAAATGTTGCTCAAAAAAAAGGAGAAATGAAACATTTATAAAACTACATATTAGATATACTTTGTTCCAGCATTGCTAATATGAAGGTGCTGTTTTCCATTGGATACAGACTTTGCAGTCTGCAGGCATCTGTCTCAGCACCTTAAAACATGACTTCCTTATAGACTAACTCTCAAGTTCCAGATGGATTTCTTTTAAGCTCAGGTTTTGAGAACCTGGGCTTTAAAACCATAAGGGAAAATATATTATCTTACAATATCAATAGGCGAATCAGGCTGGAAAACTTCTCCTTAGGGATCTGAAAGCCATTATACTATGTTTGTGGTCCATAATAATAAAAAAAATATATATACATATTTTTAGAATAAATCAAAATCATAAGCACTTTTCAGTTCTGTTAAGGTGAGTGAGGGTTTCAGGTGGCTGAATCCAATGGTTTGAGAGTTCAACAATAAATCATAGAGATAAGACAAAAAGCACCCTCCTATCCTTGCATTCCTAATACGTAATCAGCTGCTTGGGAAAGTTAAATGGCACTTTAAAAGACAAAAAAATAATGCACCACTTATCTTCTTACTTTTAAAGTTAATACAAAAAGGCAGATACACAATCTCTCTGTTGCTTTCAAAGGAATATTTATCTTTTTCTTGGGCAAATGTGAGCAGGCAGGAATTGACTGCAGGTTGTGTGTGACACAGCTTATAGTGGTTACACATTATTTCTGCAAGGCAGAGTAGCTTCAGGATGTAAGTATAGACCTCACAAAGGAAAGTATAATCTTTTGTCCCCAAAGGAGACAAGACATCTACCATTGCATAGGGGAAAGTCTCACTGTCAGTCTTGGCACTTTGCATTAAAATAATAGCCAAGATTGTTAGATTGTTAGGTTGCTTTCCCACTATGTAGATGTGAAAACTAAGTTTGGGCATACTGTTGCACCGCAGAGCTAAAGAAAAGTCAATTTTGAACATACCAACATTGTGTGTTTTTTTTGTGGACCTTTTTATTTATTTATTTATTTTCTAAGCTTTTTGTTGCTGCTGCAGTGCTTTCCTTGTTCTCTCCCCTACAGTTCTGCTCTTGCTTTTCATCTCCCCTCCCTTTTGATCCTCTCTCTTCTTCTGCCTTTATATGTTCTCTTCACACTCCTCCTCCTCTTTCCACCACTATCTCAATTTATTTCTCCTGCTAGATCTTCTTTTTATTGTCAGGGTTTTTCTTACTTTCTCCAGAAATGCTTGATTCCTCTAGTGCTGACAGGGCTCCCTGTTGTCTCAGGGCAAGAGGAGCTCAAAGACGGTGTTTTAGATTGCAGAGGAAGGCTGCCAGGAGTGAAACTCTCCTCCAGAAGAAGCAGAATGAGCAACAGAAAGTCTGAGGAGGGGATAACATATACACATGCCATGCGTGGCACTTGTCTACTCCTGGAGCAGCCTTAAAAGCATTCTTGCTGTTAGCAATGCTTAGCCTGGGGCTTCCTGCTATCACAGCTGCAGTAACCAGAAAGAATAAAAAAAAAAAAAAAAAAAAGGAGGCAAGTTAGTGATGCTCAGACACTAAGAAATACAGAATACACGAGGAAATATGATAGGGTGATAATGTTGCCAAGTTTTTCAAGCAATTCTATTCTGCAAACAAATGGCATCACCTGTAAAGTGAATGGGAGGCACTAGCTACAAGTAATGAGCTCTCTTGCAACGGGATTACAACGTGACTGCTACTCCTCTCCTTGTAAGCTATGCAAAATCCCAACTTCAGTTCTACAAGAATGTCAATATTTTGACATTTGTTTTCTTAAATTAATAATAAAAATTGAAGCAATCAGCATAATCTAGAGGCTTTCTGAACAACTTTAAGCTTGATAATGTGGAAATTACACATTTCCTTCCAAGGCCCCATTGAGCCATTGATATTCTTCTCAGCCAGAGGACAGTCAGTGATTTTGCAGGACCTCTTGCCACCTCTCTGTGACTGCCCCAAAGCACTCCATGCAGTTCAGAAAAAGAGTTTGTCCTGCTGAAAGCTAATGAGTATAGTTTTAAAAGTTTATGCTAATATTTTAGCCTGCTGGAGAATAAAAAGAATGAAGTGTTCCTTTCAATCTCCATTTCCATTCATATCCCCTCCAGGTTAGGTGGATGAAAACACATATATAAGCAACAACAACAAAAGTTCTTTAGCTCTATGAAGCAGATGAAGTATTTCTATTCAAGACAAATTTTCTGTATGGAAAAAAATCTGGAAATTCCTGGGAAAATTTGAGACACTACTAGGGCCAGAGTCCAAAAGTCTAAAATAAACCTTTACAGTTGGAAAGGCAAATCCAAACATGTCCTTTCTGTTCTGGATAAGATATACACTCCTTTAAGCCTATTTTTTCCAGGAGCTGTGAAGATGTAGTATCTAAAAAGCAAGAAAAACATTTCACCAACCAACTCTGATAACAAGAAAATGAAAGAAGAAAAAAAAAAATACAATCTTGATGCTAACATTGCTCAATGAACTAACTAATGGAGGATATTCAACTACAATCAAAACAAACATGGTATAAAAGTCATACGTATGATGTAAAAGACAAAAGCGTCTCTCGTCCCCCTGGGGATAATGAACCCAAAGTAACTTTTCCTCCTGTTATTCTTACCATTACTTCCAGAAAGCTCAGATCCAGTGCCCACAGAATTAAAAATGTTCAAAACCTCAGGGAATTGTCATGATACACTGGGGCTGATTTACATGTAGACAAAATCCCTTTATAGCAACTTTAAAGATATGTTTTTTTGCACTGCAAAAACACTTTAAAGTAGCCTTTGCATGAATTGGTTTCAGCACTGTGGTCTTTAATTGATTAAGATGCTAGAGGGTCTGAAAAAAGAATGGTTGTACTGTAAAAAGCACAGCTCCTTCAAGGTGTTAAAACATAATGATTTTTTTTTCCACTTGTTCATTCAGGGCATCTTTTGTAAAGCCCTCCTCAGCTCCACTGCAGAGATAAATGGAGCTGGAAGAGAAAAACACTTTAAGCTACTTAATTGTTTCTTCCTTTGAACATCAAGCCCAATTATTAGATATTTTTTCCCAAAACTAAGTGACTATCTCTTTTTTCATGGTTCTGAACCAGAGGATAGGATTCCTGACTGAATTTATTGTAAACTGGTACATATTTGGTGGTGATTCCCTACTCACCACGTGAGTACATTGTCACTAGCAGTCACACCAGGTTCCCCATTCCTCCAAATTTATGGAAGTTCAAGTTAATCTTTTTGAATGTGAAAGTCCCTCAATAAATCCTTTCACTCGTCCCCTCTCAAGCAAGGCCTTGTAATACAGTAGCCTCGGTCTCGGGTTTTCATGCCCCTGGTAAGAGGCAAAAAAACAAAAAAAAAAGAGAAAGGAAACATGCACTTAAGGGGGAGATAAAATAAGAAGGGGGAAAAATGAACTGACAGACTGCAGAAGAATAAGATGTGGCAGTAATGACCAGAAGGTAAAAATCCATTCCCTCCAGTGTTTTTCATTTAAAATTTCACTCTCCTGATTAAAACTTTGTAAATAGTAATTATTATTACAACAATATTCATAAACAGATGTTTTTAAAAATGCAAGTGACTTCACAATTTAGAAAATACATTTACATGCCACAGGGAATTTAATCTTGGAAAATACAAATACGCCAGAACCCATTTCCAACATAATATAGTAAATCAGTACTGGAAGCAGTGCTTTTTTCTCCTCTCTCTCTCTACTTATTAAATATGCTAATGGAGATCAAAACCTATTATTTACTGAAGACTATTTCTTTTGTATTGCATTTGTATTCATAAGAACCTATAGAGTATGTTTAATTTGAAGTCATTTTATTAACGTAATATAAAACTGATGCAGAATTATATGAACAAAAATAAAAATAGTTTCTATTAATATCTACATGCAAGTATCTACAAATAATTCAAAAGGTACATTTTGCGTTTGTTTGTTTGTTTCTTCCCACCCCCTGGAAAGGAAACATTTGTTTAAATCAGATGCACTTCTGGTAAAAAGTGTCATTTGTTCATGAAATACAACATGAACTATTGATTCTGTGAGGGTTACCGGGTGTGGATTCTCTTCTATTTCATATCATGAGATACTACTAGAAATGATGAAATACCATAGATTCTAAAATGAGTATGGTCACTTAATTTTAAAGCAAAGCAATTACTGTTCTATTACCAGGTATTCTGAATCAATATCTTGTCTTGCAACTGGCACTCACATCCAAAATAAATCTATAATATTACAAGTAATCAGAAGTAAATAGCAACAGAGCAGAACAGATATTCAACAGGAGTCCTTGGGTATAGTTTTTGTAGGTTATAGACTCAGCTAGGCCAGCATTGAAAATATAGGTTGCTTATTGGTCTTCCAAGCATCTCAAAATATCAGACTTGCCCAAGGATATACAGAATTGATGGAGCTTCTGGAAATAATAAATTATATTTCATCACACAAAGAGGTAATTCATACTTTATTTTCAACAGCTCGAGTTAGTCCCTTTGACATCAAAGAAACTAATAAAGCACAAAAAGTGTGTTGGATTTGACCTGAAAGACTCACACATGCTTTTATATACAAGGTAAAATTTTATTGGTAATGGTAAGCCTCATAGCTGAGTTTTTGACTGCTTATTTTGTTCTTGATTTTTCTTCCTGCCTCTACATGTTGAATAAACACCATATTGCTCTCATTGCTCGCTGATTAGAAAAAAAAAACCTCTCTCCCTCTCAGAAGGAAAAATAACAGGATCCCAGTGTTTTCTTTTAGTAAAAACTAAGATAATTAAGATACATAATTAACAATTAGAAAAAAAAAAAGAAAAAAAAAGGGTAGATGAGAAGACTGCTACCTTTTCCCCAGCTGAAGAATTTTTTAATGCTATACTTTTTGTTTGGTTGTTTTTTTTTAATTGGTGCTTTATACATTAGCACTTATAAAGTTCAAACATCTGATTTTTTTAAAAAATACTTCAAAATAATACAGGGCTACACATCTCAAAACCCTGCATCATAACCTCTACTAAATTAAACCTCCTCTGGCCCTCTGAACCCTTGCAGCAGGCAAATGCCATCTCCCCCACAGGAGCTGAAGCATGGCTACCAGATGTAAGGATGCTTCGCTCCACTCCCATGGCAGGAGGGCACATCAAGGGGTGCCACGCTGCATTAATCACTAGGCAATGCGGTCACATAACACCCAAGGAAACAGGCTTCTTTATTGGAATTTGGAACTGGAGGGAGCAACATTACAGCCTGGGTTTACTGGGGAAAGCCTGTGCTGTGTGCATTCAGAGCAACGCCCACTGAGGAAGTGCGTCCAGTTCCTGCTCATTCTCCTGCATGACACAACCAAGATTACAGAAACAGAGCACTGTGAATTTTATTTATTCCTCCACAACAACTTTTCCTATTCTAGTCATGTAAGCACACAGAAAACAAGAAGAAAGGCGTATGTATCACCAAGGATCTAACCAGGAGCCGACCCACATTTACAAGGTGTGTGCTGCTATTTCCACATCTCTACATAGGCCATCTCCCTGTTAATTCAAATAAAAGAGAGGTCATGGCTAGACAGTCTGTGTTATTGCACTCAAAACAGGTGGACAGTAGGCAGAAGGGGAAGGACTTTGCTCAGACAGTGTAAGAGTTGCTCATAGGTATGTTCCCACCAAGCAAATATGCGTATAGGGGGGGTTCAGTTTGCAACTGGCCAATTTGAACATACTTTAAGATTCTGATCAGTCTGGCTTGGTTCAGGTGTTTGCTCCTTTTCTCTGTCTCTAATTTAGCAGATGGCCAAAATGCAGGAAGTTCTGCAGGGTATGAAGAGTGATGGTAGGGAAGTTGGCATTATACTATGCTGCAACTTAAATCTACGATTAAGGCTATGTAAATAGTGCTCAAACGCTGAAAGATATGGCTTAAAAAAGCAAACTGAACTGATCTTTCATACTTGAGATACAAGGTGATTCTGAATATTTGCAATTTAATCAGGGAAGCAGTAAAGAAAAAAAGATGAGGCCAGACTTTCTAATGTTCATCCAAGAGAGGAACCATCTCGTCAGGTACCTGTAATAGCATACATATAGAGGACATAAGCAGAAATTAAAGGGGTTTGTTTCAGATAAATGCTCATTCTTCCTTCCATCCCTACTGAAATCCATTCTGTGACTCTTGTCCTGAGGCCACAATTTCCCTCCAGCTGGAGAAAGGTACCTTCTTACTTGGAGGAACTAATTCATCCAGAAAGTAAGGCACAATCTCTATTTATTAATAATCACCTTAGCCACAGTCACACAGTCCAAATGCTCCTTTAGCATCTCCCTCCCTCCCTGACCACAATTCAGCCTCCTAGGCTGATTTCCTCTGTCTCCATACAACCCGCTTCTGCATGTTTGCAGCATGTGCAGGGCATTTGTCTCCAACATGAGGAAAGCTGGCTTTCCTCTTTTAAATCCAGCCCCTGGGGACAGGCAGCAGACTTTTTTTTTTTTTAGTAAATAATAAAACAACAACAAAACCCACAAGCATATTCTTGGGGATGACTCTAGTTTACATTCAACACTTAGTATTGCATGTTATTTACTGATGCTATGTAACACCACATACCCATTACCTCCAAAATGAAAAAAAAAAAAAATGGCATGGTCACAGCTCATGGTGATACCTCCCGCATTCAGCGCTTTAAAAAGAAGCTTATCACACCATATGGGATTTTAATTCCGAAGTTTGTCACTGAGGCTGCCCGAAGAGTGACTTTCCAAACAGTATTTTGACAGCACTGTTCTAGACAGTGTCTGAAGCAAGATTATAGTGTGTACCCAAGTTGTCAGCAAGTACTAAATCAGTCTTCCAGCATTTTTAAATGTATGACATTGTGCTCAGGTCCATCTATCTTTCTGGAATTCCTAGTCAGAGGGAACAAAGCCATTCCCTCCTATCGGAATTCTAGGAGGACATCAGAGAACTGTGGGCCACCAAGAGAAAACAACATCTTCCTGATGGTAGCCTCTTTCTGATGCAGTCACAGGTTAACTCACCTCTTGAATATTGTAGGAAGTAAAAAATGGAGCTGAAAACTGCATTTCTAGGAAGATTCAAATGCTAGCACATGAATATTAGCAGTGCTGGTGTCCACAGGGATTTTAAAGAGTGGTTTTGAAACAATCTGTGCATCCATAAATACCACATTTTTCAACAAGCACAGGAAGTCTGCAAAGCTTTTTGTGCAAAAAGCAAGGTTAAAACTCATTAGAGCTCACATCAGGCATTTGATAGGCTTTACAAGCTGCCTTACTGTCTTAAAGTGAAAAATAACCGGTAGAAATTGGTTTATATTTTTAAGTGTCCTGGATTTTCCTTCTAGCCAGAAAGTTAAATTGCCCCACACCAGACCTATATTCCCCCGGTAATTCTCCTCCCATTGTTTTAAAAGTATGAGTTTTGACAAGGGTCATAAAGATTGCCATTAAACTCTGCCCTTGAGGGCTGCAGTGGAGTGCTGGGGAGAAGGTAAAAATAGCGAGCCATACTTGCCTCCACGTTAGAGGGCAGAAGAAATGATGATGATTTCCATCTCGAGATCAGGTTTCACACTGGGATCACTTAAACATGCTTTGTAACTAGTCCTGATCACCAGGACCTCATCTCCCAAGGGCTCCTCTGGACAGTATTTGCCTGGGATGGAGGAGGGAGGGAATTTTCACCACTGCAATCCTCCCTGCTAAGGAGAGCCAGACTTGTGGATGTTTAAGGGATATGCATCCTCCCAAAGTTTTCTAAGGGACAGGTTGTTAGGGAGGGCAAATTTATTTCTAACAAGTTAAACTGTTGGTGGATAGGTGCTGATCTAGGGGGGTTTAATGTTTCTTAAATAAACCAGGAAAATAAATGACTGCATAGTAAATAGTAAGTAAGCCTCAAGCTGCAGTGTATGAATAGTGAACACCTAGTGCAAAAATTTTTATTTAAAATACTAAAAAAAAAATCAAGTGCATTGTATTTTTAAGGTCTTAGATTATTGTTTCATATTAAGTGGAATTTACCACTTGGTTGTGAACTGCACTGCAGAGAAGAGGTGGTGCAGAGTGCAGCTGAAAGCTCCCAGCTCCCGGAGCGTTTGGGAGATCAAAGGAGCTGACTGAGGACATTTTGTACTTCTGCAGTTTAGGCACCTCAAAATAAAAGCACGGTGGAGGAAATTCTGCTTTTTGCAGGTATATTAGTGTGACAGGCATCCAGAATAAGGCAGAGTAACTGGGAGTGTAAGGGAAGAAGATGCAACCAAGAAGAAGAGGAGCACAGACGGGGTTCTGGTGCTTGCTATTTTAAAATCTGACTCAACGCTCTCATGACCTCTTTGGCAAGGAGAGCTTAATGCTGAGGCTCCAGGCAAAGTTACAACTGAAAATTTAAAGTAAATAGGATACAAACCAAACTCAACAATGTTCCTGCTATGATGAAAAAAATAGAAGGAATACAAACATGCCTGTGTATAAAGTATGCTATCTCTATAAACATGGGGAGAAAGACCCCAAAGACCAAGCCATGCAATAGACGTTTTGCTGCAGCAAAATCCTAAAGCGGGGAGCATTGGGAAGGGCTCTAGTTAATTTTATTTTGGAATTCAAGGAACTAATCTATATGATGAATCGTATAACACCACAGGGTCTCATTACCACAGGATAACCCTATCCCCTATTGCTTATTATTGAATAAATAAGGGCAGTCAATCAATCCTCTTTTTATTTATGTAATTAATGCAAAACTTACAGGATTAGCACCACATTTTGGTAGATTTTATTACCTTTGGGAAGGATAAAAGTAACAACCCCTGTGAACTGTCAGTGATTATTGCAGTTTTTGGAGAAAACTAAGACTCACAGAACCTTTTTGGCATTACAACCCACTGATTGTTTAACACACCAGGTAAAATGAGCAAAACTGAGCACAGCAAAACAGGATTCATGAACTAGATGGCCCTAAACAGAACGCTCCTCCACAGGAACTGCAGAGCTCTTAAGTAGCACAAACCTGGCTGAACGGGAACATTGGGAAGGGCTGGAGGAACTGTTGGATTTTGAGATGCCCAGGATCCCAACAGGCATGCAGAGGTTGGAAGCAGTCCCAACACTCCTACAGACATATTAGCAGGAGAAAAAAGTACAATTTCCTCGTCCTTATACTGCCTCAACTCTTCTAACCTGACTGAAGAGAAGACCTCAACACCTGCCTTCTCCTCTCTCCTTCCAATCTCTTATTGCACAGCTCTTCCCATTATAGCAAAGTCATAGGTTGGCTCCCACCTAAAGAAATATTTTGCAAAGGAGGAAAAATTGCGAGATTAAAGCCTGTGAACTAAAATTCCCAGTGTATGCAGACCCAGATTAAATTTTCTGTTTTAATTTTAAGAGCTGTCAATAAAACTACAAAAGAAAAATAATGTATACAGAATGAAGTTAAAGAGAAGAAAACAATAAAAACATTATTGGTAAAGCAAAGCCAAAACATTAATAAAACATTTACAGCTCCTCTGTAACTTTTTAGTTCTTTTATCTGGTTTGGCACATGAAAAAAATCCTTGAATTTTAATTTGGAAACTGACTAATTTTTCCTTATTCAGTAGTGTCAGTACACAAACCTGCTTGTACAGTTTACATTGTACTTTGTAAAACTTTAAATTTGTTTCAAGGGAACTGTGGATGTGATCTAAATAATTAAGCAAGAGAATTATGTTAAATATTTAGAAAACATGTATTGACATTTTCATATTTTGCTGTACCGCCCTATTAAAATTTATGGTAAGAAATATTCTGTTACACTTCTGAGACACTAAGCACTAAATAATCCCATGGGGAGAGGAGAGGAGGGAATTTAAGTACTTCCTTGTAGCTGGGCTGTCTCCAGAGTTTTCAAGTAAACAATACTACAATCCCATTTTCATTCAAAACAGTTAACACTGATTAGATGCAATGAAAATCATTTTGTCTAAAAAACAGCCATCTACCCAGACTTCATGAGTCCACAAATGTAGAGAATTCAACATAGATACAGCAGCAACTGCTGTTCTGTCTATATGTTCCATCTCTTTTCTTCTACACTTGGGTAGAAATTAAGAGCTGTACAATTTTGATTCATCCTATGCTCAGACGTTGCTTCACCTGAAGCACGTGGGTACGAGGAGGAAAAAAAAAAAGTCAGGATAGCTAAGAAGTGAGGGAGGGGCAGGTCCAAGAAAGGGGAAGCTCGGTACTATTTCATGGAAGTAGTAGTAAAGAACGAGGAAACCTCCAAAGTTACTTATGGCAGAGAAGTGAGCTCTTATTTACCCAGGTAACTATTGCATTAACCTCAATTACCATCACCGGTCAGATGAAGACAAAGTCACTTCTGGCCTCTTCAGATTAACTGTGGAAGCACAGCAGATACTTGTCTTAAGTTTTCTGATTTACTTTAGAGACAGAATCTTTCAACTATCTAATATAAAGTAACCCAAAGCCAGAGCAATCACTACCAGTGGAAGTCTACCATCAAAAGCACTCAGATGGTGGGGCCTTAATGACAGCCTGAGAATTCTGAAATTATTTCTTAAAAGTTTATGTTCATACTGTTTCCTTGACAATTTTCTGTTTGGCTAGTAATAGAACTGACTCATTTTCTTAATTACTTCTGTGACTCATTTGCCAAAAAAAAAATTGCAAGAGACGCTGCTTCAAGATGACAAGCATCTCAAGATGCCTGAAAATGTGTTTTGCAACACTGACAAGTGAGATTAAACAATAGGTTGTGTCAAACAGTACTAAACAGGTTTGGGAGGGTCACTTTTTGACTTTCAGTTTCTGACATTTTATCTCAAATTGCTCATTTTTTTCTTGTTTGCACTCCGCTGTCACTAGAACGCTATGAAATGTGTCTTTCTTTTTGACTACAGCAATTTTATTTCATTATTTCCCATTCTGCAGCTATTTCAACCACATTGCCTGTACCATAGTTCCTATAGAGCATCCAGCTAAATTCCAGGCATCACAAGATCACTTATAATTTTATATAACAGAGTCAATTCAATGACAGGGTGAGAAGGGACAATTCAGATTCACCAGCCTTTGCAGACCAGAATGTCCATTTCATATCTGTATTGGGTGAACCTTGGCTTCTAACTCACCCTCAAACCTGTCTGAATCATGCTATTTTAAATCAGTAAATAAAATATAAAAAATTCAGAATTTAATGCACATTAACTGTCATTATCCATAAGTCACACGACAGTGTTTATGTTCCCAAATTAGCAACTGTGCAGGCCCTTCCAAAACAACAACAATACAGATGTCACAGGGACACCTCTGTGACCCAAAAAGCAGACATCTGTAACTTCAGGCACTGCACAGTCAGAGGAGTTAACAGTTCTTTTCATAAAGGGCTTAAAATTAAAGACAAAATTCAAATATAAAGAGCACTGAATGAACAAGGGTTGCTTGGATATCTTTCTGTTAGGATATTAAGTTGCTTAAATGCACACAGAAACACACTATACCACACTATACAGTGCTCTTACAGATACTGCCACAAAAATGTTGCTAATTCACATAACCTTGATTTTTCTGGAAGCGTTAATCATTTGAAACTCAGTCACAAAAGTGCTAGAGGAATACAGAAGCAGAAATGACAGAAGGTTAGCAACTTTTTTTTGTTGTTGTTTATTTCAGCACACATGCCAAAGGTTATTTTGCTGTATTTTCTCACCTGCAATAGCAAATATCTAAAAGAACTTGAGAAAGAGAGGTCTTAGGGAAGTTGTAACTAAAATCACATGGTGAGGGGTGTAGAGAGCTTTATGGAGATGACACAGACTCCAAAGATGGATAAGGCTTAAATTTTAGGATTCCACCAAAATGGTTAAGAACTTTTTTTTTTTTATAGGCGCATTGAAAAATTAATCAAGTTGTAGTCTCTCTTTCTACAGAATAAGATTAAACAACAACAGCTCTTTAGACTTTTTTTGTTGTTGTTGTTTAATACATGTGTTCTGTCTTCATGTCTGCAGCCCAGGTTTAGGAAGGCTGCAGTTCCTCTTTGAAGCTGATGTTTCCCTGAGAACAAGCTGAGCTATGCTGCCCCTGCTGGGCCCCCAAAGCCATCCTCACATGTTCATTTCACCCATCTTCAAAGCCCATGTGAAGAGATATTAGGTGCAGGATCCAGTCCAGCTTCAGCACCCACATGAGGGTGTCAGAGCTGTTGGAAGGGAGTAACTGAGCACAAGCTGTCACAGCAGGACACCATCCAGAAACATTTTTCATTAGCAGATGAGCCTTATCCATCTCTAGAGCCTCAGTCTCATCTCCACAGAGCTCCCTACACCCCTCACAATGGGACTTTATCTTCAACTGCCCTACCTTCTCTCTTCCTCCAGCTTCTACAACAGTCTTTTTCCCCTAGAGAGTCCTTATGCAGGGCTACCTCCCTGTGCCACCTCACAAAGCTATGAACCCACCTGAGATCAAAGTCTGCTACCCAAGCCAAGAAAACACTTTTTTTTCCTCAGCACAACCTACAAAACCAAGAAATCTGATGTTTTAAACACTAGTCTCATTTTTTTCTCTTAGTTATACTGATTCTATAGATAAATAACAGAATCACACAGAATTTCTAGGTTGGAAGAGACCTCAAGATCATCAAGTCCAACCTCTGACCTAACGCTAACAGTCCCCACTAAACCATATCCCTAAGCTCTACATCTAAACGTCTTTTGAAGAATTCCAGGGATGGTGACTCCACCACTTCCCTGGGCAGCCTATTCCAATGCCTCACCACACTTTCAGTAAAGAAGTTCTTCCTAACATCCAACCTAAAACTCCCCTGGCTCAACTTAAGCCCATTCCCCCTCATCCTGTCACCAGGCACGTGGGAGAACAGACCAACCCCCACCTCTCTACAGCCTCCCTTGAGGTACCTATAGAGAGCGATAAGGTCGCCCCTGAGCCTCCTCTTCTCCAGGCTGAACAAGCCTAGCTCCCTCAGCCGCTCCTTGTAGGACTTGTTCTCCAGGCCCCTCACCAGCTTCATCGCCCTTCTCTGGACCCGCTCAAGCACCTCCATGTCCTTCTTGTAGCGAGGGGCCCAAAACTGAACACAGTACTCGAGGTGCAACCTCACCAGAGCCGAGTACAGGGGGACGATCACCTCCCTAGCCCTGCTGGTCACACTGTTCCTGATACAAGCCAGGATGCTGTTGGCCTTCTTGGCCACCTGAGCACACTGCTGGCTCATATTCAGCTGACTATCCACCATCAAGCATATATATGGGCATTTATTGCACAGAGAAAGAAAACTCCAAAAAAACTGTGCCAAAGGTAACAGCTCCAGGCACGTACCATTATACACATAACACTAGAACACACTTCTGGACATATTGACATTCCCCTCACAGTACAAGTCACATCAAATAAAAAAATCCCCTCATACACTCCTGTACCCCCTGCACATCAGCCCCCTGCACAGCAGCTCCCCTTCCCAGTTCGCTCCCATACAAGTCCCACCCTACAGCATTGCATCTCAACAACCCAAATACCAAAACGGACAATAGCAGGTAGGAGGAAGAAAAAGCACTTCAAGAAACCACAAAAAAAAAAAAACCCTTAAGACTGCATAGCCTTTAATCATCACCAAGTCCCTGTGCATACACTAGTGTGAGCAACACCCCCTTCCCCCCCCCCCAAACTGCTGTGCCATTAATTCCTACTATCACACCTACCTGCCTTACCATTAAATACCACAGCACATACTGTTAGACTACATTATCTCATTAAGAAAAATGGGCTTCTCTTACATTTATGACAATTCCTGTGATAACTGAAGAGCAGCTGAGTGCTGCTGCCCGGCTGGCTGAAGCACAGCGGCTGGGTCTATTCACACTGCTAATGAGCCTGGGATCCTGCCTCAGCTTTGCCTCTGATAAAAGTTTCAAAAAACAAGTCATTCTCACAGGTTTATTCAATGCCTGCTAATTAGCTAACCCAGTGCAATTAATCTTAGAATTAGAAACCAGTTGAGTGTTCATTGCTGTTTAATCAGATTATTAATAATACAAGCAGTCTTTTAATTATTCTTCCACAGTAGTCCTCCCTTTACACAAACATGTTTTGACTTTCAAAACACACTTATTAGGACCAAGTTATTTTCCCCCAAAGTAAAGTTAAGTAACCCTGTCAATTGCCTGCTCTGGCTAGTGACATATCTCAAATCAAATCCCACTGGATGCTCCTAAAATGTTCTGTATCTCCTGCAGACCCTTTCAGATTCACTGAAGTTTTTCTTTTTGAAAATTAAGTTCTGGTGTGCAATGCCATTACGTAATGGTATGAGCAAAAACACTCAGGCTTTCCATCCAGATTCAAATGTCTTGATGCCCCAAGGGAGAAGACAACATAGCAAATGTGCATCATCTGAATGAACTGCACTGAATAAAAAAATAAAACACAATTAGGAAAAAAAAAATCACTTTCTGTAGAAATGATCCGCCAAAATATACGCAGCAGTGGAAGCAGCATTTGGCCTGAATAATGTTTTTTTCCCTGAGGATGTGACACCAGTTGGATTAAATCTCCTTCACCTTTGCTGCAGTCAGAGGGAGGACACGGGGCATGAGGCAATCCCACAGGCAGGAACCACACCACAGAGCCTGCAGGAGGTGTCCTGCATCCCACCCCTAGCTCTGCAGTGCTCCCTGAGCCTGTGTCCTGATGACTGACAAACACTCATAAAACAGCTTACGTAAACCTGAATTAATTAGCTAATAAAACAAAGAGATCATTTGCACCTTGCTGCCTCTTCGACCAAATGCAGCAAGTTAAGTTATTAAGGACCATAAGCAGCAGCATTTACTGCATGCAACTTGCTTCCAGAGCTCTCATCCCAAAGAGTTTTTCGTCTGTACTGTTTAAATATAGATGAGTGGTTTTTCAAAAATGGTAGAATTATTCAGTTCTTTGTTATTGATAAAATACTCACAAAGGTCGCAGATGCAGCACTTTATAGATGATAAATACTCCCAAGAGGAAAATCCACTGACAAAAAAAATACCGTGACCTTTTATCCATTGCAAAATGATTTCCCAGGCAGTAACAGCCTCATTTTACTTCCTTTTTTTCCCCCTCTCCCATGAACTTCAAGGATGTCTTTTATTAGTCATTGCAGGAAAAAAAAAAAAACAACTCAGCAACACAGCAAGGAAAATTCAGCAAGAGTCTTAAAATAATTGTCATAGCAGAAAAGAAAGCAAAGCACTATTCACGAAGAAAGTAAGTGAAATAAGGATGTTCTTCACAATATTATTGCTTTACTAATTATACCACTGATGTTCTCACATTCTTTACTGTGTAGCCAAGATGTGCACCTATTCCAACGGCTTTTCTGAACTCACATTCATGCATTAATGTTCATTCATCCACATGCACCTAAAGAAAGCATATGCAGCTACATATTATTTGCATAAAAAAAAGGCAGAAAGTAATATTAAAATATTATTTTTAAGCCAAACTCAGAACTTTTAAGGCCCTAAAAGCAGGTTTTCAACTGCTAGAATTTGACAACGGGTGAAGACACTGCAGATGAGTGCTGCCAGTGCTGGTTTGTTACTCCATACCATCAGGTGTACTGTATACATGTACTGTTTATATTATTTTATAATAAAAACTCAGACATGCTCAGGAGTGCTTTACAACGTTAACAACACTGTCTTTTGAATCAAACAAGTATCATTCATAGCCTTAAATCTGACTGCAAATACTCTGAGCGGACAAAGAAAATATTTTTTATACTCATCAAAAAACCAATAAAGTTACTTAAATTAGTTTTTCTATAGATAACAAGACTACAGTGCTATGGTCTAGCATTTTAAGACACTGTTTCCCAGTATGAAACCCGGATATGTCATTAATAAAGACCTAACCCAAAGCCCAGGAAGGGTTATTCCTGTAGAAGAGCAGAAGCCCAGGCAGGTGACAGCTCCATGATCGAACCCTGCCCAGAGCTGGGATGCACAGCTCACACCACACACACTCAGGCAAGGAGAGTTGATTTGGAAGGACTTGCTCTCTTACAGATTCATTCCTGTCAACATGACAATCAACTGTCAAGTGCTTCCTAACTAGGATTCAATGGACTTGCCTAGATTTTCCCATGAAAGGTTTACCTTGATATTGTGCCCAAGCGTTAGGCAAAGCCCAAAGACTTTTTTTTCCCCCCAAGACAACATACACATGTAAAATTTCCACCAGTTTCCACCTCTCTCTCTGACAATGAATGAGAATTCAGCTCTGCTTCCTCTCTTTGCATCCTACACAACATGTGGGGTTGTATTTTTCTAACTGGTTTGAGCCCTAAGAGACTGCAGCATCACCATTTATGAACACCAAGGTGAACAGGAGCCAGCCATTTCCCTAGAGGCATTAGGTCTTGAGACAGGGCTACTCTGAATACAGTGATTTTTGCTTACTGCATTACAGTGGAAATATCTTTTAATGAATATCCTTTGGGTCCTATATTCCTGTAACAGCTTTATCTCTTTAACAGAATTAAGTGCTCAGTCTTACTGAGCAATCACATACAAATTAAGACAACCTAATAATCATTATTTTTGACTGACTGGCAAGGGTTATATGGCTGATTTATTCATTATTAGTTACAGTTTCTGTAGGTCTTCACTCTAAATTCTGGTTCCACACAGTCATTTGTAATATAAACACATTATTTAAACAAACTCAGACTCTCCTACCAAACCCTTTACTCACACATGTCAATCACATGCATTTCTTTGCTGACTGTAACAGGCCAATGTACTCGAGCCAAGGCTATATACACAAATAAAAGAATGCAGATCCAGACTTTCTTTTTCATGTTTTATTTATGCAGACTTGTGGTTATTTGATGTTTAAAGCATTGTTGAGACATTTCTCTATAGCTATTCTATTTATAACTCATTTGTATAAAGGATGATGTTACAACATCCTATTATTCCAGGAAGAGCTTCTGGGCTACTGGGAGCACTGTCACTGAAAGCAATGGATTATTTGGCTTCTCTATGTGTGAATTCCCTCCCTGTCAGTGTTCAAGTTCACTTGGAAGACATTTGTGGATTCTTCAAGCTTCACTTTTAATTCTCCACTTAAAGAACAGCAGTACAAAGCATCCACAACAAAACCTGGCAAGAAACTTGTAAATTGAACCTTAGAGAGATACGGGTCTGCAGAGAGCAGAAACAAAGCAGCTGGCTATGGCAGGGAAGTTCTTTAACTCTAATTTCTCATCTGAGTTCATCCCAGATGGCTATAATTAGATTCTTCTAGAGAGACTGTGGGGCAATATATATTGGCATAACCCCATAAAAATTAGAAGACCCTAAATATCAGGACAGAGATACAATACATCTGTCACGGAGAAAATATGCTTGGACACAGCATGGGCAGGAGCTGCTGGAGGGCTCCCCAGTCCTGAAATGCCTGCCCAGGAAGTGAGTCAGGGCCTTTCATTGCATGACTGCACCATGAACAAAAGCTCCTGGGGGAACTGGCACAGCTTGGTTTTGTCACCCACTCAAGCCATCTCCAGGCTAGGGTTAGAAATACAGCAGCTCTGAGCACGCCCCTCTAAGCTTGATGTGCCCTAGCTGTCTTGCTGCACTAATGTCTGGTCTACTGCGATTACACAAGGCTAGAAATCTCCTCTTCTTATCTGCAAAACCATCTCAATGATCAGACAGCAGCACATGTACGATCCTAGAAATCCTTACCTATTGTGGGGTGAGGTGGTATCTCAAGACATCCTGCCTTCCTCAGCTGTCACTAGGTGGAGGACCAGTGGGGAAAGTACTACAATAGCACAGAGATGATGCCACTAATGCAGCAGTGTATTTGTTATGATGGAGGAGAACATATTCTCAATGAAGTCTCAAATCTCAGTGAGATTCAGCCCAGAGTTACACTTCCACTTTTGGTGCCTACACCCAGACCTGCAGCAGGGGGATGGACAGAGTACCTGGGTCTGCTCCAGAGGGAGTGAAGGAGGCAAAAAGTGAGGTAGGAATGCTTCCAGGACAGCTAAGATCAATGCAGATGAAGCTCCTTTTCAGGGACAATTTTCTTGTCAGAAGTGCCAAGCCATAGCTCAGTATTTAATGCTCGCCTGCAGGGTCCCTGCAGCAGGTGGCACCCAACCAGCACCCTCGGGGCAGTGGTGGGGAGGGCAGAGGGGAGCAAGACTGTGAGGAAGAGCTAAGTCCAAGTTGCTCCAAGTTTGCTAATAGTTTCAATAATACATCATAGCCACAAGTAAAGCATGGCAGAAACTCAATAAAACTTAAGGGGTTTGCACAGCTTCAGTTTACCTGATTCACTTTTCTACATAACAAATTTCTGGATCCGACCTCACTGTGGTAGATGATGCTACCCCCAAACACCTCTGAACTCCTATCCACACCTACTGCCGAAATGAGGAGTGAAGTTATGAAGTTACCACTTTTTCCAAAGTACCAAGATCAGGAAAGCTGCGGACATTTGCAAGCTGAAGGTGCTTGAGCTGAAAAGATGAAGAGGGAGGAGGGCATGCTCATTATGCTCTGCAAATTATTTGGAGGCTCGTCATTAGCGCTAGCTGCAAAAGATGATCCTACTGCCAACAGCAAGTGGTCTGTATGCAAATACTCCATCCTCCCATCACAACCAGGAAGCCAAACATTTGGAGCCCTTTGCCAGGGAAGCAGTCATAATAGGCACAATCATAACAAGTTATATTATAATTGGAAGCCATGGTACAATAGCCTTAGATGAGTGATCAGTGCTTTCGAAAATGGCCAAGGAAAGGAAAGACATCTATCTCCATATACTTTATTGAAGTCTGATTCAAAGAGCAATGTTGGTGGTTTAACATAAACGTAACACATTTTTATAATCCTTATCAAACGTTCAGTCACTAGACCAGCGTAAAGCACAGCTTATTAAAATGGATAAGAAGGGGATTATGTGATTCACATTGTCAAGAAAGGAAATGTATTTAAAATACAGGGATTCTTTAATCTGTTGCTCAGAAGGCACTGCACACATTGCCAGCAGAACAATGTATGTGCATCCAACTTTTAATCACACAAGTCCTGACAAAAGGAATAGTAAAATGATTCTTCCTAGCACACAGAATAAGCTTTTAACAATATAATCCTGATTGCATGTCAAACTTTGATGATTTTGGTTTGGTGACTGACATAAGTATTTAACTACACTTTGCAACTTATAACAACGAGGCTAAGATTTCAGAGTCTAAACGCTCGTTCTAAAATTTTGCATATCTACTTGGTGCATATCTAGCATTTTCTAACAGAGTTTTATGTGCTGATCTGCGACTCAGCATGCAAATTGAACGCAAAGCTTGTCTGAGCACTCATGAGTAAAGGCTACTTTAAATTTTTCAATGAAAATGGCTCCCAAATAGAGACATCTCTGAAGAAAGCAGCCAAATATTAACTGAGACCTTATTAATGAAGCTTACAATGAAATATTTTCAGTTCACAGTTAATAATATTGAATAGGCATCATGAAAAATGTTACAGCCTCAAAAATATTACTCAAAGGTTAGCTTTATTCAGCTCTGATATCTGTAAAAAAAAAAAAAAAATATATATATATATATATATATATAGGCACAGGGAGACACTCCTTATGGAGCATTCTTCTTGTTAGCATGAAAATTAGTGTTGTATCAGATACACATGTGATGAACACCTAACACCCACTGCCAGGTGTTCAGCATGGGAGGTGATCATGCTGTCACCATCGTAATGATCTTAAGGGGAATTGTACACAGTAAACAATTTCTCTTGAAAAAAAAAAAGGAAACATATTCTGCAAAAATGTAAAGGAGGAGGATTCTCATCCTGGAAGGAGTTGAACCTGCATTGCCAAACTTCTCACCTGATGAGGCAGTGATAAAGTCTCTGGACAGTCAGATGCATGTACAGTATTACAACCTGCTCTCCAAAGAAGCTTATAAAAAGTCGACCAGATTCGCACCATAGACTTTCGCAAAGGCTTTGTTCAATAAAAGTTTTCTTGTTAATATTATCACAAATTGACTCAGTCTATGAACTGCCAGTCTCTTGTTAGACGTACCAAAACTTATAAAGTTTATTTCTGTTGCAGAAATAAAACTCAGCTTATACAAAATTCCTTACCATTTGTAACTTAGGTGCTTGTTACATACTAATAATTTATCAATGACAAACATGCTTCCCAAATCTCTTCTAACAAGTGAGGTAAAGTTACTTTACAATTGTGATGAGTTAGTAATGTACTCTGTATGTATGCACTGATAAGCAGTTAAAATGCTTAGTGATACAAGTGTATACAGGGGAAACAGCTTTACCATGAACCTATACACTCAAGTTCAGAGAAGACAGACCTGAAGAACATTATCGCTCTTAGGTTTCTCCAAAAACCCAGTACATAAACTCTGAAGACAATGCACCTGGATGTACATAGGCCGGAAGAAGTCAACAAGAAGTGTGGATACCTGAACATTTCAATATTGACTGCGACCAGATACGGGGTAAACTGGTATCATGCAGCTTGACTGCTTGTTCTAAGACAAATTTTCTCTTTAAGATGTCTTCTGCATGTAGGAATCTTTCTGGTAATTCACTGCAGCCATTAATTATTGCATGGCAGAACAGAACTGCAGGTCAGAACTTAAATTGATTTGAAGCAATTACTGACACTACCAGAGGATCCTGCAAGACAACTCAGTCAATAGTAAAACTGCCTTTTCAGACCCAGGGAGGAGACAGGTGTAATGAGTACATAGGTGCAAGATATATAAGATGTAAGTTTTGATGATATCAGGCAGCTTCCCTTGAACATTTTTCCTACAGAAAAACATGGACTTGGCTTCTCATGTATATAACTGATTTATTTCTGGTTATACAAACACACATGTACATACATACTGAGAGGCATTAGAATAATCAGACTTATTTTGGCTGTATCTTGACAGCTAACAGTTTCTACAGTCTAAAAATAATGAAAACTGGTTTATATGATTAAAAAAAAAAATAATGGGTAAGACAACCTACCAACCAAAACAGACTTCAGAGCCTGATCTGAGGAGCAGTTCTGGTTCTTCCTACACTCAGCACTGAGTTTTGACTTGGAAGCATGTTTGAAGAGAAGTTTGTATTTTCTACTTGGTATTTTGGGACAGCTTTACCAAAGCCAGAAGTGAGAATGGAAGAAAGCTGAGGATACCACCATAAAGAAAATAAGAGAACCTGAAGAGATTTTTGCACAGGGAGAGTATTGCTACTTGAACATGCCAATGCTTTCACACTGGGCCTGAAAATGATCTTGTGTCTTCAGCAGTTACATTTGCACTTAAATAATGTTTAATCACAGGATCTGTCTTATGACTGGGAGAAAATTAAAAGAGTGCTTTCAATTTACATCACTCAGGCAGGAATTAAAAAGTAAAGACAGTAATAATGAGTTCTAACAAAATTATACCTTCCTTAAAGTGAGGTTATAGCAACATCCTATCATTAGATGGTTTCAATTTTTTATTACATCCAGAAAATCAGAAAAATGCAGCGCAAGTACTGAACCTTTCTCGAGAAGAAATTTATGTCAATGGAAGTACTTAAACCATTATCAGACACAGAAACCTCACAGTTCTGCTCTGCACAAATCCAAGAGCAGAACAAACACAAGCAAGGCACTAGGTGTAGGTCTGTTGGAGTAGTTAGCTTCACACCTTCCACCATAAGTTTCCATAAACTTACAGGGAATCTATTTTTTCAGATAGTAAAGCCCAACAGAAATACAAATACCTGGAACAAATTTAACTGACATGGCTGACACTTCTGACCAGACAAGAGATCTGTAATAGTTCTAATGTACTTTGACCTTTCAGTATCCTAGGGCTGATGGAGCATGGGTCCAAATATAAATTCAAGTCTTACTCACAAGTTGTAGGCACACTGCAATTTGACCTGTAATAACTATTTCATCTTCTTTCTTTAGCATTAAAGCCAGTTTTTGTTAAGTATACTTTTAGCTCTTCCCAACAAGATACACTTCCATGACTTGAATCACTGTAGGTTAGAAAACCAAATGAAACAGCTACATTTCACGGTCTCCACAGCAAAATCACTGCTTTTGGAACATTTTACAATTCTTTTTGCATGCTACTCATCTGGAATTAGTTCTAGTTCTGCCCTGTTTCTTGCACAAAGGCAGCCAACACAAGGAATGCTGAACCAGCCAAACCTGTCTTCAATTACATCAGCTTTGCCATTTATTTAATCTTCAAGAGATTTCTCCAGGTGAAACATTAGACACCATTTTTACTTATACTGATAAAATAAACGATTGCAGGGCTATTTTATTCTTAAATATTGATTTTAAAAAGGGAATGCATGAGATCCTTGATAAGCAGACTAGAACGTCAATCATGCAATTTGCTCTGACATTGAGTGAGATACTTGAAGGATGAAAAAAGTAGTGATTTCTGAAGGTGGTAACTTGTTGATTAACACCAATGACATCACAGTGTATGAGTGAAACAGTGGCCAACCTACCTCAAATCAGTGCTGTTTTCATTGCAAGCCAAAAAGTGATGGTCACCAGTGACCAAAGCAGTACACAAGGTCCTAAGCAGGATTCCATTAAATGAATCACTTCAGCATTTACATAAAACATGGTAGCAATTTTAAAATATTATTTTAAATTGAAAATAAATATTACGATAAAGCTGGAACATTTTAATATTTCAAAAGAGGCTTTGAAAACAATTTTGGATCTGTAAAAACAGATCCAAAATAGATAGCAGTAAATCTTGAGTTTCCAAGAGTCGATACTTTTGAAGAATCAGCATACAGTTCTTAGAGTAGGTCCTCTGTAGCCTTGCTATAAATTTGATTTTGTATGTTTTATTCATTTTAAGAGGCAGTATTAACCACATAATTATTGTTGTAATTCATTCCTTATGTTGCTATGGATTAAACAGTAACTTATCTGCAGTAATTATGCAATAGGCTGTAACTAACTGATATATGAATACTGCCAGTTTGTCCCACTGTGTTTCAGTTCTGCTACATAATTGTTAATGTTCACAACAGTGCAGTAATTGAATTACAGAACATTAGCCACATGATTATTATAATCATAAACTGCTATCAAATGGAAGACTGAAATAAGGCTCCAAACACTGAAGTTACAAAGTTCATATTGAACTACCCCGCTTTTTAGAGAGACTTGTTTAATCCTTGCTGCTGTCCTGACTTTTCACCTTTAAAAGTTCAGGGCACAACCAATTGCGTACAAACTGTTTCTTTGTTCATATGCTCTGCTTGATTTTAATGCGACCATCACAGGTAGCTAAGTTGACCAAGTTTGCAATCTTGGCAAAAATGTTAAGACACTTATTTGAATTAGACTACCTTCTCAAGAAACTGAGCAGATGCCATTTGAGTTGTCAAACTGGAGACTTCCTCACAGATCTAGTGGGATTCATGTGATCCATGGTCAGCTGTCAGTACACTTTGAGCCCAATTTTGGCAGATGTACAGTTTCCATCAGAATAGGATAAGGCATTACCAAGGAAGAATTCCTCACATTCAAAGGAAGGTGTTTGAGATCCTGCAAGCAGATTCTCCTTCAAAGTTTTTCAGGTGCATGTTTTTAATTAAATCCCCATCTTCCTGACCACTGAATCAAGGAGGAGAAAAGTCTCTTGAAGCAGGACTCACTTCTTCACAGGAGACCTGTAGTGAAGATTTTCTCAGTGAAATTAAGTGTTCATTGCCTTCATTAGGCCATGCATTCATCCTTAGCTTCCCTTACTGGGACATAGAAGTCTTAGCTTTTTTTTCCCCATCGTATCAGTGTACAAAGGTAGTTATCTTCTATAGCTTCCTACATTTGCTGCAATTCAAACAAGGTCACCAAGGCCAAAGAGACTGTTAGCTCAGCTTCGGAGGGCTTCCTGGTTTCATATCAAGTGCTAATTTTGATTTTATGTCATTTTTTCTATCCAGGAAGATTCTGCCACTGAGGTTCACAACTTAAATGTGAAATTATTCTTATTAGTCATTCATTTCATGTTTTCTCTGTTTTGTGTGTGTGTGTTTTTTTTTTTTGTTTGTTTGTTTGTTTTTTAAGGTGGTCTAAATATCATGCAGCAGAAGATCATGACTGAGAGGATTGAGATAGTGTCTAAAAGGCTTCTATAGTGATTTATCCAGAATCTTTGCACTAACCAGAAAGAGATTTCAAGTCTAGACAGGCACATGCAAAGGCCATGCAATATCAGTCTGGAAAGAGCAAATGCGTAGCCTACTGGGGCTTTCTATATTTGGCACCTCCACGTTGTTCTTCCGCCTCCATACACCTTTTGTGAGCTCTTAACATGTGAAGCTGCAGATCGTTTGTGGTGAATAAAGCCCTAATAGATTACTCATTGTTAATTAAATAACCTGATTCTGTCCACTGAATCTAATGCATTAAAGTATTTAATGTTTGTTTGGTAAACTGCTTTGCTAAATGCTCCTTTGACTTTTATTGGTAATAAACATTAAGCATTTATGGTCTGTGAAAGCAGTTTCACATCTAGCTTATGCTGTTACTATTTACAGTTTGTTAATGAAACACTATTAACTTGCTTCAAACTGCAAGTTGTTTTTGTTCTACTCCTTAACTTTTATTATATAGAGTATATAGAATAAGTCAATGAAAATCACATAGGCTGTAAGCAACAACAGTACTTGTTACAAAAAAAACCTGTGCTGTCAATTCAAAACACATTTTCAACTATATAAAGCTCATACTAGTATTTTCTACTTTGATTCCTCTTATTACAAGCACACATTGCATTCATTTGCACTTGCCCACTCTCAGACTGTGCTTCCCATTAAGGGGGGACACCACTCCCACGAGTTCCTGGAAAAATGGCATTTGAGATGTGAATGTGGGAAGCTTGGCTCAGCCTGAATTAAAAACTTTTCTGTGTGAGATAATGGCTACAGCTCTCTGACATTAGTAGCTAAAATGCGTACACTTAAGAAATAGAATTTTCCCACCCCAAAAATTATGCATGTACTCCTTTCTTTAAAATAACTCAATAGAACTCTTGAAGTGCTCTTGAAATTTAGGAAAAACTGCCTGTGCGTGCAAGCCATTTGTGTTGCCACACAAAGCAAGAGATGCATTTCATCTGCCAGCGGTATAAAATATAGTTTTCTGCCACTGTATTTGTGTCCTGTCTATCCTGCACAGCAGCAAACAACCCGAGTCGGACCTCCTGCTAGAAAGGGAGGGTTGGGTTCTGTATCCAGGGAAAGAAAAAACACAGACATGGAGCTTCACAAGACAGCTGCTCTGCTTTTGCATCTGTATGAAAGGAGCTTTCTTTGAATGTTAGATGTGCATCACAACCCTTCTTATTGAATATAACTTCTAATCATCCCTTCCGTTTGCCTGCTTGTCCAGAGTTCACAGGAAGGAGCATGCTGCCCAGACATTTGTGTATTTACCTCACAACATGGATTTTTGAGGTAAAAAGAGTGGGCTGGTTTGGTTGTTCTGATACATCTGCTTCTTGTAAAAATAACATTATTGCGATGGTGCTGTTCTACCTAATGTAAATGGTAATAGGGTGATTCATTATTCTCCTTCGGAGGTATCCAATTTGTGATAAGAAAATCATGAAATAAAAATCATGAAATAAATGGGATGGCAACAGTTCCAGCTGTTGTGTGCTTAAGAATGACAGAACATCTATCAAGCAGTGACTAATTCGCAGTTTTGGAAGAGCTGACATGTAAAGCAGGCCCCAGCTAGCTGCAGGGCAGGGCCTGTGTAGCAAGTCACCCGTAGGCCTCAGGCTCAGGCCAGCACCACCACTCAGGCCAGCAGACACCAGCACTGGGCAGGTGTGAGACCTCCACTCCTACAAAGTATTTAGAAACTTGGAATTGTTTGGCCTGTCTCTTAAAATTCCTCTCCCATAGGATAAAACCAGCCCCCTGGGGCAGCTGAAGAAGCAGGCAAGGCAATGAGCATCTCCAAGGTTATGCCCGTGTCCAAATTAACTCCCTGCACTGAAGGGACAATGGGACAGATCCAAAAGAGGGGCACAGACCTAAATTAAATAGGGAGCCGCATCTTTGGGCTGCCTGGTGGGTGGCTTCACTGACATTTTAAAGCCTACAAATCCACATCACCACTGAGCCCTGCCCAAGGGTGAGCTGCAGGATATTCCCTGGGTGGTTTTATTAAGTCCTTCTTGTTTAATATTGGTTATGGTAGAGCACTGTAAGGTAACAGTGTGAAAGTGTAATTAACATACTGTTGGGATTCATTTTATCTTTGGAAAATAAACATTTGTATGTGAAAGTTTTAATCATCATCTATACAACTACAATGAGTAAGTGTTAAACACAATGTTGAGAAATTCTGACTTTTGACTTGAGTCACACGATCACAAAAAAACCACAATCCTACCCTACCCCACCACCAAAATCCAGGCAGAGGTAAGCTAAGAGATGACTAGAAGAAGCTAATCTATTCTTAACCTTGCTTCATAAGTGACAGCAAAATTAAATGGAAGCAATCATGAATCATAGGAGAATCAGAGCTGGTTAACTAATTGGCCTATTTTCTGTACTGTCAGAATCCTCTTGAGCAATTTTCCTCAATTATAACTGCAAATCAGCATGTTATTTCCTCCTTGCAAACTACCCATTGCTTAAGGACTAACTAGGTGTCCCAGGATATTTCCTGATCTATTGCTGGAGACCAATTCCCACTGTTAAATAATTACAGGAAGTTCAGAGTCTTATGTTGGAAGAAAAAAAAAAAAAAATCTATTTTACCTATCAAGATAAGGCAAGTGAAAACCTTAATTATAGTGAATAAACCTGATTTTTAATAGTAGACTTTCCTAATACTTGGGGACCTTTGATCAAAGCTAGGGACAGCCTTAACAGAATATACTCAGCACTTCCTCTTCAGGTATTGATTTCCCTTCAGTGTGAAGACTATAATACTAAAACTTTGTCAACTAGAGAGTCCACTTGAAAAAAGGACCACAGTTATTCATTGCTATTGTTCAGGGGCATCAAAGATATGACTAAACTTGCATGCAATTAGAGCAATCAAAGTAAAGGCAGTTGCTTCTCTGCTGCATCTCTGGCTGCATACTAATTGCACAATTTACATTTCACCTGTTACTTTTATTTTCAAGATGCATTATGATGTCTATTTAGTTAACACCAAACTTCCCTCACATCAAATAACACTGAAAGGACAGAACCTCATATTTTCCAAAGGACAAATAACACCTTAGAGAGACACGTGGGAAAAAAGCAAGGTGACAGAACAATTGACACTTCTAAAATATTTAGATTTCCTCATTTGATGCAGACAACAAGAATGCATAAACAAATCTGATCTGGTATAAGATGGAGAAAAGGTAAGAAATTACTTTGTTTACTCACTTCAGAGCAGTGCTATGTGGGATGACAAAGTGTGTAGGCTTTTCAAGTGACAGGATGGAAGAATCACCATAGTCCGGTGGGACCATGAGGAACACAGCCTCTCCTTTTTGTTTGTTGGTTTTTCAAAGTCTTTTCCACTGCTAGCAGTTTGCCTGCTCAGGGTCTGAGCTGGATTTGCTTTCAGAGCAATACCTTCCAGCTCATTAGTAACTACAGGCTCAGTTTCCCTGGTGACACCTGTGAGGGGTCTTTGCCCATCTTTCACAAATACTTGACATTAGGGAAGAATTATTTTCCTGTAGATAGTACACAAACATCCTTCTTTGCTGCTTGAACTAAGTTTGCGTTTTCAGCATCACAGGTATAGTTTTAAAACTGTATCACAAAAAAAAAAAAAAAAAAAAAAAAAAAAAAAAAAAAAAAAAGTTTGATATTGGAAATGTTTTCATTTCAGGTAGTCAAGAACTGAAAAAATCCAGAAAGTATTTGTGAAACTGCTAGATATCTTTACTTCATCAGTCATTTAAACTTTTCCGAACACTGCTGTCACTGTAGAGACTATTTTAAAAGTAGGCAGATATCTGTAGAATAGAAGAAACTGCATTTATTGGAAGATCATAAAGGAATATTAGAGATTAAGGCTTTTTAGCATCAGTGACTACAGTTGCTCATACCACCCAGCATTTTGGGTTGTCACACAGCAATTAGGACAGTCTACCCAACAGGCTCTGTCATGAAATAGTCTGGAAACAGTTAAACAAGCAGTATCTCCACAAAGATTTTCTGAAGTTTTGGTAAAAAAATGGTACAAGTGCTGGATGATTATTTAATATTCTGTTTAAATAAGAGTTTGTATAGAGAGATTTAGGGAGTCTTTGTATGTAGTACAAAGATTCTACTCTGCAGATTATTTGAAGATGTACTTCAAAAATCTCAAGTCATAGAAATATTGACCACATTTCTCAGTAATGCATTTCTTCTCTCTAACAGCATCTACAGCATCTGAAGGAGGCTAGTTTCATTAAAGGTGTTGTAAATGGTCTGAACTGGCTGCATCATTCATGTTTAAATAATCTACTTCAGGTGGCCTTGATTTAGTAATTTCTTTACAGTAAAAGCCGTGGGGTATTCATAAGCTATATTCAAGATAAGTGGACAGGGTGAAAAGTGTTTGTGCCTTTACCTCTTTCACATAGAAATGTTCATCTGAGGTCAAAAAGGAAAACAACATTTGAAGACAGAGATAGAAATGATGCAAGAGATGCTTAAGCAAGTATATGATCTGCCTATCCTTTCCTGTCCTTCAACTTTATTGTGCTTTGGAGATGAGCCATTGCAGCTCCAAAGCAGCAGCCAGTATTCAGCTGTGAACCACAGCATCTCCTTGTCTCTTTTGCCTGCAGGGAATTTCAGATATGCATTTAAAAAAAGAAAAAAAAAAAACAAAAAAAAAACCAAGCATAACACTATTGACTTCAGCAATGTTTTACTGGTAGAACAGAGCACCATTTGGCTTCAAGCAAGAGAATGTGAAAAGTATTGAGAAACCCCAAAGGAGAGCCTAGGATTTACAGCTTTCCAGCAAAGATAAACTGGCAGAAGGTTAAGCGATGTCGTTTCTAAAGCACTGTTTGGTGAGGGTAGCTACAGCACTGGAAAGGAGACACCTTGAGCCCAAGCATGATAGATGTACAGAATGGCAGTATGTATGCTGGGGAATTCAGACCTGTAATTTAGAAATTACCCCAAATTGTAAGAGTGATTTGGACACTAATACTGTCTCTATGCTCTACATACTTGGCCAAGAACCAAGGCTGTTCAATGGATGCCTTTTCCTTATACCCCCACCAGTACCTCCTGGTCTAAGCTACCCATGCTTACCTTCACACCAGGTTACTGGGGACAGTTGGGAAACCCCTACAGAAGGGCCAGTATTTAGGGAATACAATCTCTGTATTCGGGGGAAAAAGTAGAACAGAAAGAGGCATTTGCTGTAAGAGACAGATGCACACTGAATTGATAACCCACAGCTTAGATGTAAATCAGGACACATGCTGCTGGGATTTTGATTGGTACTGCAGAAGACAAAAACCAGAGCTTATTTTCAACAGTATTTAAACTCTCTCAGATTGGGCTACTGTATCATATGCTCATTTTAATTATTTCTCCCTTCATTTATTAAATGTACTTACAAATCTGTTGCCACAACTACTTTTTGTAAGCATTGATAGTTCAGTCCCGCGCATTAGCTATATGATGCTACCAAAGCAAAACTGATGCCAGCTGATGACCCCACTACCTGATCAAGAAATTGTCCTCCTGGCCTCTTATTGCCACATATACTCATGGCCCTGAGAGTACCAGCAGTTCCTAAAAACCCTGAGCAGCCTTGGATGGGGCTTCTATAACAATCCTCACCCGAGCCATGCTGCAGGCAGACCGGTGTCTGTTCAGCTCTGATCCTGGCTGGATAACTGGACTTTCTGGCTTGACCTGGGACCCAGCCCATCACCTTATTTCTCTGATGATCACCAGGCTGTTAACAGGACATGCCACTATCCCCAGCCCTGTTCTGAATGGTGCTGTGGGATAGTGCCCTCGTGGGTAAGGTCACTGCCCCTACCTGTGCATGGCCAGCCTTGGCTCCTGGATTGCCTTCCTTCATGGAGCAGCCCTACTCCTGCTGCTCCCTCTCAAAGTACCCCCATATTCCTCCCTACAAAGGCTGCTTTCTGCATGGTGTCAAGTCAAGGATATACTACCGATGTGCATAATGACAGCTATATACAGTAGTGATACAATTTTAAAAAAATCTATAAAAGGCATCACCTTGCATTAAACTTCTGACTCGAGGTGAGCATGAGGTGGACTTGACATTTACATCTAATCAGGTCAGATATTTAACACCATGTGCTCCAGGTCCATCTCTTCCCGAGGAAAGGCTGTTCTTCCTTAAAGAATGCGTGTGCTCACTTTGTGTTTTCCCAAAGCCCGAAGTAGTTCAGTCTGAGCTTGGCTGATATCCAGCTCCAGCTGCACAGGAACACGAGATGACTATGAATACAGTAATCAAAAATGTAGAGTAAGGAAAGGTACAGTGCATTATGCCTTAAAATAAGAATGTGATTGTTTCTCTCCCTTCCCTGGTCTCATACCAATGTGGTATCAGTGATATTACTTCTATTCATGCCTGCTATGGGGAAAAAAAAGTAGATTAAGTGCATCCGAATCATAACAACAAAATACAGAAAGCTTAAAGTAAGATTATGTACTTACACTAGAAGTCTTTTTGAATTCAAGAATAAATATGGATGAGTAAACTCCAAAATTAAGACCTGACTTTAGGAATATGTATGCCACATGAAAGAATGAACAAAAATGCAACCCCACCCAGCAAGACAAGCAAGTGGTTCCTTCCACCACCCTCCTTCCCCCCTTAGAGATTCAGTAAGATTTTGTTGGTATTTGGGTGAGGATTTAGGGATTATGTTCAGAGGTTTACAGGTGACTTCAGAAGAAACTAGATGCCTGAAAATTACCACTGTCAGGCTTATAAAAATCAACTTCACTGAGTTGTATGCCAGTAGGTAGACTATGTAAATTCAACCTGAGGACGCTTGAAATTAAACTTGTCTTTTTTTAAAGCCTGACCACAGTCTCATTTAATGTATTTATTATTTACATGGCTGGAAACCAGGAAAATATGTAAATACACAGAGCAGAACCTCAATATTGCAAAAGACCAGGACAGCAGAGGAGCTCATTAAACTATTTCATAAGTTCTGCATCTCTCAGCTCAAGTGAATGCTCTCCTGGAGCTTTCTGCTGGGCTGAAACTTTGCCACACCTAAATGAGTTGACACAACATGCACAGCTGTGTTGAAAACAGAAGAAAATATTTAACATGAGAGACTTGTCAGAGGCAAATCCCAGGTCCTCTAAGTGCCATCTCTTCAAAAGACTGATAGAGACTGAAGTTTCTGTCTGGAGCCCATCTCCTGTTCATCTTCCTGCAAGACTGCGTGGAGCCTCACTTCATCTTCAATACTCTAATGAGTTCTTTGATTTTATTAGATGTTCTCATAGATTTCATTTAATGATTTATATATTGCCTATACTCTTAGTGATTAGGTATTTTTTTCTGCTGAAGGTAAGACAAATTACAAAGACAACCCACAATGGGTCACATAAAACAACCACAGTCATCTCCAAGGAGACGTTAATTGCCTAGTTGTGGGAACAAAGTAACCAAAGAAATAATACAACAAAACTCAAACCAATTAGGGTGCTTCACATTATGGATTGAAACCCAAGGACCTAGGAGAGTAAGAGTGAACTTGAAAAACAGCTAAATTGGTAAGCCATTTTAATGACAGACTGGCAAGCTGGGCACATAAGGCTGTTGCAACAGCAAGTTCTTCCAGCTCTCAGGCTGTCTGATTCCAGATGGGAGCCGGGGACAGATGCAATAGCACAGGTGCAAGGAGCTCAGCCTGCAGCAGCCTCTGCCAACTCCTCGCCACCCTGCTTCGAAGACCCAAATCTCAGCTGTCCTCTGAAGCAAGATGGAATCAACAAAATCATTATTTCCCCAGGAAACGACCAAGTACTCCAGGAGTAATGGTAAAATGATGTTTTCGTTTCAGAGAAGATGCTGTGCATCAGTATACATGAGAAGGAAGTGAGACTTATCTTTGATAATTGGTAACTTGGCACAAGCAATCTGAAAGCAGGAAAAAAAATATTCATCTCAGATAATTTGTAGTTCAGCGTGAGCTTTTTCAGTGTGGCATTAGAGGAATTAGCATTCCACTAACAAGTGGAGAAATAATTCTTTGGGAACCACCAACTGTTTCACTATTACTGGTTAACGGGCCTTCTTAGCTCCATCTGGACAGTGGCCACACCTCAGCTTGCTTCCAAGGAAGTCGTCTCTGTTTCTTAGGCAACATTTTTAAAGTACAATCATTATTACATCAAAAGTAAAAAGCAGAAAGAGAATTATCTTATGCATTGTAGCTGGTAAATTGGGAGATTCACTTAACAGTTATGTTAGAGTGGAATGAAAGTTATGAATGGGGCAATAAAATGCAAATGCAGAACCTGTTCAACATGAGCTGGAGGCAACATACCCACTAGGCTCCAAGAGGAAAGAGATGTTAGGGTTTCCCCCAAAACTGGTCCAGCCTGCATGCTGTGCTCTGCCCTTTTCCAGCAGGAGAAGTGCATTATTCCCTTGCAGAGGGTTGGAAAGTCATAGCCACCTTAGACAAGAGGATGGCATGGTCCTGCTGCCCATGCTGCTGCTCAGGGTCCCCACGACACCATGGTCTGGTGCCCAGCTCCGCCACCACAGAGCTCCCCTCCGCTTAAGGAATGCAATGGGCTTTCATTACAGCCTGCCAGCCATTCCGTGTATTTACTACATGAGAACTCATTGAAAAGAAAATGCCACTGTAATCACAGGGAAAACGACAAATACAAAAACAAACAAAAGGCAAAACAATGCCAGCAGAAGGCACCGCTGTTCCAGTGCTCCTGTACAAATCCAAACAAGAAAAGGATGAGGGGGGAGGGAACAAGTCTGCAACAGTTCTGTGTGCACTGCCATCCCTGTTAATATCAGCAGCTATTTCTCTAAATTCTGACTCAGGGGGATAATTAAACTATTGCTGCTCCCATGCTCCCCACAGAGCAGCGCTGCCAGCCTCCCCTCTCCCTGCACTGCAGTCACCCCAGGGAGAGCTGCACAGTGCTGCGGCCCTGGCCGCATGGGAGGCACCTCTCAAATATATCCCAAAGTCAGCAGCATTGCCCGCCTTCTGCTACAGCTTTCCAACATCAAAGCTGCCCTTATTTCAACATTTACTCAAGAACCGTTGAGGTTACAGCAAAACTGGGACACTCATAAGCAATAGGATAAGCAATAGCAGTTTGAATGAGGGAGATAAATTATTAAAAATGCTCACGGTAGGAGTAGGTACTGTCTTTTCAGGAAGCACTACGTACTTACATTGACCATTTTCCTGCTCAGTGGCATATAAATAATGTCACTGCAGGCTGCCAGGCTGGGGTGCAGTAAGGAACTCCTCTGAAAGCTGCGCTGCTGGTATCACAACATCACCTGAGTACAAGTCAGATAACACATCGCCCAAAACACTGCCACACAGAGTGATTTTAATTTATTGAAGAGAAGGAAACAGCCCATGTATGCCTTGCTTTAAGAATTATCAAATCTGTTCAGAAGGAAGTTTCAGCATAGGGGGATAAATGATTAAGTTCTGCTAGAGTTTCTCTACTTATTTTCATTTATAAGAACATCTGTGCTTCCTTTTTTTTAAAAAAAAAAAAAAAAAAAAAAATTATCACTTTCTCCACTACTTATCATAGGGCAATCACAGGTCAAACGTATCCAACACAACACAAACAACCCTCTGCTGTGCAGCATAATGAAACTCAGCAAGGAACTAGTCATCGATGAAACAATCAATAGCACACATCTGAAGAAAGCAAGGAGGTTGTAATATCATCTGTACACCTGGCATTAGCCAGTGATAACACTAATCCCCACAATACTGCTATACCGTAACTTTTCTTCTCCATATACCATTAAACATCATTTCCCCCCCACCCCCCACCCCCAAGAAATAGCCAAAGAATTAATTATAAAGTTGATTTCAAATAGTGCTTCAAACTGAAAATTAGTCTAGTGTTTAAATTAAGCAGTAGATTGAAATGGCTAATTGTTATCAGCCCAAAAGAGAGCAAGCGAAAAAAAAAAAAAGGTTGGGAACATTTTAAACCCCAGCTGAACTCAGGCCATGAGAGCAAAGTCCTTGGACCCAAGGATGAAGCTGTCTTGGACCCATCCCTTCATTTGCCTTTCATGTCAAATGTATGTGATTCGGATCCTGCCAATCAGGAGATGTCACGGTGTAAAAACCTGCCCATGTGAGGAAAGGACAGCAAGAGTGATATCTTCATGCCATGCTTTCTTGCTCTATGCAACCCTGGGCACATAATTCAAGAAAAACTGCTTGAAATTCGTGCCTTCCAGAATACCATCTATTGAACGCCTGTTGCCCTGCAGGAGGCTGGAACAATAGGTGAATCAAAGGCAGCAGGAAGATCAGAAAAAAATCACCCTGTCAAGGGCAGAGAATGGGAGCTGAGAGGCAGATACCAGAAATAGACAGAAAATTGAGATTATTTCGGTAAAAGGAAGAATTTAATGTTTTGCTGGGAGAGATGATAGAATAGTGAAAAATCCCAGACCAGAGCACTTTGTCCCTCTGAAGCATCACTAAGGTATTTCTAGCCTAAGATGTGCTCTATCAGCCAAGCTGAACTTTATTACTTCCAGAAACGTGTTGGATGTTGCAGTTAAAGCTAACAAAATATTGCTTTATCGGAGAAATAAAGTGCAATCTCTTTACCCAAGAAATTTTCAGAGAAGAACTTTATCTTCTTGGCTAATAACAGAACTGCACCCACAAACCCTACCATGGTGTCCTCAGTGAGGTCAGTCTCCTACTGCTTTTGGATGCACAGCTGAGTTGCTTTACCAGATGATGCTCATGCCCCACAGAGCTCCAGGTCCTCCTCCAGCCCGTGTTAGCAGAGCACAGAGGGATGATGTGGGGTTTCTGGCTGTGCTTTCCTAGCCATTCCTCATAAAGCTTCATAAATAAACTGTCTCTATCACTCAAGTACAAGCTACGGCAGTCATCTCAATTGTATTAACAGGAAGGCTAATAGCATTAAAAGTGGTAAAGCAAAGCCCTGATGTACTGAGGAGTGTCAGAAATCAGTTCTGCAACCTCAGCTCACCGCTCTCAGGACACATAGTAATATATTAGGGTTTAAGCATGCTTACTTTGTCTTATACTGTTCCAGAACAGCTATTTCCCTAGTCAGATCGTGAAAGAGTGTGGCATCAGCAAAAATTACCCACTAAACTGTCAGCTATTTTGGGGACAGGTTCTTCAGCACCCCAACCCAGACCTGTTCCCAAGAGCACAAAAGCTCACCTGAGAGGTGACATGGAGCTGCCAGGCTCCCATCTCCCTTCCAAAGCAAGCAGGAAACCATCATTTAAGGATGTACCAACACAGGCCAAGTTATAGTTTCTCCTGAATTAATTCCCAGAAATGGCTGAAATATTTTTATTAAATACTCTAAAAGAGGAACATGTGATTCAGTAATAGCCAGCCAAGAGAATGCCAGTCAGGATGATTTATGCCCGTCAGAGCTACCAGGGACTGCAAACAGGACCTTTAAGGGAGAAGCAGGAACCCCGCTGGTTTCTCACACTTCACTATAGATACTACCCTCACAAGCTGGACAGGCTGATCAGTAAAGGAGTCTCAGTGGTACACCTCGTGTGAGCACAAATCCTGGTATTTAAATGAATGACCAGTTGTTGTAGCCACAACCCTTTGCTACTTGCTGAGCAGTAAGCATTTAGAGCAACAATTACACAAAATTACAGGCCAAAATATTTTGTTAAATTTGCTAATAGGAATATATTTGTACAAACGTGCATCTGTTCAGGGTTAGCAGGGGTCCCCAAGCCGTTGTCATATTTGGCTTAAACATTACTCCACAAAGATCCTTGAGGCAGGCTCCTAAAGCAGAAGGCACTGGCCAAGTTGCACCGGGGCTATGTGCAGTTATCACCACCTCAGAGTTGCAGACAGCCCCGCTCCCCCACACTGTTTTACTAGTTTCCAGATAATTTGCATTGCATTCTTAATACGCTTTTGGTTATCCGATCTCCAGAGCACCTCACATTAATAATGGATCCTCTCTGAGGACAGTGAAGCATTAGGGAGATCCCCCAGGCTGGTGGAAACAAAGGATGCCACCGGCTTGGAGAGCCTCACAGAGCTCAGAAATGAATTAATTTGCTCGCATGTGCAAGGGGAGTTCATTAGAAGAGCTCTGCAGGCTCCGGATGGGGGTGGCTGCCCTCGTTGTTTGGCCTAGATCCACCCCACATGTGACAGTGGCTTGAGGCAGTGCTCCCATGTCCCTCCTGGTCCCCAGCCACCTCCGCCTGGCCCAAGCCAGGAGGCAGCAGCAGCTCTCCTGAATTTAGGGGGGAATCCTTGCCCAAGTGAAACCAGGGACAGCTTTCTTTTCTAAATGATAGTGTAATATCATTTTTATAATAACAATAATAGATAACTCAGAGTAGAATGTTGTCTATTATTCTAGCAAGCCATTTGATGCATTATTAATTATAGAAGGAATCTAGAATACAATGCATAATGAAGTCAAAGCAATTAAGTACAAGTTTTTGCACACATTTAGAGAGTCACCCTGCATACTTTCAAGGTAGAAGAAAGAGTAAAGTGACAGGCAGAGCAACAGGGATATGATGCTGCTCAGGGTACATGAAGAAGAATAGACAAGTGTTCAGAAGTCTATAAATATGTAGCTAAGATAAAATAAAGCAGGAAATTCATAATGTTCCTAGGGTGTTTGGTTTTGTGTAATCGTAAGGCAAGCAAGTATGATATTGAACAGAGAGAGAATTAGGAACTGAAGCAGCAAAGAAGAGGTCACTATGGGAACAAGCCATCCTACCCAAAGCAGATAGCAGCACTTGTTTGCCCTTATGGTAACCTCATTAGCTCCATTCCTTCTAATTTCTAATCACAAACATAACTTTAACCAACATTTGTATTATTATAAATCAGAGTTCCTCTCCCCCACAGAAAAAAAAAGAAAAAAAAAAAGTTAAAAAAAAAGTATACTTGTGAAGTGAAAGATACAAAGATACAGTAGATATACATCTCAAAAGAAAGTGACATCAGCTATAGGAACCTCCTATGATGCACCATTCGTGAGCTGGGGCAGGTTCTTGCATTGATTAATCAAGATCACAGTGAGAGAAAAGCCACCTCCCCTGGCAAGGCTGCCCTATTGTAAAGCCTAGAAATGAGTTGCCTTTTGCTTTAGGCTCATTACATTTACCACTGCCTGCCTCAGAGAAGGTGCTGTAACACAAAGCAGGAGAATATGGACCAAACAATGCATCCAGCACCACTCTGGCTATTGCTTTTCCCTCCATCATTCATCTTACCTGTGATTAATGCTCCCCAGAGAAGCTAACCTCAATATGTGCAACACACAGCCAACTCCTGACACCCACACACTCCTCATGAGCAAGCCCCACACCTTCAGCAACCCACCCACCCCAGGAGAAGCCTTTATAAGCTCCTCAGGCAAGACACTCACATTCATGCCTTGCACATAGTCCTCACTCCATCATGTCCCTACACCTGCACCCAGGCACCCTCACTTTTTCAGGCCAGCCACCAGCAGTCAAGTTCACTAAACTTTCACAGATGGGGAAATGGGAGCCTCATTCTTTCTAGTGCTTAGTTTTTGCTGTATAGATAAAGTAGAGGAAGTCTGAAGTTGTGCTTTACACAAAACCTGATTTCTTTTACAGGGAGAACGAGAAAGAAAGGCTTTAAGCTAATAGCAGCAAAAGGATCACCAACAAAAATTGTTCCAACTTCAGGAACAAGGAGACACTGAAAACTTGTTAAAGGATGCAAAAATCATCAGACATCTTCCTGTTTACTACAGGGGTCTTGAATGAGTCCTTTGGAAATGAAGCTCCCCCCCACAGCTGAGCAGACCCCTGTGTGCACAGCCCTCTACTAAGCACTCTGACTAATCTCTATTAATTCTACTTTAGTAACAAGCTGGCAGTAAAGGTGCTGATACTAATTGCTGAGCGTTTCTTTGCTAAAATCAATCCTTAACACTGACCACAATAAATGAGTTAGGCTTTCATATAAAATTCATACTTAAAATAGCTATGAATCTTCCTAATGTGTCATTTGACATTTGTTATTACTTGGCTGTGGACTGGCTTTGAATATTTTATGAAATATTTATGGCAGAAGGGGATATGGGATTCATAAGAGCAAGACACATACAATATGCTGAAGATTAGTGACAATTACCACAAGGGTAAAATTAGTATAATCAACCATCACTTCCTCGTGAAAAAAATGGAGCCTTAATTGGTGGCAGGTGGATATTTCTTCCATTTTCGAACTGCACTTTGTTGAGACTGATTTGCCTGGTTTTCTTCACTTTTGTAGGATTAAATAAAATTCTGTTTAAACGCGAACTTTGGCTAATTGGCTCCTGGTAAACAGAGAAATGTTAGGTTCTCTTTCAAGAAACATATTCTTAATTCTTTTTTTTTTTTATCCCCAATAATTTGTCAAAATAAGAGAACTATAATTACATGCTTAGTGTCCCACTGATGTGCAACAGATTGCAAGCAGGTGAGAGTGGAATTGGGGAAATTCAAGTTGCTTTGTTGTCCTTGCTGGAATGGGGATTGAATTCAAAATGTTTGATTAAAAATTATTGCAGAAGGTCTGCGATTAAAAAAAGCTATGTTTATTAACTGGTCCTCTGTGATTCTCTCCAGTGAGTATGACAGATCCTGCTTTAGAGACAGAAACACTGAGCCAGAGGACATCAGCTCTTGCTGTAGTGTTTCCAGAGGAAGCTGCTCTTGGGACCTTATGTATGTCCTGTATTGGCCGGTGCTGTGCAAAATGTTTGCAGTCAGCTATCACAGAATGGCTCGGGTTGGAAGGGACTTCAAAGCTCATCTGGTTCCAACCCCCTGCTACAGGCAGGGACACCACCCACTAGATCAGACTGCCCAAAGCCCAATCCTGCCTGACCTTGGACACCTCCAAGGATGGGGCACCCACAGCTTCTCTGGGCAGCCTGCTCAGCCTCTGAGCTCCTCTGGGAGCCAAACTGCTGTAACTTAGTGTGGAAGAATTGTGAAGTGGTGGTTTGTTGGAAAGGCTTTTCAGACTGAATGTAAATTCATCTCATTTGCGCGAGGCTTGATACAACGCACACACCTTGAAGAGGTGCTGCTTCTAGATTTATAAGTGCTGCTTGTGCAGAGGCAGTGAAAATAAGTCAAAACCTGTTCTTGTGTACATCGCTGCACCAGCCACTGAAGTCATATATTTAACTAGGGGCTGGAGCTTGCCTTGCATAGAGAATTTGTACTTACAGTCCTGCAACAAGGCATTTCAAAGGATGGTGATGGCTGGAGAACCACAAAACACATGCTGGCAGGCAGGCCTTGGTAACAAGGACCCAAACCTTTACTTTCAGCAAAGCTCCCCTTGCCCACCAAATCATTTCTCATGCAAACACTAGAACATTTGTGATTTTGTTCTCCTGAAATCTCCAGGGGTTGGATGCTTCAAATCCTAATGGGATTATGATTTAAACATAGTGATGTATTCTGCATACTAACACCATACCTTAAGACGTTTTGTTGTTTTTATCTAGAAGCAGACCTAAACAGCTGTCTCTTGAGAAAGAAAATCCATATACAGCTGAGCAAATAATAACTCCTTTGGAGACTCCAGGTTCCTTTCCAAGCGCATCCATGAAACAGCCATTAGCATTTAAAGGGATGTGAAGAGGGAGCGATCTCTGAGCCTGTTCCTTTGCTGTTGTGAATATCCCGCGTGCAGAAATGTTAATGTTTTTATGTGTTACCTCCATCTGCTTCAATCCTGTTAAATTTAGGTGAGCTATTTATAAATATGAATACGTTTGAATTAGTATATGTTTTGCCTGTTGCTTAGGCGCTATTCATTTTCTTCCAGCCAGCACAGCTGTCCTTGCATTCATTAGCAAAGAGTACTTTTTACTTACTTTTCAAATTATAATACCTATTCTTCGCCCAGCACTGCTGTTTGGTACTGTGTATTGCTAAAGGCCTCTGCAGATTTAAACCCTTGAAAATGGGGTGCATAAGGGAAGTGCTGGCACATCCTGAACACCGCCGCCGTGAGCTGTGATGCTGTACTAAATAGATTCAGCCACACTGACCCTGCAGAATAAAGGTCCGAATGCCTTGAAATATAATTTCAGCAACATGGTTATGGGGTGATACACTGCTCGGATTCAAAATAAATTCTATGAAATTCAAATGAGCCATTGGAGGGGATAAGTACAGCTGTGGTGCTGGGAATGGCTCACAAATCAATCAGCCCAGGTGTGAACAGAATTTCCAGGTTGGTTTCCTACATATTTTATTTTTGCGGGTTTCTTTGAAATTGAAATCTCTCCATTTGTAGCACCCTCACCCTTGAGCTTTCCATCTCCTCTGAACATCTTCCTGATCCCCACAGCTCCTTTATTCCTGTTTTCTGTCCTCCCTCAATGTGTTCCTCCAAGGCACCATGGCCCATCCAGCCGCCCCTCATGCCATTGGTTTTTGTCCCCAGCGTGGCCACCATGGGCAGAAGCTGGGTCCCCAGAGCTCCTTCACCAGCACTACAGACACGGCAGCCCCCATGTCTTGCACCTTCCACCTGAGCAGGGGCTGCAGGCCCTGCTCACAGGGCAGTTCAACCCAAAATGAAGTCGTGGTGTGCCCATACCTTCAGAGGAGCCCCCTTCTGCAGAGCTCATGGTCGGTGTGATATTTTACCATTTCTAATGTGATTATGTTCCCGTCAGTAAGCACTACACTTGAATGCATTTTTCTGTGGAAGATGTATAGACAGCACCATACAGACTTGCTGAAGCCTTTGCTTAAGTACAAAAAAAAACGCAAACTGGGAAGCCTCAGAGGCATCCTGACTTTGGTAATACTCACATTTGAGAACAAACAAATGTGGATTTTTTGGATGATATCCAGCTGAAACATCCCGTCAGTTGGTGGTTTCCTATTGAATGATGAGACATTGTAACAAAGTAATTTTAGTAGCACTATTTAAGGGGGAAAATATGAGAAGCAGAGGGAATGGATGCACCCACAGGCTGCATAGCAGACAGCAATGGAGGCACTCCTGCCCCATGTTGTGCTCACCTCCCACTGCAGGGAACCCCAAAAACCCACTGGGGGATGCACCAGGGGGCAGAGCCTGCCCTAAACCCACAGTCACAATGAGGTGCTTTGCAGTGAGCACCTAGTGGACAGGGACCAGCCCCGATCACCTTCCCAAGGCAGCGCTGGAAGCGAAGGGGTTAAACGTGTGGCTCTTTGCAATTACATTTTGCTTCAGGAAAGCTAGATTTTCGAGATACTCATTAAAAGATGAATTCAGCCAGTGTCCTTGAGACAGTTAATGAGATATGCTAATTCAAAATAAATAGGTCTGGTATGAATTCTTGATAAGAAAACATCTGCTTGGATCAGTTGCTCGCTTTCAGGGGAGGTAACTGGGTCTGAAGACAGCGAGATGCGATAAGGATCATGCAGCCGTCTTGAAGGCAACATTTTAAAAGGACTAATTGTTTTTTAAGTTGGCCCTGGAAGAAATTTCTTTGTCAGACTTCTTTCAGAAGTAGAGAATGAAAACCAGGCCTGTGGCCAGGAAGCCACCAAGAGGAGTAAAAAAGCCTCAATGGCCATCAGAGCCATCAGGGAGCAATGCTGGCCTTGGCACTGCATTTTTCCCAGACAGCTTTACTTATTGGGCAAAAATAATGTTGTTTGTTTGTTTGTTTGTTTGTTTATTTTCACCACTACAAGGAATGACAGTGAGCACCTGCGTTCACCACGTGGCAGTGTGGGTGGCAAATGGTGCACTCCTGACCTTGGCAGGTGAAGCAGAATGGCTTCATGATCACAGAATCACAGAATCAGAATTTCTAGGTTGGAAGAGACCTCAAGATCATCGAGTCCAACCTCTGACCTAACACTAACAGTCCCCACTAAACCATATCCCTAAGCTCTACATCTAAACGTCTTTTAAAGACCTCCAGGGATGGGGACTCCACCACTTCCCTGGGCAGCCTGTTCCAATGCCTAACAACCCTTTCAGTAAAGAAGTTCTTCCTAACATCCAACCTAAAACTCCCCTGGTGCAACTTTAGCCCATTCCCCCTTGTCCTGTCACCAGGCACGTGGGAGAACAGACCAACCCCCACCTCGCTACAGCCTCCTTTGAGGTACCTGCAGAGAGCGATAAGGTCGCCCCTGAGCCTCCTTTTCTCCAGGCTGAACAAGCCCAGCTCCCTCAGCCACTCCTCGTAGGACTTGTTCTCCAGACCTCTCACCAGCTTCGTCGCCCTTCTCTGGACTCGCTCGAGCACCTCCATGTCCTTCTTGTAGCGAGGGGCCCAAAACTGAACACAGTACTCGAGGTGCAACCTCACCAGAGCCGAGTACAGGGGGACGATCACCTCCCTAGCCCTGCTGGCCACACTGCTTGTTATGCAAGCCAGGATGCTGTTGGCCTTCTTGGCCACCTGAGCACACTGCTGGCTCATATTCAGCCGACTGTCAACCATCACTCCCAGGTCCTTCTCTGCCTGGCAGCTCTCCAACCACTCATCTCCCAGCCTGTAGCTCTGCTTGGGGTTATTGCGCCCCAGGTGCAGGACCTGGCACTTGGCCTTGTTGAACTTCATGCAGTTGACCTCAGCCCATCGGTACAGCCTATCCAGATCCTCCTGCAGAGCCTTCCTACCCTCGAGCAGATCGACACACGCACCTAACTTGGTGTCATCTGCAAACTTACTGAGTGTGCACTCAATGCCCTCATCCAGATCATCGATGAAGATATTAAAGAGGACCGGCCCCAGCACCGAGCCCTGGGGGATGCCACTAGTGACCGGCCTCCAACTGGACTTGGCTCCATTCACCACGACTCTTTGGGCCCAGCTATCCAGCCAGTTTCTAACCCAACGAAGCGTGCGCCAGTCCAAGCCAAGAGCAGCCAGTTTCTTGAGGAGAATGCTGTGGGAAGCAGTGTCAAAAGCCTTGCTGAAGTCAAGGCAGACCATATCCACAGCCTTTCCCTCAACCACCCAGCGCGCCACTTTGCCATAGAAGGAGATCAGGTTCGTCAAGCAGGATCTGCCTTTCATAAACCCATGCTGAGTGGGCCTGATCGCCTGCTTGCCCTGCAAGTGCCGCGTGATGACTCTCAAGATAATCTGCTCCATGAGCTTCCCTGGCACTGAGGTCAAACTGACAGGCCTGTAGTTCCCCGGGTCTGCCCTCCGGCCCTTCTTGTAGATGGGCGTCACGTTTGCTAGCCTCCAGTCAACTGGGACCTCCCCCAATAGCCAGGACTGTTGATAAATGATGGACAGTGGCTTGGCCAGCTCCTCTGCCAGTTCTCTCAGTACCCTTGGGTGGATCCCATCCAGCCCCATCGACTTGCGCACATCCAAGTGCCGTAGCAGGTCACCAACCATTTCTTCGTGGATAGTGAGGGCCACATCCTGCTCCCCATCCCCTTCCACCAGCTCAGGGTACTGGGTATCCAGAGAACAACCGGTATTGCTGCTAAAGACTGAGGAGAAGAAGGCATTGAGCACCTCTGCCTTTTCCTCATCTCTTGTAACTAAGTTTCCCCCTGCATCCAGTAAAGGATGGAGATTCTCCTTAGTCCTCCTTTTTGTGTTGATGTATTTATAAAAACATTTTTTGTTATCTTTAACGGCAATAGCCAGATTGAGCTCCAGATGAGCTTTGGCCTTCCAAAATTTTGTCCCTGCACAGCCTCGCAACATCCTTATAGTCCTCCCTAGTGGCCTGCCCTCTTTTCCAAAGATTATAAACCCTCTTTTTTCTCCTAAGCTCAAGCCACAATTCTCTGTTCAGCCAGGCTGGTCTTCTTCCCCGCCAGCTCGTCTTTGGGCACGTGGGGACAGACCATTCCTGCGCCATTAAGATTTCCCTCTTGAAGAGCTCCCAGCCTTCCTGGACTCCTCCGCCCTTCAGAACCGCCTCCCAAGGGACTCTACCAACCAGTGTCCTCAGCAGCACAAAGTCAGCCCTCCGGAAGTCCAATACGGCGGTTTTACTGGTCCCCTTCCTGGCCTTTACTGGTCCCCTTCCCTTCCTGTAATGCAGATGGACACATGGATTTGGGACCCAGAGCTGCTGCGGATTGTGTTCTTGGCATTTTTTTTTGCCTTCAGTCAAATCAATGTGCTGTTATACTTCTACATAGATGTTCCTGCACCATCCTTTACAAAGCAGCAGAAGTTTAAAGTAAACTTCTTGAGGAGTTTATAGATGTTACACATTCAGAGGTTACAGGTACTAGCCTTTCAAAGTTTTCAGGTCCAGCCATTTGAATTTTTTTTTTTTTAACTCTATGCACCATATGCTGCTATAGATTTTAATTGTACAGAACATTCCCAGGCAGTGTCAAAAACCTACTGAATTTCTGTATTTAATTCCCTGTACTTAATATTGCAAAATGAGGATTTTCACTGGGCGGTAATCCTACCCAAAAGGACAGGCCAGGGTGTTTGGGGACATGGCAGTGCTCACAGTGCCCTGTGACCGAAGCTTCAAATCCACTTTACTCCCATTTTTAAGGTAGAGTTTGGCACCTGTGTTTATTTGTGACAATAAAGTGAGAGTTTTATAGCAAACAGTAGGCACGGATGTACACTTGGTTAGTTGTGCTTATGGAAGATGATTGCCTCCTTCTCAGTTATTGCTTGCTGCTGCAGATGGCTTCTGGACTTCATGAATAAATAACGCAGGTTCTGTTACCCTGAATATTTTGTTCAAATGCTGTAAGTACCAATACACAGCATATGAAATTTAAGTAGAAGTGGCACAAAATATCCTATATAATTAATGAGTCCCAAAACCATAACGCTGGTTTGAAACTCTATACATTGTGTAAAATGGGAACAAGAAGACACTGCATTTGCATACATCTATAAGATTTGGAACCAGGGCCCAATTTCAAATTATTATTACCAGGTATTAACAAAGCTGTCATTCAGCCACTTGCCTTTTATTAAAGAAACAAAGTAAAAAATAAAAAAATCATAATAATATCTCCAGCTGGTATGAATCAGTAAAACTTTAAAAGCTTCATCATATGTACCATTTATAGATGTACAGAGACTCTATCCCTATAAATACATCTCACTCATCAACTGCATGTGCTCAAAGGAAAAAAAAGCAACAAAAACACTTCACACTTTTTTAAGTTATCAAAGGCTGAACTTTACTGCATAAGAGACAACAAAAGTCAACTTACACTGTGATTGCTGACTAACTCAGCACAGAAGGAAAATCTATCCTGCATTACTCTTCTTTGCATTGTATAAATTGTTTTCTGTCTTTAATGGGGGGGGTTAATAGTCAGTCATTGATGTTTACATACTTAGCAATTAGTCTATTTTACAACCTCCGGAGTAACTTGGAGCAATGTCCTTGTCATAATAACTTTTAACTGCTGCAGCCTGAGAAGCAAAGGAGGGGGAGATGGTGTGCGAGGGGCCAGGGTGGCTGTGGGAAGGTGAAGAAGTGAAGCTGAACATCCTGAAGTGTGAGCAAAATGCCCTCCTCTCCCTTTGGTTCCTAAACAGCCGAGGATTTCCAAACCACTCCAGGTTGCTCTGCACGGTAATTGTGCTGAACGCAGAAGTCAGGTGAGGGCTTTCCACATTATTTCTGGGTGACTGATCCAGAATCGCTAATCCTGCAGGTACCTGTGACATGTGGCTGCTTGGCAAATCCTGCTGGTGTCTGTGATGACATAATAAACTGACATTTTTATGTATGTTTTATGTCTTCTTCTGATGCATCTGGTGGATATGATTTTTCCTTTTTGCCATAATCAGTCAATCAGAGAACGGGTACCTTTCCACAGACAGGAATAACGCACTGGCACTGCTGGACTGCAATATATTAAAATTTAAATTACCCTCTAGTCTGCTGTACAAATCATATTAACTGGTCCTAAATACACACACAAAAAAAGGCAGTACAATAAAACTCACAGAATGATAAATCACTGAGCCTCTTCCATATGTCAGAAAGAAAAGATTGGATAAAGGGCTTGAGTTTACTTACTGAATGTTTATAAATGCTAAGACGTTTTTATTTTTTTTTCTCCTCGGAAAAACAGTATAATATTCTAAATTAAGAACACATTCCTCTTTGACATTTCATTTGGCAGCTCTAACCACAGCCTGGGTGGAAATCAATTTGTAGCAGCTATGAATTGCTATTTAATTTGGGGGCATGCACAGCTTAATTGAGAAAGCATGTTAGAAGTCGACAAGGCAGAGTCGCATCCAGTAACTTAAGTTTCCCGTGGCTAGCCCATGGTAATCCCAGGATCAACCTGTAGCACCTTTATTTCAGTAATTAAGTGCACAGTGCCAGCAGAGACTAATTGTGTTCGCAGGGCAAGCCCCCATTGCAGCAAGCTGCGGGGCTACAGGTGTGAGCTCCACTCTGCACCAGCCCCAGAGAGATGCTGCAGATTTCGTCACTTCCCTGGGCACTGGCATCTCTGAAAGGAGGTGCATGCTTCACTACATAAACATTATTCTGGTCCCATTGCCTGGATCCTTCCTATTCTGATCATTTCAGTAAATGTGTATAGAAGATGAAATCATTCTCCAGTGGTTTTGTTTAAGCTTACCCATTTACGTGGAGAAAATGGTGACCTCTGTATGTGTAGTTTTATTACAGTTTACTAGCAAATAGTTCACTAGTTTACTAGCAAATATATGCCTACATAGGGCACCATTCTGTTTGGCTTTTTTTTTTTTTTTCCACCTGTTGCCAAGCTGTGATTTCCAAGCCAGCCTCACCTGAAAATATACTATTTCCTGGCCTTAAAGACCATCAAACCCTAATTCCACTGAGGTTTTTTGGAAGGTGTTTAAACATCAGCAGCAGTGGCTTTGGTTTTGGGCAGGTACCCCAGAAACTCTCAGGAGATGGCTATGGCTGTGGGATGACCCACAGTAAACAAGTAGCTTCCAATTACCTGCATTTCCATGTACCTCTCTGGATCCTGTTAAATTGTTTGTGTCAGAAGAAAACGAGGCTGATGAATGCAGTCCCAGGACAAACTCTTGGGTTTTGGAATGGGCCAGGCAGTATGACGTGTCAGGTATTTTCCCAAAGGCTCTCCAGTTCAACACCATCTCTCGTCTGTCATATTCCTGCTCTTTCACGTGCTCAGCATATTTTCAAGGTATTTGTTGCAAATGCATCTTAAACTCATCTTGCTATGTTGAGCTGCGTTATTGTAACCACACTCAGCTCTAGCGCATCACTTCATTAAGGAGCAAAGTAATTAACAGATTTCCCAGTGTTTCGCAGGAGAGCTGATGCATAGCCACCCCTCACACATGGCATGCAGCTCAGGGTTACAGGAAAATTGCAAAAAGCTGGCAGGGCAGCAGCCAGATTGGCATCATTAGCACAGTTTAGTTTTTTTCAAAGTTTGAGTTAACAAACCACAATGCAGCAGCACACACACACACAAAAAAAGGCTTGTGGCTTGAACCCTGCCAGATGGAATATGGAGACAGCTCAGGAGAACTTGCCAAAAAAATGTGTGTGCATGCACGTGTGTGCAAAAACCCTTTATAAAATCAAGCGGTCTCTTGAAATTCCTCCACTTTGAGCAGTTTCGAATCAAATGTGCTTTCATTTGCCAACACGAAGAGAAAGTTATCAGCAGATATATTCACATACACATCAGTTCTGTGTAGCTACTTTTACAAACTCTTTCCTGTACATGTAATGCACATTTCTGCTTCTGAGCTGATCCCGGTTTTGACATACGTATTCATAATTGTACTGTCTGACAAGGGCACAGGTAAATGCTTTCATGTCAATATATTAGCTTCAGGCCTTCCACGTTGGCTAATTGCCTGTACTCTGTAGTTGGTCAGCTAGTCATAGGACACTGCTTCCATTTTAATTGTATCAATACGACTTTTTAGAATAGCAAAAAAAAAAAAAAAAAATTAATTCATTCAAATAAATACTAATTTGTGAAAGACCAGTAAACTCTTCACACAAATATTAGTGAATTGTGAAGCAAACCCTCCAGGTCCTCCTGTAACAGACCCAAACCTCAGCCTCAGTGTGCAGCAATCAGCAAAACTCAGGTGACTTGAAGGCAGTTATAGCAGTGTACACAAGCTAAGAGGGTCTGAACTTTTGTTTCCTCATGTCTCCATTGTATTCTCCCATTGTCACATGCCTTTTTACCTTGAATACATGTATTAATTAACTTTAATTAAGCTAATTGCATCATCTCTGTTCTATTCACACCTACAATGGTATTGAAAAGGTTCAGCTCCTTTGGATTTTTGCTAATGAAACTAGTTCATGTAATGAGCCAAGTAATATTGCCAGGTCTGGAATCAGGATTTTTTTTTTGAACAGATTTAGAAAATTGGTCATCTCTTGGAACTGAACAAAGGTGAAAATCTCCATATTTTTCAAAAACTGGGGTATACCTAAGTAGATATCTAATACAATGCTGAAAGGGAACACATGAAAAATGTACATTAGAGCAGGTAACAACAGAAACAAATGACAAAAATTACAATAATAATAAAAGACTTTTTCCAAGGGATTACATTTTGACAAGCACTGGTAATAACCTTCAATTTCATTTGGCCATAGATGTGTGAAACAACTATTTTTAACAGGTATAAAGCCTGCACAGGCTGTAAATTAAACCCTTGGCTATATTTGCTTTAAATGGGCTGGGTGGGCAGGAGGCAGTGCTAGGCTCTCGTTGGACTCTGCTCTTGGTGTCCATTGGAAGTCAGTTTCGGCTTCATTGCAGGGAGCATCTTCTGGCCTGTTCTGATGTGCTTTTGCCCCAGAAAATCATGCCACAACTATGCGGTTATGCTGTAATTGCTACCCCAACAACTGAAGTACAAAAGGGAGCATTTAGAGCTCGCTGTATTGGCTCAGGATTACCAGCTAGGAAAAGTATCCCCGACTGTTGGGTTGGAGCAGTCTGGGAGCTGCAGAAATGAGTCTTAGCAAGAACCATTCCCCTTTAGTCCATAAATAATTATATACAAACCTCCTAATGATTTCCATTCCTGTTTATGTTATTAAGTGGTGCAGTGTTACAAAAGGGGTCCTGTACTGTGCTGCAGTTCTGCTTGGTGCTTACTCAGTGCTTATCCCCCTCACACTCTCAGATATGGATTAAGCAGACCTGTGGATGTTTCTGCAGAGCACAGCTTCAGCAAAACCAGCAGTGAATTAATCACTGCAGCAATGTAATGTAGCTCGGCACAACTGTATTATATCATTGCATTCTTGTGCTGTAGTTAAGGGCCGTCAGCAATTTCATTACCAAGTCATATTTTTGGCTGTTTGTAACTTTTACAAAAATAATAAAAGAATTTATATTGGAGGCTTAATCTTTACCGTATCTTTTTTTTTTTTTTTTTTTTTTTTTTTTTTCCTGGCTGGGAAATGTAGTGATGTATATTCTATGTGGGCATGTCAGTACAAGTCGTTTCTTCATCTACTTGAAGAAGTGCTGACTTCTGATCCTTATATTTTCCTGTTATTTATTGCCATTCTTAAATACATTCTAATAAAGTTGCAATTTATTGCAAAACTTTCACGGTGACCCAGTAGTATTAACACAAAATCACGTTATAGAGGAACTCAGTAAAGCTGGGAAATCAGAGTGCATTTTTGTCTGGGATAGAGGTGATATTAAGCTGATGATTATTGATGAAGACTTTCCCATTGACTTCACAGATGAGGTATGTAACATAGCAGCCTTAAGCATCATTAAGGAAAGTTTTGTCGTGCCAATAAATAAGAAGGATCTCATCCCTCTGCACAAAAAATGCAATGTAAATCCAGAGTAATCATGGGAAGAGCTTTGAAGCTTTTAGCATCTAAATTGATTAAGAGCCCTGCTTTCTGTTTGCTTTCTATACAAAATAATTGTTATTACCTATTATGTGTTATGGCACAAATTCTGTGATGAATTGCAAGCCTAGAAATCCAAAAATAATGTAACGAATCTTGGTGGACTGCTTTTGACTCACTCTGGTTTAACTGGGAGCAGTTTGGCCACTCTGCCTTGAAGATTTAGGAGCACAAGGTATATTTCATGTGCCACTTGAGATTACAAAACTCAAATCAATTCACAACTTGTGCACCATGACAAAATCCATCTATATATTGTTTTCTAAACAAAGGAGTGCTTTTAAAGGTAGCAATTACAGGTAATTGAATCTCTAATGGTGATATGTAGGTCGATTATAAAGCCCTTCCCTAAGAACTAAGCAGAAACACATGGAATAGCTCGCTTTTTCTTTATTTTCTAACATCTTTGGTTATTTATTATGAGATTTCTACACCTGCTGAAGCTGACTCCATAATGGCTTATTCTAATGCAACACTGATGGGAAAGTTTATTAATGGTTACTTAATTAGAGAGTGCCCCAAAGTTCATTATTAATGTAAGAAACTAGGATAATTGGATTAAATGTTAAATACTGAATTTATGCTTCACAGTATCTAAACACACAAAATCTGCTCAAGGCCAGAAGCTTTTCATAGCACAAGTTCAGCACATTTCTAAGAGAATATTTGTTACCGAAGCAACTTCCAAGCCTAGGTCACCTCCTTCAATGAGTTTCATTAGCTGGCACAGCTTTAGCTGCAGCCTGCTCTCAGATCTCTATATAAAGACCCCTCCAAAAAGGAGACTTTTCAACAACAATAAACACAGCAGCAGGTTAGCAGGAGAAAACCTGCAGCAACATCAGTTTGTGCTAAAGCATCCATTCTGATTAGTTGCTGGCCAGGAGCCCCAAGCTATTTTTCCATTTTAGCAAAGCTTTTTCAATTAATATTCTTTCTATCATTACTGTACAAACAAGGGCAAGTATCTTACCGGTTTATTCCTCAGACTTCTGTCACCAGGTTTATCATGGAAAGTTTAGCATGGCTTTGGTGTTTGGCTTTTTTAGAGCTGCTCCTCTTCATCACATCATACAGCTGGCTGGACTCCAGCAGGTGACCAAGAGGGAGCTGAGACCTGCCTGGTATCAGCACAGACGATGCTTGAAGAAAAAGTATAATTAAACAACGTTCTCCATTGTCTCCATGCTCCTATTAAACGCTTGATGCTCTATGATCCTGGCAAAGTGTGCCTGTTTCCCATACATGCAGTGAGGCTATGTGAAAAATCTGGGGAACCTGTCCTCAAAGTGAAAACGTTTTGTTCTGTTGTGAGGACTCCCTACATGCCTCCTTACCAGTCTCCCAACTCCAACATGAAAGTGCTCATGAAAGTAGTTTTTCTGATAGTTTTAAGCACTTTCCCTGCCATATTCTTACCACCATGGCAGGATATTTTTACCCCCATGGATATTTTACCATGGATGGTGTCTCCCATGGGCACATGGAGGTTGCCCATGCTGGAGGTACACAGCTAACCACACCAATCGCGAGGCTGTGGTTTCAAACACAACCTGAGCAGGCAGTCCCCCTCTGGGAGTCCCCATCAAGCCATACGGCAAGGCAAGAGTATAGGCAGGAGCAAACTGTTGATATTTACTCTTGGACATTTTCAGCAGCTTGCCTGAGGATCCTGGAAGAAGCCATCTTCATCAGCACCACCAAAGCAGGTCCCTGAATACTGCCACAGGGCCCTGGGGATGGTCTGACCACGTGCACCAGCCTCGAGGGAAACCCTGGACGGAGCCTCCTGCTCCCACCACCTCCCCGTGCAGGAGCACCTCCAGCCACAACACCCACGGTGGTCAGGCAGAGCCCCAGAAGTGCTAAGAGGGAGCAGTCCTACTGGTGTCACCAGACCTGTGTTCTGTCCCAAACTGGGGTCTGGAGGGGCCAAAGGAACAGCAGCCTCAGGCAGTTTCACTGGGGCTCAGCACTCAGCCCACCTGGCAGTCAGGGTGTCACAGAATGGCTCAGGTTGGAAGGGACCTCAAAGATCACCTGGTTCCAACCCACTACCATGAGCAGGGACACCTCCCACTAGATCAGGTTGCCCAGGGTCCCGTCCAACCTGGTCACAGCGTCTCTGGGCAGCCTGTCCAGTGCCTCACCACCCTTGGGGTGAAAATTTCCTCCTAACATCTCATCTAAATCTCCCCTCTTTTAGTCCTGTTTGATTTCTTCTGTAGCAAAATAAATAAATAAAATAAAATAAAATAAAATAAAATAAAATAAAATAAAATAAAATAAAAACACTAAAAGTATTTACATTATTTTGAAAGCATGTTTAAGGAAATCACTAAAACTGTTTGCCCAGATCAGAAAAATGTCACTTTGACAGCAGCTGCACATAGAGACAACTTCCATGTTAGTGTTACTGAATAAAACCACTTGAACGCCACAGTAAAGTTGCAGGAAACGATCATAGCTTAACATTGGCAAGCGGGGCTATCCTGTCATTTTGTGGAGATGAAGATCTATACGAGTATATCTTATCTCTGGAAAGGATGAACAGGCACCCACTGTGTTGGCAGCCCTGTACATTTTCTGGACTACTTTTTACCTGCATAACTAATGCAGACCCTAACTCCCAGTGCTCTCAGATTTTCTTCAAAGCAGTGAGTGCTTTATGCTAGTGAGCAGCATGTAGCAGTCAGGCAAATGTCCTAATAGAAAAAATGCAAGTTCTTTGTCTGTGCTGGAGAAACTTAATTTCCCATACCTTATAAATGGTTCTTTTACTTTATTCATGCCCAGAGGTGGAAATAGTTTTAATACACCATAACTAAAAATCTCTCCTCACTCTGAAAATGCTTCATATATATATACATGTATATATGATACAGCTCCCATCCAAATAACAATGTTTACTGGCATGAATGAATTAATTCCCTTTTGAACCCGTTTATTATTTTTTGTCAGCACAATAACCCCCTGTGGCAATCAGATCTGCAATTTCATTACCTGTTGGGGAGAATGGCCCCTTCTTGTAAAAACTGTTGCCTAATGTTTTCATTGGAAAATGTATTTCTCCAGCTAGAGTTCTCTTAAAATCTCTACTTTACAGACAGCAAACAATTCATTACTCACAATTCACTTCCATAATTTTGTTGGCTCCTGTTACATCCTACCTGCAGCCATCCCTTTTCCATTTCAGAAAGCTCTAGTCCAGTCAGGGTTTACTACAAGCAGATGCTGCTTCATTTTAATGGTCATCCTTGTGGCCTTCTCACTGTCTTTTCTAGGTATCCTACAGCCTTATGGAGATAGGGTAAGCAGGATTACATGCAATATACATATTTATCACTGATTTATCCAGAAATATAATACACACTTTGTTCTCTTAGTCTCAGAAACAGCAATCAAATTATTCTACATGAGGAAGGAATTACTGTGATCCTGTAGAGTTTTTGTCCCCTTCCCTCTCCTCTCCCCCTTTATTTTTTAATCCATGACTATAGGTATAGGTTTGATTATCAGATTCATCAGATGAGGAAGAGGAGCTGAGGTCCTGATGAGGAGGTCAGAAAATCATTTATGCCTATGCTGTGCAAGAAAACAAAGCTCTTCTGGTTTGTACTTCTTCAAGTCCATGTAATCTAAGCCTCACCCAGCATGCAAAACAAATTCCCCACAGGGAAAAGTCCCTTCCATCCCCGTAAGGAGATCTTTGTCTTTACAATAAAATGCCTGCAGGGTTGCAGTCTGCATTGCTTGTGCTGTGCTTGAGGGAAGGCAGTTATGCATCAGTTTTCAGTACTGTCGATATGACATTTTTCATCACTATACATCTATTTATAAATAAAACAATTAATCCATAGTCTCGCAAAGACTTGAACAAAAAGTAACTCTAAGCATTGGAGCAGACCTATTAGCAAGATGCGATGCTACACATCTACCATGACCACGAGGTCCCTCCAACCAGCTACCAGGATGCAGCTACCCAACCGGCCTGATTCCCTTCTTCTTGGAGTTGTCAGCCACTAGGGGGAATATATATATATATATCTACACACACACACATTTGCACATGCACATATAGAAATATATTAATAATAATATATATTTATTATAATAATTTATTATTTAATAATAATATTTTTAAAAAAATCTAATGGATGAGGATTAGGACCTTGCAGGTGGTGAAGAATGTCAATGCAGGTGGTCAGGATGTCAGCCCTGAGAGCACTCCATCACCTGTAAGTGTTCCTGCCTGGATAGTTTCTTTCAGAACATTAAATGGTTTTCACAGTCCACACTATCCTGGATTTGTGACCTCCCAGGGAGCAGGCAGACACACATACTTCTCAGTTAGCCATTGCTTTCACAGGATTCAGCAATAATCATCCTCACCAGGGAGCATACCGGGAACAGAACAGCGGTCTGCCCAGAGGAGCCACCACAAGGACAGGCTACCCATGTCCCCAGAGAGCTTGGGGAAGGGCAGAGCACAGACCTCACCTTCGTCTCAGTTGTAATAAGTCAAGGTAAATGTGAACACAAATTCATTTAGTCACATGTAAGCCGTTAATTCATGCATAAAAGCACTGTAGTATATTAATTCAAATCAACAGTGTCAAGGCTGGTGTCAATACCCCCTACTTCTCTTTCTGAAGGGAAAGTATCAGAGCTGGTACATTTGATTTCAAATTCTATCTACAGAGCTGTATGGATTTCTGATAGCTGTGTTTTAAAACCTCAGAAAAATACTCCTTGCACTTGTTTGTCATGCTTGAACAAAATATGGTTTGAATGAGAGAAGATATGAAACCTGCCAACTAATATATTTATTGTTATAGAGAGGAAATATTAAAGATAGACATTATGAGGAGATAATATATGATAGGCATTATAAACAGAGAGAATTATAGAGAAGACATATTGAACTCACTATTTGATGGGAAGGGGGGAAGGGCATATACATGTCAGAGATGTTTTGTTAACCCCTCAGCAAACGTAGCTCTATGCTGCTCCGTCAAGCAGCAAAAATGGCAACATGTGGACCCAAGTTCTTACGAGGGTTTCACAGTCCATTAATAACACTTGAAGAGGACTTGAAAGGGATGTTTTCCCAGTGCAAGAAGAGTTCCCTCGCAGCACTCCACCCCAGTGCCTCTCTGGTGCGTCATTTTACATTGACTTCTTCCCTCTCACACCTCGGGAGTAACCAAGCAAAAGGGGATTTTCACACTGCCTCACAAGAGGGACATAATCATGATTCAATTCCTCACTCTCCCAACTTTTTTTTTTTTTTTTCCACATAGTTTTTCTAATAATTGGATCAGCTGAGAATTGGAGCTTTCTTCCCCCTCTCATTTCTGGTAACCAGAATCACATTTACTTTTTTTTTTTTTTTTTTTTTTTTTTTTTTTTTTTTTTTTTCCTCCCCAGAATTAATACCCTGGAGATGGGAAAGGTTTTCTATAGTGGTTTTCACTTCCATGTAAGATTTGAACAATCACTGGTGAGTTAGCTTTGACAGGTGTTAAAATATCTTGGAGCAGACTGAACATTCATATTGATTAACTAATACATGGGCAGAGTTTTTTAGAACTGATTGTTTTTCTCTAAGCATTTTAGAAGGAAGTGGAGAAAATGTGCTGTATTGTCAATTTCTTTCTAATCCATTTTCATGTACTGTACTCTGTGTTCATCTAGTTTAACTACTAAGCTGTCAAAGACCAGAAAACAGTGAATAATGTAGTTATGTGCTTATTCAGAAGACTGATTCCCTCCATTGCAGCTGTTTATTCATAATATAATTAGGCAGAAATAACAGTTTATGTAAAACTTAATAAATTCCTGGGAAGGTCCTAACTGTTTAATATTTTTCTACCAGCTTGTCTGATAGAAATGCCTTTTCAAAATGGAAAACTTTCAAGTTTTCAATTATTGGTGTCCCTTTGCCTCATTGCTATGACTAAGTAGTATTAGTCAACACAAGACAAAAAGATTTATCTGGTGATCCAGATACATGACTTGCTGTGTTTTATACCTCAATTGTGACATGGTTTTCAGTGAAAATGCTCAGTGTACGAGGGGTGCAAGGTAAGACCCTGTTAGGAGATAAAGCTTTAAATGCTTAAAAATCTGTGCCTTAAATTCACAGATGTCAACAATTTAGTAGGGCCTGATCCTACTATTGAAGTGCTCCTCATGATTTAAAAAGATGAGACTTCATCTTACGACTGGTGAAGGAAGTGCTTGTTTTGATTATTAAAGTGAATTTTAAATGGTTCAGTGCAGAGATAGTCCATAGCCAACCTCTCAGTTTGGACTCCAATGTGCAGAAAAAAATCTAAGATATTGTGATCCATTTTGCGCATACCAGTGGTAAATTTCTCTAAAGACAAAAATTCCAGGATTTCAGGGCCATGCAGGAATCATGTTACCAAAGCCACCTCCTTCAAAAGATGCTGCATACTCGTTTCTAAGCAAGTACATCCTCTCCTCTTATATGCCAGCACCTGTCTGTAATGTAAGAGCCAATTCCTATTTGAATTGCTAATACCAAATGTATATGTATTGCATGGCATAAAAACCAGAGTTATCACTAGACAAAACATCTGTCAGGAGGGATTGTTTTATTTTTAATATTCTTTCTGCCTGCATCTAAAGGTGCCCAGCAGCCAGTGCAAGGTCGTCTCCCACAAACTCTGGGGCAAATTGTCCTGGTTTGAGTTAGGATAGAGTTAATTTTCCTCCTAGTAGCTGGTAGGGTGCTATGTTTTTGATTAGGATGAGAAGAGTGCTGATAACATGCTGATGTTTTAACTGTTGCAGAGCAGTGCTTACACCAAGCCAAGGACGTCTCAGCTTTTCACTTTGTCCTGCCAGCGGGCAGGCCAGGGGTGCAGCAGGAGCTGGGAGGGGACAGACCCAGGACAGCTGACCCAAACTAGCCAAAGGGGTATTCCATCCCATCTGGGGTCATGCTGAACAATATATAGGGGTGGCTAGCCGGGGGGGCAGCTGCTCAGGGATAGTCTGGGCATCAGTCAGCGAGTGGTGAGCAATTGCATTGTGCATCACTTGTTTCGTACACATTAGTAGTAGTAGTACTATTGACAATATTATTGTTATTACTATTATTATTTTTCTGTCTTAATAAACTGTCTTTATCTCAACTCACAGGCTCCACTTTCCCGTTTCTCTCCCCCATCCCAGAGAGGGAGGAGGGAGGGTGAGTGAATGGCTGTGTGCTGTTTAGCTGCCGGCAGGGTTAAACCACAACACAAACAAACAGACCTGTTGTATCTGTGCTGAACCTCCAGCATTGCCCTCACTAGATGGTGGGGAATGTTCCTTTTCTCAAGGAGAGATGACCTTTTCCCTGCTGCGTGAAACTCATTCTGACAAGCAGAGGTGAAGGCTTTTCCTTCCGTGGAAAGGTAGAACAGAAACAGTGAATTTTACAGTACTACACATAACTAATACCTATTTCACCTCATTCTCAGCACGTCTTACGGAGCAACTCTTTTCTTAGCTTCACGACTAATAAATCCAAAGCTTTTTCCTGTCTTTCATATATTTCCCTTTAATGCTAGTACCGAGTTCCTATTACACTCTAAGGACATCTTCTAACTCAAATTAGAAGTTTACGTTCTCAAGTCGTGTGTGTATTGAAGTAAACAGTTCTTAAAGATTAGTTATTAATTTTTAACTCAGGAACATTAAAAAGTAATGAGAGGCTTCTCTGGGCCACCCTTCTGTGGTGTGGTTTCAGACTACTTCTAAACTTGTTTGGGGTTATTTGGGTTTTCCTCTTCTCAGGACTGATCCAAACAAAACACTTCAATGTATTTACACAAGCCAGAGAAATATTTTCACTGAGGCATGTATGGATGTATGACTGTTACACTACAGTCAGTGCAGCAAAGCTCCAACTGGCCTTTTTATTTCAGTTTTTCTCTCTAATTTTATGCCTTAGATCATTAAATAATTAAACAATGAGCTACTCACTCTTTATGGCTGTTCACAACAGCAACTTTTAGGACAGAAGGCAGGCAGCAGTAAGGACTCCAGGAGGGACTTGTGTTTCACTTGTACATGAAAGTGAGCAGGAAAATTCTGGCCTTATTTAGGCTATTTTAAGCCTTGAAAAATATCACTGATTTTAATCCTATGCCTCTGGATTTACATTGCCATAACAGATTTTAAAAGTCTCATTTCCCTTTTTTACTACCAAGCAGGCTAACACTGAAGCTAGCATGAACTCACTTCTGGGTTTCAGAGCTCTATGAAACAGAAACCTAGACCAAAGCTATAAAAGAGTTTACAATTCACAAGGATAAAAAGATAATGCAGTGGGTTTTTGAACCACACATTTTTATTTTTTTAATTTGTTTTTTTAAAAACACACTTTGGAATAGCAAAGACTTTTATTATCTGTAATGCATAATAAAGTCATATCAAGTGAAAAGGCTGAGACAATGTCAGAAGATGTTTTTATTTCCTTATATAATCCGTACATTTAGTTTTTCCAGATAAGCATTAAATTGATATACTTCTTTCCAGAAATCCCTCACTTATTTTTACATTAGTTGAAGTTACAATGCTCTTAGCACAACTTGTGGTAATTTTGTTAATATTAAGCTTTGCTGCATTACCCTGTAGGTCTTTTGTCAAGTGTGAGGAGCCATTTGCACAATTTCATCTCAAATTTTCAGATATAGAATATAAATATATTTTCCTCTTTGAAATACTAGGAAATGATATAAGAAAAAAAAAATAATAAAGCTAAATCTACTCAGGCTATAGCCAAGATTCTTATTTAACCCCGATCTACAAATAGATTACTGTACAAAGTGCCCTGGCCTCTGCAGAAGGACATGGGGCAGCAGGAATCCTGCAGTCTGCAGCACCTCCAGCAGCAGCAAGGAGGGGTGTTATATATGGAGTGGTAATTCGTGTTGAGAAAATGGTTGATATTAATAAAGAAGGGGGAGATTTGGGAGTGTGGCCCAAAGGCCACTCCCAGTGAGGGTTGGAAAGCCCCGTGGTTGAGATAACATTAGACTCTTAACAATGAGGCCATCAGGAATATAAAAGAGTTTAGAGGGAACAAAGAAGGGTGATTCAGGAGACTCCATGCAGTCCCCAGGTTTCTTGTTCTCCAGATGCTTCTCTTGTTCTCCAGCCATTAAGGCATGGATGTTTCTGGGTGTTTGCTGTTGTTGTTACATTCAAAGTTGTCTGACCAATGAAAAGTTGTTTTGAAAAGAACTGCTGTGGAGAGAAGGGTATAAGAGGGGAGCCTGCCCTCAAGATAAAAGAAAAAAGGCAACACGATGAAGCTACATCAATAAAGAAGCAGGAAAAAGAAGTGAAGAGGAACAGGCTGGCAGAATGGAGACCAGGATGGGAACAGGCACTTTGATTACCTCATGAAGATGGGTTCGGCCAAACTCAGCAAACTGCTCAGAGAAGCTCGTACAGAAAGTTGCTGGAAATCGGCGTACTGGAGCTGGAGAGAAGCTCGAGCTGAGAGAAGCAGACCTGTGCACACAACTGCCTCTCGTTGGTAAGCAGCTGCGCATTATGGGGAATCATACGTCCTTAGGAACAAAGACTGTCCTGGTAACCTTACAGCTTATTCTCCTTCTTAACAATTGGACAGATTATGAGCCTGAAATATGGGACCAAACTGAGGACAAGGTGAGGGACTCTGCAACTAAAAATGACAAGGTTGCAGTGGGATTGCTCGGCACCTGGCAAGCAATCTCTGAGGCCTTGAAGAGCCATGTGGGACCACAGTCACAAACGTGTGGCTTGCCAGACAGTAAGGGAGCTGCGGGCTCCTTTACTGATCCGACTGCTACACCATGGGCCCCTCTGCTGTTACAGCCATCAAAGGCTTTTGCTGTTACGCCCCCTGTTGACCTGGACGTGCCTTTTGACCCAGGCCTATTGGCCTTGAAAAGGAGATGGATATGCTTTTTCTTTGATCTGGGAAGAACGGGATACATAAGGCCTGAAGACCGAGTTGCTTGACAACTTAAAGCGAGACATATTGTTCAGAAGGAATGGAAAATGGAGACTTGTTAGTAATCAAGAAAAGGAGTGGAAAATGGAGACTGTTAAGTCATGGAACTTAAAGGATTGTTTGTTACCTTTCCTGATTGTACGTATATATAGGCATATTCAGGTTTAGTATGTAAAGCAATGTTCTGTATATTTAGAATGTTTGATGTTCGTGTGTGCATGTTGGTGGAGCGTAGACTCCCCGCACACCCAGCACTGTTTACTTGCCTTTTATACCTTTTCGAAATATTTGTTTTATAAATATTACAAAATTCAGATTGAGTTGAGACCTCATTTATAACAGGGGGATGGCTCACACTCTAACTGAAATTTAGAACAGCCAAATCTTTGAGAACCTTTTCATCTTCTGACTCACCTTCCAAGACACATCTGAGCCGCCTGCCTCTGTTGGGATGATCAGGAGCCCCCAATCCAGGCTGAGGTACAAACAACGCTCCAGGGATGCCTGCAGCATTGGGCTGTTTGCTCACAGCGTGCTTCAGGTTCTCCTGGGCCCGTGGCTTAAAACTGCAAACCACAAGGACATTTTTAGTGAAGTTGTTATGAGAATAAGAGATGCTGAAGCAGACCAGTAATTCATACCTTACTGAGCTGATGGCTACCCTGATCTTTTACTACAGATTCTTTTCTTACAAACAACAGATTGATGAAATTTATCTCTAGCTTTTAAAAAATGTTCATTCTTCCAAATGATCATCTAAGTCTACATTTGCACATTTTACTATTAGGAAAATGACTGTGATCCTTTTACGTGGAGGAACTGAAATGCTCAAATAGCTGCCTTTGGCTAATGGCCTTGGCATTTGGTGAATGGCCATGAATTATGAGACATATCCAGCAAAGCAGTGTCTGCAACTCACATTTTCATGTTTGCACTCCACTGAAGGTATCTCAGTTTCCCAATTGGTTCCAAGTTTGACAATGACCATAAATATCCTTCCCCTGCTTGTACATTTACCTCTCTGGGAAAGGAGTCAGGAAACAGGTCTGGAGTATTTAGGTGGATGGGAAAGAGTGTGTGCACATCCAGCTGTCTCTGTACAAGAGAGAAATGGAGAGAAACTGTATTATAAAGTCACTAAAAATCTTCCAGTGAGCGATTCAAAGGTGAGATTACAAATAGTACAAGATTCTGGAAGTCCCTACAGCACCCTCTGTATTTCAAGTTGGAAGTTTTTCTTAATAGGAAAGTCTGAAAATGTTTCCCTCTGCTTTATATTTATGTGCATCCCTGTTTGTCCCCAGACAAATTTGTCTTCAGTCAGATCATAATAACCCTTTGCCACGTAGATGACAACTCCTTGCTTTACAACACTGCAAGTAAAGATTGCCTGATCTTAAGGAGAAAAAAAAAAAAAAAAAACTTGATTTTTTTTTTCCTATCAACAGTTTCTTTATTTCAGGCCCATAGTATCACTTTTTTTTTTCCTTCTTCTTCTCAATTCTGGTCTTTCATCCTTTATCCTGATCATCCTTTTATCTCTGACTGCGCTGGTGCCTCAGACAAATCGCTTGCACTGGAGAGAAGTTGTCCTGGGCCCTTGGCTTCTCTTCGCCAATAGATGTTATTATCTCGTAACTGCGCATTATCAGAAGGCCGGTTTGCACTAGACTGTCCTGATATTTCACCATTAAAAAAAAAAAAAAAAAAAAAAAAAAAAAGGAAAAGAAAACCACAACAGACAGGTTATTACCCACAGCAAGAGCTTGCTGCTCCCTGCACTATTTTGTTGATGCTCATTCTGTATTTCTATACATTCCCCCTGAGCAATGAACTGGAAAATAAAACTGAAGCTATTATTCCTCCCTATAAAATTCTCACATGCTGCGCACTCATCCGGCTTTCATAACTCTCCTTTGGTTTTCCTACATCGTGTGATTGGGTGCAAGAAAACAGCTCAATTATCTATTGGACATGGGCACTAATGAGGCCCAGTGCACTCAGAGCTAATTGGAAAGAGAAGCCCAAAGCTTTAATGACTGCAGCCTTGATATAGCTAATAACCAGCATGGCAACAGGATTAGCCCATGCCACTCTTTCGATGCTTCCCATTTTGCCCATTCTGGCACATAAATTCTTCCTTATTGTTACTTGGGGCTGGCTGCACTGCTAATGAATGGGGTTTCTCTAGGTTGGATGTTCAGAAAAGCAGCGGGCTGCTCTGTGCAAGCCCTGGACACCAAAATGACCTTCCTTCTGAGCACAACGTCTGAAGGATGTGTGCTCAGAAAGGCTGGTAAGCAACTCGCTCATCTGTGATGCTCCAAATTGTCTGAGTCACACGGAGCTCCTGGAATAATTGTGGCTATGTCCCGCTTGATTTTTCTTGTAGCTCTCGGGGCGATGCAATTAGTGGCAATACGAACGTTAATTGACCTAACCTCTGAATCAGAAAGGCGTCCCTGCACAAGGACTCAGAGTGACAGCCCTGGAGGAAAACTTCTGACATTTTTAGTTTGTGTTTCCACAAGCAGGTGAGGAAATGAATAGAAATTGGGTTGTGGCACCAAGTGTAGAGGTCCTGTTAACGAGCCCTGGGGAAATACTTTCTAGGGCCATCAGCAAGCATGCTTTATGTGGCAAGCAGGCTGCTGCTCTGGTGAATGGATGGTTTTCATGCAGTGTCAGGAGGATGCTTTGTTTACTCACTGCCAGGCTGTGTGCCATTCCCAGCTGTGCTTTAATGCCCTCTGAAACACAACTAGCAACAATTCTGCTCCCGAGGAACAGGCCTGTTCCTTCGCTGAGGCAGGGCGGCTCTTGTTTATCAGGGAAAAAATGGTACTAATAATATATGGGGTTTCTAAAAGATGGCATTTCTGGCAAAAAGTTTACAGCTTAACCTGGAAAGAAGAAAGGAGAAAACTTGCAAACAAACAAAACCACCTGCCATTCTCTTCAACCTGTTCATATTCCATGTAACCTATGAAATACAAGCAATCAGAAAATAGCCAAATATAAAGGCAAACAGCTGAGCAAAACCAAGGTGAAAGTATGACTGTGTCAAACCATCCCACACCTGGGAAGGAGACAGAACAGGGGAAATTGTGTTTGCTCGGGAGCAGACGCAACCACTGGCACCAAGCATGGGGCAAGGACCTGAGGTCTGCTTGTGTGCTCCAGCCTCCAACCTGCAGCCGGGGCAGCTCCAGGCCCCAAAACCCAGGATCCTGTCACCGTGGGGAACAAGTTGTCATCATCAACCATTGATACAGCTTGTAACAACCCCCTTAAACATATATATACATGCAGCTGTGGGGCTTCAGGGTGTATGTGCATCACACACAAAAACCTCTGTGCTTTATCTGAAATATGTATTAGTGCAGCATGGGGCTTAAACTTCCTGCAGCTATCTGCAACTGTGAACTTTCTGATCTTGTCTAAAGGGATCCTACCTTGCCATTACTAAACATCTGATGTGGTAGAGCTGAGATAGTTAAAAATCAGGTGAGGAAGGTGCTGGACAAGCTCTCTTCAAAGAAAGAGGCCTCTCTTCAAGGTGATCGGGTTTGCAAACCAAAGTGGCCAGCACACAAATCAGCACATGCAGGGCTGAAAGGAGCTTGGTCAGCTCTGCCTGCCATTCTTTATGATGGTTTTAAGTGTCTGAACACACTCTTTTGCTGTCACACTGACGACGCGGGGAATTTTTTAGGTCTAATATCTGTCCTGTCTCATAATTAGGCAATTTGGAGGACTGGATGTTCCCAGCACCACCATCCAGATGGGTTAATGGGGGTTTAGCAGTGGGAGCTTCAAATAACACCCTGCGTGACCATCTGTGCCTTGCTCTGCATGCGTGGCAGGCGGCAGAGGTCAGGGGGCAATGTGCTACGGCCCCAGTGCAGCGTGTGGGCTCCTGCCTGCCCAGGAGAGTTCAGTGGGGCCTCTGCAAGTCCCTGCTCACTGCCTACCCCTGCTCACTTCACCATTTGGTAACGGTATTTCCTTCCCTCTGCCACATGCACAGTGCCACCATGCTGCTGACAGAGCCCAGAGGAAGGGGGAGCAGGAGATGGGCACAAGCTTCTCCATCCCAGAAGAGTAAGGAAGAGGAGGCAATGGGGCTGGGGCACTGGGGAGGCACTCAGAGCAGATGCGTTTCCCTCGCCAGCTCTGCCACTGCTCTGTCCTTCCCCACAGAATGTGCCTCTGCCACCCATAACTGCCTTTTCCACTGTGTGACAGCTTTTGGCACCTCCTTTAGCTGGCTAATTTAAGAGCCTGGGTCTGTCTCATTGGGTACTAACAACAAGTTGTAGTTAAGTGACATTTTCTATGCTATATTAAACTCTTTCAGTCAAAAAATATCTCATTGAAAAATCAGGAAAGAAGTCCCCAGGGCTATCATTACCCATCTGTTTTCCTAGCAACTTCAGGCAACCGCGAGGAGTTTTAAAATAAATCTATATAGGATGCCTCCTTCTCTCATGCCCTTCACATCGTGCACTATCTTCCACATCACCCTCAGAGTACACGAGGATCACAACCCCCAGTCAGCAAGCAGTGTCCCCAGCCAGCAATGGGCACAGCAAGCTCCTGGGGTCTCCAATGCCCTTTGCCTATGTCCATGCCTGCACCAAGCTGTTCCTCACCGCCCTACAGAGCTCTTACCACGTGGAAGGCACTTAATGTTTTGGGCAGGCAGATGAGAAAATAGCTGCCAGCTGATGCACAGTTAAACACAGACAAACAGAAACTATTTTGATTTCCCTAATGATTCGTTTTGGGAGGGGCAGTGTGAGGATTTGGGTTTTTCCAGTGTCAGGATGGATTTTAACATGACCACGACATGCTTTTTTTTTAGATAAAAGCAGTGCAGGATTTCAGTTCCATTCACACAAGAGTGCTTGTAGCACCCAATGCTGCTCCGGAGGAGGTTGCAAGGCTGGGGAGGGAGGAAGTTAGCAGGTTTTAGAGAGGTTAAGAACAGAGTAAGTTATCCAAACAGCCACAGCATCTTCCTCCACTGACTATGTAGGCATCCCCTCACGGCAGCCGATTGAAGCTGGGCAGCAGCGATACTCCCCCCTTGCAGAGCAGGAGGTTTGCAGGAAGAAACTCAAAGGACTGAAGCAACCAGAACTGGGTCACCAACAGCTGAGCACAAGACTGCTGAGCCTGAACGTGCCCTTGGTTGTTCAGTGCTGGGCACAATGGAATCCAGATGCTAAATTAAATTCTTTAGACAATAAAGACAACAGCAGCTACAATCCCCCAAAGTTTCTTTCAGCTTTCAACGTTACCCACATATATGTTTCAAAAGCAAAAAGGAACTGTGCCCCATTTCCTATTATGCTCCACGGCTACACGTACTTGCTCACCTCCCAGCAGCAGACCTTCGGCGATCCTGCTTAGGGCAGCGGGGGATCATTAATCTTTGCTTCTCGGTTACTTAGCTTCAAGTCCAAACTAAAGTCAAGACAGAGCATTACTTGCAGAAATACTCAAGTATCTCAAAATTCAGATTTGAACAGCATTCACTTGATATTATAATGCTAACAGTTTTACCATCTAACTCCAAACACAAGTGAGAATAAAGTTATAAATAGACACTTAAATGTTCCTTTCAGCTGAGGCTAATCAGAAGTCATGGAAGAGAGAGAAGTCATTGCCTTTTGGCTCAGGATACAAAAGCTTTCCGGTTAATTGAAAGATCACTCACTTTTTGCACAGCTTCCCTACCTCTCCACTGCAGCCTCCGAGGTGGGGCAGCAATGAAATCAGAGCACACCAAACCACTAAACTTTCCTTGCACAACTTTCTAGGTTTAATTGCAGCCTATAAAAGCATTGGAGTTGCTGCCACCTATAGACAAGTGTTAAACACAAACATGCATTTCTTGGGAAAATGGAAGTGCAATCTGACAGCAAATAGGTCCTGAATATCCTCATGTAAATTAAGCGAGCACAGACCCCACCATTCTTGACACTGGACTTTGTGCTAATAACCCGTAGGTGCTTGCTGAGCCCTATTTAACATTTATGTCACAAACCAGAATCAGCTGAAAACATCCGACACCTCGCACTGGTCCTTGTGTTGTCAGAGCTAATGGAAAAGAAAAACCAGATTTCAGTAACATACTGTTTGCTCTGCTCAGCGGGTTTAATCCACGATGAAAATGAATTACTGTGTTTTAGCTCTCTCAAATAACCAAGTATGGATTAACCTTTGATTTAGACTTCAAGATGCACAAATCTTGTTGTGCAGGACTTAGCAGGACAACATAAGATTTTCTGATTGACTCACAATAGCTGTGCATAGATTATTTAAAAGTACATTACAAGCTCTTAGGAAAAGAGATTTCCAACTAATGTCCTAGAATAATGAAAGAGTCCTTTTCCTTTTTTCTTGGATGATACCTGTGTCAGCCAAACAAGTGCAGAATGCAGCCATTTGCCAGAAGTAATAAATATAATTCTCAATATTATTGCAAGACAGCACCAGGATAAAATTCATTGTTATTTCCACTGTTGTTATTTCTATAACACATAAAGTGATGAATGAATATCTGCTTCATATAAATCACCACAGGATTATCTGGAATCTCTAAAATCTACTTTAAAATGAAAAAAAAAAAAATGATGTTTTTTCAACCTCCCATTTTTGTTTCAAATACTTACTCAGAAGGTCAGAAGGTCAAAATTCTCCATGATGCCTGACTTTTCACAGATGCTGAACATTTAATACTCCATCCATGATCTTGGGATCTGAGGCACCCGTAGCATCTTGTCTTGCCAAGACACAAATTCTCAGCTATTAGTTTCTCAGATCTGAAGAAGGGAATAGATCTTAAAAATAATAATTGTGAGAGATTAAAAGAAGACTTTAAACTTGTGCTGTAGACAAGATTTTTTTGTCTTAAACTTAAAGGTTCGAGAAATCACAGTCTTTCAAGTTCTTTGAAGAACACTGAAGAGGAAAGGAAATCATGAATTGTTTCATCCTCCAGTCCTTCTGAAATGGAGATGTGCTTGGCTTGGAGATGAATAACTTTGCTTTCTCCCCATTGCTGGAAGCATACCTAGCCTGTGACTTGTTCTGGAAGAGCAAAGCAAGAGCATCCTGACAACGTTCTAAAGAGCTACCTTGATTTCTGTCTTTATATAACAATAAGAACATTGATGGTCAGCCTAAGTGAGGTACTAAAGGAGCTGGAAAACAAATGGGGAAAAACACTGTTGCTCAGAAAATAAAGGACAAAGGGTAAAACAATTATAAAGTCACAAGGTAGATGGTAAAAGGAGTATCCCTGGTCTCAGAAGCTAGAAGTGCTCTATTCTCAACCCAGGCAAAATCTGTTTTATCCATGTGGCTTTTCTGCCCGTTGCCAGTTGCTTCCATGAGGGTCTGCATCACCTCAAGGCATCTCTGTCCCAGGAGCACACCAGGTCTCCAGGGATCAAGTCCCACTCCAAATCCCACATGCCTCACAACTGACCATACCTGCTGGCCCCAAAACCTGCCTCCAGCACCAGGGGCCACACTCATCCAAAACCCAAGGCTTTGCACTGCATTGCCATGCAAGTTTCCTTATTCTGGGAAGTACCAGAGGTATATTAAAAACTGCACTGTGCATCAGTAAATGCATTATCTTGCTCATAAAAGAGGACCTTACACCTTTATAAACATTCAGCTAGTTCCTTCTGGATTAAATCATTCATTTTCCTACTGACAATCATCTTCTACCATGTAGTTAACAACACAGTTAATTCCTTTATCTATATACCAAGCACACATACAAGTCTGAGTCATTAACAGCACCACATGTTCAGTTTGTGCAAAATATTGTAAAATGTCACATTCAGACATTTCCCAGCACCTCCACTTCAATGAGATGCCGAGGGCATCTTTAGATAATTTTTAAGCATTGAAGGGATTGGGGGCAGGCACCTCCTTCTAATATTTTAAGCACCAGGCACATTATCCAGCTCCTCCCCACTTCTGCTACACAGCCACCGCAGCTGAAATTCATTTTGGGGGGACTCCACAATATTAATAAAATGCATTGTTTTTTATGAGAACATGTCTGCCATGTCCTAATGTATTTCTAAGACTCTTGTTGTCGCAAGGCAATAAAAGCTGTCTTGAAAAAGCTCTTTAATGCTTATTACTTTGTGTGCAGGTTTTCTGCTGTGACATATCTAGCAAGTTTGGGTAGGCTTTGAACTACTGAAGTTTCGAACATCCATCAGCTCAAAACTGTTGATGATTTGCTTGATACAAACATTGATGTGCTCACCATGGGAACCATCAGAAGAATATGTAGCTGAGCTTCCTATTTATGAAGGCAAGATAGCAGAAAACTTTCCAGATGTTGGGTTCAGTCCTTTATTTTTTTGTTCTCTCTAGTCTCCTGTTGATTTAAAAGGCAGTTTCAGTCCTTTAGAAAACAGAAAATGAGGATGTAATTGTGGAATACATTATTCAACTACAAAGCAGCTAGCACTGATCAAATGTAATCAAAAATAACCTAGAAAATAATTAAAATAATACAGATTTTTCTTGCAGAATAATTTTTATACTACTTATTTCATCATAATAAATAGATTGCTGATAGCAGTGGGAGCATGTGAGGTCTGTGAATGCAAGTAGTTTTTAACATGGTGTTTTGGTTAGAATTTTTGTTGTTGTTGTTTTTTGTTTTGTTTTAATTTTATTCCAGGGATTAGTATTCTGCCTGTTCCAGACCTATTCTGTGGAAACAACAGGGACAACCCCAGGAAAATTTGTTCTTGGTCAACAGAAAAAAGTAAGAAAATGGAGAAAGCAATGTATTGATCCAAGTACTGCTCAAGTAGAAGTGGCATGTGGGGGAGGGAAAAGATCATGACAGAGATGGGATAACAAGGAGGGAATCATTTCCTGAGGGAAAAGGAACTTGGTAAGAATACACAAACTAGAAGAATGGTATTTGCAGATTTCCATCAAATTGAAAGAAAAATCCACCAACTGTGGATGCAGAGAGAAGTAAAGGGGCCTGTAGTGTGTAAAAGACACTACCCATGGGATGTTCAAAAAGCAGTAAGAAAACAGACATAAATAACGGTTTACTCTTTTTTTTGGCTTTTCACTTCTCTTGATTATTTCTGAAAGTCCTGTGAATGGTTTTAAAACCCTCTGGAAAGCCTGACTCTGTTTGATATAACCTTCATATACAGACCACGGTTAAAGCAAAGCCCCCCATGAACAAAAGGATCACCAAAATACAACAGTTTGGACCTGAGGTCCACATCTTCTGCACCTGCGAGAGAAGGCACCAGGGCTTGTGGAAGGGGAAAGTTTCGCAGGAGAAAGTAAACAGGTCTGTGGCTGAGCTTTTCCTTAACTACTTCTATTATTAAGGCCATGCACAGTGTTTAAAAGAACTAAGCCTCCCTACATGTTGCTGCACAAATGATATATCTGCAGGAAAAGCAGGGACTGAAGAGCTACCACCCAGCTGGTACAGTGGGTCCTTCCGTGACAGGGTTAAAGCATATCGGCAATAAGAGCACGAGTAGAAGGATTGCAGGTTGACACCAAACAACGTGAATACCATTTTATTAATCCCATAGCTCTCGACTCAGTCCTGCTGCCATAAAGGGGAAAAAAATACAGCAAGAAAACTGGAGGAGACTAGAGACCAGTGATTACATGAAAATATAAACCAAGTTTCACTTGGATGATTTATCAACGCAGCTACCAAGTAGCCAGTCCTTACGAGTTTAGTGCAAACTGCATCATGCTGGATGTTTTTCTCAAATGTCCAGTAGCTGAAGGCTCGTACCTGTGGGAAAATCCCAGGCTTCAGTGGAGAAAAGAACAAAATGCATCTCTGTTGTTCAGGGCTGCACAGAGCTGTGGAAAACGTGGCTCATCTAGCCTTGGGGCTGTTAGGATACAGAAGTGGAACTAAAGAAAGAAAAAACTAACATTGTTTTAAAATGTCACGTGGTTTCTGCAATCCTGGCTCTGCGTGATGTTACTAACACCACAAGTACATAGTGATATTTTCTTTTTCCTGGGCAAGATAAGACTTGTTCAAATCATACCTAAATTTTCACACGCAGATAATGAAACAATCAAATCACAGTCTCCAGAATATCTTTGTAAATGGATTTTTTTTTTTTGCCAAGACATTTTCATGTCACCGCATGTTAGTGAGGAGCACCTTGAATCACAGCCATCTACATCTGTCCTCCGTGCTCAGTGAGATGGAGTAAATGTTTCAGTGCTAATGGGTTCCAAATTTTCCAAGTTATCTAGCTTAGCTTTTTTTTTTTTTCTTTCTTTTTCCCATTTTCTTAGTGTATAATTGCATCTAATTGTACATTTCGAGCAAATACACATAATCACAACGTTATGACATGTAATTACCTAATTGTTATGTATAATTAAGTAAATAGCATAAGAAATTGTGCAGAACTTTAATAAATTTATTAAAAAGAAGTTAATCTTTTCTGCGGCTGACAGAAGATGACATTTTCACCTATAATGATCATAATCAAGTTAACATTTTCTACCCTAATTAGTGGACACTCTGCAGACATGTCCAGAATGTACACAACTGAAGCAAAAAACAGTGTGATGACATTTATGACTTTCTGTATGTATTTGCCGCATGCAATGACAAGCATCCTTACGTAGAATTTAATGCTCAGTTTTTAGGAAAAGAACGCAATATCAGGAAAATCCATGCCATAGTATACATTAAACATGTTCTGCTGAAAACTTTAAAAAAAAAAAAAATCACTGTAAAAGATCTTTCGGTCTGCATGGCTCAAAACACGTTACCTACCTGTTGATGTAACACCCCATGTGCAGCTCCATACCATTAGTTCCTCTGTTTTCAGGGAGAGGCAGTCCCCCTGTGGCAGCTCCTTGGTCCAGCTCCTTGCCTGGTCCACAGGTTGCTGGCAGGTGAGGCAGCGATAGGGCAGAACCCACAAAAGCAGGTGAAGGTTTGCCACCCTCTGGGGTACCTGGTCTGCCTTCACTGGACTGATCTTGCCAGTGACCTCAATGCACTGTCTTGTTGTCCACATGACAAAATGCCAATTATTTTTACAATTTTCCAGGGGCAATATTTGGCACAGATTTCACATCCCAGACAAGGCAGTAATGGGTTCCTGCCAAGGAAATTGATGTTTTAACTCACCAGGAGATGGTATTGTCCCTGCTGCGGTTTGGTGTGGTGACACAAGTCTGTACTCAGTAGTGTTTTCTCATCAGGAGTAATGCTCACTTTAGAAGTTACTCTTCTATGGAAGGAGACTTCTCCTTGGCAAGGAAGTTTTGTTTGTTGTCTTAGTTCAGTTTCTTTGGTATCCTGGGAAAAGGCTGTGTATTACCCACTTACATGCATACATTTCATATATACCTGGTGAGTATTCATGCATATATTTCATATACACCCAGTGAGAATTATTTTAAAATGGGCTAACACATATCTCCTCCATTCTTCCCTGGACCTGTGGAGAGGTTAGCTACCTACATCAGCCAAATACTAAGCCGACAGGTCCCTTTCACAACATGCAGAATTTCACTTCCCAGGCAGTCAAGCAATGCAGGATTAAAGACAAGAAGAGAGACTGGTAGAATTTAAGACAGGTTCTTATGATACAAAAAAGGTTTGTCCCGTGGTCCTTCTTTATATTTTTCCTCTCTGATAGACAAACCAAATTACGGGCTGATGATCTGTTCAAGATGGTTGGCAAGATATTTCTATGAATGGTTTACTCCATCTCCCCTAGAAAACTTGCAGTGTCATTAAGGTAACCTCCGTATTTATGATCTTAATGGTACCTAGGTGATTGAAACAGGGTTTTCTACATATAGCTCCTTGGGAAAGATCACATGGATATATCTTTTAGTAACAGATTTTCCACCTTGACCTGCTGATATTGACAGTGATTTTAGGAACAGCTGATTCACACCCAGGCTTTGGGAGCTTTATACACTTTATGTTTCCTGAAAGCAACAAAGCCCCAAATTGCCCAGAAATAAATTGAATCCACATGTTTTGGAGCAACTCTCTATAAACAGTATGTTTCATTTAGCAAATATTTTGGGAAATAAGATCAACATGAGTTGAACATTGAAGAAGTGATTTAGAAGATTGTTGTAAACAGAGTAGCTACATACACATAACATTTGACAGAGCAAATATGTGACAGAGCAACATTTGACAAATACAAAGCACTTTTCAAGCCATAAAAGACAGGTTTTGTTTCTCCCTACATTACAAAAATAAACTGCGACTGAAAAATAGCCTCAATTACTTTTAGTTTTAGAAATTAGTTTTGCGGTGGGCATGTAATTTAAAGAGGAAAATCAGCACATTATACACACTCTGCAGCTATCTTCACAAAAACTGACACCCTCCCAAAAGGGCATGTAATGTAAATTGTTGGCAAACCATCTGAATGCCAGAATGAAGAAAGAAAGAGAAGAATCTGGAATGATAGTGAAAATGATACAATTAACCCAAACACAAACTGAAATTCGCATTTTCTTTGCAGTTCCCAGTTATTAAAAATTTGACACCTTCTCTGCCACACCAGCGTCCCACGGAAAAAAAACAGCACTTCAAACACCTCCACCCACACCACCAAGCACAACTGCTATCCACAACAACCTTATCAATTCCCCCCCCCCTTTTTTTTTAATGGTAATACCTCAAACTAGACTGTACTTGAGGAAAAAAAAAAAAGCTTCTGTGATTTGAAAAACAGAGGGATGGCCACATATCAATGTGGTGCTATTAAAATGAAGCTTTCCATCACTTTCTAATCCATGTAGACCATAAGAAAAAAAAAATAAATCTAGAGCAGTTACTGAAAGAATCTGGCTAGAACAGTTATAATAATATCCATCTGGGAGAGGGAGAGAAATGTATATATACACACACATAGACATACATACATATTCTGCAGGAGACATTCTAGCTGGCCTTTGGGAGATAAAATGTCTCCATTTATACAAGCAATCAAAAGACATTTTCTAGATACGGTGCTAACTGGTCTTTTGTTTAATAGAAACACTTTCAAAAACCAGAATTAATCCAGATTTGTTGGTTTAATAAAGAACAAAATCCAACACACTGATTTAATGCACTAGATTTACTGCTGTGTTCTCGCCACATGAAGTGCTGTAAATTGGATTCAGTGAACACAAGCGAGTCAATAAATGCCAGAAACAGGACAAGATATCAGTAAATCCACACCAAAACATTAAAAATCACTGCAAAGTATCTTAACCAGAAAGCAGCAACCCCGATTTTCTGCATTTTCTTTTTTTTTTTTTTTTCCCCTTATATTTACATCCACCCAGGACAAGTGTAAATTGTACTAAGTCAACAAATAGGGCAACATCAGCTTCTCAGGCATGTAGGTAAGTCTACACCAGCAGAGAAGCCTCTTCCCACTCACCCTGTAGAGAACATTGCTTGTCTTATTCATCCCATCTTCCTCCACAAAGAATATGATAGAACTGAGATCTATCACCACTGTCATCAATTTATCAGAAGTATACTTTTGATCATCCACGATACAGAATTTAACAAGAAGGTACTAAAGGTGTTGCAGAAACACACAGAGTGGTCTACCAATCCACACCTATCACCGTATTAAACTCTCCTGTACACCAGTTTGGATCCCTTGCAGATACTTTTTAAGGTGAACAACCATAGATGCTCACTGTGTGATACCTTCCTTGTAAATGCAGCTTTCCTCTCATGATCAAATATCAAGAGAGCCCACAGAAACACTCATTTTTTGCTTCCCAAGCACACAGGTACAAGGTCCACCACCAGGGTCTACCTACTCACTCTTTCCTCTTTTGAGGCAATTTCATTGCAAAACCCCATAAAGTCGCCTTCAGTGGCAGATTCCTCTTCTCTGGCAATCCATAACACCCAAGTCACAGCAGGGGAGAAATTTCCTAGAATTCCAAGTCTCCTCTACCTCAGCTGGGGAAATTGATTCCCGCATAAAGTGGCATTTCAAGACAAATTTCAAAGAGTCTCACCATTTCTCATAGTGCGACTTCCTAAATCTACAAGGAAATTGGCCTTCTGGGTTTTCTCATGAATGTACTGTACATAAATCAGATTTAAGTTTACAAAACTAACCTACTGATTATGTCCTTCAACTACACGTTTCATAAGATAAAATCTCTGTTCTTACAAGTGAGAGCAAACAGACATTAAACAGACAATGTTTTTGTTGTTTTGTGAAGAATTCTGAACACAATTAATCTGGATTTAGATAGTTACATAAACCTTTGGATTTAGGAAGTATGAGTATTACCAGATCCAGACAAAAATAATCTGTATTCTTCTTGCCCTGAGTTATATAATCCTCTAGCACATTCAGTATCGTCTCTGAATATCCATTTCTCTCTCTCTCTGCCTCAGGCCCCTTCCTTTGGTCTTTGCTTATCCTACTATTAAAACAATAGTTAAGAAAATATATTCTGACTCTTCTTTCATATCTGATTTTTTTTGCATACTGCTTCCTAAATTTTCTTAATCCTTTTCTTAATCACCATCACTGCTGCCTACAAAAGACCTTTCCAGGATCCAGCAGTTTCACAGCATAAGCAGGACTTGTTAGCTCTGTATAATGAGTCTCCGAGTCATCTGAAGAAATTCCTAAGGGAAAGCAGCATTTACCGTTGAATATAATACAATTATATTTTGCAAATAGTAAATATAGGTAGGAAAGAAGGTTATGTATTGATCCTGTTTCACTTATATACATATACAGGGTATGCATTTACTAGAAATGATATTCTTTTTTTCCCCCCTTAAATCTCATCAGAGATATTACTAAAGGTGGAAAATAGGATGAAAGCCACACATCCTGAACCCCGATGCCAAAGCAGACCCCCAATTAAAACCCACTTCTCCCTGAAAATGCCACTCCTGTTCCCCTCTCAGCAGGGGGCAAATAAGCAGAACCTACCTTTGATGACTATTAGAAACTCTGCAGTAAATGAGAGAACTATGATAACTTGGGATCTAGTCTAGGCTACAAATAACAATGGTTCACACCCGAAAAAAGTAATCAGAAATATCTGATTAATTGTTTACCATCACTCATGTTCAGTGTGTGGAGTGCAGCGTTAGGTGACAGGGATCAGTGCAACCAGGATGGGAAATAAATGCACCCACTGCACACCTGCTATAGCATCACAGCTAGATTAAAATTTCATAGCTGCTGTATTCTTAAAAACATACTAGATATTCAAGACATGGGATGGAATAAAATATAGCCACTAGCTAATTAGCAGATCGTTTACAAAGCCTAGACCCCTCTTCTCTCCAGTGGCTGTCTTAGCAAATACAGATACCAGCACAGACTTCTTTTTCTATGCTTCCATCCTTTATCTAACTTTGCCTTTCATGGGTTCATTGAAGCAATGTTTTGTAATTGTGTCAAATTAGTAGAAAACCCGAGGTATAGCAATTTGACAATGATATAACTGTCATGATGGTTCTACTTTTTGCTTGTACCTACTCAGGCATAATTAGAATCAAATATCTACATCTCAGCGTTTCTCTTGGGCTCATCCAACTCTGAAAGCTCTCAGGCCATTAAGGCATATCAATTAGTAATGATTTTTTTCAGCCCCCAGCAGCCACCGAAGCATACATTAAAGGTGATATCTGTAGTCAAAAATTTAATGTGCACCATTTGAGAATATCTACTTTGTAGAAGAGAATATTGTTGGGGAAACTCATTTGCTTAAAGTTTTATACCACAGCTATTAAAAATATTTTATTTGCTGAATAAATGTCTGGCGAACACTCCCATATCTGTTAAGTAATATTAATTGCACACAGGTTTGGAAAACACAGGAATCATTACAGGATAAATGTGACTGTGTAATAGTCCAAAAGAGCTAATGTTATCACCTCCCAGGCCACTTTTACAACCTTCTTTAGCAGGACCATCTTTAAATAAGTCATCGTGACCTGAGGAAAGCTACTTTCATTTTTTAGTATATCTATCCAATTGAGTAGATGTCAGAGAGCCAGCTCATTACAAGCACCAGAATTAAAGGGCTGTCACATTCCTTGTAGCTAGGTTAAGTCTGTTCAGTTCGGACTGTTTGGAAAAACAATCCTTTTCGTGTCCACAGTCATTTCCAGGCCTGGTAGGTCAGTTACCTCTCGTTTCAAATGCAACGGAAAAATTATTACCCAAGATCAGACTGCAACACAAATATAACGAACAGTATGAACACATATTTAGTGATAAGGTAACAATGGAGCAGAAAAATCCCCATATGCAGGAAAGAAGAATAGAAATGCACAGTCCAGTTCAGCTAATCAGATAATCTTGGCACCAATTTAATCTTCATAAGCTTTTTTCCTGATTAACACATGCAAGTGATGTCTAATCTAAGGTCACCACAAGTACCAGAAAGGTTTCCACAGGCTCTGAATCAGACTTTGTGTAAGAGATGGAAATTAGTACAGAAAATGATCAAAACAGAAGAAAAATGCAGAGGTTGCCTCCAAGGGAAGCTGGAAACTTGTTTCCACCTTGTATGCAACAGGAAATCTACCCCTTGGTTGCTGCTCGGTAGCTGCTTTCTTGTCCTACTGCAGGTCTTGGCCCAGCCCATCCTGCTGCATTTCAGGGTGTATAAACATTAATGAAAAGAGCTGGCTTTGTGACATCAGGAAACTTAGCCAAAAACCGTAAGCACTGCTACAGATTCTCTGTATTATGGCTTTGTCAGCTTTCAGAAGAGCTAATCCAGTGAATTCACAGCTTCTGGACCATCTACTCTGACCTTTACCTATGTTTATTTATTGGAAAATACACATATACCCTGACCCTCACGGAAAATATCACAAACTGATGAGATGCCAGGAGTAAATCCTTGTAGATAGCAAGCATGAGCCTTGCTATGAAGACAGAGATGCAATTGAATTTGTCACTTGTTTGAGTGACAGAGGCTCTGACTCCTCCTTAAGTGATGTGACCTGTAACACATTTGGAATGTAAGCGTATCATTCATTTCCAAGTTTTTATTCTACTGTTATGCCTGTAAAACTGTTTCCACTTGAATGTACTAGGCGTTAGTCAAAAAACTCTGGTCAAAAAAAGGTGAAGCAGGATGGAAATGCCATACACAGCATTTCCTTTTACCCTCAGCTGCAATGAACCTTCTTGCAGTGTAGCAGACCTAATAATCACTTGAATCATTTGTATAATGCCTTAATTATCTGTATAATCACCAACAAGTCTGACACCAAATTTCTCAGCAGGAGTTTGCAGACTCCTCAGTTAGTTAATGCATTACTTATATGAGTCTGAAGGCTCAGTCCCAGCACAGGTCATGTACCTGGTATGACTCTTTGGAATGAGGCCTAATTTTTTTTTTCTATTTATTTCCCTTTGCGTCTAAATAGTAGCTCTGCTGCAACTGTATATCTTTTACATCTGCATGCAGGCTTCCATACTAATGGAGGTCCTTTTTCTCCACACATGGAAATCCTCTAGACAAGACAAGCTTCCCATGAAAGAGTCATTTCAGTACGTAGCTCTCCTCATGTCCTGCCACCCCTTCTCTTCTGCTCAGCCACTGTGGTCCTTCCTCCACCACAGTGATGTCTGGCCAGCAGCTCTGAACATACCCTTCACTTCTCCACGAGTAGCAGAGTTAAACTCAGTGAATACTGGGGAGTAATCCCATAAGATGCTGAATGAAAGCATATGTGGAAAACAGATTTACGTTCTGAAAGTAGTAGGACTCATTTTTTTTTTTTTTTTAATTTATTCATGAGAATAGAACAAACTATTAGAATTTTTCAAAGTAGCACCCTTCCGCAACTACACACTGCTGCCAATGAGTTTTCCAGTTTTCGTACACCTCCAGGAACGCCTGGACCGGAATGCTGTTTAGCTCCCTCGTCATGGCCTCTTGAAGCGCTTCTACTGATGCGTGATGCTTCCCCTTGAGCATTGATTTTATTCTCGGGAATAGAAAAAAGTCTGGCAGGGCCAAGTCGGGGCTGTAGGGGGGCTGAGGCAGCGTTGCCACCTTGTGCTGGGCAAGATACTCCACTATGCGGAACGCTGTGTGGCTCGGCGTGTTGTCATGGTGCAGCTGCCAATTGTTGACGATGCCTGGGCGGACACGAGCAATGCATTTTTGCAGTCTTGTGAGGACTTCCACGTAAAAAACTGCATTAACTGTTTGTCCAGGTGGTACAAACTCTTTGTGGATGACTCCATGTCAGTCAAAAAAGCAAATGAGCATGGACTTTTGCTTGGATTTGCTCATTCATGCTTTCTTGGGGCATGGGGAAGCAGGGGTGTGCCATTCTGTGCTCTGCCGCTTACTCTCCGGGTCGTATTCTAACACCCACGTCTCGTCACCAGTCACGACATTGTCCAAAAAGTCGGGCTCCTCATTCACATGATGAAGAAGATCCTGGCAGATCGCTTTCTGCTTGGCCTTTTGCTCCTCTGACAACACTCGCGGCACAAGCTTCGTGCACACTTTCCTCATGGCTAAGTTTTCTTTCACCATCTCAAAAACTTGGGTTTGAGGAATGCTCAAGTCATCAGCAATCATTCTGATACTCATCCTGCGATCACGGTTCAGTAAATTTTTCACTCGCGACACATTTTCGTTGGTCTTGCTGGTCGAAGGGTGTCCAGAGCAGTCGTCATCTTCCACTCTTTCCCTACCTTCTCGGAACAGCTTGTGCCACTCAAAAACACCCAATCTACCCATGGCAGCACCACTGTAGGCCTCCTTAATCATGTTGTGAGTCTCTTTGCCCGTTTTACCAAGCTTTACACAAAATTTGATCGCGTATTGCTGTTCCGGTAAACGCTCCATGATTCTCCATGACGAGGCGTTTCGACAGGTGTTCACAGTACAAGCGACCTGCTCTCTTCAACGGCCGACAGCCGACTGCCGATTTTTCCCAGCATTCCCAATATCCCCCTCCACCGACCCTGTACGCACAGACCACCTCTCGTCCGCCCGTTCGCCCAGGAAAAAGCCAGTCCTACTACTTTCAGAACAGACCATGTACATCCTCTATTTTACAAGCTGGGACTTTTGCAAGTTGCAACCAAAAATAATAGAAGACTTGAACAAACACTCTATACCTCACTGCACTGCTTATGCTTTGATATTAAAGCTTCCTTCCAACCACTTAAAAATTATTTCCAAACCAGAGGAAGAAATATACTTGAGCCAAAGTGCCAAATAATCCATCTAGCATTATCTGCACACATATGCATGCAAGAAATATCTACCACCCAGGCAAGTCTACACATCTCCACTCCCTTTTGCAGCCATCAGTCAGGTTTGACCTTTGGTTCAGACCTAAAATCTTCCAACCCATTCGCTCTATCTTAAGACGAGCGGCTTCTTCAGGGAACGAGATGATAATGTATCTGCAAAGGGCTGACTCTTTGTGGTGTTGGAGGGGGGGAAGTGCCAGTATAACAAATTGCTCCTGTTCAAACCCATCAATTCAAAACAAGCATCTGGAAAACTTGACAAGAATACTCAAATGACCCTTGTGTTCTGACAGCTGGAAAAGAGAAAGCACTCTCCGCAAGGAGAAAAAAGTGTGCTCAAACTTTTTGCCTAGACAGAGAAACACATAGAGCTGTTGGAAACATTTTGCTTCAAAGCCCATTAAATTAAGCTTTCAGTGCAAAGTATGATTAATGCAGGCAACTGTATTTGTGCTCACAAAACTGTGGTCAATACCACCAGAAGCTGGTCGTGGCGATGGGCAGGCCGAGAATTCCCTCCTCTCATGAATGCCCTGTGGTGGAACTGATCATTCCCCACTACGAGAGGAACTTTTGTCCCTCTTGAGCCCTGGCACATTGGAGCTGGGCTCTGCTGCTTTCATCAGGGGAAGAGCTGCTGCCCAGTCCATGCAGAGAGGCCATTGAGGATGTCTCCACAATGCACAGACTGCAGTTTTGTTCCTTCTCCCCAGTCCTTTGAAGAGGAACTACCTGAGATATTGAGGAGGGTGCACTATTACAGACTCCATTTCAGTTTGATTACATTTCAGGATTTCTGGTTTGGTCAAGATCTGAGGCAAAACAAATGAAAACAAGACAGCAGTACCTTGCAACATCAATGAATTCTCCTCATTCAGAGGTTCCCGATCTGTCATGGTATCTATAGATGAGACCTACTCATTACATTGGAATGTCTTAAAACTGTTCAAAATGTGACCAAACACTGCTGGCATTTCACAGCAGCAGACTGTGCTGGTTCTGATCCACAGACTCTGTTTTGCTGCTGTGGATGGTTACACACTGTACATCTAGGATATGGGAAACAGTTTACGCAAACACTGAACTGCCCTGCAGGAAGAAACCAAAGGGAAATTGAGCAGCAAAATCCATGCTCCCACCGCACTCAGGGATGTTGTTTCATGGAAGATCTCTCTGAAATGGTCTTCTTACTGGAAGATACTCAAGCAAATTATAGCCTAAATCTATTCTTTCAGATTAAAAAAAAAAAAAAAAAAAAAAAAAAAGGGAAAGGGAAGGAAAGGAAAGGAAAGAAGGCATTGTAGGAGGCACAGGTTTAAAGAGATGCTTGAACTCCCCAACAGGCAGCACCCCAAATCCTCCAAACTGTAGGTGGTCAGAAATCCTCCATTTACCTTAAAGATGCCTTGGAAAACATATAGGCTTGAATGTCAGAAAAACAAAGGCATAAGCCTCAGTACTTTACAGTTATTTGTATAAAAGCAGTAACAGAAGTTTTTGAAATTACTTGGGTTTTATTACACTAAAAAATGATCCCGGTTTTAAATTGTTTTTGATTAAAAGTAGTTCTGCTTGAAGGTACTCAGTAATGCATTCAGTGTTCAAAACCACCAAGAACCAATACTCTCTATGTAGCGAACACTGGACTTTATTTTGTTGGGGGTTTTTTGTGTCACAAGAAAAATTAACCAAGTTACATTAGAAAATGGGTCACAACAGGATTTGCAATAAACACTATATAAAATATCAGCCATTTGTACAGAACACAGCTGACACACACACAGTTTTCTGGTTTATGCCTTACTTCTACGACTCTAAATTGATTTACAACTCCATGTGAGACTCATAAAACAGCCCTAGGCAACTCTAGTCTGCAAGCAGACTATTTGCAACACTGTGAATTTCTCAATTTGCCCATTTAAAAACATTTTCCCTTTTCCTTCCTTTCAATAACAGATTTCTGGAGGGAGTAGGGCGAGAGATGAGAAGAGAGATTTAATGGTTACATAACTTGAGACACAGACAAGTGCATCACCTGCTCCAGCTGCTGATCCTGGAGGAAATCTGTTATTTGACTGGGACTGGGGGAATTACTGCTCCCTGCACACCCACCCCAGCAAATACCAGTATCTGGGAACAACACCAGCATCCTGACCACACAGGTCTGATGATGTAAACGTGGCTGTGAGATGAACCACAACTTTAACATCACTTCAATTAGAAGAAAGTTCTGATTTTATTAAGCCAGAAGAGCTATAAAAACATCAAATTTGTGTTTACGCACATGGGAAGGCATCCAAAATGAGGCAAGGTTGGTCTGTAAAGGAGTTTGTTTATCAACCCCACCCTAAGCACAACCCTCTGATATCAGTAGATAATTATCCATCTGCCAGTTTGGAAATTAGGTACAGAGAAGTGGCACAGGGGTCCCAAGGTGGCCCAGGAAATTAGAGACAGAACAAGAATTTGCTATTCTGATTCTTAGTATAATACTCTTTCTAATAAGCTCCTTTACACTACCACTTTCACTTTACTTTTCTAAATGGGAAAATTGCTATGGAGAACATTTTCTGTCAGGCAGCAGGCACCTAGAGACCAAATACCAAATCAAACGCACAATCATTTGTTTTGTTCAACCCCACTGCACTTCCACTGGGGTTACATGGCAAAAGCTTGGAGCTGACTTGTCTCCTTATCTACCTGTTCCTCTTGCTGTTACTCTCTAATTTAACACCTTGTGATGGCACATATATGAATCCCAGCTCCTCCTCAACACTTTGGCTAGACTGGTAAGCATAACTGAGATGTACCTATTTTACTCTATCTCTTCCTGACACTGCAAGCACAGTTCTTTCACGTCCATGTTCCATTACTCGGCTTATTTTAGGGCCTGATACCAATGAAAGATACACATGGGAGCCAGCAAGACGTGACGAGTGATTAATACTGCCATAAATGTTCTTTTTGCCTGGGTAGATCACTGCAAGATTTTGGTTTTGCTCTAGGGGTAACCTTTGAGTGCTTTTAAGGCCAGGTCTATGGTCTGATGCACCATGGACACAAAACAGAAAAAACACCACTGACCTGTCGTGACAGTAAAATTCCACAGCATGCTGTCAGCTTCCATCCTGGCTCTGCAAACCTGATACACGCTCAGACAAGGTACACAAGCAAGTCTCACAGTGGGTACAGTGGAGCTTGGCAGCTGAAATTCGTGGCAGCCCATCTGCAAAGGAAGGCCTGCTTTACGAGGCCGGGCCTGCACCCCTCAGCCCCCGGGCCCACAAGCTGCCTGTCGAGTGCAGCCATTTGAGTCCTCTCTCAGGTTGCATTAATAGCCCCGAAAACACTCTGCTGCTCCTTAATTAAAGAAGCCCTTCTGCTTGCCCACAGAACAACTGTTCCATAGAGAATGAAGTAACAAATCAGGCCCAACTGCCAATTCGTCTTTTGCAGTTAGTCATGTGAGGAACGTGACGATGGCAAAGACGAAAAGCCTTTTTTTTCCATGAGTCATAAATTTTGAAGAAAAACCTGCAATATTTCAGTACTGTGGGTTTTGGGAACAAAATTACAGTTAATCATAGAATCATAGAATAATTTATGTTGGGTGGAATCTGTGGAGGTTATCTCATGCAACCCCTCTCCAAAAGCCAGCCAACTTTTCTCAGGGCCTCGTCAAGCCTTACTCACAGCCTTGTCACACAGCTTTACCAAACAGCTGGTCTGCTTTGTACATTTTCTCCCTTTCAAATGACTTTTTCTAGAGAACACATACAATAGCAAATTGCAATGCAAACATACAAAGGCTTCTTATAATGCTCAAGACTCTATCACAACATCTATTTTGAGAATATTTTCAACATGACAAGTCTATTTTTTTCCCTTTATTTCCAATAAAACTCACAAAAAAAAAATATTCCACAAGATTTGATGTTCAGTAGATATCAGGAAAGGGCTAACGTAAGGCTAGACACTGCAGTACATCAGCACATCACAAGAATTTTTCCTGATGAAGTAAACATTCTTCTCCCCTTATATACCACAGTGTCTCTCCCTCTCCCAGCAGCAGTGACTGCAAAGCTCTACCAACACATCCACCTGCATACAGACCTGTCCCAGATGTGGGAAACGTGGGGCCAGGTGCCTGCAGCCATCCACTGCCTGCCCTGGGCACAGCCCTTGCTCATGGCTCCCTGGCAGCCACAGCTGGGAGGACAACCCAAGCCTAAATCTTCTCCCAGATCTTTAAATAATGGTTGTTATATAAGTAAAAGTGGTTTATTTTTAACGTGTAGCTGCATATGTGTTACATAACAATCCTTGACTCCAATTATTTTTTGCTGCAGTCAGCACAAAAGTCGTTCTTGGTTTTTCTATCAATTAGATCAAGGGGGAGCTGTGTACATCACATGCCTGTCTATACATTTAAAAGAGAATCGCTGAAGGGTAATTATAAAGTATCAGATCATGAGGGAAGACACCACTGGGAGAAGGACTGGTTTATGCAGCATGAGCTCAGGGCTATAATTCGTAAGGCTAAGGCAGTGCACAGGAGAGAGCGATGCTGCCCCATGTGTCTCCATTCACTCCCTGCTTTGGCCAACCAAGTCACTAGGAGTCAGCATTTTTGAAGAGACCTGCCATGGGAGCCCAAGTGGAAAGTGAACAGCTCTGAAACCACCTCCTCACTTCCCCGTTTGCGAATGTGTGATCCCACCACTTCCCTCCTCTGCCTTGGGCATATGCATTTAAAGTTCTTTGGGCAAGAATTGTCTCTAATAATACATACGGTACAATGCCTAAAGCTGGCAGTCTGGTGCTGACTTTGCCCTCCCAGCATCCATGCTATACATGGATGCTATACAATCTAAAATAAATAAATAAATAAAAAGAGCCCTTTAGAACTTAAGAAAGTCGAATCTGGCTAATTACCAAGAACTTCCCATCAGGTTGACAGACTCCCACAGTGGACACACTCAGTGGTAGTTCTTTATTTCTGAGCTTTACTTTAATCCCTCCTCATTTCTCTTGTTTCATTTTCAGTCGGTTCAGGATCCTAATGTTTTTGCCAGCTTATTTTAATGGGATTGTTAGCATCCAGGAAGCCTTGTCAAATAATCATTACATAGTTACTTTCAAGGCCCCCCACGGATACTTCCACTTGTTGCTGTGCATTTCTCTCTGCCCTGTTAGCAGGGAAGATATTTTTCTCACTGGGAAAGCATCAAATTAAAAATGTGGCTCTTCAACCCTGTCCTGGCACCTCAACCAAAGGTGTAGCTGCCCTGTCTGGTTGACAGACCCTTTACACTACTGCTTTGTCTTTGGTAATTCATATTTATGCATTAGGCGACAAAAGGACATTTGTAAAACTTGTCTTGAGTAACAAACTGAACTCTCTCAGCTACTGAAAACCCACAAACCTACTGCCCTTCCTCATCCAAATGGAAGGAAGATTGTTTATTAAATGAGACTTTCAGCCTTTCCCATCGAAGAACGTCTCTGATTGCTTACCACCCTTTCAATAGCTATTACTTTTGCAATGGCCAAACAGCATGTGGCCCATCTCTGGTACAAATGCTGCTTGACCTGTTATATCTTCCTATTTTGACATTCCATGCCACAAAGCTTACACCACAGCGTACTTCCTTTCCACATGATTTCATGGCATTTCTTTCCAGTTTTCTGTATAAGCCCAAATCAGATTTACCTCCTATATAATCTTTACAGTCAGAAATTACAGAGGTCACAAAACTTTGAAAATGGAAGTGTAAAAGAAGATAGCTTGACCAAAATCTCAGGAGAGTCTAGCACCCATCAAGTGCCATTGCAAGCTGGTAAAGCCTGGTAGGCAGTAGCTATTGAGATACTTGGAAAGTTTCTGAGATGTTTTCCTCTCAGTGGCTGGGCTCACAACTGCTCTCCATGGTGCCCTTGTACAAGAATGATTAGTGCGTTCCTTCATCAGATTTGGTCTGATGCTCATGTAGAGACATAGGGAGAATCTTCCTCTTTTCTGAGACTAAACCAGATGCCAAACTCTGGTTTTGTTGCATTTTTCTGGGAGAGACAAATATAGATGGGAACACCATAACTACCTTGTTGATGGTAGTTTTCACTCCCACAAGGGGAGTAAATCCAGCACAAAGAAGGTCAACAGACATGTCCGAGGAAGGGTTTTGATGCTGCTTTCCAATGTGCCCTGCCTAGGCAGAATTAAAATGCCCAAAGTTTCTCTACCATCAAAAGAGCTCAAAAAAAGAGAGCAGCTCAAGCTGGGGATGCAGCCAAGTCACAAAACCACCTTTGTGTGTCCGTTTCTCCCTTGCAGGTCACATTACTGTATGTGGAAACTGAATTATTTATATTCAGACCAGTTCCCACCTAATTAGACATTGACCTTGATTTTATTTTTAGTATCCAAAAGCCTGAGAAAGCCTAATGCACCCTAGCTTTCTACATTAAGGAAAGTCAAGTTCCATTTTGGAGCCCCAGACAGCGCACGCTGCATGTTGTTTGCACTGAATTTCATGCTTGTCCAGCCCAGCAGAAATACAGATAATTATGCTCAATGCAGAATGCATCTAGTCGGCACCAGTCACATATTTCAAGGTGCATTTAGAGTTAATGACAGCAAAACAAATTGCACAGAATAATATCCTTGACAAACTTCACCCCTTTTGGGGTTGGCAAATCATTTGTGAACTAACCTTGATTACCCTGAATTTATTTGCTGTTCATAAATATTCCCCAATTAGTTTCAATGAATAATTTTCAACCTCTTAGTTGTAAACAATTGATAGCTATGAATATTTGTTATTCATTACTGATGTCGTATGACTGGTCATTTTTATTGGACAACTATTTAAAGAGGAGAATAAGGCATCCTATTACAAATAGTGTAAATAATAAAGAATCCAAATGACAATTATCAAGTCAAAAAACACTTATCAGAATCCTTGACTCAGAGTTGGTGGGAGTCCAAGAATTAAGAAGTCATAATTAATATAGCCTCACAAATCACAACGAACAAGATCATTTTTGTTCATAAAAGTATTCCTAAGCCACTGCATTTAAGTGTTGTTAATATAACGGGCCAGACAACATGCAACATTCTTTTAAGTGCGGCAGCTATTGTTTCAAATGCTTAGAAAATTTACATGGAAAGAAAAACTTGGTAAACATGGTAGTAGTTCAGAGCACTTAAAAATACACTAATGAGTCTTTGCAGAAATAGCTATTCTTGACTGGTTATTACAACAGCTTCACAAGAGGATTGCCATCTTGCATAATTTAACAACACTATTAAACCTTGTGAAGTAAGCAAATGAAAATGCTTTGTTTTTTGTTTTTTGTTTGTTTTTTTGTTTGTTTGTTTGTTTTTTGTTTTGTTTTGTTTTTTAATATATATTTAGTCTCTATGTTAACACTATTAGGAATTAAAACTATTACAAGGAAACCATTTGTTAAGAGAACCTGAGTTCAAAGTTTCACTTGAACAAGCCGTGGTACAGATCTTGAAGCCACGACAGGGACTTTTTTGAACTGATACAAGGTGTAACCACTACACCCTGATGATCCTAATTTGGTGTGTTCTTTACATGGAGAGCAACTGTTAACAAGCTACACAAAAGCATGAGTTTCTTGAAGAACACTACATTAACAACTGCAAATCAAGCACCAAAAAGCTGGAAATGACACTGATTTTGTTATTGATTCCTAGCAAAAGCCTTCTCATCTAATCTGTCCACAATATTCACTTGATCTGGGAACTTTCCCAAGCAAAATAATAATAATAATAATAATAATAACAACAACAACCACAACAATTAAAATCTGAAAACTGAAACTTGGAGTAGGATATATCTGGGAAAATCAAAAAGTGGTATGCTGATCCCATTTGTAATTACCTAGCACTATCTGTCAAAAAATGACAGTCTGTATGTACAACAATGTGAAATACACACTGTAAAGAGGACATTGGTGCTGACATTCTATCGACCAGGATGTGGGTTCCCAGAGGGATTTTTTCCCTTGAGCCTTGCAACTAAAACACAACCATGAAATTCAACACCCCAGCAAAATCAAGCTTCTCTAAATTGATGAATGAATGTGAAAGCCGCAACATAAGAGTATTTACAGATGACAACAATAACCTTTTCAGTTACTTTATATCTTCACCACCCAAATTATGACCTAAAGGCAAGACTTAAAACCAGACCGCTCTGCAGTAGATATGCTGTTCTGTCAAATGAGAGGTTGAGAAAATGCTAGTATCATTCATCATGCTAATAAAGATCATCAATTTATAATAGTACAAGAAACAAAAAGAGGAGAATTTTACATAACTTCTGAAAAAGATTTTGAGGAAAAGTTGATGAATAAATGACAACATTAGGAATTAGGAATAATCCCAAGTATTTTTGAATTGAACCCACTGTGGTCTAGAAAACTGAACAAGGACCCTGAAGGTCACTCGCTGGACATGTAACTGGAATTTGCCCTAATACTATGACAAGTGTCACATAATAACTCAAGAGAAAATTAGAAATTTTCAGCAGACATGTGCAGGAAACCTGACAAATGGGGCCTAAGGCCACACACTGAGGAAAAGCAAAACTGAACATCTGCTCATTAACTGGTCCCTGTCCATCATGTCCACAAAATGAGGCTGGGGCTCAGTGTCAGAATATGCTTATTTAATTAAAATCTCATCATCAGATACACAACTTTGCACAACCCCCGACTTCCTCATTTAAAAACAAACAAATAAAAACATACTGTGGGCTTGTCTTTGGAAACTAGTAGTTCTTTGAGTATACTTCAGTGTGTAATTATTATAAACAAAGCCTTGTGCTGTAGGAGAAAGCCTAAGCTGTGGAAGCAGCAAAAGCAAATCTTCTCAAAGCTTGAATGTCACCACCTTCACCAAAGAAAAGCTTAGTTTTACATCTTCCTATAAAACCATCCATGCCACTGATTTCATCTAAAAGCTAAGATTAGGTAATGGAAGGGTAAAGTAAAGCTTTGATGTTTAGATTTTAGGTCTGGTTGCTACGAGCACCGTAAATTGGTTCTTCAATAGAAAGAGGTGAAGACAGACAATGGATTCATCCCTGAGCAAGATGCCTAAACTCAAAAAGCCAATATAAATGTACTTTGGCCTGTCAAAGTGAGCCCTGTGAGGTAGATGGGCTATAGAAATGCAGGACTCACCATACATTAGCAATCACAGTGGCACTCTAATCAGGACTGCACTTTAAACTTCTATCTCAAAGGCAACAAAAAGTGTAGGCTGTGTCTGATTGGAGTGAACATTCCTTGATTTATTTCATAGTGTCCTAAAACTTCATTCAAGGTTCTTCTGCAAAGGATAAAATAAAGTGGCATGCGGTAATTGCCTTGACATCCTTCAGGAAAAATCAATAATGAATATGATGGAAGGGTCAGGAAAGAAACAGACCCACTACTGGCCTAACCTAGACGGTTTAAATCAAACTAACTAGATTTGATAAACAGTGAAGTCTCTCTCCTCCCTCTATTTTAGGTGAACTTAGTTAATTACATTGCTCCTGAGAGTGAAGTGCTAATTACATCCTGGCAGAATCCCCAAGCATAACAGGGTTGACACTGTGCACATTTCCTCAGGCACTCAGCTTCCCAGTGTGTTGTGGTCTGGACCCATGCACCCCTGCCCTTGCAAGCCCTCTGTTTCTTCATGAGCAGTGATGGGCAGTCATGATCAATTACGTGCTGAACAGACATCCCAACCAACTCGGCAGACTGAGAACTCTCATTGCCTGTAAAAGCAAAGCAATGATGAACCAAGAGGGACGAAGGTGGGGAGAAAAGAAGGAAAGGATAATTCTGCTGCCAAATGTACAGACAAGCTGAGATGACTCTGATGAACTGTTACATGTCTCACAGATGCTGCTGACGCTGGTCTCCGGGGCATGAATGAACTTCTGAAAGCCATAACCTTTATATTGTACATGCAAAACAGCAAGATACAGAGCTTGTATTTTAAATTCCCCAGAGAAAGGGTAAAATCATCAGGTGTCGAGATTTCTTTTCAGGGCTTAACCCTAACGTGAAATGTAATCAAACAAGTGCTCTTTTACTTCTGAACACTCAGAATTACATTCAGGAAAAAATACATAAACATAGTTACCCGTGATGGTCAGCACCTCACTGATACTTGCATCAAGAGGGAAAACAGCTGGAGATTCTCTTCACCTTCATTGTCCACTGCACAAATCCTTCTATGCCTCTGTGCATAGAGGATTGCTAATTACTGTTACAATCTAAAGAAAAAGTTGTTTGCAAGGGCCCCTAATTAATGGAGAGTGATACTGGATACCATTTTCCCAGAGTTCAGATACTAGCAGTATGCCTTCTCTTTGCAAGCACAAAGCTGATGAAAAGCCTGTTCATTTTGCAGCTCACATACAGACAACATTTGTTCCTCTATTTTTCGAAATGAGCATATAGTCATCAGACCTAATTGTTTACCAAATCCGATACTTTTATATTTCATGCTCCATTCTGGAGCTTGAACAAGAGCAAATAAGGCAGAACTGTAGTACACAGAGGAAGAAAGAAATTGCTCAGAGAATCCAAAGAAGCCTTTATTGTACTTCATGTTCTTTCTAAAACACTGTAATCCGGTTGTACTTTTTGTACCCTATTAGCACCATCTAAGGGAAGAACTTGGGAATCACCTAAAGGTGGCACGAGAACTGTAAACAACAGTGAAATCTTTTCACAGTGTTGAAGATCAATGTCAGAATATTTCAATGCAAAAGAGACAAAACAAACAAACAATTAAGTTCTCACATGACTCAGGAAGAAAATTGATTAAAGCCTACTAGTGAAAAGTAACTCAGGACAGTATAACATAAATTACCAAGTGAAGATTTCAAATTAAGCTTAATACTCATGTACAGAAATAAGTAAGAAACCATGAAGCTCTTTTCCTCCATCATCACCAAGTTCCAAATTTGTGGAAAAGGTGTAGGATGTGGAGGCCTACAAAAGCCTGAAATTATTGAAAAGAGATTGTGTTTTGTTTCTTTGTTAGTTTTAAATAAACCAATATACACTGTCATTTGGGAGTGAGCAGGGGGCATGTGGTTGTTAATGTTTATCCAATGTAAAAAATAAAGGCTTGGATCCATCATAATGACAATTTTGTGCGACAAAAGATCAACTAATAAATCAATTGGAAAGCTAATATAGCTCAGCAAGTGGCTATAGGTGTAGAAACTACCAGCTGGTTGCTCAACAGGGGCATTCACCATCTACATTTAGACCTCTAACTCAGCTTCTAAGTTTGGGCTTTTATATTTAACCAGCTGAGAGTCACCCTGCTCCTAACTGGGATGCACTGGATGGCTGCTGGGAGGCACAAGGACAATAAGGAGCCCCTGTATGGACCAGTGCCACCTGACTGGCCCTGATGGGAGAAAGAACAAAATGAAAAACCATTCCTGAGGAAGACCCTTCTGGTCACGAGTTCTAATATATTTCTTAAATTTTAAACACAAAACATGTATTATGCATTAAGCAATTAAAAATTATTATAAAGATTCTTCCTTGTTAAAATAGTTTTACCAATGAATATAATAGTAATAATAACAAATAATATATAATATTTATGAGAATCTGAGCCATACCAGCTTGGATTTGCAAAATATTTTTCATGCTCAGTTTGTAAAATAAAGGGACAACAAATTGCAAAGTGAAATGACTAGAATACTGACAAGAGTGAAAAGCTATCTATAAAAGGTTCTTCAATGTTACAAACAATTACAAATTGAGATACAATGATATAACACTAAAACCAGTGCAATCCAGGTTAGAAGACACAAATCTAACAAAGATGACAAATAGCCACTGGCATCCTTTGTGGCATTTTGTGCTGGGATCTCCATCATGCTCATTTTTAAAGCAGGACATGACATCTTTCCAAAGGCTCTGCTATGCTTCAATTAAGAATTAATTAATCTAAGTTCCATCAACTATATTATAAAGGAGGTCAGACCAAAAGATCACAGTGATAAAAAATAAATGGAATTCCTCTTACCTAGACAGTGAATACTTTGTCAAATATCACTCTTCTTGTTCAAACATTAACACTTCCACATATTAATTACTATTCCTGTAAACTCAGTCACCAGTGCTTATTGAGCTCCTTGTAAATGCAGAAATCTTTATCCATAAACAGTAATAGGGCTATCTATTGCTCACATGATCATTTCTGGTTTTACCAAAGAAAACGTTCAAAACTGGATTTCCATTTCTAGTACTTCATGATTAAAAATGCAAAATTTGCTTTATGGCCTTACTCTAAAATATTCCTTTCAAATCATAGCAAACCCTCCCACCCCTGGAGGTCTGAAGGTCTATTTCTACAGAATATGTAGAAAGAAAAAAAAATCACAGATGTGAACGTTGTCTGTATTTGTCCAGAAGTCTAAACTTCCATCAAAGGAAGAGGCTCAGCTCAATACATAGGCTAACTCAGTATCCCAGTAACGTAAAGATAAAGGATGCAGGAGCTTTTGCAGCTTGTCAGAAAAGAAAGACCCAAGATGTCTATGTAAACCATCACATGCAATCTCTTGCTGCACATCAACCCATTAATTCACACGCTTTCCTTTTTATCTGGCTCTGTAAACAGCTACGGATTGCAGACAGCAGGTAAAACAAAAAAAAAGCAAAACCCAAGGGGAAAAGCGAAAGGCCAAAGAAAACCAACTCAAGAAAAAAAAGGAGTTTGTTCAATATGACAATTCCAGTCACCCTCAGAAACAATTTTCACCTGCCACAGTGGCAGGGGGAACATGGCAACAGAGCATGTGCTCAGGTTTGGTTTCCAAAGCCTGTTTCATTCAGCAGTGTTATGTGACTCAGAAGAGAGAAGAACAATGACAATGAAGAAAAAATAGTGCAGTGGTATAAAGGATTGCTAATGGTTTATCAGCCTTTTCATTTTCTGAGGCTTCAGCTTGTACCTACCTCTGCACAGTAGTAAACACAATGACAAAGACATTATGCCCAGCTTGCTGGGGGCTGCATGGGGTGCACATGAAAAGAGCAGATAAGCTGAGCCCAGTTTCTAGGAGGTGCCATTATCATAAGCAGAACTCGCTTTAGTTTCCCAGCACAGAAGGTAATACACGAATTGCTGTTTCTTCGTGTTAAACCCATTTGAAATCCATCTCAAACAGCACAAATGCTTCTCTTCCCTCTACCTGCATTGCCACTGGAAAGTGCCCATTACTAGAGCCAAACATTTTCTAAAGGTAAAACAGAAGTTTCTACCACCACATTTGTTGATGGAATAACTGTTCCTGAAGTCCATTTATAGCAGCAAGGCTTCAGCCAACTCTGCACAGCCTGACCTAACATGCAAGCCCATGGCCCTTCCTCCTTTCTCCAAACCAAGTCCTGAAGGACTGTAAGAACCTTTCCAGCACACTCAGAGCCAAGAACGGGCTCTGGCCATACCCACATGGCAGATACCACAATGCTGTCCATCATCACAGTAGATTAAAGCTAAACACACCAATGCATGTGGCTGCCACCTCTCCTGACGCATTGGCCTCCCTTCAGCCTACTTGCAGCCACTGCAGACAAGCTGATCCCTAGAATAAATCTACTGATTCCATTACCTTTGCTCATAGTGAAAGGTACTTTGTTATATATAGACGCTAGTACAAAGAAACAGTAAGGAAACCATATGCTAGGAACTCTTAAAAAAAAAATACAGCAGTAGAGAAACATTATGATTTTCACCCTCTTGGTGCCCGCCCCATATCTAGGTTCATTACTAGAGCGTGTACCTATTCAGGATACTGTATGCTACCTACCATATATGACATTCTTTAATCTAAAAAAAAGGTATATATTACACTTCCTTTAGGGAACAACTTTTGTATTCATACCTACCTGCAAATTACTAAGAACACTGCTGGTGCTATGAAAATAATAAACTGCAGTAATAAGATGTATTTGTGAACGCACTGGGGCTTGATCAACCCAATGCTCGTGCCAGAGCAAAGATTTCATTTCCACTGAAAAAAGTAGTAAGATATTTCTCTACAATGGGCTCCAGTGAGCTTTTTAGATCCATCAAAATTACGTTCATCTTTCAAGAATTACATTGGCTTCAAATCCTCAGGTTGCTCTAGGAGCAAGTTAGCTTTGTTATTTTAGATTAGCTTCACAGGGGTGGCTTTGCTCTAGACTGAAGTGAGGAGACTTGAGTCAGAAAGGCAATATGAATATTAGAAATAGTGTATAAAGGTTATATAAAAAACAGAAGGATTCAGAAGAATTGCTCCAGCCTCTAATCAGAGCTGAAAACATAAATGCACAAAAACAACTAAAAAACAGAAGGTTTCAGGATGAGGGTTAGACACGAAGAAGATCTTTTATCCTGTCAGTCCCTTGTTCAGCAGTTCATGGGGCCAGGCTGCAGAGGGGACCTCCTTGCTTTCCCTGGAAGAAAGGGTCTCACTCAACAAGAACATTTATTTAACCAAGAGGATAGTATTATCTAATAACATTACTCCAGGGAGGACACCCGTGGGCTATACAATTTACAAAGGTATTTTAATAAATATCATGAATAATAGACAAGGAATATGCACTGGTCCATGTGCTCAAGTAATAGCTCACTTCAGACGTGGAAGTCACTGTACAGCTCTCAGAGACTAGCTTTTTCCTTTGATTTATCTAGGTCTTTCTGAAATTACTGACAAGCACCCAAGATGCTCTCCCCAGAAAGAAGGACTGTGGGAGCTTGGATTTAATCACCCCAACCCTTGTGTATGCAAGCCACATACTTAGATTTGATGCAGGTGCTGTAAATTTCTTCAAGGGGGGTTAAAGTAGTGCTCAGGAGATACAGCCACACAATTTCAAATCCTATTATTTGTTGACAGGATTTATGAAAGTCCCTCCCACACACTGGTTTGAAAGTTAGGCAACTCATTTCTTCCCACACTTCCTCAGGCATCAATCTATGGCCCTTAGCTATGCATCCGCACATGTTATTGGCTTGCTTAATTGTAATTCTGCAATATTTAGACACCTGCAGAGGGAACACTGCCATCACTTCACATTATTTTTGAAGCCTCCCTGTTTGTTCCCTTTGCTATTCTGCTTCCCTTCCGCCCCAGAACATGTCACAAGGGTGCTGTAATGGGCACGCTTCATTGAAGTGGTTGTCTCTAGCCATACAAACAGGGCAACGAGGCAGCAGAGCAGAGCATGCCTTACACTTCTTCAGGCTCTCAAGCCTTCACAGGACAAAACGGGTTTTCTCGTGGTCACTTGTGAAAGATCTGTTTGGCAGGGACACCAGGTAGTTACTTGGTTCATCCCAAAGCATGCTGAGCTATACATAAACCACCCTTAACAGGCATTTATCTAAGCTGCCCTTAAAATCAAGCAAAGAATCTCTCTAGGGCAGCACAGTACTTAATTGCACTTAGCATTAGAAAAGTCTTCTGAGGTCTAACCTAAATACTCCTGGCTGCAGGCATGCATAGATACAAGTCTATTACAGCTTCTCACAGCGAGCACTTTTTCCTTAATGGCACCTATCTATATATACTAAGATGATGTAAATCCTCAGTTTCTTCTTTCCTGAATTAAATTAGGAAAATTAAATTACAGTAGTTCTTCCAGAATTTAACATATTGTAAGCAAGAAAACAAAGCCTCTTGCCATTCTCATCCATTACTCATCTTAGACAGAAAACAGATAAGGCCCCCAAAGTGCCACAGAAGATGAAGAAATCATGCACCTTAAATACAGTTCTTGGATTCTTCACAGAGTTATGTTTGCCTTTGCTATGGCAAATAAGAAATATTAACTCTTACTTAGTTTGTGATGGAAAAGCATTGGGTTCAGTCAACTAATAATGCCTAATTAATTACTCCCTGTTTAAGCGTTGCACTTTGGGGTGTTTCCTTCCTAAACATACTTTGCAGGAATATTTGAAAACTTGACCTTATTGATCAGCAAAAAGTTCCCAAATTTCTGGAGAATTCTGATCCTTTTCTGCAAAGTCCCTGCAGTATACTAAAATATGCTCAAATCCAGAAGCTGAGACCTTGATGAAAATACAGAAGTGGACCAGACCAACAACTAGAGTTCATTTAATATATGCATGATTTGGCCATTGACATTGAAGACTTGTTTCCATACAGTTTTCAACCAGCTAGGAACATACACTACAATGATTTTGTCTGGAAAACACTCCCTTTCTATTTTAGGAATAGCATGTTGGGTTAGGTCACTTACCTCTTGTATCTACCATAAGAATGGAGAACATTAATTTATCATGACTGCAACCTTGTGCATATTTCAAGCTGGCTTTCTCTTCCTGCAGTCTGCATACACAAATTCAGGCTGGCTAAGTATCGTGTTCCTCCCAGAGCTTATGTTCTTATCCTGAATTCATCTCTAGAGTTTTCTTTCAAACAGCTTTCTTGTTTAGAGCACAAAACACAGTGCTCTTTTCATTTCTGGCTTTCCACCAGGTCCATTTTCACCTCATTCTTAAGTAGGAGTTGTAAGAGAAATCCCATTTGACTGATTTGGGGGATGTATTGCCTCTCTGGTTGAGAAAAGGGACAAGCACTTGCTCATCCACTTTCACCACAACTTCCTCCACAGCCAGTTGTAATCTCTGTCACAGAGGTTCCAAAGTACCTGACAGGAACAATTGGGTTTTACTGGGGTGTGTAGAGCAAAACCACATGCAAAGTGTGGCCCCTTTGGGTTCCCACTGAGCTGAAACACTGCAGATCACAAAGCAGAGTGCTCAGTACAACAGCGGTTTTTAAAACTTTTACAGATTTTTTGAATATCTCTTGGGAACACCCACTGATGTTCTTCAAGAGTACTACACAAACTTGGAGGAAAAATTACCTCTGTGTCAGGAGGTTACATAGCAATATCTATGGAAAGGGAAGGAGAAATCACTCACCTCACCCCATTTAGTGAAAAAAGGAAAAAAAAATCATCACTAGAGAAAGTACATCAAACCCACTGCTGGGAGCCTATCACCACATTTCTGTATCTAGGTGCTTCATACAAATATTCAGGTACTTCATTTCCCCCTCCTCATAGCAAGAACTTACATGAGAAAGGAGCCTAAAAAGAGCAGCACAGAATAGGCAGGGATTTTTGTCACCCTAAAGAAATCATTTTCTTTCTGTACTGTCAGTTCAGGCAGGAAAAAAAACAACCAAACAAACAAAAAAAACCAATGTGCACCATCTCAGCTTCTCCTGATTCACTGTGTTAGACTGCAGTCCATCGTCTCAGGCATTCTCCATCTTTTCCCAAAATCATTGGCAGGAAAGGACATGTTGCTGCCAGAAGGTCATACTTTGCCCATCTTGACATATCTGCCTTATTCTCAGAAACCATTCAGTGTCATCTTTGCCCTTTGTGGCCTTTCCTTTTGACTTCTATCATGTTCTTCTGTCACCTCAAAATGCTCTAAATAGGTTTCAACAAAGCTTGAAAATACAGTCTCTGAGCCTCAACGATTTCCTTCAAAAATATAATGTCTTTAATATTCAACCCCTCTCAACCAACTTTTGCCATTGAGTAGTCTACGTGTTCTCTACCATGCTACTGCGTTGGCAACATTGGTGACAGCAGTACTTTATTCCTAAAACCTTAATCTCTCCAAATCCTGGAATTATGCATTTCTATTTCATGTCTGTTCTTTCCTGTGGGTCACATCTTTGTCCAGTCCAAAGACTTCAAAGCATATCTTACCTTGTACCTTGCTGGTCTAATGCTCAGTCAATGCAAATATTATTGTTGCATATGTTCAATGACAATTTCTTTCTGTTAATCTGAGAATGTAGTGTTTCACTGGTCCAGAACTAAATCCTCAGTTTCTGGAATACTGTAGACAAAAGCAGCCATGAGTAGACCTAAAATGTGCTACAAATGGATTCATTAAAACATCAAGCCAGGTTCTTCCAAAGCACATTTCCCACAAAACAGTTATTTTCCCCAGGGCAGCCCTGCCTCTCACTGAACTCTCGCTGTGTCTTACACCCACTCCTCGATAGCTGCTTCTTTCTCTCCCACGCTTGAGTCTTTGATCTTGCTGGTGAGGAAAGAGGCAGCCTTTAGTTGGTCCAGCCTGTCTCGGCAGGTGGTTTCTTTACTACAGCCATCTGTGTGCTGTACCACAGCCAGCTGATCGTTTCCTTCACTGATGCATAATGACTTATTTTGAACCCAGATCCTCAGGAGCCATATGCAATTAAGCTCTGACTGATGGGCCTGGAGCACAGGAATTGTTTCCAGGTTCCTGTTCTGCTCAACCCATGTGCTTCTGGTGGACACCCATGTTCATTGGCCTTGCAAGAGACTGCTCCATCTGTAGTAAGGTCTCTGCATCCTCATCACCTACTGAATGGTAGTGTATTACAGTTCAGCATGCAGAGAGCCTGAGGCCATCTTACTGTGTAGCAGAGGAAAAATAGGAGCACAGTGTAGTGGGATCTTGATAGCAGTATTGGATTACATGCTTTGAGAAATGGAATTAAAAAAAAGATATTGAGACAGAAGAGAGGAGACAAGTAGATCACATTAACGGAACAGATATATTTGTTCTTGATATGCAGCTTGCCCTAAGTAAGCAGATTTTTTCTCTCCATTTGTATTTGGTTTGCAAAAACCTCCTCTGATTCAAATAACTAAAGAATAAGCTCCCTGGGTTCCAGTACATGGACTGATAAATAGTTGTGTTGGTCTTTAGCAGTCTGCATTTTTATCTCCAAATGAGTGAAATCTCCCAAACCTGAAAGATCTGTCTTCATTTCTGAGATTGACGCATAGCAATTCCTGAATCATCTTCAGCAGTGTTACAAGTGTGGTTAGAGCAGCACGGCAAGCAGCTCTGCACCCAGCTGGGCCCATCTCTACCTGAGCTTCTGTCTTGCTGTTGTAAGATGCACACACATCGTACTGCACTGCAGACAGCCCTACCATAGCATCTCTCACACCACAGAGAAGGGGGTCAAGAGGCTGCCAAGGGCCAGGAAGACAGCTGGAGAAGGGTTCAGGAGAGTGCTCCACTGACAGACCTTCATGGAGAGAAAGGGGAGCTGGGAGAGAGGGACTGAGGAGGAGAGGATGAGTTTGCCTGCAAAGTGGGCTCTGAAAACAGATTTTGACAAGTTTTGATATGTGAAAATTTCCTTTTCTGTAAGGAAAAGAGGCTTGTATTCTACAGTGACACACTCCTGAAGCAGTTTTGTTATTTTAACTCCTAAAATAAGGAGTTGTTTTAGTCCTGCTGAAGCCTGGCTTGTTTGATTCATTTCCCCACAAATACATTGATGTGATGTTATTCCCACCACACGAGGGCCAATATAAGGAACTTGTTGCATTTTAGCCAGGTTTGCAGTGAGTTGGTAGGCAAGAATCATGCAGCTAGCTCAAGGCTAGCTAACCACGATATAAAACACACACCAGACCCTTGCTCAGAGGTCCCCTTCCTAACACCAGGTCCTGGGAACTGAAAACAGTGTCTGCCATATCATGTGCTGCAACACCTCTGGGTGACTGAGAACAAGCAGATCAGTGGAGTCCCCTCAAATGAAGTCTTGAGGAATTTCTTTGCCATTCACTAGGGTTGAACAGACTAACGTCTGTCCCTGGAGAAGACTTTCAGATTGTTCTCCTGTATTTTCTCATTTGTTTTTTCAAGGACCTTGTCAAGGAGAATACTCCTAATGTACTTACTAGACAGGCATATACCCACAGCAAAGTCCTTTTTTACATAATGTATAGCTTTTCTACCTAGTTCTTCCAAAGCCTTAAATACAGAAAGTTAATAAAATAAACTTATTTTTCTCCCTCCAACTGAGTTGCCAGATTTTCTTTCCTCATTAACACTGTATAATATGCCCTTGATTTGCAAACTTGAAGAATTTTTTGTAATACAATTATAAAGTTTGGTTTAGAGATGAAACAGAAGGCATTTAACCTGTCAAAAGCAAAGTTCAAGCCTGCAACTTCCTGTATTTCTGCCACTAAAGATAACAGACCTGATCCTGGAGGTTTTTGGTTTTTACATAAGAAAACCTCTGAAGTTTGGGAATTTTCAGGATGTGAGGATTCACAGTGAAATACGGCTTCAAATCCCTGCTATCCTGTCCAAGGGCACAATAAATTGCTCTCGCATTGGGAGTCTAATGAAGATAAAGGGAAAGGAGTCCTCCCCCCAGTCTGGCATCCTGGTGCTGCTAATGAGTTGTAAGGGTTACAGCAGCAGCCAAAGCACCTAAATACCCTCTAAAAGGAGGCTGTTTCAGTGGGAGCAATGCTAGAACAGAATTAAACATTGTGTCCCTGTCCTCTGCCCCCCTTGTCCCTCTGCCCCCAGCACTCCCCCCCCCCCCAAAAAAAAAAAAAAAAAAAAAAAAAGAAAAAATCCTTTATGAACATTGCTGAATATTAACTTAGTGTCAGGTCAACCAGTCACAACCTACTGCCGCTCCCTCCCTCCGGGGAGGAAATCTCAATGACAATACTCAGCTGATGACAGTGAAGGATGGATCAGAGGGCACAGCAAGCACAGCACAGCCTTGATTCGAATCCGTTTTAAAATTTTTATTCCTTTTTAGACTTTACACTTCACTCTCAGTGTCACCAAAGAATGGTGTTTTTCACCCATGGCATTTTCAGGGCACAAGCTATATCAACTACAATATTATTTATCTTAGTCTTATTATCTTAGAAGCGCAACACAACCCATGATTATTCAGCTAAGGGTGTCCTATTTCTGTACATCTCTCTTCCATTCACACATGCACTGGAAACACGATCCTTTTTCAGTACGTGCTAGGGTAAATGAGGATTCGTTTCAAAGTTGTGAAGATAACACAACCTAAAACTGACAAGCTTAAAACTGAACTTTATATTTCTGGGGCTGAGAGCTTTAGTTACAAACTGATTCAGCACTGAAATTTTGCTGCCCAGTTCTAGTTCTCCAAGTTACCCTTTCCACTCAGATTATGCAGTTAACAAATGTCCTGTTTTATTTTGCAGTCGATTATTGCATTCACCTTGTATTCACCACCAAGCAAAAGCACCTCTGCATGTTATCTTATGTTATCACATTTTACTATTAGCAACAGGCTATATAATGAAGTCAGAAACTCAGAGAAGAAACCCTCAATATAAATAACCTGTAGAGCAAACGGAGAGAGAGGGAAAGCAGTTATGAAAATGCCCAAGAAGTCTGTCTATATAGAGAGCATGCAGACATTATAGTGTAACACACCTGAAGGTATTTGCATTTGAAATCTTCCCCCCTGTTGGGTTGCTGAGGAGATAAACAACTTGAGCTTCAGGGTTCATGTAGTCTAGTCACAAACACCATCTCAAGCTTTAATTTACAAAACAAAACAGAAATCATGGGAGGGGGGCAAAGAAGAGCAGGAGAAGAGGCAGATAATGAGGGATTATTTGGCACCTATACCAAATGTGAAGTCAACACCTCAGTCGTGGAAGACCTGCCACCAAATTGCTGTGGAAACACAGTGAAGGACAATCCAGCTGGAGAAATTGAGATCTAACATTAGAAACAGGGCAGGCAGTGATGGTGGAGCCTTGTTTTTGTCACAGGTTAGATTTGACAGTGGGTAGCACGTGGAGTGAAATTGAACCAAGAGGGAAGGGAATCACTTCAGAAATGGCAAGACAGATGCTGTCCATCTACATGTCACAAACTGGATAACAATAGAAAATACCCAACTATCCATGTGGTCAGGATGTCTTTCTACAGCACAGAATAAGGTATATTCTGCACAGTGCTGCTGCCAAGACTCATGCAAAAGTCTCCATTACTGTTAGAATAGACTTATGAGCTATTTTTCTTACAATAGCCTTTTCAAAATATTACTAATAAAAGCATCTCCTGCTGCTCTGACAACACTCTGCATTGCTCAGTCCAAATCAGACTAACTTCTTGTTCTTGCTGTCTCCTGAACCTTACCTGGCCTCTTTTCCAACTGCCAAGCATCTCTGCATTTTCCTATTCACTCCCAAACTTATGTCTCTCCTCTACTGCTCCCCTCTCTCCAGGCCACCATCTCTCTCCAGCTTTTCCCACAAAACCTGCTATCCCTGCAACACTATTCACCCATCCCACCTCTTCTTCAAGTCTCCCCTCCCCTTAACACATTCTTCTAACAGATACAGCAATACTGACTGTTATATATGGAGTGGTAATTCGTGTCGAGAAAATGGTTGATATTAATAAAGAAGGGGGAGACTTGGGAGTGTGGCCCAAAGGCCACTCCCAGTGAGGGTTGGAAAGCCCCGTGGTTGAGATAACATTAGACTCTTAACAATGAGGCCATCAGGAATATAAAAGAGTTTAGAGGGAACAAAGAAGGGTGATTCAGGTGACTCCATGCAGTCTCCAGGTTTCTTGTTCTCCAGATGCTTCTCTTGTTCTCCAGCCATTAAGGCATGGATGTTTCTGGGTGTTTGCTGTTGTTGTTACATTCAAAGTTGTTTGACCAATGAAAAGTTGTTTGGAAAAGAACTGCTGTGGAGAGAAGGGTATAAGAGGGGAGCCTGCCCTCAAGATAAAAGAAAAAAGGCAACACGATGAAGTTACATCAATAAAGAAGCAGGAAAAAGAAGTGAAGAGGAACAGGCTGGCAGAATGGAGACCAGGACAGGAACAGGCACTTTGATTACCTCATGAAGATGGGTTCAGCCAAACTCAGCAAACTGCTCAGAGAAGCTCGTACAGAAAGTTGCTGGAAATCGGCGTACTGGAGCTGGAGAGAAGCGGACCTGTGCACACAACTGCCTCTCGTTGGTAAGCAGCTGCGCATTATGGGGAATCATACGTCCTTAGGAACAAAGACTGTCCTGGTAACCTTACAGCTTATTCTCCTTCTTAACAATTGGACAGATTATGAGCCTGAAATATGGGACCAAACTGAGGACAAGGTGAGGGACTCTGCAACTAAAAATGACAAGGTTGCAGTGGGATTGCTCGGCACTTGGCAAGCAACCTCTGAGGCCTTAAAGAGCCATGTGGGACCACAGTCACAAACGTGTGGCTCGCCAGATAGTGAGGGAGCTGCGGGCTCCTTTACTGATCTGACTGCTACACCATGGGCCCCTCTGCTGCTACAGCCATCAAAGGCTTTTGCTGTTACGCCCCCTGTTGACCTGGACGTGCCTTTTGACCCAGGCCTATTGGCCTTGAAAAGGAGATGGATATGCTTTTTCTTCGATCTGGGAAGAACGGGATACATAAGGCCTGAAGACAGAGTTGCTTGACGACTTAAAGCAAGACATTGTTCAAAAGGAATGGAAAATGGAGACTGTTAAGTTATGGAACTTAAAGGATTGTTTGTTACCTTTCCTGATTGTATGTATGTATAGGCATACTCGGGTTATTATGTCAAGCAATGTTCTGTATAAATGTATTTAGAATGTTTGATGTGTGTATGTGCGTGTTGGTGGAGCGTAGACTCCCTGCACATCCAGCACTGTTTACTTGCCTTTTATACCTTTTAGAAATATTTGTTTTATAAATATTACAAAATTCAGATTGACTTGAGACCTCATTTATAACACTGACCTCCTTTCCAGAGAAGAGTTTGTAATAATGAGCAAAGTCCTCTGATGTTTTGCAGATCTAGTTCCAGCTAGAAAAGCACCCTAGTTCTTCCCAATTTCTCTTCTAAAAGAACATGAAAAAGTAACCTTGCTGCTAAACAGGGGAATTAACAAGTAATCCAGTGTCCTTCGGTGTGTCTGCTGTCTTTCCAACATCTTTGGTTTGCATAAACTGGATGTATTTCAGGAAAATCAGTCTTAATAATTCAGGTTGAGTCTGGTTGGTGCTCAACACTTAGAAGTGAGTTAGCATTTAAAATGTTCATAGTTGTCATACGCATTTAAAGGACTGGCTCTGACAGCCATGAACGCAATACAGCAACCTCATGCTTTGTGACAGAAAGAGTACTTGAGGAAAAGAAGCTGATGATTGCTAACAGAGACTCCAAATGATTATTTAACTACTTCAGAATGTAGAGGTTGAGGTAGAAGCTTATCCATCAGAGTCCCACTCCTGGAGCTACAGAAATATATATTGGTCCCCTCCAAATTTCCAGTCCACAAGTCCACTCACAGTGATTAAAATCCTCCTGCACCAAGGTGAGAACAATCCCCACATTGCCACCTGCAGCAGCACAGCACCAGGACAAAAATATGTCAGCCTTGCACTGCAAACTCTCCTTTCATATTACCTGCATGGAAGACTGATCTTGGTATTTGCATGAGAACTTCAGACACACAGCAGTACTAGCACAGTAATACAGAAGATTAAAAAGTCTGTGCCCCCGATCCTTATAGCATTAGGGACATAAATAGAATTGAGCTGCTTACATAGGCACTTTCAGGATGAAATTATTTTCAGACAAGAAATATTACTCTTCTATTAAGTATATGTACCTAAAGAAAAGAGTAAGCAATTCAAATTAAACCATCTGCTATACCAGGACAGGAGCAGCCTTCTCTTCATACACATCTCCTTTGCCTGTGCTCCCCAGAGCAGCAGCTTCCATTCCCTTTTGGCTGGCCGAGCAAGTACAGCACAGGCTGTCTCAGTTCCCTTAGACAGGACACACCTCCTACATCACGAGACAGTGCAGGTGATCAGGGAATAAAGCAGAATCAACGTCCCTCCACCCTTGTTACAGAGCCAGTGCCCAAACAAATTCAGACCACAACCAGACCTCATTCAGTTCAGCCCCCAGGAACACATGCTCCCACGCACAGCAAGTCATACCACCACCCAAACCTTCTTCAAAATTTATCCTTGCCCTAATTTAATTAATCAGAAAGATATCATCTCAGTCTGCCACCCAGGTAGCCAAGGAGGAGGCCAAAGCTGCCTTTTTCTTCTTCGGTTAAAGCTTATTTAAGAAAGAGAAAACTGAGTTTGAGAATAATCATTGAGTTTCCCCTCCTTCCAAATATTACTTTCCACTTTTAGATCGCAGTGTGTCATCTGGATGAGCACCTTATCACTAGCCAACAGGAGAAATTCAGTGTTTGTATTTATATTTGCATTTATATGGCATTTTCTACACTGTATCTCAAACCACTGACAGAGCAATGAATCACAGACCTGGGGAGTGGTGGCTACATGCATCGCAGCAGCAGCACGCAAGCGGTACAGCTGGAAATGCTTTGGGTGCTAATTAATCTTGGCTGCTACTAATTCACAGAGAGGAGAGCCTGGCCTGACAGTTTTGGCTTTGCATTGCAGTTTGGAAGGGAGCTCAGAGAGACAGCATCAAAATTTGCTTTGGGAACATCTGACATTGTGTTTCATTCAGGAGATGGGACCAGCACAGCACTCTCAAAGGACAGCACATGCTGTAGGTGCCTGACTATAACGCTACAGTGTGCTGTGGGGTTCAAGTAACTTCTTCTTTTATTTGGGTACACAAACAGAATACATCCGAGCTATCTGGGAACTTAGAAGAACAACTGGAGACATACTAAAAACTCACTGGGTATGCTCAGGAGAGGAAGAAAAGAAAAAGAAAAAAAAAAAAACACCAAAAACAAAACCTACTACTCAGCTTTCAAAAGATACTACAAAAGCTATAAAACTCAGCCTGCACAGAATGTGGCTCTGGATCTTTGCAAAACATGGATAAGGCTTGCAAAAACAAAGGGATCAAACCAGAGCACGTGGTTCTCATTTCTGAGATGAATCTTTAATTCAAGATTCGGGACTACAGACAGCACAGATCTGGCATGACTGCAAGACTTACTATGCTATAGGGAGCAACGCAGTGATCACACAATTAATAACACAGCCACTTCGGATGTGCAAATAAGCTTGCTTCCCACTGAAACGGAGACGCTTCCAGGGTCACTGAAACTGCCCTGCAATGCTAGCAGGGAGTAATTGCTGTATTCATGAGCAAGTCGGGATTCCCGCAGGACAGCCCCTTGCATGCAACTAAAAGGAGGGGGAGTGTCCCCTAACACCCTTCTCCTGTGCCTCCTGCAAAAGGTTGCCACATCAGGGCCCCAAATAATTCATGTTTCTCATTCCTCATCAGCCCTCGCTGTCCCTCTCATTCCAGCAAACTGGGTAGTACTGTCGAGGCTGCAGACTGCTCTGATTAATTGCTCTCATTAACAGCTCATTTTTAAATTTCCCTTCATTCTAATGCAGAACTTTCCTCTGGAACAAGAACTGCAATAAGTGGAAAGCAGCAAGGAATACACCAGCAGGACCCAGTGGCTGGCAAACAATGACAACTTTCCCCAAAGGGAGAAAAAGGAAAAGGCAACCCCTCCAAAGATGGGGATGAGCAGTTGAACCCAACGCAGACCCACAGAGGCTGTACAAGTCCTGCAGCATCCCCACAGCCCTTCTCCTGCCTCTGGTGCTGCCGCAGAGGTAACAGTGGGGACTTGATGTTCAGTTAGAAGACAGGCAAGTTTCTCTATAGAAATGGCACCTTTCCAGCAGGATTTTCTTTGAGATGTGGGTGAAAACTGTATAAAATGCCAAGCAGTTCTCAGAGGTGAATCGGGGGACTTGCTGCGACTTACCAGAAGCATGGAAAAATAGCAAATATCACTCTTTTCACTTTAACATTGACAAACACACACACTGGAACAGAATGAATGAGAATGTAAACTTGAAAAATTAGGGAAACAGAAACATGTTTTTATCCTGAATGGAGGAAATCTTGAAGTTACTACATACAACAGTCCAAAGCAATTATTCAAATGCACTACCAGTGAATGATGGGTGAATGATGATTGTTCCTTATGGATTGCTTTTAACAAGTGCAATACTCAAGAAAGAGGTATTTTTCTACATAAGACTAGAACATGCAGGCTTACCCATCTATCACTACCATTCAGCTGTACTGGGGTGTAATTGATAATTTAACTTGCCTTGCCCTGGCAGATTCTGGAGTCATCCTGTTGCTATAATGAGTGTGTTCAAAGTGTCTTGCTCACAAATTAAAGGTTCTTAACCACCATTCCTGATTATGGAAAAGGAAAAAAGAAGATCCGTCTTGTTACTGTCTGAAAGATGCTAACAGGAGAAACAGGAGAAAACTGTTCTGTACTGCTGTCAGTCTTTGAATACATGGAGTGAGAGCAGCAAAAAGTTCCCACTGTCCCCAAACTTCCTGCTTCATCACTAGTAGAAGCAGATGAAGGTCATCATGAGCCATAGGCATAATACAGCTTCTCCAGATATGAAAATGGAGTTTAAAAATCATAATAATTAAAAATAATAATAATGATAAAACTCCAGTCCCAAGTCTAGTTCTTCTTCCAGTATAGTTTTTAAAGGCAATTAAGGCATTTAGTATTCTTCCTGTTGCGACTAAAAAGAAATTATAGTTTACAACACAGGTCACATCTAAAATAATGCTGAATTAGAACAGAGGAGCACCTAATACGATGTAATTTGGCAATTATTAAGTACCTGCTGAACTATAACTTCAGGACTGAGAGATTTTTTGCACTGCATAAAGGATAAGGTATTCCTGTATTTAGGGAAATTAATAATTAGCTGCATGCTCAGTAAATTGCAAATGTATCCCTGGCCTTCCTTGTTGCTGGATGCTTAGTTAGAAGCCATTTAGGGATGACTAACTGAAAACCAGATCATCCCTACAATCAGCCCATGATAGCTCAGATTGCCTGGAATTTCTCAGCTGCTGTGCACTGATGTATGCTTAAAAACAAAACAAAAAAAAACCCTAATATACCAACTTAAGTTCCTTGTAATCATGCTCTGCATTTCCCCATTTTTAATTCTGGCAATTAAAATTATTGCTTAAAGGTTCACAGACTGTAAATCCCAAGCTCCCCCATATGTCAGGTTGTGGTTCAGTTCTGAGAGAGGCAATTCCTCTGGAAAGCCCAGTCTGACACAATCAAATGCATCTTGTCAAAGTCCAGCTAATCACAGCCCCACGCTTAATCACATCAGCTCTTTCAGTTAAACCCAGACAGCATCACGTTGGGGGATTCTTGCAAAGTTCAATACAGCCTAGTGTTCAGGTGACCCCGATCACAGCTTGTTCTCCCACTTGATGCTGCTTTCTACAATATTCATCACTCATTAAAGCTGGTGTCACAAGTTGATGCATGAAAGTTTCGGAGAACTCGGGCACATCCTGCAAGACGCCTGGCTAGAGATCGACAGCTTGGCTTAAAACTTCCATTTGCAGTCTGAGAGCAGCTTGAGGAGCACCACTGTGCTATAAAGACAGATCAGGGGATGCACTTATTTTCTGATACTCCGTCTCTCTGCTCTTTGGAGATACGAACGAACGGAAGAGATTTTCCATTAAAAATTTAAACCAGGTGGAATGCGGTGGTTGTGAGAATAAGGTTGCTCAGAGAGTAAACAGAGGAGATGAGAAACCTCTCTCCATGGGAAAGCCCACGTCCTGCAGGGAGGTGTAAGCAATAGCACACCATGCGGCTGTTCTATTTACAGAGCATATGGCTATTTTTGAGAGAAAGGCAATGGAGGATCTCTGCAGACCCTCGGCAGCAGTCTCTTGAGGCGACCAGAGGTGTTCTGCAGCTCAGAGAGCTGTGTGAGAGCAATCCCCGCTGAGCCCAGCAGCAGTCAGCCTGTGCTCCTTGGGTCTAGGACCTGCTAGGGGAAGATGCTGCTGCTTCTGGCCCTGACTGCCAAACATCAGCACCAGCCCATTTACCAGTCCTACAAATCCTCATACTTAAGTGTGGGTTTTGCTGGCTTTAGCAATTAATAGCACTCTAAGTCCTGCTAAACAATCAGCAAAAGGCACCATAGGCAAGCACTAAGATGTTCTCATTAAAAACTTCCTACAATTTTAATGATATTTAATGGAGAAAATACTTTCAAAATATCCAGCTATTTTCAATTTATTCTAACCTTCAAAGCTCACATGCCTTCAAAGAGAATTTCCACTTCTTCTGAGGATTGTTATTTAAACCTATTATTATTAAATAACACTAAATCAGCTTATTTGCAGAGAAAATAATTAAAGTGACACTAGGTTTAAGAAGAAGAAGAGGAGTGATCTGATCTTTTAATTAAATGATTAACACAAGTCAGCAACAACACAGAGAAATGACAAAGAAAAAGTGACCTTTCTATGTCTTCACTAAGGATGGAACCAGGGCATTGTCAGTCTTATCAAATGGTAAGTTATAGAATCATTCACCTCAAAGATCATTCATAACAAAAAGCTTCCAAATTCTGCAATACTAAGACACATAGAGCATATATATGGAATACATACTCTTCACAGTGCATGGAAAAAGAACAGTTCTTAAAAGTGACCAAGAAGAAAAAGGTCAGTCTGTCATATTTTGCTGGTATTTGTCATAAAATCTATTAAATTTATTCCTCTGAAACAGATGGACTCTGCACCAGTGACTCTCTGTCAAAGCCATTATGGAAGTAAGTGACCAAAGTGTTTAGTTATATATTGGATTACTCAGTGAAGAAACGAATACTAAACTCTGGAAGCAGAAGACAGATTATAGGGCTTTCTTGCCTTGTTGTAGCTCCACAGTTATAAAGACAGAAATAAATTTAAAATGGGCATGGAGAGTCAGCACATGAAAGCTAGCTTAGACAAAGGAAGTAAAATGTCTTTTTTTAAGGGAAAAAAAAAAAAAGGAAAAAAATAACTTCCTTTATTTAGAAATAGATCTCTTTCAAATTGAATCAATTGCACCTAGAGCAATGGGTTAAGGTCTTCACATCAGCTTAACCCAAGGAATTTACAGGTTCTGCGTGTTCACACCCTGAATGAAGCAGAGATCAAAGAAAGTTGAAACCTACAGATTTTTCCTGGCTTTGGGGGTAATTCCTTAAATAAACAATGTAAGTGTCAAGCACAAAATGACACTCAAGTATCTGCACTAGCTGTATAGTAAATAGTTTGAAATGTATACTACCAAATATATAGGCTTATACGATTTGCTCATAAACCAAGTAGGTGGCGAAAGTATAGCACATGGTGAGCTGCCTTTTTGTACAGATCTCTGATCTAGTTGTACTTTAGCTAGCACATCTGATCTAATATCTGGAATTTTGTTTTACACATTTTTCTATGACTGAAAAAGTCTAAGGCTGTAACTTCTGGCAGCATTTTTTTGGACATGCACACAGTACTAAAAGAAGTCTAAAATGTACTCCTATTTTCTTTGATCATCCCCAACCCTGTTGCTAAGATCAAGGTCAATATCAGTTCAATACTTGAGATACCTTCTCCCAAGAGTCTCTGCCTAGCACTGAAAGAGAGTAGAACTGAATGATATTGAAACTTTCTCATTGCTTTTTATTAATATGCAAATCATTAAAATCCATGACCTTGTTATGGATCCAATGGAACTTGTTTACATCCATTTCAGTGTGTCAGCTTGTAGCTGTATACAGTTGGTACTCATATGCTTATTTTGATAACCTGTTTTTACATCCTTTATCACATAAGTGGTGTATACTTTCCTGAGGATGATCACCAGTAATTCAACTACAGTAAGCAATATGCACATCTGTATTTTCATAGTAGCTCATAGACCGTATTTCACATTTTGTTTGCCTTTTTTTTTTCCTGCCAACACAGAAATAACTTCTCCTTCATTAGAATAATTTCAAATGTAGGAAAACATATACAGGACAAAAATCATTTTTTCATTTAAACCACAGTCTTAGAAATCTGCAGAATATGTTGTATGTCTTCACAATAAAATCCATCTGAACACAGAAGTGAGATGAACTGCACAGCACTTTCATATCAAAAGAAATCAGAGAAAACTCTTAGCCAGTTTTGCTGCATTTGACTTCCATTCTGATTTTACTGCACAGACATACTACAACCCTACATTATTACAACATTTTCAACTAGCATAATGTCCAGTTCATTGACTTTTTTTTTTTTTTTTTTTTTTTTTTTTAACTTTTGTAGTTATTCCCATCTAGAGTCAAAAGGGGCTCAAGAACTTTGCACCAGAGAACCCTGAGGGTCAGGCATTGCAGCACAAGACACATGATACACGTCTGTGTAAGTGAGCTCACATTCAGACATTTTCTTCCTCAACTGTTTAACTATTAAAACAGTTTACAAAAAATCTATAGCTCTTTGCCATCTTAAGTCTAATTTCCAGTACGTTGCTTTGAGAGCTTGACCAAGATGACAGCTGCTTGCCAGTGCCAACAAGTTATTGGCTTTTCTGGGGATTTTTTTTTTTTTTGACCTCTGCAATGATAGTGCATGAAAAAGAAAGAAAACAAACTTACCTCTCCATTTCTAACTTACCAGGTTTTTGTTATCTAACTCTGAAGAGAAAGAAATTATATGCACTTTCCCACATTTCTTTCTCATCTTTGCAAATCCCTATGGCTCCACAGTCTCAAATGTGAGATAATCTGTAGATCAATGAGGGCGGATGTAAAACTCTTGCTAAGCCATGTTTTCCCAGCTGGGGGTAAATTCACTTGCCTGTATGTAAAATTTCCTAATTAGAAATGTCAAGTCTCTGTTAAAAGCTTCCAGAAATTGATGCTGAGCTCAACAAAAATTTAACTCTTCCATAGCTGGGTCATATCTGACTAGACAGGAGAAACTTTCCCATATTGGTTATAATCAGGGTTATATAAATTGAAGAATCAATATGACAAACCTATAACATAAAATGCACCCTCTTTGCCTTGCAGGGTTATATTTTGAACAGCTGCTGGCATAGGGCCTCTTGCTTATGGTAAACCTTGACAGAGCCTAAGACAATATCAATACCTAAACTGCCTGCCCTTCAAATTTGACTAGATCTGAGTTTCTGCAGACCTGCCATAAAAGCACCCCCTTTACAACCCTCTTGGGATGTGTCCTGTGAGGATCCAAGCTCTTGTACTCACTCAGGCTGTGGATTTCTATGGAGGACAGTTGCTTAAGTACCAGAGATTCACCAGAGCCTGTATCTGGTTTGAACAGAGCAATTATGGAAAACCTGGAGAGATTAACGGGCGAGAGCCAGGTTTGGGGAAATCCTGCAGCAACCCATCATCCTTCACTGAACGCGTCATTATTCCATCAAAGTCGGGAAATAAAGCAAGCTGTCAACTGGAAATAAGTCAAAAACACAAACTGGGAACATAGTAACTGCCAAACCCCATCATAGATCAGTTCCTAGTGCTCCTTTCAGAGAGCCACTAAGGCTCAAAACCCACTGAAGTACCCAAAAACCGAGGCTGAGTCCAGCGTGGATTCTCTCATCTAGGCTGAGACATGTTGTCAGGATGGCATTGTGCACAACAAGAACACATCAAGTTTAATTCCCCAGATTAACAACCTGAAGTGTTGAAGTAAGATATTCAGCTCTTCTCCTGGGCAGCCCACCACAACCTACCCCCACCCTTCACCATCTCCCCTTCCTCCAGCAGCCAACAGGGACTGTCAGGCTCCATGGTTCCACAAAAAGCAAACCAGAGAAGGTAGAGAGACCAGGTCTTGGACCTGCAAGATTAGCAGTAGTTTCAAAAAGCACTGTGTTTGCACGTATGCAAACCATGTTATTTATTTATTAAGTGCTGTTTTCCATGAGTATGTTCTTGCAGAGATTATAGGCACAAAAACTCAACTTCAGGCAGCCAGTGACCTTACCATCTGGGAACAGATCTGGGAAAGGGAATATAGGAATAAAAATTTCCTTTTGAATATCAGTCCGCAGCTGAGCTACTGAGCTCAATTTATGAGAGGGTAGGGGGAATCCAAACTATATAATCCACAGGCTATACAAGTGACAATAAAAGTATATTTATTTTTTCAGTGCTTCTTTTAATGTCCTCACTATTGGAGATGTACCTATTGTAATTCTGATTTAAATGGGAAGCTGGAAGAAGGTAACATAATCAGAGAACAGGTTATTAATTTTGAGTATTATGGACTTTTCATTACTATAAGACAGACCCTGGATGGCTCCTTCTGATGTTACAGTACTTCCTAGCTCTCATTATAATTTGAAGGCATTTTAGTATAAGGGAGCAGTTCAATTAATAACAATTTCCACTCTTAAAACTATTTTGTTCAGAATGATTTGGTAAAATTGCAAAATGTCAGTATTGTTGGAGGGGGATGGATTTAAAGATTTGCACATGGAGTCCCGACACAGACCTCACATCAGGAGCAAAGTACAAATCAGGAACAAATTCATTAACATGAGTGTGATAACAAAGCCCTGAAAACACAAACATGGTGTAACACAAGATTCATGGCCCTGGCATTCATGTTACCCGCATCTTAATTATGTAGCTACAGCCATGTTAAAACCTGATGCTTGGAAATCTGAAGTTTAAAATGCCTCTGAATCTGCAGAGACAAATTCAGGACGAGACATTCATACTCAGGTCAGAACTCCTTCAAAGAAAAACAAATCTGGATTTGAGATCTCAGTTAAAGCTGGAAACTAAATAAAAAGAGATAAGGAAGAAAATGTTAACAAATGCCTATCAAAGTGTTCAGTCGGACATTTTCTGAACTGCACATTAGAAAATTGAACCTATTCTATTAGAAGTTATATTACGAATTGATCTTTGAATTGCCATCAACATTTGACCTAATTGTAGCAAAATACTCTGAAGCTTGAACAGCTTTAGCTCTCTCAGATAGACGTCCTGGGCAGGAGAAAGCAAGGAAACCACAGCCAGCCCCCAATACTGCTGCTAGCCTCAATTTTAACACCCAAGAAATACAGCAAAAAGCCTTATTCTGCCTGCTTATCTGAAGAGAAATACTGACATTTTCCCAAACAAAATAATGCCAGAAGTCACCTGCGCTTTTCCATGTATCCAAGCTTTCACATAGAGTATCAGTAATTGTCCTCCCTGCTTAGGCTGCTATCTCTGAAATAACCCATGTTTCATTCCCACTCGCCGAGTTGCCTTTATTGCTATGATTAGGTGGTGAATAAGTATAGGGCTCCAGGCCTCAAGTGCTATTCTCTCCTTATGAACAATCAAACGACTGCACTGTGTTCTTCATACAATAGCTGGAAAGCTTAAACTTGTGCTCATTCTTTCTCTCCCTACAAGAAATAAAAATTATGGAGGGATGAAGAAAAAAAAAAAAAAAAAAAAAAGAAAAGAAACCACGTTAAAGCAGCGTCTTTTACACTTTAAGTGAAATAACAGGCTAAAACGTGATGTCATTACCACAGTGTGAAATGGCTTTCAAATAATGGGAAGACATGAAAGTGGATGCCACAAATGATAAGTAAAATGTTTCCCAGAAAGACAGCAGTTTCATTACAGGAGGCAAAATATAAGCACATCTTCAAAAAGCAAATACATTTGGACTGTAAACAGGGGTCCAAAGGATTGTTCAAAGGCTCACCATTTGACTCCAGTGCTCATACATAACAAATATCCTTTTGTTCTGTGTCATTCTACCCATATATAACAGCCACTTAGTGGGGTTCAAAGATGAGTAACAGAATAATTGAGAAAAGGAAATCAAATGGTTTATGTCAGCAGTGAAATTTCCATTGAAGAAAAGGCTACTAAAACCTGGTTAACCTGACCTTAAAAGAATACAAGTTAGAAAAGCTCTAGTGAAGGTACCTAAGATTAAGGGAGACCCTTCCTTCTGCATCATTGTAAGAGCAGGCCATATTTACAGCAGAAGAATAAGAGTGCAGGGTTGTATTTCTTCAGACAGAGCATAATCAGTGTGTGGCATTCCCAGAGCAGGGCACAGGCAGCTGTGGGAGCAGCGAGAGGCAGGAATTAATGTGCCCTCGGCAGCTCTCAGTCGGAGCAGGTGCTCACGTGGCAGCTCTGGGTGGCAGGTGATCACCACAGGGACTGGAAGAGAAAATCCCCTGAGAAGGCTGCATAATAAGCTCTGAAGCACCAGGATCTGACACCTGCCAGAGCTGGGTATTGACGGTGATATTGTTTGTGTCATTGCTTCTGATTAGGTTACTTGACGGCTGAGGTTTTTCCTTTAAACTGGCACTTCCCCTGACCCAAAGCCCAAATAACATGAGCAGAAGAGGCTTTGTGCCAAGAACTAAAAAGCACACAAGTTCAGAAAATGATACAAGTGCCTGCTGGGAATAAAATATTCCAGAGCAGGATATGACCGTGATTTCACCCTTTTCTTTGCCGGAGGGGCAGAGTACCTGCAAGTGCTTCACCCCAGCCTACTGCATACCCAAAGCTCTCCACACCTCAGCCACACTGCCCGACACAGCCCCAGTCCCAGGAGGGAAGCCTCCCAGACGTCCAGTCTTTCTGGACACATGGATTTTAAAACACTTGTTGTCTCTGGCAGAAGGAAATCAGCCCATCGTAGGTAGTTCAGTGCTGGAAGCAGTATGTTCCTCCGATTGGTGGCTGGAAGAGCTACCGGAGCCATCCTGCTGCAGAAGAGCTAACAGATTTGTGTATTAGGCTCCTGGGCACCTCTGCTGGCACTAAGCTGTCTGTAGTAGGCATCAAAACTGTTAGTCACTGTCATGGGGAACCTGATCTAATTAGCTACTGAGGGAACACATGTACAGCACTGGCACGGGGTATGTAAATGGGGAGAGGAAGCAAACAAGGACATGAAAACCCAAGCACAAACCAGCACTGCTTAGAGACACATCAATTTCATTCTCCACATCTTTCCTGACCCTCTTTGACAAGAAATCTGAGGTTAGCCCAAAATTTAGTAACAGTTTGTTTGTTGTTTCACTGCTTGAGATCAGTTGAAACCAGTGACAGTCTCTTAATGCCAGTATTGTTAAGGTAAAAATGACTAACAGAAAGCCTTCCTTCATCGCCAACCAAGATTCTCCTGTGTTCTTTCGGTATCTGTTAAAATTAGCCTTGACCTACTGAGGTGACTCATTGTGACAGACAAGAGAAAAATTCCACATTGTCAAAAAGCAGCTTTGAAATGTGCTTAAACTCAGGAGAAAATTGCAATTTGGGGAGCTAATTCTCATTTCTCGCTGACTGCAGTTTTCACAGATTTTAATTAGATATCTATCATTCTCATAATCGCTACTGTAATTACAGAGACTTATGAAATTCTGGAAGTGGCTCTTTGTTATTCAAGGTTCACATGGAAAAAAAAAAAAAAAAAAAAAAAAAAAGAGACAGATTTAAAAAAACCTAAGTTTCTGTCCTGACACAAACTGTTTGGTATTTTAGATCACATGAACTCTCCGCAGTGACACAAGCTGGGCTGTGATGGAGTTGCATCCGTACAAATCACAATTTGGTTTTGCGTTTTGCTACTGCAAAAATTAATCTTACCCAATGAGTTCTTCCCCTGGGACACATAGCCTGTGTGTCCCTGCAGGTACACACTGCAGTTACTTTCCATCATGAAAATACTGATAGGTATGTGAACCGCGTTCCCCAGAGAACGTAGGAGAGCACAGAAGGTAACATTGACCTCAGCTGTATTTGCTAAACACCATTACGTTCAGAAGAGGATAAAAGGTGTGAGTATGAGAAGGATTTTATCCTCTCTGATAAAATAATTGGTTTACATTGGATTTAATAACTTACAAAAAACAAACTCATTAATAGAGGGATGCTTACTGTCCCACTGATAGATCAGATGAAAACCAAGCCTCACTTAGCAGCATAACGCAACATATACTGAACATTTCCAGCAAGATGGACATGTGCTTATTTGACATAAATCTACGTTCAGGAAGCAGACCTTACCAGCAGCTTCAAGTACAAGTACACAACAAGCATTCCTGTGAAATGTTTTAAATAATGTGCGTTAATGAGCATATGCCTTCCCCACTAATACCACACAGACATGGAGAACACCTTAGAAGAGAGTACAACAGGCCCTATAAGCTGCAAAGAGACTCTTACATTATGAAGCAAAAAATATACACAACTAATCAATCTGGGACTATGAAAGCCATGCAACTCCTGATTTTGATACAAATGTTGTGCTATTAAATAGAACAACAATTCTATTAAATCAAGAAGATCCTTCAGGGTATCCATGTATTTTGCTTTTCTTCTGAAAAAAAAAAAAAAAAAAGCATTGCTCAAGACCACATGGCTAAAAGAATTCATTCGAAATGAAAAGTCAGCCTCATATCCACAAGGGATTCAAAATTTTCAGGATCACTATTCCATTAATTCTGTCTTTTGTCTAGCAAATGGATCGCTAGGAAAAGTTTTGACTTGTTACCATGATACTCCATGCCAGTCATTTGCTCCCATAATCAGTATATCATCGGCAGAGCACTGCTCTGCTTTGCCCATACGGCTCAGGAGTCACCAGAGGCTGTTCTTGCCCTTTCATCAACACTCAAACCTAAGTAAGTCCAATAAGAAAAGAGAAAGTCCTCCAAAACAAGGACTAAGTCACTCTGAAGTATAATTTCTTCCACCAGGAAACTTATTCCAACAACAAATACAAAACTGTGAGCTTGATTCAGTGCCGTAGAAACCCAGTGCAATGTGACTCTCTAGCCTAAAATCCAACCTGCTTTGGTAAATTATCATCACTGTGTATTATTTGTTTCATTGAGAAGCCTTAGTTATTAAATGGCTCATGACTGTCTCAGTTGATCACACACAGACCTTACTGTCTCGGAGGTAAGATTATCTTCCTATTAATTAAAATATAAATAATTCTGTATATAGTTATCCTGATTAAAACAAACAAACAAAAAACTAGAAATATGAAAATACCACAGATGATCAGGTATGAGGCACTATTACAAAAGCTGTGATAGATCCAACTCGGTATGAGAATTGCTCTTGGAAATAGCCAAAAACCAACCAGACAGTATGTCACACATCTGCTTCATTCAACTCTGCGCTGGGAAAAATAAGAAGCTCCCACAGCTCAAAGACTTTTATTTGTTTGTGTCCTTCAAGCCATCTGAGCTTTGGGGACACATGCTGAAGACTTGAGGTCAATACTAAATATTGTCTAGGTCAACTGTGTAAGTCCAACATTGTTCCTGAAAAGGAAAAAAAATAAAAATAAATGTTTTCCTTAAAGCAGCCTCTAGGCTTTTATTTTCCCCTTTCCTAAGGGAAGATGGTTAAGCAGATATTATTTAAACAGTTTTCAAATTAACTTTTTGGGCAGCAAAATATTATTTAACATAGATTTCATATTTCTTTTTAAAAAGAAGGCTTCAGAATAGAAATGTTATTCTTTAACCCATGCTCTGTAGCTCATGCCTCATTTCGACAACTGCATATTTTGGTTATAGCTTTCTATATTCTTACTTTTGTCTGGCACTGTGCCGTGGAGCAGATAGATTGAGAGATGCAGCAATACGCATAACCTTTAGCTTAGCTGTTATCACAAGGAAAACAGTTACTGTTGCTATGGTTGTTTGGTCAAACTGTCACCCCATATCAGAATTGTTAGCATTCACACTTGATAAAAAGGTATCTTAAAAAAATAATAATAAAATAAAATAAAAAGAAGGAGAAGAGCCAGAAACATAAAGCAAAATGCTCTCTAAAAGGTAGCCCAAATCTCATCTAATCTCTTTGAAAAATCTGCTGTGCTGATGCTAGCCTATATGCCTATCACTGAAATCATATAAGACTTCAAATAATGGAAAAGATTGGTAGAATATAATGACAAATAGAACATCAATGCGTATTTCTTCTGGTTACAGTGATGTTAGATATTTATTTGCAAACCACCCATAAGGTATTTTCAAGGTCAGAAAGAACACTGGCTGGAAAAAAAAAACAAAAAAACAAAAAACAGAGATGATCTTCAAGCACATCTAAACTGTGTTAAATCTCTGTGCTATACACTCTGCAAACTGAAACCAGCCCTGTATGAGCCTATTATTTCTCAGCATCGTGTTAGTCCTGTGGCACATAACCTTGTGAACCACTCAGCTTTCTGAATAGCTACCCCTGGCCCTAAAGCCATACTGTCATTAACTTGTATGATTAGACTTGGAAATTCAAATTAAACTTTGTTTCAAACACAGCTGTACACAGCAAGTGTTTGAAAGTATTCCTGCAAGGTACATTGTTAGACGGTTCAACAGTCTAAACAGTGAAATGCATAAGCCAAAACAAAATTAAACAAATCCCACAACAAACCCATTCACTTGTGCTCAGATAAAAGCTCAGAGTGCTTTTTGTTCACAGACTTCATGGTGTTCCAGTTGCCACCTCCCAGTGAGGGCCAAAGAGGATTACATGAAGAGCAAGGCTTCCATTAGCATAAATCCACTGCACACCCCCAACACATATTGACAATGTACTTTTTTCCTCACCTCTCCCATCCCCATCCATTTTCCATACAAATGCTCAAAGCCAGGCTCTGTGTTTCTGCTATGAGGGCAGTGAACACATGGCACTACCCCGGGGTCTGTCCTCCCCACCCACCCCTCACCATGCTTCCATCACACGCTTCCTTTCCTGCCTGGTTCCAGGCGCACAGAAAACATCAGCAGCACCAATCCTGCATTTCCCCTATTCCCATTTTGCACTTGTAACCGAGGAGCTAAGTGCAGTGAATAACTGGGGCTGTTTCTCCTGCAGGTGATGCCCATCACCATTGTCATGGAGGCTGCCTGCTAAAGGCAAACACGTGCTGTGTTGGTAAATAAGGCAGGAGAATTTTCTGCCTAGCACAACTCTGAGAGCCAAGATGCAAAACCGGTGAGCTGCTGTTCTCAGTCTCAGCCTTTTTAACACCCAGCAAAACGTTTTTCACCAGGGACCAAGAGTGCAATGACAGCACACCATCCTGAGACTTCTGTAATGAACATCATCTGCCTCTTGGTGTTCATCATGGTCCAAGTCCTCAGCGCACTTCTCTGTACCCTCAGCGTGCTGAGGTACTCTCTGCACATCCAGCTGCATCTGCAGCAAGAGACAGCAGGTTGCCAGAGGAGTCTATTTTCCTAAAATTCATTTGCTCTGCTGTCTTCAGGAAATAGGATGCCTGCTTCTGCCCTTCCAGGTATAATGGAACCAATATTTTATCTGTTGCCTTTGTGTGAAAGTGTGAGAAAGGTTGGTTTATTCTGCTCTGTGGCTGAGGCAGAGCACCTGGGCATGCAGACAAACTATTGCTACAGACAAACAAGTGCACATGTAAATAAAAGTGGGCTTCATTAAAAATGGTGACACGTGATATTCTTTCAGATGTTTTCAGACAGATCCCTCTTGTTTCACCTAGCTAAAACCAGCAGCTTCTTTTAATGCTGTCCTAAAAATTCATCATAAAATGGTGGCGTAGTCACAGTTGTCAACCAGTTGGAAGTGAGAGCTACGGCTTTGCCTCGACATATTGCTGCAATCCAGCTAGCCAGCTCATTGGTGAAGATTGATTAATACACACTCCAGCAGCACTAAAATATAAACAAACAAACAAACAAATAAATAAAATGTTTTTATTAAAAAGCTGTAGTTTGAAAGCTACAGAGTAGCAACTTGCCCTGGTAACACACGCATGCTGGTCAAGTACTCAGCATTTTGCTACCTGGTTTTGGCTCCATCCTAGGGCTCCAGGTCTCACAGAAGTCTCACTCTTGATGACTACAATACAGAAGTTACCACATGCATGTTTTGGAAGGCTAAGGGGAGCTGTACGCTGACAGGTAAAGATTTGTATAGTTTTTGGAGAAGTGAGGGGCAGGCCATAACAGGCTTTCTGAAAGCACGAACAGCACAGTGTATTTAAGCATAAATAGAATAATCACTTCTATCAGCAGGGTAGGCAAGACTGCCACTTGCTCTGACATTAACGCATTTATTGAGTTAGTGTTCCTGAACTCAGTGCACTAATTTATTTTTTACAGTGATTAGACCCCACTGGGAGTACACAAGAGCGAAGGGGTGAGACTGACCACCTAGCTGATGAGCAGGCTTTCCCCTGGTTCATTAGAAGACAGTTGACAAAAGCATTCTGCTCTTGCACACAGTGCTAGCATTGCTTACCAACTCAGGAAAATCAAATGCAAAAGAAGAAATGCATCTGAGGCATGAAAGGAAGAAAGTCCAAGCAAATACCTATTTATAATGCTACTGCAGATCTAGCTCAGACATATCTGTTGGGCAAAAGGGTATGAACAAGCATTTTGTTCTCAATTCTCTTTTTCTTTCTCTCTGATATAAACTTGAGGCTCTACAGAAAAACAGAAAGCTACTTCAGCTCTCATCAAATCTCAAAACAATTTTCAGCTGTAAGAGAACTGTGTGTTGTGGAATACAACATAATAAAACCAAAATATATGTTGCTTAGCTTAAACTATCCCTCTAAGTCTGAGCTTTCTGTTAGCCGTGCCAAGCAGAGCTCTGAGTCTCCTTCCCAGCTTCTGCAAGCCTATAAGAAACTCCCTTGGAAGGTAAAGAGGTGAGTGTGGCAGGGGGTTAGGTTTGGGTTGTTGGGGTTGGGGTTTTTTTTGGTTGGTTGGTTGTTTTCTGAGTACACTGGTATCCTTTACGTGCTATAAAATCAAAGCAATAGAAGACCATTTTCTAAAACTAGGAGCCAGTTAGGAAAACCACTGCAGCAACAGGAGGAAATAAATTACGAAAAGACAAAAACATAAGGAATGGAAACCTAAGAAAAATTATCCTGCTGGGGCATTACATATTTGATTGAAGATAAGAAGTGGCAAAAGCTAAACCAGCCCTAGTATGTCAAGCTGTTGAAGTTACTTAATGCATCATGGAAGGAAGACCAGAGGCAAGCACAAAGTGCAGAGAGAGGAGAAGCTGAAACATGAGGATGTGATCATCCTAGGTTCAGGAAGAATGGAGATGAGCTCTGAGCTGTCTGAATAGTGCTGGACCATACACAGGTACAGCTACTGAAGAATGAGATGTTGTTAAGGAAAAATAGTGGAATAGGGTGAATGGCCACCCAAACTTCCTTAGGCTCTTCTTCCAAATCTGTCTGAGCACATTGATCTTTATGATCTTTGCTTATTACAAATAAGCAGTAAGTTCTGTTTATTTTTTCAAGCCTTTTCACAATACAAAATCTAGCATAGTGCTCAGTCCTTTGCTGAGCTGGAATATTAGCACCATGGCTGTATGAGGACTTCTTACAAGTGCTTAGTAGATGGTTCTGCTCTCCCTGCTCCTGCTTCTAGCCCGCAGGATCAGACCTTGCCCTGACCCAGAGCTGTGGGACCACGTTACTGCAGTGGGTGCCCAGCTCCGCCAGGACAAGGAACATGGGTGGGCTTGGGGCTGGCATCACACAGTGCAGACCTGCTCCAGCTCCTCCTATGCATCCCTCGCTTTGTTCTGGCTTTCACTGCTCACCCAAGAACAACCCCAGGAAAAGAGGCAGCAAGGCTGCTCATGGCACTGTGGCAAGCCGCAGGCAGTGGCTGCCACCAAGACTTTCAAGAGAATTTTGACAGGATCTTGTCCTCAAATGCTTCAAATGCTTCATATGCTTCAGCAGCAGATGCTTTCAAGGTTATCCCCTAAAGCAAAGAGCTTACTAAACAACCAGCCAGACCCTCCTTTCTGAGAACTGCTTCTCCATAATATTAGCCAGTGGTGTAGCATTGTGTTTTCCATTTCCCTCCTACACTGCTGTTTGTCATTACTATCCATGGTCTTCCCCATGCCATTTTTTTACCAGGAAATGTCAGGCCCAATCCACACAGCGTTAAAATGCAATCATTTTCCTAAAAGCAGAACAACTCAGCTACCCTAGACTGGAAGGGAAAATCTAGCTGCCTGCAGTAACACCCGTGGCCATCACCCACCCACACCCATGGCCAACCCATACCAATCACAGAATCACAGAATTTTCTAGGTTGGAAGAGACCTCAAGATCATTGAGTCCAACCTCTGACCTAACACTAACAGTCCCCACTAAACCATATCCCTAAGCTCTACATCTAAACGTCTTTTAAAGACTTCCAGGGATGGTGACTCCACCACTTCCCTGGGCAGCCTGTTCCAGTGCCTCACAACCCTTTCAGTGAAGAAGTTCTTCCTAACATCTAACCTAAAACTCCCCTGGCTCAACTTAAGCCCATTCCCCCTCGTCCTGTCACCAGGCACGTGGGAGAACAAACCAACCCCCACCTCGCTACAGCCTCCCTTGAGGTACCTATAGAGAGCGAAAAGGTCGCCCCTGAGCCTCCTCTTCTCCAGGCTGAACAAGCCCAGCTCCCTCAGCCGCTCCTCGTAGGACTTGTTCTCCAGGCCCCTCACCAGCTTCGTCGCCCTTCTCTGGACTCTCTCGAGCACCTCGATGTCCTTCTTGTAGCGAGGGGCCCAAAACTGAACACAGTACTCGAGGTGCGGCCTCACCAGAGCTGAGTACAGGGGGATGATCACCTCCCTAGCCCTGCTGGTCACACTGTTCCTGATACAAGCCAGGATGCCGTTGGCCTTCTTGGCCACCTGAGCACACTGCTGGCTCACATTCAGCCGACTATCCACCATCACTCCCAGGTCCTTCTCTGCCTGGCAGCTCTCCAACCATTCCTCTCCCAGCCTGTAGCTCTGCTTGGGGTTATTGCGCCCCAGGTGCAGGACCCGGCACTTGGCCTTGTTGAACTTCATGCAGTTGACCTCAGCCCATCGGTGCAGCCTATCCAGATCCTCCTGCAGAGCTTTCCTACCCTCAAGCAGATCGACACACGCACCTAACTTGGTGTCATCTGCGAACTTACTGAGGGTGCACTCGATGCCCTCGTCCAGATCATCGATGAAGATATTAAAGAGGACCGGCCCCAGCACCGAGCCCTGGGGGACGCCACTAGTGACTGGCCTCCAACTGGACTTGGCTCCATTCACCACGACTCTTTGGGCCCGGCTATCCAGCCAGTTTCTAACCCAACGAAGCGTGCGCCAGTCCAAGCCAAGAGCAGCCAGTTTCTTGAGGAGAATGCTGTGGGAGACGGTGTCAAAAGCCTTGCTGAAGTCAAGGTAGACCACATCCACAGCCTTTCCCTCATCCACCCAGCGCATCACTCTGTCATAGAATGAGATCAGGTTCGTCAGGCATGACCTGCCTTTCATAAAGCCATGCTGACTGGGCCTGATCGCCTGCTTCCCCTGCAAGTGCTGCATGATGACTCTCAGGAGGATCTGCTCCATGAGCTTTCCTGGCACTGAGGTCAAACTGACAGGCCTGTAGTTTCCCGGGTCTGCCCTCCGGCCCTTCTTGTAGATGGGCGTCACGTTTGCTAGCCGCCAGTCAATTGGGACCTCCCCCGATAGCCAGGACTGCTGATAAATGATGGACAGTGGCTTGGCCAGCTCCTCTGCCAGTTCACTCAGTACCCTTGGGTGGATCCCATCCGGCCCCATCGACTTGCGCACATCCAAGTGCCGTAGCAGGTCACCAACCAGTTCTTCATGAATAATGAGGGCCACATCCTGCTCCCCATCCCCTTCCACCAGCTCAGGGTACTGAGTATCCAGAGAACAACCGGTATTGCCGCTAAAGACTGAGGCAAAGAAGGCATTGAGCACCTCCGCCTTTTCCTCATCTCTTGTAACTAAGTTTCCCCCCGCATCCAGTAAAGGATGGAGATTCTCCTTAGTCCTCCTTTTTGTGTTGATGTATTTATAGAAACGTTTTTTGTTATCTTTAACGGCAGTAGCCAGATTGAGCTCCAGATGAGCTTTGGCCTTCCTAATTTTGTCCCTGCACAGCCTCGCTACTTCTTTAAAGTCCTCCTTAGTGGCCTGCCCACTTTTCCAAAGCTTATAAACCCTCTTTTTCCTCCTAAGATCAAGCCACAATTCTCTGTTGAGCCAGGCCGGTCTTCTTCCCCGCCAGCTCGTTTTTGGGCACATGGGGACAGACCGTTCCTGCGCCATTAAGACTTCCCTCTTGAAGAGCGCCCAGCCTTCCCAGACCCCTCTGCCCTTCAGAACCGCCTCCCAAGGGACTCCACCAACTAGTGTCCTGAGCAGCTCAAAGTCAGCCCTCCGAAAGTCCAATACAGCGGTTTTACTGGTCCCCTTCCTGGTCTCGCCAAGAATAGTGAACTCCACCATTGCGTGGTCACTCTGCCCGAGACAGCTCCCGACGATCACGTCCTCCACCAGTCCTTCTCTGTTTGTGAAGAGAAGGTCTAGCGGGGCACCACCCCTGGTAGGCTCACTAACCAGCTGCGTCATAAAGCTATCTTCCACGCTCTCCAGAAACCTCCTAGACTGCTTTCTCAGGGCTGTGTTGTGCTTCCAGGATATGTCAGGGAAGTTGAAGTCCCCCACGAGTACAAGAGCTGATGATTTTGCAACCTCTGTCAGCTGCCTGTAGAATTCCTCATCCGTCTCCTCATCCTGGTTCGGCGGTCTATAGCAGACCCCGACCAGGACGCTAGCCTTGTTGTCCCTGCCGATCCTAACCCAAAGGGACTCGACCTTGTCATTCCCAACCTCGAGTTCTACAACCTCGAAAGACTCTCTAATATAGAGAGCCACACCACCACCCCTTCTATGCTGCCTGTCCCTTCTATAGAGCTTATAGCCAGGCATTGCAGCACTCCAGTCATGAGACTGGTCCCACCACGTCTCCGTGATGGCAACCAAGTCGTAGCCTGCCTGCCGCACGATGGCTTCCAGCTCCTCCTGTTTGTTACCCATGCTGCGTGCATTGGTGTAGATGCACTTCAGCTGGGCCATTGCCTTATCCTCCGGCCTTGCCATTGTTCCCCCTGGCACAGCCCCAACAATCCTAGCCTCAGCCCCATCCCCCTTCCTACCTAGTTTAAAGCCCTCTCAATGAGCCCTGCCAGTTCCTGGCCCAGGATCCTTTTTCCCCTAAAAGATAGGGACCCGTCTGCGGCCATCAGGCCAGGTGCTGAGTAAAGTGCCCCATGGTCGAAAAACCCAAGATTTCTGCGTTGGCACCAGTCCCGGAGCCACGTGTTTAACAGGTGGGCTTTCCGTGTCCTCTCTGAACCCCTCCCTGCCACCATAGGGATGGACGAAAACACCACCTGCACTCCCGCTCCATCCACTAACCGACCCAGTCCCCTAAAGTCCCTTTTGATAGTCTTGAGGCTTCTCTCTTCGATGTTATCACTGCCCGCCTGGACTATCAAAAGGGGGTAATAGTCAGAGGGGCGTACCAGGTTAGGAAGCTTCCTGGCAACGTCCCTGACCCTGGCCCCAGGGAGACAGCAGACTTCCCTACGGGTAGGGTCAGGCCGACAAATAGGGCCCTCTGTTCCCCTAAGAATCGAGTCACCAACAACAATAACCCTCCTGTCTTTCTTGGTGGAGGCAGTCCTGAGGCGCGGAGTTGACCTCCTCGCCCCAGGCATCCTCCTGGGAACATTTGCTACCTCTTCCTCACACACCGGCCTCTCAATCTCTAGGGCCTCAAACCTGTTGTGTAAGGGCACCTGGGAAGGTGGGGCCGGAAGGGGAGGGCATCGCCTGCGATGTCGAGCAGGGACCTGTTTCCATTCCTCCTCAGCTCCCAGATCCCCTCCCTCTGCCCGACGGGGACAGGGCAGGGGGTCCGCCCCCATTTGAGGAGTCTCACCTCGGCACCTCCCCTTGAGGCCCTGCAGGGAGTTACTCCAGAAGTCTATCTCCCGCTCACACTCCCTGATGGCCCTCAACCTCTCCACCTCCTCCTTGAGCTCCGCCACCATGCGGACCAGATCATCCACCTGCTCGCACCTCACGCACGCAGTTTCTCTGCCTCCCGCCGATGGCAGCAACAGGCTCAGACACTCCTTGCATCCGGTGACCTGAACTGCGGCATTTTTTAACGGGTAGTCGGTCTGCGTGTGTACCGACTTTCTGGAGAGCGCGCCGTGCCTGGTGGCGACCATTATCACCTAGTTACGGCTGTTGTTAAGGAGGTGTTGTTTGTGTGTAGGGGGAGCGCTCTGCCCTTCCTGCGCGAACTGCCGCGCGAACTGCCGCGCCACGCCCTGTTTGCCCGCCCTGTTCGCCGCGCTCCTGGTCGCTCGCGCTCCCTAGGGGCAGCTTTTGAATGGCTGGGGAGGGGGCGCTGCTGGCTCCGCCTTCGCCTCGTCAGCCTCCCTCACGAGGGCTGCCGGGTCCTGGCGGCTCCCTCAAGTAGGCTCGATGCTGGAAAAAATTAGCCCTGCCTGGCCCGATCCCCCGCTCCGCTGCAGAACGCGTCTGCCCCGGAGCCGATCGCCTCGGCAAATGGCCATGCCATATGCCCAATACCAAGGCCCATGGTCAGCCAAGGGTGCAGAGCCAAGGGCTTAAGCAAAACACAAACATTAGGCAAATGTCAGCTTGTGAGGAAAGGTTCAGGCTGGAAAGGTTTATAGCTGCTCCTATACAACATTTAAAAGGAAAGCTGTACTTGACTTCACCTGGCAGAGGTTCGGCAGTGTCCAAGGCACAGTTGCAGAGCAAGCCACATGTAGGACAGGCACTTATCTGTCATTACAACACTGCTAGGATTTATCTAACAGACTGTGAAAGGCATCGCAGACACACACATTTCTAAATTTGGGAGGGCACACATCTTCTTCTGCATCTTGCTTGATTCATGATGCAGAAGACAGAAAAAAGGAAAAAAAAAAAAAAAAAAGTAAATGGTAACCCAGTCCATGTAAACTAGGATTTTGCTCTTTTTTGAAAAAGATGACTTTTGCTGTATGCTTTTACAGACATGAGGACCAAGGGGTGAAAATTGAAAGTTTTTAATTACAAAGCAGAACTAAAGAACTGTTACCTAAGAGGGAATTAATCCACTAATTTATAGACAGTGATATTGCAAATTTTCCAAGATATGGAGTATTTAAATGAATGCCAATGTTTTTGTAAAGGATGTTTTCCACTGAGCCTCATTTATTTAGTTTGGTGTGGGTCCCAAACTCCCTATTTGCTATGAAATCCCAGATGACGCTGTACCCCTTCCACTGCGCAACAGAATCGGACCAGATCATAAAGCAGAAACATCACTTTGCCTTTTTTTTCTAAAGCACAAATCCCAAAATAGTAAAGTGAAGGAATTTTGGATGACACACAAACCTTTTTATCCAGAAAAAGTTTTCTGTCTAAACCTTTCATCTGATAGGACTAGTAAGAGTTCTTTGATGTGATTAAATCAGGCTAGTGAGGGCAGAGGGGGACTCTGAATGAATTCTTAACACTGTTTCTGGTCAACACGCAAAACAGATTTCAAGGAGACCTTCTGTTCAACCCTCCTCCATAGGAAGCTGCGATATGAGGTAGATACGTGCACAGACAGGAAAGAAGGTAGAAAGATTCCTATCACTCAGCCTTCCCCAGACTTTGACTTTCCTTCACACTTCAGAAAAAAAAAATCAAAAAAAGATAACCAACATGACTGTCCGCTAGACTTAAAGTTCCGTAAGGAAAACCTGTGTGCAGGAGATATCAACCCTTCCCCACACCTGGGCCTCTGTTCCCCCTCAGCTTCTCAGCCACGGTGATGTGCAGCTGCATCTGCCATGAGGCATTACATTATGTCAGCGATGTAATGCAATAAGAGATACAACTGGTCCTGGCACGTAAGAAAATGACAAATCAGTCTGGAGAATTTGAAGAGACAGTTTTCTGGAGGAACGCAGGTGCAGAAGCTGGGCTTTAACAAAAGTTCTTTCAAATGCAGGAAGTAAACAATAAAAAAGGCCATTTTACCCTAAGTAGATTTTAGAAAATGGGTTTTCTATCCAAATGTTTTGCTACAGCTGCAAGCTGCAGATTCAAAACCCGACAAACAACATTTCTTTCAAACTCCAATATGAAGTGAAAGGCAGAATGAAAGAGACTAAGGGCTTCGTGTCCGTTAGGACCCCACCACTTCATTTTAATCAGGAATCAAGCAAAGACTGTAATAAATTGTCCAGAATATGGCTGTATCTCTGAGTTTTTGCTAGGGGTTCAGCCATTTCATGAGTCGCATCCGCACATTGGAATGAGGAGTGAGCAAAGGTCTTAGTGAGACTGCAAACCTTTTAGCACAGACTATGCTACCTCTGAATGGTGCTGAGGTGGAACTCCCTTTGTTATCAATCCACTCTGTTCTCGCCTTGGTGGCCTCTCTTGCTGGCATGAAAGGTTCTGGGTTCGGCAATGCAGGTGTCAAAGGATCCCATTTGATCAAGATTAAGAGATGCTTTTGCAAGAACGGACACCTTTTTTACTTCACTTTCTCTCCACCGCCATCCAGTATATTGCCTCTTTCAATAAAATAACAATTAAAAGGGAGGTTCATGCACTTCTTCCATCATCCTGCAGGACACAAAATGAAAGATCCTGCTAATTTTCCCCTCTGAAGCATCACACAGCCTCCTATGTAAAGCCAGGATATATATTATATAGGATATATGCCCAATGGTCTGGTCAAAGCCTTCACAGCCTGAAACTCGGGCTATGAGATTGTTCAAATGTAAAAGTGACAGAAGAAGCCCTTGTGCTAGTGGAGGGGAGGAGACAGAGAAAAGGAAGGAGAAGACTGACCTCCATCCATGCGCTGGGCTGGCCCTGCTGGGTTGTTCCTCTCTCTGTACACCTTCTGCTGACACCACAGGAAGCTGAGTACCAGGAGCAGGAAAATACAGAACATCAATGCTACAATGAAAAATAAGAGCAATTTATTATTTTTATATTAAAAACAAAAAAAAAAAAAAAAAAAAAAAAAAAAAAAAAAACAAAAAAAAAACACCAGCACCAGCAAACCACCCCAGCAGTGAGAATTGACATGAGAAGATTTGTGCTGACTTGACCCAAACATCCCAGATACTTCAGACATGTGAATTTCGTACTTCAGTACAGGCTGACTTGCTGATGTTTTGCCAGTACTAGCGATAATCTTTTCAAATCATATTATGTGTACAGCATTAATTATGCTTTCAGCTTACATTGCAGCAGAACTGCACAGTTTGCATTTTATTATTTTTTAAAGGAGGCAAAGGAAGAAAGGAAAAAAAAATGTAGGCAATAACATGTCAAAACTGATTTATCAGAGATGCAGATAACTCCTGATACAGGGGGCATCTTAACTCCCAGGGTGCATATGTATCATCAGTTAGACACTTAACAGTTGTTACTCTTGAAAAGTTACTACTGGCAGGAACCATCATCAAAGGATGTGATGCTGCTTGAAGTGTCCTCAGTCACTGCTTCTAAAGTTTTCTGACCATGAAAAATACTGCAACATACAATAAGAGGTCCTCTGGCCTAACAAGGATTTATTTTTCCTCTCACTGGCACACCGATTTAATTAAACAAGATACCAAACTAATTAATAAGCCCTACTAATAAAACCCACTACCTATTACCATACAAAGCTAAAGCAATTTCTTCCTGTGACTATTTATGAGCAGTTGGTAAGCGTTTACACAGAAGCAGCACTAAAAAATGCCACTGTCTGTGGACCAAGGAGATGGGAAATTGAATGCTGTTTTAAATCACATCTTTCTAAATATATTTATATCCAGCAAGAATTAAAAGGGAAAAAATTCCTGTAAATAAGAATGAAAAACAAAATGTGTCCTGTTTGCAAAGCCACTTGAGCCAACCATGTTCACACATACTTAGAAAAACGTCCCCACACCTCGGTGGCCCTGCAGACCATGACAGATGCATCAGACATCAAGGCCATAGAAGTAACAGGCCCTGTTAAAACTAAGGGCACATTTAAGCCCGTTCAGTTTTGTCACAAATCCTCATAAATTAAGAAGAATTAATTAGCTAGCCCCTTCCTTTAAGCAGGAGGGCAGAGAGCACTGGTGTTGGCTTAGCCACCCAGGACGCTTCCTCCAGCGACGAGCCCTGTGTACATCATCGCCAAGAGTATTTCAGACCGACCCAGGTGATCTAATTTTGCAAACATCCCTGAAGGAGAGGATCATTATTCAGGAAACATTCTCTCCCAGGTGGTAGGCACAGTTTCATTTATCATCTTCTGTTAATTGCCATCTCCAACCATCTCGTTCCACTCAGGCGAGCAAAAGAGAAGCTTTCCAGGACAAGGATCACCACCACAAGGAAATAGATGCAATTAGACCTTATATTTTTCACTCTTATGGGAATCTGTGAATTTTATTCCCACTGAATCCAATCTCTTCCTTTGGGGAAGGGGGGGGGGGTGGGGGAGAGAGAGCAGGAGGAAGCTGCTGTAGGATTGTAGGATTTGTTCAGATAGGAGACGGTAGAATAGAGGTGCCGGGAGGATGGCACGACTTTACACAGCCTCACCAGCAGTATGGAAGGTTTTTCTCCCAGCATCGTACCTAATGTATACTCCCCCTATTGTAACTATACTGCTTATGCCAGGGTAGTAGAAAGTAAGAGAAAGCCTTCCAAACCATGAGAAAACTTGGTGTTTTCCAGAAACTTCTGGACTCCCTAAAGAATTTCATCCAGACTCCATCCAAAATAAAAATGCTGCAACATATTTGCCATTCTTTGAGAATTCCCAAATAAGCCAAAAGTGAAGCTGGAGACATATAACTGAGTCTATCTATAATTTACAAATGAAGAAGCCATCTAGCTGTGAAATTTATTAAGAGATTAAAAACACTTCTTGAACTCAGCCGTGCTGCCAGCTCCTAGCTGGCACCAGCTCCCTCCAGCAAAGTGGATGACAACTGCACGTTTGGGGCTCCCTTACAGGGGGTAGGGTATTGACTCCAATGCTGGTTCAGTAAATTTCCACTTTTACATCTTTGTGTGCAGGTGTACATATTGTGTAATTGCTTGAATGCCATCACTTGGCATAACTAAATATGTTGTTTCACGCAAATCCAGACACTCTTCTCCCCACCGGTTCTGGCCGTCTGTGCTGCTCTGACAAAGAAAGCAAGAGAAGTTTCAGGAGATTTCCCACACAAGAAAACAGTGGAGCTGAACATAGGTCTGGTGAATTTACTGTTTGGGTAATCTTTCCCTAGGAGGAGAGACAGAAAAAGTAGAATCTACTCTTATTTTTGGCCAAGCATGCATTAATAGCAAGTATGAACAAAGTCAGCATCCTGCAGTGATGTGGGAACTGCACATCAGTAAATCACATAGGAAAAATAAATGAATGAATGAATGAATGAATGAATGAATAAATAAATAAAATAAATAAATAAATAATAAGCCTTAGGATTTTGTGTCGGGGTAGTGGTGGGTTGTTGCATTGGATTTTTTAATCCAGATCATTTCCATGGCTCTGCAGAATCTCCCAAGGACAGAAAATGTGGGGTTATAACCTGCAGCAAGGGGCAGGAGTGAAGGAAAGAGCTGGAACTTGTGACCCAGACTTACCCACCAGAAAGGGGACTAGCTAGGGAAGTGCTTCCCACATAGAGAAGCACTTAACACACAAATTATCTATAATTCATGAAAAGTCTAAGTTTTGTTTAAACAAGGGAGTTTGCAAATTCTGAGTGGAAACTTTAGTGAAGCAGAGATGCAGGGGCTGCTTGGCAAGCAGGAAGCTTGAGATGTATCAGTAAAGGTCTACCATGTCCAAAACAACGGAGCTTAAAGCCATTGGTGCATCTTGTATAAAAATATTTACTGACCTGCTGCTGACAAAAGTGAATGCATCCACTTACATCAGAGACAAATTATTTTTCCCAAAAATGATTTATCACAACAAATAAAATCTCTCTCACATAGGTGCTAAACAGTTATTTGTCATTTAAATTTAGAATTTGATCTTTAAGGCAATAACTTAAAGACAATACTTCAAATGAATTTTATTGCTGAGCTCCAGCTCTATTCTGTAGCAGATACGGTATGGTACCTACCATAGCCCTTCAGGACATCCATTTGAAATTCACCTGCTTGAACACCAGAAATTATATTTGAGATGCTGTTGAGGGAAGTCACGGGACAGAGAAAGGGGGACAAAAAAAAAAAAAAAAAAAAAAAAAAAAAAAAAAGGCTAAGGAAACAATTGAGAGGGGGTGGGTGGAAGGATCCTACGAAGTGGGAAATGCCCTCAGCACAGTTCCCAAGCTGTACTCCAGAGGAAGGAGTGCCTTAAATCTCGGTGATGCTAGAAGATGAAGGAAAAAGGAAAAGGAAGGCCACGGGTTAGTGAGGGTGAGTCAGGAGCTGCCATCAGGCTGCCACAGGGTCCCACCTGCCATGTCGAGGCTGCCACCTTGCCTTTAGGATGGACAGGAAGAGGCCTGGGAAAAGCTTCAAACCACACACGTGACACAGGAAAGTGGTTTTAACAACAACAAAGAAACAAACCCAATTCTAACATTTCTTGTTATGTTTCTTCTTGCTCCTCGTACAGAAATGAATTGCTACAGTCACACACAAACAGGCAGAAGGTTCAAGGATGATTTTCTTTCTTTTTTTTTCCAGAAAGAAGACAGTAAGAAAAACAGTTGGCAATTGCAAGGTAACTTCTTCAAGCATCTTCAGTGGTGAGACTGATCTTTTGCTAAAGACAAAGTGTTCAGACAATGTAATTTTCCAAAGCTGCAGAAGGCAGAAACCCAGCAAACAAACAACAGCTACAAAAAACACAGACAATATCATATCCTGGAAAAGTATCAGTAATGGGTCTCAACCTAATGTTCAGCTAGTATTTTAATCATCAAGGACAGCTGCCTCCCAGTGTCCTGAATTCCATAAATAAGAGCCATTTTTAATGAGAATAGCTTCCCAGCAGTTCCCTGTACATATAGCTGTGACTTCAGCTAAAAGAGTCAGAATAAAAGCATACACCTAGCTCAACAGAGGCACGGATAAAAGACATGTAGTCTGAAAAGCTTCATTTACTTCATTTCTGTTGTTGTTTCTGGTTTTGTTTTTTTTTTTTTTTTTGTTTTGTTTTTTGTTTTTCATTAGAGACTCCACCACTGCTGATCTCCCTAAAGCAAAACCTACATGAATGCAGTCCTCAGCTTGCAGAACCTGATGTGAGCAGAAAAGTGCTTTTACAGCTCCAGCAGGCTGCGAAAAGCAGCAACGGCTCAGGTACCAGCAACAGCCAACTCCTAGGCACCCCACAAAGTACCGGCCTCCTTCAAAAGAACCAAATGGAAACTTTGCAGTCTTGTTTCTCGCTTTTGAAGGCCCATCGTGGCAAAGGCTTTCTGCAGGGGAGGGCTACAGGTCAGTTCTGCCAGGCCACGGTGACCACAGGGCCTGGAGCTCCTGCAGAGCCAGCCCCGCTCCCAGCACTTCAGGCTCTCTTCCCTGTGTTGCCACCTCCTGCTCCCTGCAGAAGGGCAGGACTGTTCTTCCAGCATCTCGAAATCCTACAGCCTCAGCACGTATTAAAAGCTTCGCTTGCTGTGAAACGTCCTATTTCTCTGAGTCTTGTGAGTGTTAACAATGTTGGTGTGAAGCTGTACAGTCCCCACTACATTTTTGGTTCTTCTTAATGCCAAAATCCCCGTTTCTAAAGTCAATACAATTAAAGAGCTCAATGGTGCAAATATTTATCTTCTATACTATAAATATATCGATACCAACCCAAAATGCTGTCAGATTCCCAAAGCAGCTTAAGAGATATAACCAAATCCTTAATTCCTCTCGTTCTTGCTGATCCCTGACATTTTGCACCATGCCACTCATGTTAAACTCCACACAAAGCTTAGGGGCTCCTACAAATACATTTGGTTCCCAGAGCTATACAACTTTGTCTGGACTTGCCTCCTTAACCCCAGTGGAAAAGGTGATGAACAATATTGTACAAAAACTGTATTTTTTTCCCCTCTTCAGTAAAGCACACTCCTGCATGGCACACTTGCCGACTTGCCTAAGCTTGACCTCACACCCCCTGTAAAATCCGCAGTCTGCGAGGAATACTCGTAACGGGTAAACGAGGCAGGCAGGGTCACAAAGCCCAGAATGGATTGGAAATAAAAACCTCAGATCAGTGCCTCAGGGGGCTGCTGAAATCAGGAGCACTTCATCTCCTTATACCAACAGAAGATTTGTTGTAGAAATACTGAAGTATAAACAAAAATATTTCTATTCAGTCTCGAATCTGCATTTCAGTCACCCCATCACAGACAAATGTGTCTTTTTAAAATATAACATATCACAAAACTCAATCTCTGCTCTATTGCTCTCCCCTTGCCACCATAATTGCCAGCATAATACTATTTACTTAAAAGAAGTTACTCCCAATATATACCGGTGTAAGAAAGAGAAAAATCACTCCAACTGATTTATTTAGAAATGAAAAATAGAGGATCTGTAGATTCTATATCTGGGACTTGCATCTGGTGTAGAGAAAGATGAATGTATGGATAGATTTAATCTAGACCGATACTAGAAATTTCGTGTGACCTGAATTCTTATCAATGCAACTCTGCAGGTCCTTCTGCAGATCAAGGGAAAGCTAGAAAAGCTAGGAATGGGAGCCAACGTGTTACTAAATTGGTACAGTTGTTGTTCGGATTTTTTTTTCCTCCCCTAACACACAAAAGGGTTTTTTTGTTTTGTTTTGTTTTTTAAGGGATCAATTCCCTAATAGGACTGAATTATGCACATCTCATTTACTGGAAGAAAACATGAGAAGAGTGGCTTACTGGAAGGGAAACTTATAAGAAAGGCTAAATTGGATCTTGAATAGCTGTTGTAACGTAGCTATTCTTTATTTGGTTTTGACATTTTTTCACTTGTCTCTGGAAAAGTACATTACACAGGAGGAACTGCTGATGAATTTTTGACAGTAAGCCTGTTTTTTTTAAAAGGCACCTTGTAACACAGTCTCCAAACTTTATATCATAATTGCATGATAGCTCAAATATTCCAGGAATCATGTGCAAAATTAGCCTTCTTTCACATGCCATCTGAAACATTCGCTGGTTGTCCATATGTAACTGCTCAACAAAGGTGGTTTTGTCGGCAGAGTTTTTGAGAATAAAACAGGAGGAGGTCCCAGAAAATTGCATCAACTCTACAAGCCCAGTCAGGAAGGGCTAAGCCGAAGTGTGATATGCGTCTGTTCCAAGCATTTCTGTGGGATTTTGTAAACCACATTTAGTCTGGGACACTATCAAGCCTCAGCATCCTTTTACAGGACTGTAGGATTGTAAAGACCACATTGAAGTTGATCAAAATCAGCAAATATTTTTTAATGTTTTATAAAATAATCTGCCTTTTGGGAATTTTTCAGAAAATGAAAATCCAGACTAACACAAAGATTGCTTGGTTCTGCTCCACAGGGACCGCAATGTAAACAACAGGTGCTGTCACTGGCTCGGGAGCAAGCAAATACTAGGTTAACTGGGATCAACAATGAGATCCTACCTCCCATGGTTTGTAACAATACACATTTTGCCTTTAGGTTTAAACTCCCAATGATTTCTTCACCAAGAGGGCCTGCCAAGGAAGAACGGGTGCTATCCATTCTGTACTTGCCAGTAAGCTCTGGAAGGCAGAGAAAAAAATGAGATATTGGGAATCACCTGGAGACAGCAATAAACTCAGACACAGCCTGTAGCAATGTGTTTCATACCATACATTGACAGAGTTCTGAGTTTTTTAATTCTCATGGAGTTAGGGTTCATGGAGATGCTGCAGAATGAGCTCTGGAACAAACAGATGAGAGTGACCTACACACCACCTCCAGGTGTGTGCCATTACAGTAACCCACCCTGGGTTAAACATGACATAGGTGATGCATCTTTCCTAGAGCAATCATTTCAGTGCTCTTCATTTAATTTGCACTTACAGTAAGGTAAAAACACAAACAGCTGTTCTGTGTTCTTACAAATTCACACCCTACCTTCTCCTGCAGTAACAGCATCATCTGCCAATGTACCTTAAAGGAACACAGACACATGTCAAATTTCACTAACAGGATCATGGCAGGTGTCACTTTAATTTGGAATTATGGTAATGGGCTCTTCATCAGCATTTTGCTAATCATATTTGCAAAGTGTAAGCACTCCCACGGCTTACAAACAAGTACAGATACACCCCTGTTGGGAATATCTGCATGGCTGTGTGTTGGCCAGCTTTTGTGTGTGCTGCTTGTGCATTTTCCTATGCACGCTTATTGATACACACCTGACAAAAAGCAGCTAACACAAAGCACATCTGCTGATAAGTTCCTGAAAGACTTTTTTTCCAGCAATAGCATGGCCATTGCAAATGGCTGGTAAAACACTTTGGCACGGAATACATGAAGGGCATACATTAACATACATTGATTACTTGTATTTTTAAATGTAAATGCAGTCTGCTCAGCATCTAATAGAATTATGCCTGCAGCAGTTAGTAAACATCATTGACATTCAATTCACTGGTCTGAAGTATTGCACTACATCTGATTCTGCAGGCTTTATTGGGATAATATTCATCAGGCAAACACAAAACTACTCCAAAATCCAGCAGGTTCTGCTTCTCAGGTTTTCAGATTTCAGACAATTTCCCCAGCCACTGAACTCTTTACCAGAGGGTGCTACTTGTGGGACGGCACTGGTGGCACCTATGTGGGCACATCCCTAGCTCCATCTTCTCCTAACAATGGCAATTCAGGTTCTGGTTCAGCAGCACTTACACCCATCAGCCAGTCCTCCTCTCCTCTGAGGAGAGGGTCACAGGCCATGAAACATCTTCTGAAAGTACTGTAAGTTGTAAAATATTGTTACTCTCACCAGTTTTCTTCCCAGCCAGTAAGTGGATGGTGTCATGCTACCTCTGGCTGATGCCGAGCTGCCTGAGCCCTTGTCACAGCCACCTGCCAGGGAGACCCCCTGCCGCAAGCCCAAAGCACTAACTGCAGCACTACATTCACGCAGTGGTACCTAACTCCAAAAATACTAACAATACAGAGGGAAACAGGAACTATTCTTAACTGTTTCTTATTTCTTCAAACAGGCATGTCACTGGCAGGAATTAGAAGCACGCTAACAGTGATGCCTTGCCTCATGCTATAGCTGGTGCTGTGTGCCTTTCTGGCCTCTGCTCCTAACAACATGGGGGCAGTAATACAGTCAATATTCTCTCTCAGCATTCAAGAGCTTCAGTCAGCATCCCAGGGCTGGCCAGCAGCAATCAAGCAGTTAAGAACTCACAGCCAAGCTGGTGATACCCAGATTCTCATGTTCAGATGATAAATCCATAACTTTCCCCTTGTCCTGATAGGAGACTCACCTTTTCATTCCTCCAGTCAATGCACAAACACAACTCTCTATCAGTCAATAACCCAGTGCTCTTTTGACATCCTTTTGAATCTATATAGTTAATTAAGGTACATATGCATATCCTAAACCTATAAAGATTAAGTCTGGATTACAAACCCCTTTCCTCACCCAGTCTGAATAACCATACAAAATATGAATATCCAGACAAAGAAAGCTGCTCTAATTCTTGTCTATTTATTTGTCTTGAGATCTGCCATCAAAGAAAAGGCTGTCAGTACTTCAGCACTAGGCCTTAAGTGATAGATTTCCGAGTGCATCATTTTTGGAGCCATTAAAGGTTATCAGGCCTATATGGTTGCTAAGAGACCATGAATCATGAAGGAAAATATACGATAATGGCAGTCAGACACTGTGATGTTTATCAGAGTATTTTCTCTGCATCTTTCTTAATAGCATCACGATTAGGATCATTTTCAATAGTTCCCATCTATTTTCCAGCTAGGTGCAAGAACACAACTGCATTAAGTTGGCAAACATTGTTTATAATTCATATTTTGCCAAGAGTAAATGAATTTGTGGAAGTCAAGATTTGTAATTGCTTCAGCAGAATTTATTAATAAGTAAGAAGGTGTGCCTGTGTGCAGGTTTCTCTCCTGGCTATTAAATAGTATCTTCAGACTTGGAATGAAATCATCCTTCATTGATTTCAAGTATATTCTGTGATAACACAGACTGTGCTTTCAAAGAGTTTTTAAATTAAATTTGTAGCTGAGGTAATTGCTGCTGCAAAATTATGCAACCAAAGTAAAGCTTTATGCTGCAGCTTTCTTAATATTATAATTTAACTGCCTCTTTTCTAAATCATAAAAGTGGGAGATACCAGATTAGGGCAAAGCCTTAGCTTATTACTGAATTATTTCATGTTTTATGCCTGGGAGTAGGTAGTGAGAGGCAAAGGGACAAACCCACAGACCAGGGGGCTGCTGCGTGCCAACACCCTCAGGGTCTTCACTGGGCTCACCTCCCACTGCTTGAAAAGGATCAATTCCAGGTTTAGGAGAGGAGGGTGAACCAGCCATGCTCTCTTAGTTCCCCACAGGTAGGACCACATATAAGGATGCACCAACAGACAGGAATAGTTAAACATACTGATATTAGAAACACTTTTAGGTGTTTCTTATTAGCCACTGAGGAAAACAAAGACTTGTGGACCATGCCTCCTGTAACTGACGGTGCTAAGTGTCCTGGTTTCAGTTAGAACAGAATTAATTTTCTTCCTAGTAGCTGGTGGAATGCTGTGTTTTGGCTTAGGATGAGAAGAGTGCTGATAACACCCCGATGTTTTAATTGTTGCAGAGCAGTGCTTATACCAAGCCAAGGACACCTCAGACTTTTGCTCTGTCCTGCCAACAGGCAGGCTGGGGGTGCAGTAAGAGCTGGGAGGGGACAGACCCAGGACAGGTGACCCAAACTAGCCAAAGGGGTATTCCATACCATCTGACGTCATGCTAAACAATATATAGGGGTGGCTAGCCGGGGGGAGGGGGCCGGACTGCTCGGGGTTAAGCTGGGCATCGGTCAGCGAGTGGTGAGCAATTGCATTGTGCATCACTTGTTTGTATATATTATTATTAGTAGTACTATTATCATCATTGTATTATTATTATTATTATTATTATTATTATTATTATTATTATTTTCCTGTCTTATTAAACTGTCTTTATCTCAACTCACGGGCTTCACTTTCCATTTCTCTCCCCCGTCCCAGAGAGGGAGGGAGGAGGGTGAGCGAATGGCTGCGTGGTGTTTAGCTGCCAGCCGGGTTAAACCACGACAGTCTTTTTGGCGCCCAACGTGGGGCTCGAAAGGTTGAGATAACGGCAGATCTGACCAGAGTGTGTTAAACTAAAATTGGTATAAGTATTAGACCTGCTTAATAGTCACTTGTCATAATGCTGATTGCTTTAATCTCAACTGTGCTGCGCCTGTTTTCCAAATTGAGTATTATAGCACGTTATTTTCCGTATGTGCTCTCTGTCATGTTGTTTATCCTCTCCGGGCCCTGGTTTCAGACCATTATGGTACTGAGTGTTGTATCAGTGGCTTATGAGATGATGAAATATCTGGCCGTGACTCTAACCTGGTATTTGTACTCAGTAACATCTTCGATTCTATACTTTGGAAACTGTATTTTGGAAACTATTAGCAATTGTATCTGTTGCCTTTTTTCATTAGGGAGTCAATCTGTGGAGGGGAAAGGGGAAGATAATTTTTCTTACTTGATCACTCTCCCTTTCTCCTTCACCACCCCTGTACCCTCCTTGATCACTCTCCCTTCCTCCTTCACCACCCTCTTATCCTCCGAGTTTATTACAATAGCTCTCCAAGATATTGAATATCCTTGGGATACTCAGACCAGCATAGTCCTGTTGTTCTGCCTCCTGAATGCACTTCAGGTTCTGCTTAAAGTTAAACAACTACTTAGGAAGCTCATCCGGAGATCTGCCCGGAGGCAGTATAGTTGTGGGTGGCAGGGAGTATGGGAGGATATGGGCAGGCATCTAGACCAGTTGGCACCCCCAGTGTTTTGGAAATTCACCCCTGAACAAGTGCAAAATCCTCAAAAACTGGCAGAATGCTTGAATAAAAGGTGTCGCGATTCGGGAAGTTCCAAAGTAACACAAATCATTGTAACATGCTGGGGCCTGGCTCATGCCTATCGAGCTGCCATGGATACTGCTATCAACTTAGTGACAGACCCTGCGGCCACTCCAAGTCCCGTGACAGATCCAACGGCCACTGTGACCCCTACGGTGGACTCTGCATTCCACCAGCTACTAGGAAGAAAATTAATTCTGTTCTAACTGAAACCAGGACACTAAGCCACCCATGACAACCCCAGAGAGACCCTTGAAGTCAGCCTCGTTAGGTTACAAGGTAGCAAAGAGAAGTTTCCTGGCTAGAAAGCAATATTTCTCCATATAAAAATTCTAAAACATCATTTTGAATTAGACAGACTCTCCTTGGTTAAATAAATATATAAATAATATCTATACTATGAAGACTGTAGATATCTCCACGTTAAAAAGGGGGGAACCAGACTTTGCTGCAAAGCATTTCAGCCATTGCAATATATATCAGCCAAAAGTCACAGCTCCTGTGTAGACACGATAATCTTGTTTATGTTCAGAAAAGGTCTTATTTTGGCAAAGATTAGTAGAAGTTACACTACTGCAGCATTTTCCTACTGCAATATTATACCTGCCTTGTTTTAGAAGAATGGTGCTTAACAGAAGAATGAGATAGATGGATTTCTCTCACCTGAGCTTTCAAGTAAAACATCTTTGCATTCTGTGCTGGAGAGACATTTTAATGCAATTGCCAGCTGCCTTTCCCAAAACAAAGCAAAGCATTGATAGGCTGAGGGGGTAGGCTGGAGACACAGTAGGAGGCACCAGGCAGCCCAAGAGACCAGAGTGACCTAATGCTACAATTAGCCTGCATCTGCTATGAGACTGAAATGAGGTGTCCCACAAAGCCTGACCAGTGACACCTTCCTGGAACTATCCTCTCTGTGCCACTATGTCCGTGTTATATTAGCTTGCAGTTCTGACTCAAAGCAAGGTTTTCCTGTCCTTGACAACAACCACAAAGTCTTCCTTATGCTCTAACACTTTTGAGAACATTTTACATTCATTTAACAAACCGGGACACCAGCAGGGGAGCCTGAGAGAGATCCACTCACAACAAAGAAAAGGGGTGGTAGTATTTCTAATTTTCCTGGCACCTGCAAAGGTGAATACACATTGATGTCTGAGTACTGTAACTTTTTAAAAGTAAATGAGCCTTGAAGATTATCTGTCAGCAAAAATGTACCCAAGGGCTTGCTTTGCAATGTTTCTTTTTTAAAGAATGTTTGTTTTAACATTATTGTTGCAACCAGTCAAAGAAAAATGTAGAGCCATCATAAAAGATATGAGTAGATACCCAGTTGTTAGGGCTGGTTTAGGAACAATCATAGGAGTGATGGACTGTGCGACCCTGGAGAGGTTCCTTCCAACCCTAATGATTCTCAGAATTGATTTTCTTTTGCAACTCACTTTCAGTTAGTGCTTTAGAAAAAAAAATAATAATAAAAAGGGGTAGATCAATGCTAGCTTCAATGACACAGCTATTCCAGCTCCTGAAGCATTTTCTCACCATGGCAATCTCTTTATTTTCTTACTTGTATGACGACCATTCTCTACTTCTCTGTTCCTGGTTGTGCATAAAAATAAGGGGTTGAACTCCTAGTTTGCTGGACTCCGGGGTTGAATGCAACATTAATACAAATTAGTTAGCAGATAAAACTCTGAGTAAACCTCTCAGAGAGCGAGTGTATAGTTATTCTGCCTGTAGTTCAGGAGACGTGATCTTTTCATTCATTAACATGCTTGCTAAATAGAGGTTCCTCTTGCCAGAAACTGGAGCAGAACTGCACATAGAAGAGTGCCTCAATTTCTAGACGGATGCATGCTGTAAATTTAATACTGCAGGGAATCAGCCCAGTTCTGTACAAACTGGTAGTTCTACCACTGAAGGGTGGCAGACTCTAAAAGCCAAATTTCCAGAACTTCCTCACTTTCAGTCTGCAGTCCAACAGGAGGACACCACGATACCCCTGATTCCTTCCCTTTTCAGTCCACTGACATAGCTCATAAACAAGAAAAAAAAAAAATAATAACCCTAAACTATCTCCCCTATGCCTTTCTAACAACTTATTTCTACCTTGTTTTTCTATAGCTGCTATCTTTTCCTTTGCTATCCCAAGATCCAGCTGGCAAAAGGGAGCCAGAAACCATCAGGCTGCATCTATGCTACAAGGTCATTTCATGCTGTAAATCAAACCTGTGGCCTGAGCCTGCTGGTGCTGAAACATTCACTGCTCACTGAGGGCCACCACACTCTGAAACACCATCTACATGTAGGAAGACTCGCTGACCTAACTGATACCCTGCAAGTCTTTGCCTCCACGCTGTGGTGTGCATCTGCCACTCGTCGCACTCTCAGCTGTTTGCCTTTGATGAACAAATTACCACCCCAGCACCCACTGTGCAAGAGTTCAGCTCTCCAAGCTCTGCTAACTTGCTGCTTGGCTCACTGTCTGAAACCAGCTGCCTTTTACATCTGTGGCAGCTCCTCGAGTATTTTCCCACATACTGCCTAAGTATGGGTGCCTGTATGGACTGCGGTGTTGTGGCTGGAGAACAGTAAAAAGTAATACTGTCTGCAGATCAGGTTAAAAAAAAAAATGAATCATGTGGACTCTGGGGTTATCTCTGTCTCCTGAGTCATGAAGATTTGGGATGAGATTTAGAGCCTAGCATCTGGGAGGAGCACAGTTGAATACAGAACAGTTTATGGGCATCCCGGGATCTCCCTATCAAGATAGCTGCCCAAGAAATGAATTGCACAGCAGGAAGCCCAAACATTTCTTCATTTCTTGAGGGGTCAAGTTGTTTGGTGGTATAAAGAAATCTGCTTAAAAATAATAATTAAAAATAAAAATCAAAACATCATTGGTTTTAGCATGTCGCATGGTGGCTTTCTCCAAATTGCTTCCCAGAGACATTCAGATTAAGCACAGGACAGCCTTCTTTGTGTCTTATTTTTGAAGAGAAGAAGCAGTGAGATGGAAAAGGGAAATCAAAAAGGTGTAACACCAAAATGCTCAACAAGACTGAATGCCGAATATTGAAATAGGTGGTTTATAAGACTTGGGCCTTTCTACCATGCTATTACTCATGAGGTATGAGGGTTTCAGGGATACAAGATGTCCTGGAGCAGCAGGAACTGAAGTGGGTAGAGGGACATGAGCTACCCCAGGCTCCTTCTTGGTCTGCAGGGAGTTGCTGCTCGAGCTGGATGCTATGCAGCCAAGCAGCACGATAAAGCTGTAGAGAGTCAGGACCTCGTGTAGAAGTGTCAGCCATTACAAAATGACAGCACAGATGCACTCACCTTGATATAGTCATCCCTGAGAACACTGTCCTACTGCTTCATTTCTCCTACACACTTCGTACCTTACTGCAGGCTACCTCTCCCTGGCAAGCCTGTTGGAAATCTCCTTCAGGCAGAGTTAGCAGAAGTCTCCTCTAGTATTTGCTATCTCTCTTATTTTTACATTTCTCACTTTAACAGTTCTCCGTACCAATGAGAGCACAGAAGGAAGCTACGCAGACAAAAATTGGCATGTCTGTACAACAGCAAGGCTGGCCATGTTTTTTTAACAGGTTTATATATGTTTATATTAAATGTTAGTACTAACTTTTGCTTTGGCGTCTCACATGCCAAGACATCTCTTCAGCTCCACAGGGAAGAAAAAAGAAAAAAAAAAAAGCTCCTCTAGCTATGATTTCACCTCTGACTCATGATGGCAATGCTTACTCCCTTTCTGTATTGCTCAGATAGCCCATAAGAAGTTACAGCCCAGGACCTGGGATTCCTTTGATTTGTCACTCTTTTGTGTCGCCCCCAGCTAAGCGTAAGTGTTGATGCTAAGAATTAGCACAAGAAGTTTTCCTGTACTTACCTGGTCTAATTTATCGATCTCTATAGGGTGGCTTATAAATTTCTGCACTCAGAGTATGCTGTCTTACTTCGGTATGATGGGATATCATTTGCCTTGTGACAATACAACCAACTACTTTAAATTACAGAACTAAGACTGTATTTTGCCTTTTGCATGCCATCTTTCCATTCAGCCTTCCAGATTTGTCATCACTGTACATTTTAACCAGTCCAAAGTTACCTGTTCTTTGTAAGACACTGACAAAAGCCATGGATTCAAGCACTGTCCTATGTCCGAGAAAAGTCCCTGGCTTGTGTAAGACTTTTTTCTCACAGTACTTCCTTTCTTATCACACACATATGCACCTTTTTAGCTTTGTTTTCTTTTTCTGTTTTTCCCTGTTAATACCCAGGAAGGTATTTTTTCCTCTTTCTCTCTCTCCTTCTCTCTCTTTTTCTACCCTCCTATACCTCCTGTCACTTCTTAGATTGTCAACTCATCAGGAGGAAATATATCTAATACAATATAAGGAGTTGGTCTGCTATGTTCGTAATTTATTTTATCCCAGTCTTAATGTTCATGTTGCATTTGCTGTTTTCCAGACAGGCAGCTTCTGGTTGATAAATGTATGGAAGCAGCATGTATCCATAAAGTGCTGCCACTACACATATCACAGCATTTGGCATGGTCTCAAAAAGTGTTGGTGGCCGTTCAAGGGAATTCAGGATTAATACCAGCTGGTCTCAGAGTCTGTTGTTTTGAGTCTCCTTGGTTTACATAAACCCACTGTTTCACTGACACTGAAGTCCTATGTGATGATGTGGAAATACCAGATGACAGTCTGTACGTTGTTAGTATATTGCTTTTGCATATTGCTTATGGCCCCACTTCTCATTTTATTGTCATAACCTAACCTTCTTGACTAATCAATTGCTTATATTTTTCTGAGGAAAGTATATTTATTTCAATACTTGATTTCAAGCATTTTCAATAACAGTATCTATAACATCCTTCAAATATCAGTTACCTGCTCCTGCTGCTTTTCTTCTATTTCTTCAGGTAGTGTAAGACAATTTCATTTTCTCTTGAAGAATTGCAAGGCATTTTGGACAAGTTTCTGGGTTAAATTGGAAGGTACGGTAGGTAGGCGTACTGTTCCTGAGCTGCTAGTACTATGTAAGTGCTTGGGAAACCCTGCAGAAAAAGTCCCCTTTTTAGCTGCAGATCCAGTCCAGAATCTATCTCTAATGGTAGTTTTGGTGCTATGAATAAGTTGTTAAAACTGCCTAAATATCTTGACAATAACAGAAAATTTGACAAAAGTTCTAAACAGTTCATTTCAACATTTCCAAAAATCCAAGTTTCTGGAACTTACTTTAAAAAACAGTATTTATACCTTGAAAAAATCTGATCTACATTTGCTATTGAATTAAACGTAAAAATAGTAAGAAAAGGGTTATACGGCACAAAAAAAAAAAAAAAAATAATAATAAAAAAAAGGAACATTCCTTTTTTTGAGCAGCTGTCACCCTAAACAAAATGAGACAGGCAAATATTCTGGAAGGAGGCAAGAAAAAAAGTATTTCTTCTGCTTTCTTGTTAGTGAGAACTTTTCATCCAAGAATGTTAAAAAGTTTTTGGAAAAATTGTGTATTTCTCATAATGCCTGGAAAAGCAGCTGTTACTGTGGGCAGTGGGTTCAAACCTCAGCCACTAGAACACTTCCCCATAGGAAAAAGTTTGCCCTTGTAAGATTTTTGTTCTTGACACAAGAGTTGGTTGATGTACTGTTTGCATCTCACTGAAAATCAATGTTAGGAGGCAGAGGAGCTATGCTGGGATGTTTCACATGCACTTGCTCTCGAATTATAGAAGAGGAGGAGCTACAATTTGACTCTTTCACATCCTGTATCTGACTGATAGATACTTTTTACAAAATAATGTTCCAATTTTCCTGGTTTACAAGATCACTAACCCATAAGAAATAGTTTTCACTAGCCTCCTCGTCATACTCACAAAATATTTTATCCACAGAGGTTTTCATGTTCTGTCCCACTTAGACTTTTTTATTACACCCTTTAAGTATCAGATAAATACTGAGTAGCTCTTTCCTTTCATGATAGGAGATAAGGAATAACATAACCCAGTCTTTTTCCATCCACAGCTGGAATATCACACCTATTGTCAGGTTAATTGCATTCATTACTCAGATAGAATTTCACTTACTAGGAAAACCTACTGAGTTCATAACACTAAATACTTTTCCCATCTGCATCACAGCATACAAGTGAATGAACTGATGCATGCATTTTAGTCATTTTTTCTGTGTGTGGTTTGTTTTATTTAAATATATCCACATCTTAACTATACAGTGAAACTGCCCAAAGCTAGGTTTCAAATAAGTTTTTTTTAGTAGCAATATCAAACCAGCAGCACCCTACTGCAACCACACACACACTGGGGCTCTTTTTTAGAGAGGGTGTACCAGGTTCACTGATTGCCCCAAAGGAAGTTATAAATTCATGTCCTGGGAGCAAGGATGTCAGGCTCACTCCCATGCCCACACAAGTTTTATGGTTTATTTTCCATTGACTTCAGTGACATTAGATTAGGCACACTGACAGAAACATTATACATGTTCCAAAAAGCCTTTTCAAATGAGTGCTGCATGAAAAATTTTGCTCAGAATTTTCTGTTCTCATCCACAGCTTTTACTAATCAATCATTCCTGAGACAGGCTTAAAAGAGAAATGAAAATACACTGTTTGGAGCAGAAGGCAGAAACACTGAGAACACCGATTTTCCAAAATATTTTGATGTCAAGGTTTGTGTGCCATCAGAGGCTAAGAAGGAATACAAGTAACCTGGAGAGAAATATAACCTTTAGGTTCCCATTGAACTGAAAAGAAAAATGCATATCTATCCCAGAACTGATAAATTAATCCATCATCTAACAGCATAATACTGGTTTTATCATTTATGCCAAGTGCAATTAACATCAGATAGGGATGGTCCAGTAAAATGGCTTAAATAATGACTCCACTCTCTAATGGGAAGTCCTACAACACCCTCCCCACCACAAATACATACACAAACAGCAAATTTAAAAGCTCTAATAGTAGTCCATCTATCGACTTTACACATTATTATCACTCATTGATTGCCATCATACGTGCTTAATTATGAGGACAATGGTCTGACCAAACCATTTGCAGCATCTATAATTGTGCAGGCTTTTAACAATGGACCCTGGTAGTCCATGCCAACTGGTCTCAAAAATTATAAAATTATTAAGAGAGACCTGCAGTAAACACTAGCGTTGGACAGACGCGCTCAGTGTCTGTTGAAGTTCTTTCACACCAAGCCTCTGCTTCAGAGTTACACAGTCCTCCAGAGTTACAAGTCCTCTGCTTTGTAACAGTAAGATAAGTGGTCTTCGTTCCCACTACCTCTTTCAGCTTGTCATTTCCATTGATTCAAATTCAGATTAATATAGCTAATATTGCACTCTAGCAGTAAGGTCTTTTTGGTTGACTTCTTTAAAAACTCTTAATTGGTTCAGTCAGTTATGAATTATGGGCTCAACACAAAATACCTTGAATTTAAGAGGACAGACTTTCCTTGTCATGCAATAGCTTAAAGTCTTCTACAAGCAAGGGAATAAAACCAAGCCTTCTGTCATCAACTTCAATTTAAATTCCTACCCTTGTACATATCACAGCAGATGTACCCAGAAATTAAGCAAACTTTACAGCCTTTCTAAAGAAGAGTAAAAATGACTTCACTGGGATTTCCTCTTTTTTTCCCCTCTGAAACATTTCAAGAGAGCTCTGGAAGGAGATTAAATGCAGAAACACCACAAATGGTCCATACACTTGGAGGTCTCAGGCTCCCTTTTACTGCACTTCTCTTACACCTCACATAGAAACTTTACTCTCCACACCTGATGAAATCCTGTATTTTTGTGAATAGCGCAACCATGGTGGAAAAGAATTGATTTGACTTTTACAGAAAACTCAGGAAAAAAAATAAATAAATCAGAAAAGCCCAAGCAGTTTAGTCAGATGCATGGTGTCCTTGCAAACACCTTAGCATGTGAAGCCCCAGCTACATTTGTAATGCCCTACACAGCCAAGGACTCCTTTGTATAGTCAAGATAATAAAAGTCCCACCTCAACTTCACCCATCTTCCCTGTAAAACTACAATTCTGGTGACCTCCAAAACAGAAATAACCATCATGAGGAAAGGGAGAGAGTCAAGGAGAATCCTTGGCCTGGATCTGTATGGAGTGGAAGAAGCACCAAGACGTCAAAGCCCAGAAAGTGGAGAGCTGAGGTAGGGAAATGGGGGAAGGAGAGGAAAGAGAGGCTGTCCTCCTCTGCTGCTGTGGCAGAGGGGAAATTTCAAGCAGTCCTCCAAATAACAAGAGAGGTTGAAGTTGCATGGCCTGTGTTTGGTGCTCTCAGCCAGTTTAGACAACAGAATTATAAGGGAGGTGACTGGCCAGGTTAAAATCTTTTTAGTCTTAATATTTCAGGACAAAGATCCTCCTTTCTTCTTTATACTTTCTCAGCACAATTAAGATAAATGCCTTTTTTCCCCATACAATGTAAAGAACAGGGATAATACCTAGGGCAAATGAGGTGGCTGAATACATTGGGGGGGGGGAAACAAAACAAAACAAAAAAACACCATTATTAACATTATATTTTTTCCTTCCCAGTGCCTACTGTTTACTGTTTAGGGTATTTAAGGCTTGAGTTTTGCACTGACTTCCCCAGGACTGATGACAGGCTTGAAACTAAACACACGTTTAGATGCTCTGGCGCAGCGGCGACAATAAGCCCAGCACAGCAGAGGATTAAATCTCAACTATAGTCACCAGTAGGATATCAAACTACAGCCTTCATGTTGCTTTATTGATAATTTTTGCATGTATGTCTGTGATCAGTTACAAGGCTCTGACATATGGTGGGTGCACCTGCTAAGTTAGCTGGGTCTATTGTCTCAAACAGCAACGGGCACTTACAGAGGAATGTGCCAGGGCTGAAATAAGGGATTATAAAGCCCCTCATGCTGCACTGCTTTGCATTCCTGAAACAAACACAGCACCGCGGCACTGTAATAATCTCAAATAAACAGTCTAAAATGGTTTGTAAGCATGCTACAAAATAGATTCATCTCCCTCCAACAGTTAACCAAATTTATTAATAATTATCCATGATTCAAATTGGTAAAATATATTTTTTATTATTTTTTAGGTGCTTATTTGCATGATTTGGGGTGGAATACTAACACACCGCTTATCCACCAACTCACATGTTCATCTATAAAATTATATATATTGTGTAAGAAACTGGCAACTGCATCTGCAAGGGGGAACCATAAAGTTCAACTACTCTTTATTACAAAGCTCAGCAATAGCATTCACACTGTTCCTTTAGCAACAAAATCCCTAACCCATATTCTCTGCATTTCCTGTTCACGTTAACCCACTATCCAATTAACATCCCGTTAAGCTGCTCACCTGCAGAGCCATCTATTCTCTGGCCTCTGCAGCAGAGCTTTAATCCCTTTGCTCCATGCACCTGATGGCAGGACTTGCATGGTTGTAGTTCTGGATGCTTTTTCAAGCCCAAACAAATTGCTTCTCCAGCATGTTTCCCAGCATCTTTAAAGAGGTTATTCTTTACCAGATCTTTTTGGCCCTACCTGTACACTCGATTTGGTAGATCACACCTGTAGGCAGATCTTTAAAACAATCTTTACATGGATCAGATAAGGTTATTTACCATGTTTATTCCTCTGTGCTTCAACCGACTTGTTTTGGCATCAGCCTCTCCTGCCAGCTTGGCAGCAGTGCACCATCAGCTCTGCAGCTGCCTGCACAGAGATTCTGTAATGGAGCTTTTTAGAACAAAGAATCACTGAGACTCCAAGAAATTCGATATCCCGGCTCTAAACCTGTAGCCACAACCACAAAACAGGTGGATCTTGTAGGAATTTGAGTTCTTCTTACCTTTCAGGTAACTAACAAACTGACTGACTGCTTCAGTCATATGCAGCAAGAAGACAGCTTCCAATACATGAATACAATTAAATCCAAACCTCCAAATCTCGTCTTCCCTCTGGATTTGATTTTTATTTTTTTTTGTTATGTTCTGGGTAGCCATACCATTCTATCTTGTCACAGGTAATACCATACCACAATTACAAGAACAATATAACAATATTTTCAGTTCATCCACTTCTATTTTTCTATAGATACCAAATGCATAGCTAGCAACGCTGAAGTAATTAGCACAGTTTCAGGTTTTCTTTCTGTTATTTCCATAACCGTCTCCATACTCTGGGGTTCTTTTTACAAGACTTAAATTGCTCCCTGCGCTTACACCTGAACAGATAGAATGTATAATTTTAGTGATGTCTTTCAAACCCAGCCTTTTGAAACTCCCCTGTCCTAGTGCTGCTAGCAAGCTCTGTCTACGGAAAATGGGAAAACTCTCCAGAGCATGTTACCATCACCATCTGCCAGAGACCCCGTGCAATATTAGTCAAAGCATCTTTAATAATGCAACAAAGGTCAGCAGCCCGCAGAATATCAAACTGGATTTCAAAGAATTATGAATCATTTTCTCCATGCAGATTTCATAGGTATCCTTTACTTTTTTTTTTTTTTTTTTTTTGTGATTAATTTTATACCAGCAAAAGTTTTTATTTTCCAGATATGCCAGAAAAACATATATTTTTCTTATCAAATGAGAGTAAGCAGTTGTGTATATACATCACTGCTCATATGTCAGTGTATAAAAATTAACATAGGGATCAGGTACCACGCTGTCTGCCCAAAACTAAGTTGATTTCTAATAATTCAATTAGAAATTGCATTGTAGCCACAGCTGAGAGAGGTGGAAGCCAAGGCTGACAGATGCACAAGCTGCCCCTACTCCAGCCCATCAAACATGAGCAGCTAAATTCCCTATTTTTTCTTTTTGTGCCACTTGAGTTAACGTTGCTTCACAACTAACACTCCAGGTTTTTCCTGGAATAATTCAGGATGTGATCACATAACAGGGCCCTGACCTTTTGGCTACATAACATTTTCGTGATCAATAGCACAGAAATTAATGTGCTTATCATAACAGCACATTTTAAAAATTTCATACATAGTCATGAATTACCTCCAATGCCCATGATACTGTTTGGAAGTGCTGGTCCAGTGCTTCCAAAATTCTGCACAGAAACAAGTTGAACTGGACAGCCTGAAAAATCAAACCCAACTAATTTCTGCTGTTCTTCCCAGGTCGTTAATCTTCATGGGACAAATTACCACCAGCAGCTCAGCAGCGTGGCACTGATGGACTGGGCAGGCAACAAAGCCACTCTGCCATAACTGAGAGGAGTATTTGCCTTGTACCCACTGCATTTCTTCTGAAACTTCTCCTCATTTCCTTCAGCATTATGGTGCAAATTATTATAATCTATGATTTTTCATTGGCCTGTTGTCAGAACCATCCGTTCCAGCTTACATTGAACGACCCTCTGCTGACACCTACCCAGCCACTTTGACTTTCCCCTTCTCAGAGAGATGAACTCCTTTGCATCACAGCCTCCCTTTGCTGAGTTAAAGGCTTGAACTTCCTTTATCACTTCTTTCTCCCCTGTTTTCTTAAGGCCCTGAAGCTTCAGTGCTAACATTTGGGTTTTCACTGGCAAATGGAGTGACACAGAGCTGTGCAGGAATCTGACAGTGTAATTTTAATATCAAAACTAAGGTCTGTTTGCCATGGTAAGGAGCATTACATACAGCAAAAACACATGCTGCCATAACAAAAAAGGGAACAACATAAAGTATCAGTGCTAATAATAATAATAATCTGCATGAGAGAGATGGAGAAAGAAAGAAAAAGAATACAACCTTCAACCTTCCCTAGAAAACTACTGGCAACTCAAATGCCAGAGCATGTACAGTATAGTTTGTACATATTTTCATATTTAAAGCATGCTAAAAAAAATAACATAAGTATCTAAATAGGTAATCTTTTCAGCCAGAGACACACACTGATATGAAACACAGGCTGTTAATTTGGACCCCACCAAAATGCCTCAGGGGAGACCAGCGCTGCACAGGGATCCTCTCTGAAGGGGCAATTCCAGAAGTGGGGAGTCCCGTCCCGTCTCCCCTTCAACTTTCATTTCACTCCTTACTACCATAGGAACATGGAAATAGTTGTCTGGCCATCTGTGTGTTTCATTTTGGGGGTATGTTTGTTTAAATGGTGTAATGACGGACAAGCTACATCACTTAGGACCAAGCAACTTTGTGAGCTTTATCTCTATATACTTGTGTTTTTCTATCCTATGTTATTCCATTCTGCGTTAGAATAGCAGAACTATTCTAAAAATGTTTACAACCTTAGAAATGACATAGGGTCCTGGTATAGTCTTAGAGGCACAATATTAGCACTAAACTCAAAGGTTGCTAGCTGAGTTCAGGTGGTGGTGGGAGGGTTGTCGTTGTTTGTTTGTCATGATGTGAGCTCCCATCACAAATGCAAAGAGTGACACAGAAACCCTACTTGTTAAAAAAAAAAAAAACAAAAAAAATAAAACCCTAATTAGAAACACAATACTAAGTCTATTTAATTTTCCCAGGCAGAATTTATGCTCTTTTGTGTGAGGTATGCTGTATGCACAAATTACCTTCAGGTCGCATTTGCTTTTGTCTGAAAGCTTAAGGGGAAAAATACACAAATCTTTTTCTTTAACCTGTAGCAGTACAGTCAAAGGCACTGATGAGGTCACAACAGTACATAATAAACATTCAATAAAGAAAATGGTGCCATATGTTCCTCTTTCCCTGCTCTACTTAGTTCTCTGGAAAATGATCAACAATAGTCACAGCCTAACTGCATCATATTCTTCTGGTATCAAATGGGGTTAAAAAGTCATGTAAATAAATATACATGAACTAAACAGAAACAGCTGGAAAGTTCCCAGAAGGGACCTCTAACAACCTCCAAGTTGGACAGACCATGGTAGATCAAGGGATCATTATTAAGATTAAAGGCTTACACCAAACCTGCTGTGAAATTCAATCTGCTGAATTTAAAATGGTGATGGCACTAAGTGGTCAAATTTATTAATTCTTAAAAAGAAAGGTAACAAGAGAGGCTACATTTTCTGTGTTCCCAGTGTGTGTGGTGCTATTTGCTGAGACAAACAGCTCCATAGGTGCCTCCTATGAAAATCAAACATTTCAAGCAACTTCTTTCTTGTACTGATTTTCTAAAAAAAAAATTACCAGCATCGTTAGCACTTCAGATTTTTTTGTTTTGTTTTTTAATGGCTATAGACCAACCTCTTTTTAGAAAAACACTATAGCAGTGATTTGAAGCTAAATCTGAACTCCTAAGAGCAAGCTGATTTTTTTTTTTCCTCCCTTTTTCCTTGGTAGTTTGACCTATGCTATTCCAATTGCATTTGATGGGATTATACTGTTGTGCCTAACAAATAACTAAGATGACAGCTGAGTATGCAAGCGTTACTTGGTGTCTTACCACCCTCATAGGGTAACTGCTCTCTCAATTGTGTTTCTAAACCAAGTTAGAGAAATGTCCTACAAGTCCCCTGCAACAGTCCCTTGCTCTGCGCCCCTCCCACAGGGATATGTTAGCAGGGTGTTTACACTGCCACCGATTTCCCCGCACAGATTGCCACCCTCCATAACTCACTCAGCTTCAAACCTCAGATCTGCCACCAGCCAAAGAGTCCAAATGTTCAAAATCTCAGAAATCTCTCTTGAACGTTCTGCAGTTCCCTGCTTTTGAAGCTCAATCGCTTATCTCCAAAGAAGACAGCATGACAGTAATTAGTTATACGTGTTGAGAGATTTACACTTGTTGACAGATTTGAGAGAGTTCCCTCCAAAGACAGGCAGTGAAGAATTTATATATATTTGGAATAATATTTAGACTTCTGTGTTGGCTTTGCCATCTGTATTCATTGGCACTTACAATCCCCAGGCAAAGACCTCTGCTGGCAATGTAAATTAGGTCACAGCAGCCTTGGTCCTCTGGGAATGCCAGGAAGCCTCCAAACTACTGAAAAATAAGTGCAAGCTGCAACTGGGAAGGAACATCCCCTCATTTGGGGCTCTATTTTCTGATGATGACTGTGTCCTGATCGCTGCCACTCCAGCCAGCAAAGAGCCACACCGCGTGGCCCTGTCCCCAGCACTTGGGCTGGCTCAGCCAGACCTCTGCCCACAGGACAAGTGGAAGATTTGGCTTGGAGCAGCAAGAAATATTTTACATCATTAAATTCTCTGTTGCAACACTGAAAAAAAATTTGCCTTTGAAAGGTGATTAGAAACTGTGACAAGACCTCTTCTATGACAACACACTTGCTTTGTGCTTCAGCCAGTTTCCGCATTGAGGCCCATTGACAATATTTTGGAAGCCAATCAAACCAGAGCTACGTTTCTAAAAGCCTGAGCCAAAGAGGTTACACTCTCATCTGGCATATGGCATCATATTTCTGTGGGCTGTAAAGCTGCCATTTCAACAGGTCCCTCCGAACGGCCTGCTACCTGTGTGCCAAAAACCCAGGAGCTTTAGGAAAATCTGTCACAGGCCTGCAATGAGTACAGCTGAGGGATCTATTTATAGGCAGGTCATGGGGTTCAAGCTTTTAGCAAAGGCAGAAGTTTGGTAAAAGACATTACAGGGAAAGCAAAACTTTAGACAGCTGTGAAGAGTGAGATTTTCTTTAGTTCTGCTACTTTTAGAAATGCATCTATTTTTGCTCACACTGTGCAAACTACAGACCTTTTCTATCTCGCTTTAATCTCACAACATTTGCGAGTAGGGCACATACTTGGGAAACTTGGAAGAAACCTACTCACCAGCTGGGCTTCCCCATGGAGGTCCCTCAGTTCCTCCTCTCTGTGACACGGGCTTGGAAGCTAAATCATTATAAAGCACCTCCGCGAGCTGATTTGTGAGAATTATTGTTTCGGCAAGTAAGCAAATGTACTTCTTTACTCCTGATATACAGCCTCATTAAGTTTTCATAGAAGACCTGCATTATTCAAGTCCTTGTTGCCTCCTGAGAAATGGAGGTGTAGGCATTTTGGGTGATGCTGCAATGCCCCTTCAATGAAACTTGCAATATAGCTGCTATTTTTAACAAGAACACTTAGCAATGGAGCATGTGAGCTGTTTTTGCTGGACAAAGCCTGCTTTTGCTGAAAGGAGAGAGAAAGCCAACCAAAGGGTGGAAAGGAGCCTCCATTACATGAGGTGTTCACCTGCCTTTCTGGCATGCCTTGCTTGCAGACTGCTTTTCAGAAAAGAAGAATACAGCCCAGTAAGGGTGTTTCAATGAGGGTCTTGTAGCTGGTGACTTCTTTTATAATCTAACTGTAGTGTGTGGAAAGAAAAAGATAAGAAATCAAATGTATAAAAATATTTATTCCCACTTGTTTGGACTGACTCCTTGCTATAAAGCATCAATCTGCTATTATCCTCCTGCCAGGTAAATAGGCAAGGCAGTTAAAAGTGACCTGCCAAGGAAACTTTTAACTCCGGAGTACATCATCACAGCAGATACAAGATTTTCCCTGATGACTGCAAATTACTCTAGGACTGGTGGCACACAAAGAGCAATGCACTCTACCCGCATACAAGAGCGATTCCACTTTGCATACTAACAAGCCTTTTGTAGCTTGGAAGTGTCTAACAAAGCAGCTCTGCAGGAGGCCCATTGTGTTAGCGTTCATTAAAAGGAGCCAGATCTATAGATTAAGCCAAACAAAATAGTAGCATTGCTGTCTTGGCCTCCAGTTCCCTCTGACCTCCTGAGCTTTATGGGAAGCTCTGGAATTAAAAGCATGAAGAAATTAGAATTTAGAAAAAAAAAAAAAAAAGGAATAATTTTAAATGTCAACGCTGAGACAGAATTAAGGCAGGGGGTCTAGAAAGGGGGCTGCTCTTAGCATAAACCAAGGTTGGAAGCCTCTGAAAGCCAGCCGAGAACTGTGACATCGCAGGAGGCACTGAGCAGTGGCAGCAGGGCCCTTGGGAAACTGTGGTCCCCCAGCAGCATCCTCCAGCCCCCAGGTAGCGCCTCATTGCCTCACCTGCAGACAAGCACCCTGCTCCATTCCTCCAGCTCCCATCGACACAAATGGACTGTGTTTAAGGCTTGCATCTTAGTTGAAATAAAATTGCCAGTGAAACTCAGAATAGGATGTAACTCACCAGCCCTACTTAAAATTAGTTGGCATGGGTAAGAAACTGTGCCAAGTACAAAGGAATCAATGGGGCTCCTGATTCATATAAGCAGGTTTTTGTCACCCTTCCTCTTCTGGAAATGACTTAATTGAAGGCTTATACTAATTTGATCAAACTTCTGCTCCATTTAAGGATGTGACCCCACAACAACAAAGAGCCCTTCTATAGCAGAGCACAGAGAAAGGAGGAGGCCTGAGAAGAAAGGAAAACACTTCTAGAAATGAAGAACTGGGACCAGCTGTAAGAACTGTGAAGTACAGAGGTTTGGCACAGTAAAATCAGAGTATTTCTGCTATCAGAATGGGAAGTTATTACAGTCTGCAATCAGAAAGAAGATGAAAGCTGCACCAATGAAGTGAAGTGCCAAACTCACACTTGAGAACTAAGTGCCTATTAAAAAGCCAGAAATCAGATAGAGAAACATGCAAGGGACAAGGTTAAATATCATCAAAGAGAAGGATTGAAAGAAGGTCAATAACTGCTAGGACAGGAAAGGAAGATGAATAGAAAATTGTTCTGGACCACCTCAACCCTCTGCTTGGCAGAAAGGTATTGATGGGATTTGGAGTGACCAAGAAAAATGTGAAAGCTGTGTCCTCCTTTCTCTCACAAAGAAAAAAAAAAAAAGAGGGGGAGAGAGACAATGAAAGAAAAGCCAAAGTCAGGGAAAGCTACTTGCAAGTTTCTGGGGGTGCTTAAGACAAAGGACAGGCTTTAGATTGGACACTGTAAAACTGACTTTTTAAAAAAGTGCTTTACATACTTGTATAATACAAATCTGCATGTAATGATTGGACAAGGAAGAGACCTGTCAGTGTACATTAACCATACAGTACCAGTTTTTACTTTTGGTAGAGAAAACCTATTTGAAACCCTTTCAAAAACACCCAGTAGGTTGTCCGGCTTGCTCAGAGAGACCCAGAAGAGAATACTACATCCTGAATACCGCAATAATCTCATCAAGAAAAACAAAGCAATGACTAAACTTTAAAAACTTCTTATGAAAAGCAAGGAGGAAGAAAACTCCTCTGGTAAGACAGAAAATAAATCTGGAGCATCTAGAAGTCTTGCTTCTGGCACAGGCTACTCATGGAAATTTCAGCCCCTTTATCACTCTGTACTTCAATTCCTCACCCATACAGCAGAGGTAACAAGGTCACTGCTTTTTCTGCCTAGGTGCAAGTAATTTGAAGCTGAGATTACCTGGTAAAGCAGGTGACTGTGGTATTTACTGCAATGAGTACCTGAGGCAGCTTCTCAGTATCTCTAATACACGGAACTTCACTCCTTTGTCTTTTCAGCTCCTTTTTTTCCAGCATGAGCAAATCCCAACATGCAATGGGAATTTGTTGGGGTGTTTTGTCCACTAGAATCTTCCCAGAAATAGGTAAGAAGAAACATCTGGGAGAGAAGGTGGAACAGCCTCCTGCCACAGGGAGCACGAGTGGGATCAGGAGGGGCCTTTGAGGGGGCTCAAAGCTACTGCTGCCAAAGCCCCAAGCAGAGCCACCAGCCAGGCACAGGAGAAAAGCATCCTGTGCCAGGCAGCAATGTGCTGACCACTCCAAGCTCAGCAGGTCCTTCAGCTCTACAAGGGGGTGACAGATCCCTCCCTGTCCCTTCTTTCAGGTCCCATCACTTTTTCCTTCGATGCCCCAACACCAAGTTGCTCACTGAGAAATGTTTCCAGGAACTACAGCCAGAGACCAGTGCAGACATGTCCAAACCGTGACAACCATCACAAATGCTCAGCCCCGATCTGCATTCCCTTGGGAAAGCCACACAACCGATAAAGTAGGAGAGGACAGATACATTTCTCACATGTCAATGTGTGAAACCAGGACAGAGCTGGTGGGCAGAGATGGGCTGGTGCAAGAGGCAGCTCCCGCCGTGCTTGCCCCGTCAGCTGTCTGCAGACACCAGCACATCCTGTAATTGTCCCGTCTAACATTTCAAACTCTATATATTGAAAGAAGAAAGCTAGGTAAGATCAAGGACAGCAGGATTCAGCTGTCACAGTGATAAAAGCTTGGGAGATTGGCCAGATGAGCACTGGATTCAAGCAGGCAGCTCAAGTGAAGCAGGAGCCAGCAGGTGACAGCATGACCACAACCCTGAGCAAACTGAGCCCCTCCTGGGGTAACAAGCATTAAACAGGGTTTTGGCAATGTTTTGGGGAAAGATTGAGCTGTAAGACCAGTGACAGAAAGGACAGAAAGTCTCATTTTCTCTGGGTTTCCTTTCCTATCCAATGGGGATGACAGGTTTTGGAAAAGACAAAGCACATTAAAGGATTTTTTTTTCCTTTTTTCCTTTTTTTTTTTTTTTTTTTTTAAGCTTAATCTCCATTGCAGGAGTAATTGTGATGAATCCTCAATCAGGATAAATTCAACCTGCATGATGAATTTAAAGAGGTGGGGAAGACAACAACTGTTGGAAAGCACTCTAAGCAAATGATGGATGAGGCCAAGGAAACAAATGGATGGACTGTCAAACACACAAACTGACAGCACAATGGGAAATTGATGGCAGCTCTTTCAGCCACAGCCCGGACCTACCACGCTGCCTTGAAGCATCATTAACTTTAGTATAAAAGCTATGTGCTACAGAGACTTTATTAGGCACAATCACAGGTGTTTAAGAACTTGATGAAGTATTTTCTCAACACAAGTGTTCTTGTTGCACACGCAGGTGCCTCACGTGTATACCAGAGTGACCCGGTGTGTTTGACATGCTGCAAGCACATGGGGCACTCTAGTAAATGGCTTGCCTAGCCAAAAATAAAAACCGTGTCTAGTCAGGCAAAAATAAAGTCCATTTACACAGGTGAAGAGGCCAATGAAGTGCTCGTGTTGGAAACAGTGCCTTGTAGAAAGTGAAGCAAGAGGACAGCAGACAGGCTGCTTCAGTACACATTCAGGAATTCCTCCTCTAGCATTCATTCAGCCTGGGTTTAGGTAAAACATTCAGCTTGGGTTTAGGTAAAAACTAATAGCTGATTAAGCCAGAGAAAACAAAAACAGTGAAGACAACAAAACTTTGCATAGGAAAGATGTAAGCTGTACAGCAAAGCTTGAGAAGTAACAGAGTCCTGCTTGCTCTGTCAGTAATTTCACTGGCTATTTTTGATAATATCCTGGAAGCTTTTAAAGGACATTCAACAAAAAGGTCACTTGAAAGTGTTTGCAAAGATTAAGGGAGATCAGGATGCGTTTACTGTGCATTACCTGCCGCATGCTCTATTCACTGTCATGAAAGAAGAAAACAGCAGAATTAATCCTCACAGAGGAAATTAGGATGATATTGTGCTGGGTCACGTTCCTGTGTTATAAGATTTCCACCAGTCAATCCTGAGTTATTGCTGTGCAAATACTCAACCTAATTTAATAGATACTCTGAAAAAAAAAAAAAAAAAGAAAAGAAAAAAAAAAAAAAAGGAAAATTACTTTCCTTGTGTTTCTGAATAAATATTCCAAAAAACAAGAAGCATAAGAAGCATATAGCTTGACACCTCTGACTGCCCATCCCTTTATTAACACAGGCTATGTTTCAAAGTAGGTCTCCATCATTCTGTTGTTGCTAACCCTCCTAAAAGGAAAGGTTTAGCATAGTTAGCATGAACTACTCTGGGCTGAGGACACTCCAGGTTGGCTAGACAGAAGGTTGCTCTCATGCCTGTCTCCAAGGTGCTCAAATATAGGAAAACCTTTTCCTTACCTGCTTTCCCCTAAACATCCTGCTATCCCATGGAACAGTAAGGCCCAGTCACATGCTTTTCTGGAACTTCCACCCTGAAATATGTCTTTTTCCATAATTACTTTGCACAAATTCTTGTGAGACAGCCTTGTGCAAGTGACATGGCTGTAACAGCTACAGAGCTGAAGCAGAATACTGACACACATGGAGATTAAAGACAGTTTGACTTGCTGCTTTCAAGGTGACCTCAGCACCTAACAGAGGGCTTTTTAAGTTCCCTACATACATAAGGACATCTGCACTTGCATGCTGTTCACGGCAATGTAACCCTGCTGGGCATCATCAGATTCCTTCCCAGAGCCCTTAAAAGTGATACTTTGGTAGGGTGAACAGAAAAAAGGTATTTCCAAAAGCACCTATCTGGAGCATGGGAATCGGGCCGATCACCAAGTCCTATCACCATGCCAGATACAGCAGCTTAATGGCAATTCCTCTCTCCCTCTGGCAGAGGCACAGGGAGTCTGGCACACTTCACAGGACCCTTCAAACCAAAAGAAAAACCTTAAGCTTTTGGGAATCACGTGTGAAGGGTGTGCAGTGAGGCAGGGTGGTAGTCTTCTGCGTCTGGAGAGGAACCAGGAGAAACGACTTCAGTGCAACTTGCTCACATACTTTCTAGCCCCCTCCATCGCAGCGGGTAACTCAGCCCTCCCTGGTATATCAGAATTACGGCCAAGATCATACCCCAAAGGTCCAGGATACTCATCAACCTGGACATGCTGGGAAGGAGGATGATCTACAGAGCCTGAGATGAGCTGAGAGCTCAGTGTCAGCAGTGACACTTCTCACCCTGGCTATTCTGAAATGCTCAGGCACATCTTATTAACAAATAAAACAAACTTAATAGACTGGTTTGCTTATCTACGGAGCGCAGTGGCTGCGCAAGCAGCACAGAATCAGGAAAGGCCATTTGGCCTGTTAGAAACAAAAGGACAAGCAAATAAAGGCAAAACTAACCACAGCCTCCCAAGCTGACAGAGTCCAGGCGCAGCATTCTCAATGAGCGTGTAAACCACCCTAGGCTGGAGACAAGAACAAGTTTGAGGAATAAAATGCTCCAGTCTCTGATGAGATCTGAACGGTGACAAAACACTTCTGCCTCTCGCACAAAACAGACAAAATAGCAGAAGCTGTCGGGGAGGTTTTCTCTAGGTAGGCACTCTCCTGGCCTGTTTTATGGGGCTCACTATTTTCTGCAGAAAGTACTCCTTGTCTCTAAATCTTTTTGCCCAGTTTATTGGATTTTTCAATAAACAATGTCAAGAGTGGCAGGAGCTCCCAAACAATCTGCTAGCAAGCAGTAAGTAATCATAAGCTTTAAAACTGGGAAAAAAGCATTTCTTAAACAGAAGTGATGCAAAAATGCAAAACGATACAGTCAAACATCAACAGAGAAGAATGACCAGCTTAGGCAGTAGGTAGCCTGAGTAAAGTCTGCAAAGGCAATACTTTTCTCACATCCAACTGAGGCCTGTTTTCAATATTATTTTCCCTTTTTATACTAGCAATACAGCTTGGAGCTAGGTCTCATTGTGCAAGGCACTGCACAAACAGAAGAGAAAAACACCATTTGCCCCAGGGAGTTCAGGCTGTATTTAGAAAAGACAGATGGCAAATGCAGGAGCAGAGGCTCAAAGGCAGCCAAACCGGCGGCTGATGGAGCAGCTATGCAGCTCAGAAGTCAAACCTCTCGAGTATTTGCTTGGTGACCAGTGCTTCAGATCTCATTGCCTCCTCAAGTCACAGCCGTGCCTGCAAATTGAAATGCAAATGCCTCTAGGACTGCACCGGGATATATTTTCCTTTGCATAAATCTATGGAACTTCATCCATCCTGAAAATGCATCGAATTCAACCAAGCATTCCTGCACTATGTAAAACATGAGGTATAGCATACCTGCACCAATTAATTCTTTCAATTAATTAAATTCTTTTGAACAGTTAAAACAACACCAACCAAACTCAAGAAAAAAAAAAGAAGAAAGAAAGAAAAAAAAAGCTTAGCAAAAACATACCCTACTTTGGAACACTTGAATTAGTCACACTCGTTTAACTCTAATATTCCTGCTGTATTTGTGTTTATGGTTCAGATTGCAAGGCCTCACTTTTCAAGACACTCACAAAAGAAATCTGATTGCATTTAATGGGGTTGTTTGCATCAGTAAAAACTCAACAGCCTAAGTGGTTCACTCTTTGCTTTTGGCAGGGCTTTGCTCTGTCATTCATGTTTCTTTTGGAGTCCTGTGTGACCAAGCTTTTCTCCTTGGTCAAATTATCGCTATAATTCCACCTTCTCACAACATCACAGATAAAACTGGTTCCAGCAAAAATTTTCTTTGCATGACTTCCCAAGCACAGGCTGCACCCCTGGCTGCCCTGCTATGTTCCTCCTTGTTTTGCAAGGCACCCGGAGCCAGCTCCTTGCACCAACAGTTCTCAAGAACTTGCACCAAGTTCTCCAGCACTGCCTGCTCTTTCAGGCACCCAGCACCAAGGGCCCTGGTGGCACTAGACAAAGAATAAGCCGTAATAACATTGCACATATCACACGTGGCTGGTGCAGTCTGTAGCTCCAACCTAGCAGAGCACACACACACTGCTTTCAGTTGGATTCCTCCGCGCTTGTGTCCATCTCTGATTTTTTTGAAGTTTGTGAAAGAGTTAAATGTTGATTTTAGCATGTGAGTGTCCATCCCAGCAGAGAATTATATTTCAGTATACCATTATGGCAAATTTTACTAATGCTTGCCTATGGGAATATCTGGGTAATGGCACCATCTGACTCTTATCATAATTTGATTCAAACTCATATTGCTTTTGCATTTTATTTCTCTTTGCCATTCTGGCTTGTAACAGCCAACAGCAGGCTGAAATTTTACCTAAATGAGAGCGTTTTTGCTCAGTGAAAGAACATTACTCTGTGCCATTTGCTTAATAGTTCACATTACAGGGTAGGGAGTGTTGCATCCTTAGGCCAAGTTCCTGGCACCCAGTTTGTTAAAAGTTTCAAGGGCAACATAACTGCTGCTGCTGCACAGCAAAAACCTTATTGTCTGGGCAAAACGATGGTTTCTTAGCTAGAGTAGAAGTCAAGAAAAATCTCAGCTCATTTATGCACACGCAGAGGCAAATAAATCAAGGCAACTCTGCTGTTGCCACAGAGTACCCACGTTTCCTCATGAAAACAGCCTCTCTTGACACTGTTTGTATCACTAATATTGCAGGAATAGAATAGATGGACTTGGCCAGCCTCGTGTTGACAGCATCCTTTTGGCAAGAGGTATCATTGATATTACCTGTGCATAATAAATAAATAAACAGGAAAGAAGGGTATGTTGAATTGCAAGGAACAGAAGGAAACTGCTGAACAGAGGAGCTGAACCTGAAGCGGATCAATGTAGTGGTAACAAGTGGGACAAGCTATCAGCTTTCTGGAGCATGATCCAAACCAAAAGCGGAGCCGATTGCAGCAGAAGGTGGGCCTGACCCTTCCTTGCTGGAAAGAGAGCTACATAGAGGAAGGAGGCCACACTGAGGGCCAGCACCTGATGGCACAGCCCCGTGCACCTTTGCTGTGGCAGGTGGCACGGCACAGTGGGGACCACTGGCAGCAGCTGCTGTTGCTCCCTACGTAGCACAGCGTGCATTTAAGCACAGCATGCAGAAACCCCACTGAATTTCTCTTCAACTCCATGGCAGTGGGTAGAGCCACCAGCTGAGCTGTGGGCAGTGAACGTTCACACTTCCTCAGTGCCTTCCGCGTTTGGTGAGTGCCCAGGTGGCTTAAAACTCCCTGGAGCTGCTAGCACAAGGTCTGTGGAAATAAGTCAGTTTGTCTTGTCTTGTACAATGCTGTGGGGTGCCAGATACTGCTGTGTGTAGTATGAGAGGTATCGTGACAGTACAAACGTGTCCCAGTGCAATCTCATCCTAGCAGGAGAAGAGTGTTCTGCCTACCAAACCTCAGGCTCCCCTCTCCTTCCCCACGGGCCACAAACTGCACGCTCAGCACTGCATCCCTGCAAAAATGGGGTGTATTCTCAGGGCAAGGAAAGTGGCTTTGATCAAGCTGGAATAAAGTTCAGATGAAAAGACACTATATAAAAATCAAAAACTAGAAAAAGGACTGAGCTGCATCACTGAGAACAGAAAGGTGTTGCAGATGGGTCAGATTTTAAATCCTATGTTCCACCTCCTACATCATCTGCTTCTTCTGGCCCAGAAGGAAGAGGGACTATAAAACTGAACAAATTCCTGTGGAATTACTTGCCCTGGTCCATAGCCCTTTGAAAGGTTAAACTAATTGCTAACATAGTTTAGTATTGATCCTAAAATATATCACCACCAATTATTTACACCTTTACATATTACCATTTTTCATTAAAAAAAAAAAAAAAAAAAAAAAAACGGGCTCTTTCAGTATTTGCTAAAAGCTGGTCAGATGTTTAGGGAAAATGGAAGTAGCAGAATGTGTCTTAAAGAACAAGTTTTATACCTCACAAGTAGATTTCAAAAATACTGATTTATGGCCAAAGCTGTATACATGAAATTTAGCTACCTTTTCTATGTGTAAATGCCATCATTTCCAGTCATTTGGCATTATTTCATTATTGTTCCCATGAAATTTTTCTGCTGGCCTACTGTTAACTACTTTTTCTTTGAGAGCAGCACAGCTTGTGTTTTAAACTGCCAGAACAAAGCACCAAGTGCAAGTACCCACCTTCATCAACCCAGAAGTCAACTTAGGAAGAGTTATGCAACACTGAATTTACATTTGCTATCTTGAAAGCTGAGTTTACCAGTAAGCCGCTACACTTGCTTGTATAAATTGGAACTAACATAAGAAAGGACTGAAAACAGACCAGTGTTTTAAATGACATGATCAGACGCACACTTAAACAAAAAAATAAAACTTTCTTTCTGAAGTTCCAACTTCCTTTCTCCCAGTAGATGACCATATTTTTCCCCTGGAGAGGCTCAAAGGACATATTTAACAGAGTTTGATAAATATCTTGAATAACACAAGAAAGACATCAGTTATTGCCAGCCTGTGATTAGGGTTGATATTGATCTAGAAAGCCAGATATTATTATTTTTAGCCTCCTATGAAGTACTTTGGTGGCTTAAGTTGAAATTATTTGAGGAACTGTTTTTATTAATACACATCTGTCTATTTCTAAGCAGGTGATAGAAGTTTGATCTTCATCTTTAAAACCCTGAGACCCTTAGTTGCTAGGAAACCAACAAATCTAATTCCTGTGGCTCTTATAACACAAAAATATAATTATACAGTGATACTCTCAGAGAAACTCACGCTATGTATTTTTCAGCTCCCCTTTGTCAGTGATTTGAAGCTTTCTTTTGATTCATTTAGGCTAAAGAAAAGGCACATCAGTTACAAAGATATTGGTAAATATGTTAACAGGAAAAGATGGGACATTCTTTTTTAAAATTTTTTCTTTTATCTCATTGCAGGAATAAGAAATGACTAAGTAGTAAGTTATAAGGTCTAGAAATTTACTTCTAATATAGATTCACAGATTTATCTTTAATATTTCATGACTGTGATTGTTGATCATTTCTGGTTCAGAAGATGTCTTTGCATACAATCAATCTATTGTCTTTATGAGAAACATTATTCATAAACATATGTAAAAGGTCTGTGCTTTCATTATAGCATAACCAGTTAACCATCTATCTACGTATGCCCATCTGACCTTGCAATTACTCGCTTATCTATATGATGCATTGCAATGGAGTTATTAATTCTACTTCCTTAGACTTTTATTCTTCTGCCTGGCAGGTCTACTAGGAAGAATAACACACTTTTCATTAATAACAATTATAGATCACATGACAGGAGCCTGAACAAGATTTCATTCAAAAAGTGGTATCTTGTTGGTGGATGTAAGCAAATAGAAATACCTTGAATTATGGGAACTTTGTTTCTTAATTGCATCAAAGGCATGTTACTACAAAAGAAAGTGCTAAGCTTGTGCTTTTATAAGAGAAATAATATTTCAACATATCTAAACATAAATATAATATTCTCTCCACTAATTATCTCCCTTTTCCTCAATGTACGGCAACAAAAAACATACAGTGATGAGAGAGAAGTTAGGACAGTCATCTGATTCCCCTTTTCTAGAGTTCTCAAAACTCCCAAAGTCACCATTTGCTACCTGCTTTTCTTGGGACACCACAGCCACAACACTAATGGGCACCAGCTGAGTGCTGCAGCCAGCCCAAGGGCAAACAGCCAGACACTCTGAGAGTCCTCATCTCTTCCTCCCATCTCCAGCAGCACCCCAGGGGGAGGAAATGCCCCATCTTGCAAAAAAATCAGAGAAACTCAACTCACTCAGAGTCCTCCTCTTTCTCAGTCTGAGAGCCTTTGCCTTTAACAAAACAACTAGGAAATCACCCAGAATAAATGGCAATAAAATATTTCGATTGCAAATCACACACTTCAACTTAGGAAATGGCAGATTTTTATGCTGCCATGCAGCCTTTATTCTGCCCTTTCAGGTTTATAACAAATTTTTTGAATTCCTTGAGCTGAACTACTTTTCCAAATAGTGGGCTTTGAGCAAGATAAGAGCTCAGCATTGGAAGATAAATGTTGGAAAAAATCCAGCATGCATAGAATTAAGATTGCACAAAGAACTGTAAATTTAGATTTTCACAGTTCTCCAATTCTTGACCTAGAGCCGCATTTTTTAACATATATCTTTAATGAAAGCATCTGCATATACACTAATGGTATTGCATGCACATCTCAAATACATAGAAAATCCCATTTTCTCTCTTGAAAATATTTCTGTCAGGGGATAATTTTTAAACCCCTTGCCCACAAAAGTAGTCCTAACAGAAGGATCCTACTGCAGTGATGTAACTATGCCCTAAAAGCTCACTGTGTACTTTAAAACAGCAAACCTCCATCACAAACAAAGCACCAACTACTCACCAGAATAACATCTTTCCTTCACACCCTGCAGTTGCCCACCACAGTTCTGATAAGCACCACTAAAAAAGCCCTACAGAGAGTAGCAGAGCAGAGCTCTCATGGAAATAGAGATGGAAAAGCCTTAGATTGTTTACCTTCAGAGACGGATTTCTAAGGGAAGACATGACAAAAGATTGTAAAAGATATGGAAGCAGAGACTTGGAATCTACCTAAGATGAGAACAAAAATCTGAGTGATTTCCTCCCCTTTAAAAATAAGTCTAATTGTCAGAGGCACCCTCAGCATGGCAAACAGCACATGCCTTGCTGCAGCTGTCAGGTGCACAGGGAACTGTATTGCTATTGTGATTTTCTATTCCAGCACTAATATCTGAGAAAATAATGAGATAAATGCTTTCTTCCCCAAAACACAATACAAAATTACAGCATGTACATGTATTCATTCTCTTTTCCTTCCCCTGATTCCATCAGCTCTAGGACTCCATCAACTGAATGTGTAGTACAAAGCAAGCCATATCTGAACCAAAACCAGGATGAGCTAAAACTTGCAGAGGAAGGAAGGCTCAGCCTGGCCCTCTGCAGCTGAAGATAAGCCTCCTGAAGTGACAACATGAACAGGGCTCGGCAGAAGCGCACAGCCCTCAGTCACTGCTCTCCGTGCTAGGTCCCTGCACGAGCGAATTAAGCTGATGTTAGCACGGCTTTGATTATCTAGGCTTATTATTTGAGCTAGCTTTTCAAAGCCACTTAATGCACAGCTGAATCAAGAAGATTGAAAAAAAAAAAAAAAAAAAAAAAAAAGTAAGCAAACCCACAGAATTAATACTGGCTGGTCAAAAGTGAAAAGGAGAACTCATATTACACAATCAAGCAGTGATTTGTAAAATTGTGTCTGTAATTGAACTATAGTGAATGAATATAACAGAATTAAGCTTCAGACACCTTGCATTAAGCCACCCTTCATTCTCTGCTCTAATAATGTTTTTATTTGTCAACAAACTTCATTGAAGTAAGTTGAAGAATACAATTTGGAAGGATACTCATTTATGGAGTAGATGGACTAATCTATATTAAAAATGCAACAAAACACATGTGGAGCTGTAGGTGCAGCAAGAAAGAGGAAAACAGAAGGACAAGAGACTGCCATTCTTCTCGTTAGCAGGAACATGGAGAGCACAATCACTGGCAGGAGACTAGAGAGAGTGCAGCTTCTTAGACTACAGTTTGAATACAAGGCAGGTAAATTGCCTGCAGGTAGAATCTAGAAAAGAAATAAAAACTATGAAGAGAGTCATGTTTATACAGTTTCTTTGAATTTTCTTATCATTAAAGCCCACGCCTTAAAGAAAATATCACAAATAGTTGATTATTTAATTACCATACTAGTACAGTTTTCTTATCAACATTAAGAGAGAGAGCATGAGGTCCACAGATCCTCAATTTCCACTTTTTTTCTGTGCAAAATTTACAGGGCAGGAAAAAAAAAAAAAAGGCAACTACAACTCCAATTCTCATATCCGTACTTCTCTAGGTCAGAATAGCACAACCAGGCCTTTAGGAACAGAGATAGCAATAAACCTGACTTCAAACTACTAAACAGTTTGTCTTAAAAAGAAGACTAACAGCAGTTATGCTCCTAATTCATGCTCCTTGCCTGAAATTAAACTCTGAACATGAAGTAAAACTACTGCAGTTGCCTCCACAGCTGTATTTCCACCACCACCCCTGTTCAGAGGCAATACCTGGAGGCAAAAAATAGAAAAACACAAACACAGCTTAACAACCTGTATTTGTGCAGGACGTACTGTAACAAGACTAGTCAGGTAGGCAGGAAGCTTCCCTGTTGTCAGAGGGCTGAAATGATTACCAAAAAAAAGGAAAGTCAAGCCAAAACCACCAGGAGCAGTAACTGGATCTGCAGACCAGGCTGATGGAAAAGGCAGAGGGTCTCCTGGTCCAAGCTGACATAAGTATGCTCGTTGCAAATCACTTTTGCAGATTTATTTCAGCTAAGGACATCTCCCAGATGCCAAAGAAAAGGAAAACTGTGCCATAAGCTTAAAAAAGATACATTGAGATTTGTTGATTTTGCATCATATCATATTGAGGAACCTCAATATGCATTTGTAGCTCCTTCATTCCTTGGCACTCTCACAGAACGTAATCAGTATTGCTCCACAGAGACACTCACTTCTTCCAGCATTGCCCCTGTTGAGAAGGGACAGGCGAAGAGTAAAGAAAGTGTAAAGTAAGAATATTTGAATTCTGAGCTGCAAGTTTAAAAGGCAGCTAAATCTCCTTCTAAAATAATAGCTCCGTTGGCACTGTTTGAGGACACAGAAGACAAGAGAACTAATTTGGAAGATCTCTTGTATATATGACACATGAACAAAAAGGTTCAATGTACCTTACAGAGGGGTATTGGAGTTTATCCACTTTATGATTAGAAATAGTCCCCTCCCCCCAGTATTTTATTTTGTGCCAGTGTTTATTTTATTTTATTCACATAACAGTGCTTTATCTAAATTATGCAATATATAGAAAAGCAGCCTAAGCCCACAAGTTTATTATAAGTCATACATATTTCACCTCACAGAGAATCACTTTTAGAAGTCTAAGATTACATACACATTATCATTTTCACATTGTGTAATATAGAATAATATATCTGGTATTTTATACCTGTAGCCATAAGAAAGGGTTAGCTCTAACCAATGGCTTTAGAAAACATGTTTCATATCCCCAACACCATCAATAAAGCCAAACAACTAATCTTCCCTCAATAAACGTATCTTTTATAAGAACATTTCCTTTTACAATTTCTGGCATAGAAACTGAAGGAAGGAAGACACAAGATTAGATGAGAGCAACTTGACCTAATATTGAAAAACAGATTACTGCTGTCCTATATTACAGAGGTTATAAAATCAGTGATTTCTATGTGGAAAACTGCTCACAAATATTAGTAACGATTTCTTGCAGTAGAAATTGGGAAGACAATAAGATGTCCCCTTCAGTCTGAAATAATGCAGCAAAGTTAGATTCTTTTCTGTCTCAAAGCACAAACATGACTTAAAAATTATCTACTGTGCCTCAGCAACAAATTGAGAAAAAAGGGTAACTTGCTACCTGGAGACATGTACTTTTTCCATCATAATTAATAATGATAGTTTTATTAAGATCCATGTAACAGCTAATCAATAGACTTTGATACTTGTTCAGTCAACAATAGCTCCTGTGTGTTGGTACAATATCCACTATCAAGCTTATAACTATTCAGCCTAATCGCTTTACTACCCATTGCCCAAAGTCAGAAGAGAAACTTGTATTTAGACAGCATACATCACTTGTAACATTTGTTCAGATTCAGAGCAAACACCTCAGAGCACAGGGAAGAAATGGGAGGGAGCAGATGAAAAGGCAGGGAGAGGAAAGGAGGAGAGATAACTGGGGATTTAGAGGTGACAATTCTGCTACTTCTAGACTATTTGAGTTTTGAGTTAGCTCTGAAGAGCTATTCCATACTTCATCAGAGGAAGCAAACTATAAAATAATCCTGCTTCTCTCACCATGAACAAAAATCACACACTGACCTGAAGGACGTGAACCAAAGCTGTCAGTAGACAGAAGCAAGAACCCTGTAAGCCTTGGATGTGTCTGTTTTTCAGCTATTACGGATGCAAGACCTATATCTCTCTATATTTCTCTCTCTTTCTCACCACATATTTCATTAATTCTCCAACCCCTTTTCATCTTAGCAATAAATCATTAATAGCAACAGGATGTTATCTGTTAAGTCCAGAAAATTGTATTAAAAAAAAACAAAAAAAAAAAAAAAAAAAACAAACACCTAAGTGGAGGTTGAAGTTCTTCAGGTAAAGATATGGCTGGACTTGCAGACAAATGCTCAGCTTCTTTTTTATTTTTGGCTTCTTCTCATTTGGGATACTGCACCTAGGATCTAATTCTTGAAAGCACTGAAGAACTGTAGGTGCCCATGGCCTTCATTTGGAAGAGCTGATTTGCTTTTTAAAGCTTAAAATGCCAGACCCTATACACCTTTCAGGGCACTCCAGAAATAAAAGCTTTCCAACTAGTTGTCTACACTTAAACCAACAGCTTCAGTATCTTTAGCTTTCCTGTTCCTCAGCTTTCAACTCCTTTCTCCTGGAAACGTGATGCTGCTAAAAAACTGTTGTCAGAAAGGCAGTTAAATGTAACAGGATGAAGTACACTGCACGATGTAATATGTGCATCCATATGCAGGGCTCCTATTGTTTTGTGACTTGCTGTGTTGAGACTTACAGATTTCTAGTACAATGGAGACTACAAAAATGACAGCAGCCATGACTTATGCTCAAGGTTGGAAAACACAGCCTGATGCTCAAGCTGTTTGCGGAAAATACCTTTTGTCATTGGCTCTCCAGTTTGCACTATAGAGAGCTTTATGAAAGTCACTGCTCCTCAAACTGTCTAAGGACTGTGGAAGGATGTTTGATATCTTTCCTGCTTGTTGGACCCTTCAGCACCTATAAAACACAAAATCCTTTTAGTTTCTACATAGCAAGGTACTAATTTTTCTCCCCTATTTTCTTTTCATTTTTTCACTCATTTACAAGTATCTTCCATTTTAATTTTCCCCCTATTCTTTCCTAAATACAACAGTAGATATTAATTCTCAGATTCAGATATTGTGATTTCACTTTCTCCGCCTTTTTGATCTCTTACCTACTCAGTGTAATCTTTTATCCCATGTCCCATTTTATCTACTTTTTATTCTTTCTTATGAGATGCTCTCTGCTATACACACTATTTAATCACTACGCTATGCTTTTGCAAGTTTTCTAGCTACTGAAACACCCACCGTCTCTTTTGCCCTCTGTCCTTCACTGCTTGTTTTACCTAACCACCTTACTACCTGGCCTCTCCATTTTCCACTCTCACCCCTGCTAATTTATGGGCTTGCCTCACCCACTCCTTTGCAATTAGCCTTTGATTATTTTTTACACAGCCCCAAAAAGCACTTAGCTCTAATCTTGTTTACTCTTCCAGCCTGTTAATTCATAACCCTTTTTGCATTAGCCTAAGTGATTATTCAAGTGAGCACCTCTTGCAATTCCAGCACGTTTTGCATCTCTTGGTAGATATACACACAATATTGGTGTTGCTGAAGGAAATGTATTAAATCAGATGATGAAGCCCATGGGTACTTTGGAAGCGGGCACCTGAGGGGAAGCCAGAGCAGCACAGACTCCTTCTACACTATATCACATGCTACTCCATCAACCAGGGCAAAATCAAAGTCATCTTTGTTTCTAGGCTGTCTGAATCCATGGAGTAACACCATCAGGAAGCTCATTTTTCCACAGCAGTTTCAGAGAGATTCACAAAACCCAGTATCTCTGGGGTCACTCTTCAGATCTTTCCTGATGAATCTCTTTGCTGAATTAGAGTGGATCCTCTCTGCAACATGAACCGTTGGCTGTAAATCACCTCTGCTAAGCCAGGAGGGGCAGAAAATGCACAATCAATTGCAGGAGAAGCAAATACTATACTTTAAGTTGCCCTGGTATTGACTTCACTTTTACTGGAATTCAGGCTATGTTCATCTGAGAGTTACTTTTACCTTATGACTATCATAATACTAGGTTGGTACCATTTGCTTTAAAGCAACCAGCTTAACAGCTGCACATAAGCTGCTGTGCATGACCTCTTGCACTGCCAAACAAACAAACAAAACCTACCACAAAGGTAATGGGAAGAGTGATGATATCTGATCCTTTCCAGAGTAAACAGTAAGTGAAAAGAACCAGGGGGCTCAAAAAAGGTGATCTCTATGCTGGGACATGACAAGGTGCTTCCAGGACTGCTCTGTTTTGGTGGCTCACAGGTAACCTAAGTGATCCTGGCCCCAATGCTGGGACACATTCAGTTTTACACTGGTGTTAATAGCAGTCTTACACAAGCTGGCAGATACAATGTAGGTATCAGATATACTCTGGGATCTTAAAGAAACTGTACATGTGCCCTCTGTCATCTTTGGTAAGTGATGTGTCGTGTTCATGCGATATCCCAGGCTGTAAGCAGGGCCACGAGAGGGATGATCTTACAGAGCTGTTGCTAAAGCACAGATATCCTAATACCCACCAAAAAGATTACATTTCCATATCGAAGTAGAAGCCAAAAAAAAAAAAAAAAAAAAAAAAAAAAGCCAATGCTTGCTAAACGGTAAGGAAGAAGGCTTCTCTTCTGCAACACAGTATAAGAAAAAAACATGGAAATTGAGCAATTTTGCATCATGCAACCTCACTACCTTAAGTCCTGGTCCAGTACCGAGAAAAAAAAAATATCAAAACTGATAATCATTTTAATTTTACATTTACTGTTTAATCCATTTAATAGAATTTCACCCTGCGATTCCTGCATCTCTGGGGGAGGTCAGAGTAGATGATCATAGTGATGCCTTCTGGCCTACAAACCTAGGAAATCACTGGGCCATTATAGCCTCTCCAAAATATGTGATTAAGAAGTACTTATAACACCAGAAGCTGTCTGAGATTTGAAAAGCCTCAGAGGCTTATCTGGCTCAGGGAACTACAGGAGCAGAGAAAAAAAAAAAAAAAAAAAAAAAAAAAAAACACTATTAAAATTTCCATAGTCTCCCAGAACTCCAGAACTCTCCCTTCTTACAATACAGGTACAAGCTTCATACATGAGATGAGATGATACCCAGACCACTATCTCCTGGATTCCTAGCACCATCAGTCTTAGAAAAATTAATCATTTGAACACCTTCCAGGCTGATAGGCTTGCCGAAAAGCTGGTTTTGAAGAGGAACATTTATGCATGCTAGAAGCAGAAACTGTCCTGGATTAATTCTTGTCAGTGGGAGTTATAAAATTTTATTTTTCAGGGCCTGCTGCAGTTGCTGTATGGCTGAGAGGTGCAGCTGCTGCCCTCTCTCACAGCTGGTAGCACGTGGGGGCTGGCTGGAGTGCTGTTCGCAGTGTGCTGTATCCAGCCGTGCTTCAGAGGAGCAGAGGGCTGTACGTCCTGAGGAAAGAGAAAGAGAAGCAAGAATGGGAATGAGTTCACTCTTCTCAAAGAAGTTGAGAAAATGTTGAGTCCATGTATTTTTGGCCTTTACCAAAACAAAAGAGGCAGCTGACACTGGTTTTTTTTTTGGCTGTTTTTTTTAAAACCATTTCAGAAGATGGCAATGGACAGATGCCAAATTAGCAAGTGAGGCTGGATGTCATTTCTCAGGTCAAGAGGTATAAGAAAAAAAACAACAGACACTCAGACACCAGTTTTCCACCCTGGAAACCCCACACAGCAATCCAGCAGCCTCCCAGTGTTCGGTGCTCACATCAGAGCAAGTTGTTTGTCAAAGCTGGATAACACCTTCACTGTGCTGCTGCACTTCTCTTCAGTACACACATACTTCTCAGCTTAAAAAGAGAAACGTGGCTGCTGCCCAGAGTGTTTATTTTCCCACTGTTTTACAGAGCTAACCAAGAGCAGCACTCCACCATCACCCTCACACACCGATGGTAACAGCTGCCTCTTGCTGACCCTGCCAAGCACCAAGGTTAGATAATAATTACTTGGCTTGCTTTGCAGGTGAGATTTTATGTTACGTTACATGCTATATGCAACCTTTAACACATTAGAAGGTCAAAGAAGAGGCTGCTCAGAGCAGGGAAGTCTGCAGCACAGCTCACAGCCTTTTAAAGGGGAGAGAGCTGCGTTCCAAGCAGCAGGACAGGGTCAGCCCAGCTCCAAGAGGAGGCACTGGGAATTTTAATACTGAATTCAGAGAAGGGAAAAGACAGAAACGTAATGAACGGAGCTCTGCAAAGGGGAAAGGAGCAGCAGAAGTGCAAGAGAAAAAAATACTGGTACAGAGCTCTGAAGAAGCAAAGCACTTAGGAGGAATGCTGAACGTTTTCAGGGGAAACAGAAGAGCCAGGAGGAAATGGAGGTAGTGTATGGAAAAAAAAAAAATTAAAAATTAACTTTTCAGCGAATACTTTCCATCCCCAATAGGAGGGAAAAAAAAATAAGAAGAAACTGAAAGCCATCTATACAAAAGCAAAGGTGAGGAAGGAGTTATGCTTTAATAAAAATGTACTGGATAATTTCTGGTTTTGCAAAAGGAAACTGGGTCTGAAAATATACAGCTCGCCTTTTTCCTTAGGATCTTATGTTTTAAAGGTGACCAAATGAAAGGTCATCTCACTTATCAGCACCAACATTTACCAGCAGGCCATTTGTATATCCCAGGCACCAGCACCAGCAATTACTCCTGGTGGTGCCCCTTGTTTTTAAAATAAAGTTTTTATTTAGCGTGTTTTTACAAACAACAGTTTCACAAATCTCTTTGTGCTCTGGAGTAGCTGAAGCATGCACGCTAAGTACCACACATTAAATAGCTCTCTTTATACCTTTCTATTATAGGTATTCAGTAGGTGGAGGCTTAAGAACACACACCGTTTAAAGATAGGGTAAAAATGCCTTAACAGAGGCAGCGTTACTAAAAAGAAAGAACCTGTGCTATTTACCATATGTTAAGATCAGTAATACATTAAAAGCCATCAAGAAGAAATTACATGCAGCCCACATTGTTTTCAATGTGTTTTTTTTTATTTTCTCTTTTTTATCGTCTTGATCCATATAAATGATGGACCAACTACAGAGTGCAAATGGTTTCTTGGGAGACATGGGTATAATGCCCATTATGTGCTGTTGATTCCCAGTGTGTAAGGGAGGGTGTTACGCAGGAGACTGCTGCAATGTTAAATTTCACTGCAATCCATTTGCTGTGAATCGATGCAGCCAAATGAAAAAGTTTATTACAAGTCCTTCCATGAGAAGAAATAATCAGAAAGAGCCATCCTTTGAACTACACCCGCTACAGCTAGGTTAGACACTTGCACCTGTACTAAAGAACCAACTGTGGACAGAAATTTTGTTTCCTGTCACCCCACCTAGAAGTTGTTTTCATACTGTTTGAATGTCTATTAAAGATAAATGAAAACCACCCCTTGAAAAACTTAAATCTAGACTCCCCTACAAACACAGAGACTGTGTAAACTGAGAATAAAGAAATGGATCTGGATCTATATTTTCCAAGCATTTCCTTAGTTTGCAGGGGGTCACTTAATGCTCCTGATCGGAAGAGCCTCAGCTGAGCAGGCATTGAATAGCAGCAAAAAGCCAAAAGAGCAATCTGACTGCAGAAATACAGAGCATAAATCAAAACCAGTGCTGTAACACACACACTGAAGTTGTGCTCGAGTGTTTCAAGCCTGATCCAACTCTCACTGCTGCTAGCGGCTGGATTTCCACCAGATGTTCTCCTGGCTTCATTTGCGATGCCTCTCACTGAACAGGGTCTCATTAACAGTTAGGGATGTGCTCAAGGGACTTGCTGATTTGGGCTTTTATTCAAATTGAAAAGGGCATTTAGTGTTCTGGTTACAGAAAACAGCCAAGAGGATATTTGAAAACACCCAGAGCAAGCAAGATTTTCCTGTAGGTCTGTGAGGTTCCAGCCCCTCCATTAATAGTGCCTGCCGTATAGGAAACATCCCGTAACAGGCAAATGCCAGTGTGGCATGAGTATGTGCCTGACCCATTTGTCAGGAGCATGTAGTCTGGGGGGTCTCTCCTTGTTTGTCACACATTAATGAACCAACCACACATTTTAAAGCTCTGAAACAACCTGTTTTCAATAGTATCCTGGAGTTATTGGCCTAACTCCTCAAGTCTTGGAGTTAATCGATGAAGGCCCACCCTATATTTATGCCCTGCCAGGAACCAGTGCTGTTAGGCAGGCTGTAAGTCAACGACACAGCTCCACATTTGAGGAGAGCAGTCAGCCACCATCGTCCTGCGGGACCGCTCTCAGCCTTGCACAATGACAACACCATGCCAAGAGCCATTCTGTTGATGCCTCGTGCTGACATTTCAAAAACATTTTGAGATTTCAGCAATTTCCAAAATAAGCTGTCCTCATGGACATTACAAACCATCCAGGAGCTGAATGAAAACAAGCTGCAGGGAGCTACTTGGGCTCAGAGCCTAAGGAGCAGAGCCATGGAAATTGTCCTTTGCAACGCTGTGACATCAGACACAACGATCACAGGGCTCTGCTTATCCTTCAAGCCTTTATATTTGAGATCACGATCTGACTCTGTGGTTCCAAGTGGTTTGAAAAACCCACATTACCAGGAATTTAACCAAATTGCTGCTTTCAAAAATTACTCACTCAATAAAACATACGTTTCCCTCACCCATGGAGGAATATTACTGGGAAGCTGTTAATGAGAACTGTGTTAATCTAAGTACATACTATGTATTTTGTGTTTTAAAAAAATTTTACTCATCAGTTTAATAGGCAGAACCCAATTCTTAACCTGCTGTTTGTAGGTTTCCTCCTTTAATACACCACCAAAATGACTGTACCATCAGGCCACTAAGTTATAACATGACCATTTGTTTACATGGCATGTTTTAATGAATCATTAATATATTTTGTGGCACTTTAAGTAGTCTGTCCTTTACTTTGATACTTCACAATACACCCCAGGACTAATGGCCCATTAAAATATGCCCTGTTGTATCTTGTGGCTTAATTGATGTACTTTTGCTGTTTTGATATTATCTTCAGGAAATTTGTTTTTATTTTCAGCAAGGAAGGACAGCACTAAATTTAAAATGAGCTCAAAAGGCCATCTATTAAGTGTAAATGTGGGTGTTTTCCTTATGATTTTTTCTAGTCCTCCCGGTGTTCAAGATTATGGCACATTTATTTAAATTACCAGATTGGTTGATCACAGCAGGAAACAGAGTAAGCACATTATTTCTATTTTGACAGAACAATAGAAGACTTTTTATACATTTCATTAAGCAAAACTACTTAAAGCAAAAAAAAAAAAAGGAAAGAAAAAAGTCTCACTGTGTAGCACCATCTTTTACTCATGAACATCCTGTTGAAAATCCAATTAGCATTTTCAGAAAGAAGTCCTGCAGTTAAACTCCAATGCGACAGCAGATGAGTATGAAATGAAGCTCCGATATTTAAATTTTTCTGTGATAAACCTTTGCAGTGCCAAAAAATTATCATAAATTATACTTTACATTAGGATTTTTTCCTATCTGTTTTCCGAATTCATGCAGAGAAAATAGAAGCACATAAATAAGCTTCATAACAACTCTGAAAACTCTTTGCCTGCTAGCAAAGAGGAGCTGGTCAGAACAAATCCTGATGAGTGGGCATTTCCGCATGTAGCAATGCTCCATCCTCAGTAATTGCAATAATGCTTTCTGAGGCTGTGTTTGTCTTTTCAAAAAGGAGCAGGTAAATGGAAGTCAGTCAAATTCTGTTAATTTTCACATGTTTACTGGTCAGTGTATAATTATAAATCCCAAAAGGATTTACTCCCTAATAATTATTTCTCTGCTAAATTGTATAAGGGACTTCATTTTTCACAGATTTTAAATCTGTTAGGCAAAACAAGAGCTACACAATGACTGGATACATAAGGCACATCTCATTCCGTGAATGGTAAAATCATCAAAGCCAGTGGCAAATAATTTGAGGTGGTCAGCTTTAAACAAATACTACCCCAACAAAATAAGAGTTCTGGCAACTCCAGCACTGAAGGCTTCTTTTAAAAAGTTTGCTGCTATAGTTTTACTATACATTAAGGTAATGTTTTCTGATACCACTCGGATTTAAGAAAGAGCAGTAAGCACGTTTCAGAAAATGTTTACTGCAGAGCAGCTTTCCCTCAGGGAACACTGTCTCAAAGAGGTACAGCAAGCAGACAGTTTGGGTGCCACGGCATTTTAATTTAGCCTAATATGGAGTAAAAGTCCTTAAAATTACATAATTAAATGCTATGCAAATGGCTATGGCAGAGGCAGACGCAGGCAATTGCAGGATAACGCTACAGATACTTGAAATGCAGTGACACGAGGGCACAAATGGCGATTTGTGTTTGTTTTCCTCTCTTGCTCCTCGTTCATTCCCATTGAGAAAACAAGAAAAATGAAACTACGATCTAATGCTTAAAGTAATGTCTTGGGCTCAGACTTAATTCTCTGCATTTCTCCTGGGACAAGTCCCAGGATCCCACTGTACCGTGTTTTCTGATTCTAAAACCTGGATATCCCAGCTTCTTTCCCATGGCTGTCAGGTGCTCCAAGACTGCTTGACTCGTTACCTGTAGTACCCCTGGCAGACCATCTTTGTTCATTACCTGCTTTCACCTTCTAATGCTTTCAGATGCAATACCCGCTTCTGGTTGAAACCTAGCACCAGCTCTAAGCATAAACTAGGAGACCATGTATAAAACACAGCCAAAATATGCTTGCAGCTGGGTAGCATAAAGATGAGACAAACTACTGCAAAGAATATGATAGAAAATTAACAAGGGACTAACTTTGTCCCTAAGTACACCGCACAGCTAAGATAGCATTGTGTAAGGTTTGCATTCACTTAAAAGGAAAAAAAAAAAAAAAGCCTATAAGTGCAGTTACTTCAGAGACGACACCTGCCAAACCACACCAGTGTCACAGAACAATGGTCAACTTCAGTTAATGCAGCACAGCAGAAGGCATTGCTAAAGAAAACAGCTGGGTTTGATGGACAACATCAAGCTGAGTGCATTTGGGACAGGGAGGGGGAATCACTCACATCACCTCTACTCTAATCCAGTGGACAGAAGACGTGTAACAGCTGGAGTACATCCTGCTCCAGCAGCACATCTTCCAGTCCAGCTGCACAACAAAATAATGTAGCCTGCTTGCTCCAAGTGAAGTGAATCAAAGCCTGCAGTAACTGGGGGTTACTGGGAGACTAGTTTCAAAAGCCAGCAGCTGACCTGAACTACACACCTGAACTACACATCTAACGTAGATGCACCTTTATAACACATGAAAATACTTTCAATGTGGCAAAAGACAGCCTGGAAACTTCAGTCTGCCTAGTGGCATCTTAAAATCATCCCAAAACACTGCAAGGCATTATCTTCAGAGCAGTGAGAAAATATGCTACAGGTCAAGTGCCAGAAGCATGATTGCAGGTGAGCTCTAACACGAGAGGAGAAGCCCCAGATTCCAGTAACCCAGCTGGCACACAACAAACAAATCAGCAGCACAGCATCCTCCCACACCAGCTCTGCTCCTATCTTAGCAGCATCCCAGAGAAGAACAAATGAGGATTTTGTGAGGCAACTAAAATGGAAATTGACCTCAGTGGACCCCAACCTTGCATAGCTTAACAGCAGGCTTATACCACTCCTATCAAAAAGAAGAGCAAAGGATAAAGTGAGGCCAGAGTGCAGCAGGGGTCAATGACCAGAATTTGTTTTTCCAACACTTGTGGTTCTGAAAGCTTGGTCCCATTCTATCATCTATCAACCCCGCAAATGCCTTGTCAAGGTCAGCCTAGAGGAAAACATCAACGGATGTCATAATAAAGTTAATTATGTCCTTCCGGCCCTGCTCTTCCCCTCATTTCCCCCATGTCAGTGCAAGCAGACACAGCTGGGCTGCTTTGGTGGGTGCACCCAACAGCTGGCCAGGAGCCCTGGGGAGCACAGAACCATCCCCGCTCCATCCTGGTGCCCATTCTGAAAGCATGACCTGTGCTCCTCTCTGAATGCCATGGCTGTGATCAGCGACTGCACCAGCCTGCATTGTCCCTACCTCATACAACCTGAGAGCATTATTCCAGTGGAGGCAACAGGAATTTTTCTGCACAGAAGTCACCGAAAGTCAGTCTGTATTTTACATGGGAATATAGCACATACTTTTCAGAATTCAGACTTTATTTAAAAAAAAAAAAAAAAAAAAAAAAAAAAAAAAAAAAAAAAAACTTTATTAAACAGCTTAAAGCCAATGAAGTGCACACAGAATATTAAAAAAGGCACTAGAACTAAAATATTCTGGTTTCCTCTGACCTCTGGTTTCCTCTCAATATGCTGAAAACCAAAAAGGTTAGGATTCTGAGTCTATGACAGAAGTTAAAATTACATATACAAAGCCAATGAGGAAATAACATACACATCGGGCTCAGCAACTACATTCAACAGGCAGGTGAAAAATTGATACAGCAAGAAAAATACACTGCCATGGGAGCCTTCTCCTCTTCCTGAGGATAAAACAGGACTTTGAATTGCTTCTACAAACAGCATCTATATTCACTAAGGAAGCAACAGACTAACTAACTACACTTTGTGACTGCAAAAGCATGGATCTATCCACAGCTGCTCCACGGTTGCCTTTCTCTCTATTGCATGAGCCCCATCTAACCACCTTATACTCAGTGACCTGCCATGAACGCTGTGGACTGTGAGATGTTTCCCAGCCCAATTTTTCCACTGCTGCATGCCGAATGCTTTCTCCTCCTTCTCCTATGAGAGAGGAACAGACAACTTTATCTGCCCAGAACTGATATGAAATCATAAATTCAATTTATATTTTTATCCTAGCAACTCACATAAGTATCTCTGTGCTCCAACCTGCCCCGTCTGACTTAAAATCTCTGCAGAGATATCTAGTCATTACTTTAAGCTTAAACCAGCAAGTCTCCTCAAATCTTTTTCCCTATCTTTCCTCAGTCACTGTCAGTGCAGAGCCACTTGCCGTGGTCCATAACCCAGGATAGCCTTCGACTCGGATGCTCCCCAGTCACTAAATCCAGTGCACGTCCGAATCCTGCAGATGCTCTCTACGTAATGAATTCAGATATGGCTTTTCTAAACAGGTCACAGTGGAAAGGCTTTCTTCAGGCTCCTAACACCTTTTGCCTTTATTAAAGCAACATTTTTCTTCCAGGCTTGACAAATGTAATTCTTGCCCTGCTCACATCCATTTGCAATGCTTCCGAAAATATGACTTCCTACCCTGTCACTTAGACCACATAACCCTCCCTATCCATTCCCTTTTGGCTCCTTCTTTTATGTTGTATCAAACAAAAAACACCTTCACTTTGTAAGCCCTTCCTGGCCTGTTCTTGCCGTGTCAGCTCTCATTCCACCCTGCAGAACAGGCTGTTACCTCTCTTCAACCAGTGACTTCAGGCTTCAGCTGTACTTGCTGAAGAAATACTTGCTACAGAAATAGAGAAGCAGCTTCATCCTTTCTGTCAGTGACCTTTTTGCCAGGAGCCACTCACTTTAAACATCTCCACAGTCATCTATTACCCACCCTCAGCTCTCTCCATGTCCTTGCTGTTATGGCTACGGAATGACCAACCTTGGACAGTTGCATGCTGAGACCTAGCATGTTGCATGCTATCACCAATCTGTTTCCTTGTGTTCTGTCTTTTGGAACCGTTTCTGTCTCCTCTTACAAAACCAATTCATTGTTAGTGCAGGGCACAGGACATTTCAATGCTTTCTAACCCAAGGGTGGGCTTTGGGGCACTGTGGCAATGCAAATAATTATGAACAAAACTGCTGCCTTTCCTCTGCCCTTGGCTCTCTTGCTACTCACTGAATAGCATCATTTGAAGATAGGCTCCAGTTCTGCATTGCTTGCACAGATCCCAGTATATACATCTGGGAGTGCCACGTATTTACTAGTGCAGCCCAGGTTCTTGTCATTTTACTGGCGAGTGCTATGGGCTCAAAGGATTTTCAGAGCATCAGGTATTGACAAGTAAAAGCTTTCATATTGGAGAAATATGAAATAGCAGAGGTCTTAGGCTTCTTTTAAGAAACACATAAGCCACAAGATCTCATTTCATATTATGAGAGTTTTGCTTTTAAAGATCAGAAATCTGTGCCAAAAGCCCCGTGCTTCTTTGCCCTAGCAACCATTTCCAGGGCAACAGACTGTCTTTTAGAGTTGAAGGTCCTTATGTCTTGCAAAATCAGTTCTTTACAGGTCTCAATTTCCCATCTTTTGCCCAGATAGTTTATTATATATACACCATATCATGAAGATCAAGATTTATTGTTAGAAAACTAGTTAAATCTATAGCAATGCCCATCTTGGTTATCAGGTAGGACTAAATATGGGACACCTGGAACCAAAAAGCAGGTTTTGCATCTTCACATAAAGACTATATAACAACCATGCCTGGGGACTAGTAAAGACACCTTTAGAATACATAGCTTATAGTGTGCTTGCACTCTAAGAGCAGATGTAAAAATAGAAGTGGGGGTGGATAAACTAGCAAAAGCAGATTGAAAGGAAAAACCCATAGAAAAGAGCAAGAAAGTTCCAGATATTTAAAAGGAAAATCCTTGAAGGTCTTCAATTTTTCTTCCCAAGAGTACACAGAATGAACCAGAATCGTGGTTCGTAAATCTATGTTTAAAACACTTGACCTAATATACTGAGCTTTGATCTACTCACATCAGCTTTCATCTGCAACTAATCATTGTGCTCTGGGCTGGGTGGCAGCAGGACAGGTATATCCTTCCAAAAGTTATTGGGCAGTAACTAATTTTAAAGATCAGTTTGCAGTTTGTAATGACATGGTTCTTGTATATGCTCCTTATAAATCAGTACAGTCTCGCATGCTACACTGAACAAATCAATAAATCACTTACAAGTAATACTTGCAGACCCTTTATTATCAACTGCCCTTTGAAACACTTCCTGTCCCTTTCACATAATATTTACCATTTTTGGTAGTTTCTAGAAAGGTATTTTATCATTTAACTCTGTCACATTGGAGCCATTTTGTGCTTAACTGACTTGTTGATAAAAGATTCAGAAGACACTGTGAACCTTTTTCCCTTGGTCTCAATACCCTTGAAAGTTCTGGTAGGCACCCCGATAAATACGGGCATAAGGAAATGTGACCCCATAACTAGATCCAGTCTAGGAGTAGCAATAAAATGTGATGAGATCTGTTCAGTCAATTAAAACAAACCTCTAGTGTTCAGTGGAATTGGTTTGTGGAAAAGTGCTCACAATCAAAGAACACATGGAATATTATTTATCCAACTTGTTTGCCAGATAAAGTTATCAATTACAAACTCAGTTTTAATTATAAAAATCACTCCTAGAAGGGGTTTATATGTATTAGAGTGATTTCTAAATGGGAAAGGATTCTCAGATACTCGTTCCAATTATGTGCCTCCATAAACACAAACACAGTCCATATCCCTCTGCTCATTTCTGTATAAATGAAGTTCCTCTGTCTTTTGATTTTTTTTTTTTATTTTTTTATTTCTTTTTTTTGGAGGGGGGGGGACGGGGGGGACGGGCGGAGGGGGAGAAGGGGTTGCTAATGGAAAACAATGAGTACTACCCCAGAAGTAAGAATTATTTGGAATAAGAAGGAAATCTCATACTTTTTTAAAAAAGGTTTTAGCTTTTAATTTTATTTATTTTTTTTTGGTGATAATACCATATAAGTCATCATTCCTTTCAAAAAGATCAACAAATAAAAATTCTGGCTAGCTATATACAAAAAGATGGGTCACAAGTTTAACACCATTTAAATGACATTTTCAGAAGGGTCTGTCTGCAACCTGTGTACCCATACCTCACAGAAAATCAGCCAGCCATGCTGCTAATTCATTCACATGTATCAGAAAAAAAATCTAATCTCTCATGCAAGCAGAAAGGGGCTGTGCTTTTAGCATGCACATTTTAGAGCCAGCATAGCTCTACCCATTCAGTTCTTGAGCAGGGGTCTATAAAGAGGGTAAATATGTTTAGATTCCTAAATAAAATAGAAGTGAGTGATTTTCTTTAAACACCCTACTTGTCCTTGAAGGAGAAAAGCTTCCAAGAATCTCTTTAAACTGCAATTACTAACTCAGGCTGATATCTACATGTACTGGGGTACGAGCAGAGGAAAACCTGAGTAACGTGTTTTGGCAGGAAAAAAAAAAATATATATATATATATATATATATATATATATATATATATATAATCTACTTTGAGCATCCCTTCATTATCACCTTCTCCACTCTCATTTTCACATTCAGCTTCTCTTCAGTCCAAACTCAGGCTCACACAGGTCAACTGCAGCTCGGTACGCCTTGGACAGACACCTGGAACTGCCCAGGTCATTCACCCAGGCCTGCCTAGCACAAGTAGGAGGTACTGTGTATGAAAATGAGAAACCAAGGTATCAAAACACAATAAGCAGTACAACAAATCCATATTCCGCAGATTTGTTAGTAATTCTAGTCAAATACTTAAGTCTCCAGCCACTTATCCTGAGGGACAATGCATTTGAATAGCAACATTAGTGGATCCTTCCAGTCTGCTCTTTCCATGAAGCCAATAAGGAGCATCACATGCACCTGTGCACTCCAAATTACACAGATCATTACAGAAGGGAAGGGATTTCCATCACACCCAGCAGCAAGGAGTGGATGATGGATTTTGTTACAAACTTGAAACTTTCAGCAAAACCTAGAGTAACAAAAAACTGATCTGAGCCTTCATTTCAGGAGAAAGCAAGCTCTATTCCCCATTGTGGGCATAACAGACTGGCTTGCCACAGCTGATGTAAGATCTCCTTTGGTCCTTACAATAATTAGGAATTTGACACAAAGGCATATGAAACTTAAAGTATTTGTACTATCTGACCTAATGTTACAGAAAGAGTAATAGCCATGATTTCAAAACCAAAACACATTATCAGCTGTAAAATACAGAACGTCTGAATCTGTTTTTACTATTATAGTTATCAGTGTCGCTCTTCCTGGACTACAAAAATTAAGATATTTGGATAAACGCTCAAGGCTTTGGTATGGATCACATCTTCCTCAGCATTTTTGTAAGCTGGCACACCAAATTTCTGTTCTACAAGGTAGTCAGTAGCCTTTCAAAGTAAGAAATCTTTACAGAACCTGGAGATGTCTCCTTATGTTATATAAAACTATGTATGTATTTCTAATGTGGCAGTTGATGAACTAGAGTGTGCTGGGATGTGAAAAATAGCATTAATGAGAATAAAGATGTAAGAAATAATGTTAACTAGGCCTTTTCATTACAAAGGAAGAGAGCTGTGCATGTGTAAAATGGGTACATAAAGTTTTATAACATATTGCCTGCTCAAAACCTCTAACATTTATAATACATTTCCATTACTATTTGCTGTAAATTGCCTATATCTTTTACATTAAAAATAAATGGTTCCAGCTAGACAGCTAAAAGGTTTGATTGCAAGCAATTTTAGTTGACAGTATCAAACAGAAAAAGCCTATAACTTCGAACTCAAAGCAGAAAAGATGCAACTTTGCAGAGCTGATCACCACAGAATGAACTTTGAACTCTTTTCCATTCCATAAATGCTTTGTCCTGGTTCATTGGGGTTACTCCCCCACGTTACTTTTGGAAAGCAAGTGCAGCACCAGCCTTTGTCCTCTTCACTCGCCAAAGAGCTAGAACAGCTTTTAATTTGATTCATTTTGTCAGTAGCAACAACTGTAATCCTCACAAATCAATGTCCACATAGAGCACAAGAGATTGTTAAGAGTTTTGGTGGCTTTTATTTTATTAGTAGTCAGGGGGCAGGGACCTGACAATACTTCCTGAAGCTCCTGTTACTGTGTAAGCAAGTGGTTTAGAAGGCTAGAAGTTTAGAAGCCTATTTCTGCTTTGCTGAGGAAGACTTAAAACAGGAAAAAGAGAAAGTACAACTAGTGGAGACATCAATCCTTACTTGGTTCACCTTCTCCATGTCATATGCAGCCTGCGTAGGGTAGACAAACAAATGGGCTGAACAGCTCTGTGACTCAGTCTCTTCATGAGCAAGTAAAGAAACACACAGTGCAAGTGCCCCCATCTATGTTGCTAAAAAAAAATATACATGTGAAAGCCAGAGCGTACAATCTTTGTTCGCGCTCCCCTAGTTAAGATGAGGAGTGCTGGTGTGTCGCATGCCACCTCTCATTACTTCTCCACATCAGTCACCTGAAAGCGGGTGGAAGAGTGGCATGCTGCCAAAGGAAGTTAAATAATTGATGTAAACATAAAGAACATATACCAGCACTCGCATCGGCAGGGAACAATTAAACCTAAAGTTCAACAGCAAAAATACTCTTGTAATCTCCTTTTATCTTTTGTTCTTCCTCTCGTGGGCATGACCCATTTTATCACAGCTCCATGGACTGTGAGGGAGCGGAGGAGTCACCAGAAGAGCTGCCTGGGAAGACATCACAAATCTAATGAAATTTTAAGTGATTTTGTAGATTATGAGGTGTGGAAGGGAAAAAAAAAAAAAGTATTTCAAGCAGGGACATTCATTAAATCTTGCTAAAATGCACCAGTGGAACACTTGCACACAGCCACCTGCAGTAGTAGCCCTACCTCAAGACGCCCTGTGCCATGACCTGCCATTGCTGACCTCAATTCAGAGGGGAACTAAGTATCTCAAGAGTAGTAGAAACAGATTATGACCACAGAGAAGTACAAGGAATTTTACTCTCCCAGAGCAGTTTCCAAATATCTACAGACTAGTGAAAATGTCTGACTGCTGGAGACTGGGAGAGAAAAAACACATTGTCTTTAACTTGCTATTTGAACCCCCCAAAAAACAGGACAGAGAACTGGATTCCCCCTTTTGATCCCATCCATCTGTTCTTAAAATACTATTCTTCTTAAGAAGTACAATTAAGTGGCATTTTAAAACTTCCTCCCTCCCTCCCCCCCAATACTGAGTGGACTAAAAATTAGTTGAAATCGATTCAAACAGTTGCATGAACCATGAACACAAGCTTATATTCTTTATCCTGCATATCCACTACTCAGTAATGAGTTACTGCATGAGATATACGAAGGAAAAAAAATAATCTTCCCAAGTTAGTCAGAAATCACATGGGGGGTTGTCCATGAGGGTTTTTCTCCTCTATTATTTGGCTGTTAGCTGGTTAAACATGTGACCCCAATCCCAGCAGCATCGCCCTAGTGAAGTCTCCATGGAAATTGAAGTCATCTCATCGTGCCTTTTACCTTGGTACTGGCACACTTCCCTATTGAACAAAGGTAAGAGTTTCATGACTGTTGCCATCTTCACTGTTTGACTGACAATTAAAAGAGGGATCTGTAATTGACTTATATTGGATTACACTCTGCTGTGCAAAGACAAACACAGCCTTGATGACTAACAGGTGAAAGAAATTAGTTTATTCAGCTGTCTACAAGTTTCAAGAATAAAAGTCCTTCACAGTTCATTCGGAAGCACAGTGGAACTAGGTAGCGTGTCTGCAGCAATTCAGTGCTCAGTGTCTGGAAAACTTCTAAAATGTATAGAAAAGATGAAAGAGGAATGACAAATTTAGAGCCTAACAGCTGAGAGCAGTTTATTGCCAAATAATCTGTTCTTGCTCAGAAGAAATGTGCAGTGGAACAGTGAGGGGAACCTTTGATTCAAATATCCTACAACAGCCCAGCCTAACCTGAGCGTTAGGCAAGCAGTACAAGGGTGCCCTACAGGGTCTGTGGTCTGCTGCAAGGACAGGCTCCTCTACTGGGTCACCTTCCAATTCCCACAGCTCTTGTTCCTAATCTCAGTTACCTGACCCACATGGATAGCAAGGCATGGGCCCTTCTCGCTCCCTGCTGAGTGGCACAAAGCAGTCCTGCATCCTCACCTGCTTTACAGGGAAATGCATTCCTCCCACGTAACGAGACAGATACCTTCCCCAGCTAGAGCAGGTGCTGATCTCCGGCAGGTGCCCTGTCAGAAATACATATTAATTTGGTAGCAGCACTTCCACTTGTAGTGATGTCTGAATTATTCTCCATGCAATGTTCAAAACAAGAAACCCTGAAACAAGGAAAGTGAATACCAATACCATGGCAAAATCTGTTGGTCCATCAGCTGCAAGTGTTCTTTGACACCAGATCTCAATGTCAGGTGTGATGTGACCCCGCATCTAATGCCAGCAGCTGCATACCCAGCCCCGGAATAATGTTAAAATACATGTTTCTGAAGTGAGGCGGAAAGCATGTGCACATACATACAACTGCCAGCTCTGAATTTTATTCCTGGATGAGTAATACAAACAATGCAATCATAAAATATTCTTTTGGTACCTCTTTTAGTATTCATAGTGTGCTCGTGTGGTCTAAAAACAATTTAGACTGAACAAAAAACTAGTGCTGCTTTTACTGATTCTGATATTGAATTCTTTTTTCTCTCTGCTATCCCCTCCACGAATACACAGCGAGTCAATCTGGTATGTCTTGATGGTTGAATAAGCTCTTTGATTTTTGAATTATTTTGAGATTAACTGAATTTGAAATGTGTGCTGCATGCAATGTCTTGCTGGCACAAAAAGATGAGCTTTGTTATTGACAGAGAAAAGTTGCAGAGTTACATTTTTCATTATTACTCTGTATTGCTGAACTTGTGTTCCTGTCAGACTGCTGCCTGCCATGACAGCATGGGCCACCAGGTTGAAGAGTTCAATTTCCAGTATTCTTTCCTGACCTGCCTGAACTTCAGCGAGTAACAGAATGGTGTTTTCCAGCACAACAAAAATAAAAAATCTCTTATAAATAATAAAAGATAGGGGGCATTACATTAGGCCACTCAAAAGCTGCATGTCACGAGTGCCTCACACTCCACCTGGAAAACATGTTTTTATCAATATAATGTTACAGCTTCACAATAAGTTACTACAGCTTCTACCAGTTCTTCCCTGTTGGTGTTTTGAGGTGCTGTTAATCAGGAGCTCTGAAGAGTTGGATGGAGGAGAGGGAAGTGATGGAGTGGCTGGTTCTCTGCAGCACCCCCTGAGCACACATCAGAAACACCAATTCTAATACTATCCCTCTTTTCTGCCTTGAAATACCCTGATTTTCCTTTTTTTTTTTTTTTCCTCCAAAAGTAGCCCCTGAAGAAGTCTCCTGCAAACTCAGGGTGTTCCATACCCTTCCCACACACCACAAATACCAAAAAGGATCCTGCTGCAAGCCCAAGCCAAAGGAAAGGGTGTTAGTACAGGTACAGAAAACAGAGAACCCCAAAATAGTATCAGAAAGGCACAAGCACACCCATTGTTATTCAGCCTGAGCTTCAGCAGCTCTGAGGTCTGATTAGAGGGAGAGTACGACTCAGAGACTATGGGCTGCAATCCGAAGGTGTGAAGCAAAGCTGAACAGAGCTTGGGAGTGTTGCGTTTCTTGAGGAGTGAAAATGATGGGAAATTTTCAGTGAGCCCACAAGTGTGGGAACTTGAGGAAAAACAGCTTTTCTTTCTCATCCCTTCAATATTGCCTACCAGTCCTCTTGTCATTTATTTTTTTTTTGTGCAAAAGAAAATGCTTTTTTAGTTTTCTGTCTCTTTGTAGCATTTTACACTCTCTCCCTTTCCTAGCTTCTCTTCTACTCAGACTCCTCTCACCTTTCTTGGTCCTTCTCTCCTACCTACTCCCTTTCATTTCCCCATTTCTCTCTCCCTCCTTTGTCCTTCCCTGCTTCCTTTTAGCTCAAATTTCTGGTAAGTGTCCTAAGCAAACTAGATTAATTTCCCTGTACTATTTAGACCTGAGCAGCACGTAAACCAGGTGCTTTAAAAGACGGGAAAAGAGAGCTCTTGTCCCATAGAGCACGGGTCTGTCCATTTCCAGAAAATCTATGCTGGTACAGTAAAAGCAGGATTGCTAGTATCACATTTCACTAGCTTCTCTGATGACTTCTGTAATTGAAATAAATTATGAATCCCACATGTGCCACACTAACAGAAAGCAATAAAACACAATACTTATGAATAAAGATAGCAATTATATTATTAAATCAGACGGTAATGTTATTCTACCAAAGGACTCTTCATCTCACATTATAATCAATACTGATTATGAGAGTAAAGGAAAGGCTCTTGCCATTACTATAACAATGTCCCATAGATTTGAAAAGGTAGTGAAAGATTTTCTCCACAAAGTAGGATTCAGCAGTTATATCTGAGACTTTGAAACAATCTATTTGCTTTTTGAAGAAGAAAGTCTTGGATTTTAAGCCAGATTTTGACATAATTGATACCAGTATTGTTATCTGAGATTGAGATTTTGCTCTCAATTGTGCTGGCATCAATCTTTAAAAAGTTCTTTAACTTATTTTTTTTTCTTTAAAAGGCTGGAAGAACAACCCCAAAGATATTTCTGTAGATCTATTTCAGTAGGTGGTAGTTTTCTGAGGTGTAGCACACAAGCTTGATTAAAAGATAATGACCCTAAATACGTGACAATTTCAGAAACAGCTATTTTAGTCATTAAAGCAAAAATTATCCCCAAGAAAGTTACACTTTGTGCCTCAGGTCAGGTTTGACCAAGACTTTCAGAAACAGTAAGCAATTCTGACATCTCAGCTTTATGCCTGTTTACTTAAGATCTGTCCTGATTTTCCAACAGATATACCCCTATTAAGTGTTTTACACTGATGACTTAAAACCACTACAGGCTTATTAAGATAAGAGGTAGAAACATTTATTAAAATTGAGTAAGCTATATAAGTGACTTGCACCTTGAAACAGAATATTAAACCTGTATTTAACAGGGCTGTTCTAAAGAAAAAGAAAAAACAAACTTTAGAAAGAATTATTTTGCCTTGCAGTTATTTCCTCCTTATTTTTCAGGGTTTGCTGAAAGGAGGGAGGAAAATCCAGCCATTGACCAAAGTCATTTGTACAATTGCAGACATTTCCTCACCTGGTCCTAGGACACCTATGCACCTAACCAGTAAGGAATTATCTGTTCCAACTACGAAATATCCTATAAGCATAAACAAGCAAGTAGCTAGAGACAGCTTTGAGTCCAGCGGCACGGAGGGAGAGAATACTTCTGTCCACCGCTGCCAGGGCTCTCAGTGGTTCTCAAAGAGGGGACATGTGGGTCAGCAGGTTCTCAAAGCCAACAGTGCAATTTGGGGGCTACTACTGATAGGAGGTGTGAGAGAAGGGGAGCTTGTCAGAGGGAAATGCTTTGAACCCCAAAAAGAATTTAATTATCTAACAGGGTTTTGTTTGTTTGTTTTGTTTGTTTGTTTGTTTTTTCCTGGAAAACAGAATTGTAATAGCTACCATGGAGCATGAGAAAGTGTCACTTAACACGTGAGCTAAGCACGAGCTCAGCAGTGCAGCCATTTCCAAGATTCTCACAAGCCACACTGACAGATGCTGGAAAACAGCTGCCACTGCATAAGCAGGGGTGGAAGAGCTCAGGGAAACGTATCAGGGTGGTGACATTACAGCCTCAGCCAGAAACTATGGGCACTGATTCCTGGTAAACTCTTCCTCCACTGCTTTGTGTGCTATACTCACCCACTCCCTTCTCCCTCTCCTCCTTGTTTCAGTTTAAAACCACCACTATCAGAACAACTCAATGCTTTGCAATTAGGCCTTGTTTTTATTCTTCTCTTGTAAATTGAGTGCACTTTTAGACAACATTCATGAATGCTCCCTACTCTAAATTCAGCACAAGTAGGTTCCTACGCTCAGTAGGAGCCTGGCTGCAGGTATTGATAGAAGCAGAGCTATGAAAAAAATTCCCAGCAATTTGAAAAATCCTGGAAAAAGTCCCCTGACCTCCTGTTCCATTACTTGCAAGTAACAAGCTTAGCCAAAGTTCTCTGACATCTTTTGGAGTTAGCAATTTTTTTCAAATAACCTTTTACTAAGTTAGGTCTGAACCTTCCCAGATTTACAGCTTTAGGATTAAATCACTCAAACCTCAATGGGCTTCATGTAAAAATGAGGTGAAACCACAATGGCTTTAAGTTCTGCTTGCAATTTCAGGCTTGCTTTGAACTCAATGCACAGAAAAATGCACTTTAAGCCCAAGCAAGCAGTCTTTTGAAATCCTACTCTCTTGGAGGTAAGATAGACAAGCCATCTCTGCACATCACCGGGAGCTTTCTTCTGTGGTGCTGGGTCAAAAGGAGGAGTAACACATTTCTGCCCTTCTGACTGATGATCTCCGTGTCCCAGTTTTAAAGGCGTGTCCATCTCCATTGATCAGCTTTCCCAGCCAGTCTCAAAGTTTCACCTTTCTGAAAATTTCACTTTCTGCAGCCCGGTGCCAAAAATAACTTATTGTGAAGTCTTGAAAGCAGCACACATTTCCTCCACTCCTGAAATCGGTCCCCTCCTGTTTTAACAGCCTGCAGTATATCCTATACCTAAGGAATATCCTGGTTATGTTATCTAAATTCTATATGCCTCCATCCCAGCTCTACAACCCCGTGCTGTAAGGGGCTCCACACTATTCTAGTGTCTTCAGATTAGGTAGCTCATTAAATACTCCAGTGACCAAAAACTCAGTGCTCCTCTCACACGATGCCTACAAGTAGGGTTATTCTAAAGGTTCCAACATTTTCATATTTTTAACAGACAAAATAGAAATATTTCTGCTTCCACTAAAACTAAATTTAGCATGTCATTGGTAACTTGCTGACCTTGATATTTTAGCCTTTTCCATACACATTTTTTCTTCCCTCTCTCTCAAAAAAAAAAAAAAAAAAAAAAAAAGTGAATTTTGGCCAAATGAAAAGGAAAAGGTAAAGTCTTCTCTCATACACCCCATCTTTGTAACCTGTAACAAGCTTTGCTTTTGTTCTAGGATTTTCACAGAGGCATTCTCCTGATCAGTTCACAGTCCAGAATGCACAGCAACAAATGTAAAAATAACAAGTTGTTAATATATGTAGCACAATTGCAAACGATATCATAAAATTAAGGCAAGTACTCCAACAAGACAGTTAAGACATATTTGTTCTTTACACACACAGAAAATAACAAGCACAAAACTGCTAGAATATCTTCAGATACCACGCTGATGTAGATGAGAGAATTAGGCATTTGATGCTCTATTTCAGCAACAAGCATGATAACAAGTTTGCATTCTCATACCAAATTTGAGTTCTCCAGAATAACAAAAATCTCAGTCTTAAAATACTGGTACATTTCAGGAGCTAGGATTGGAAGAATGCCTTCTTTAACTTCTATGTAAAAGGTGTTCAGTTTCAAACTCCAATTTGTTGTGGAAGTTTTAGTTTTGCTTCAACTAGAAATGCAACCTGGGAACTCAAAATGAAGTGGTATTTCTTCCCTATTTCACAAAAATCACTAGCAATGAGTATTGAGTAATCAATAATAAAGAATTAGTACTTAACTCATGGTTTCATTTGTACATGAAGCAGAACAGAATTCACCGCCCTCTCCCAAAGCTATATCGAATTTGCAGCGTTCAGATTACCCAAGTGCAAAGTAATGTATTAACAAAATCTACAGATTTTTCTTGAAGAAAAATGTATAAGACCTGATCTAATAGTCTTAAATCAGTTCTACAATTCACACTGATGTCAATAACTTAAGATCAGGATCATAATAAAAATATGCTAGAAAAAAGTCGCACTTCAGACATAAGCAGCTAAATTGCTCAAATGAGACTCTATGCAAAATTAAACCTTATCCAATCACCATTTTTTTTTAATTTATAGATTGTTTAGAAGCAAGTTAACTGAAAAGATCCAATAATTCAACATCGCATTAGACAAAGAGTAAGATTCTGCATTTGCTCATAAATAGAAGCGTGCAGAATATGATTATGCGTCTGCCAAGAACATTTCCTTGTTCCAACAGAGCCATGCTTTCTCTAGATACTCTAATTGTTTCATTTTGGCAAAGACAAGTTTTCCAAATTAACTTTTACTGACCCTCACTCCCTCCACCAGCTTCATAATTCTCATCATTGCCTTCCGAATGAATAATGTTTGTTTATTTCAGCTTCTCTCCAGCAAATGTTTTCCATCAAACATCTGTCTCAAGACATGTACTAGCTGGAGGGTATAAGCAATGTGTTCACACTGTTTTCAATTCCTCACTGCCAACCTTTTCAGCAGTAAGACCGTCTTGCAGCCTTGCAGGCCGTATACTCTGGGTGCTTTCTGCAAACAACTGTTTGCGCCAACCTCCCCCTTCGCTGTTCAAGGCACAGCCTGACATTTTTCTGTCTCCCCAGGTCAAAGCTAAGCCTTGCCAGGCTGCAGGTTTGTAGCTACAGGTCTGAAGTTTGCTCAGCCACCAGTCATCTCCCATCCAAACAATCATAATTATTTCCTGGAACAGGTACACAATTACAGGCAACCTGATCTTAGAGCAGTCAAACAGCAAGAAATCCGTGGACAAGGGTGCAAGACGTTATTACCTACTGCAAAATGCTACAAAATTTGTGTGTCCACTTAATACTGCATCTGCAGTTCTGATCATGAAGTACATGCTTGCATTAGTAGCCTCCTCTTCCAATTTTTCAGTGCCAGGTAAGAAAAGAGGCATCAACAGCCAGAAGCAAGCACTTGTTATCAATTTCCAGGCCATTCTATAGTCCAACTGGAGATGCTGACATTGGTCACAAGAGCTTATCGGGATCCAGGAGCATTTTGCTTACTAAGACTGATATTTAATCTAGTACCAGGCCTTCATCTGGTGACAGTTAAAAAATAAACAAAAAGACCACCCCTTAGCTCCACCCCTCCTGCAGGGAAGATCTAGCTCCTGGTGAGCCTGCCAATACACCTGGTTCCAGGCCCACTGAAAGGTGAATGCTGATTTCATGCATTTTTGACATCTGAAACTTCAAAGTTTATGAACTTGAGCTGGCCAAGAAAGGACTAGTCTGTATGACTCATTTTTGAGAGCAATAGTACAGTGCAAAATAGGACTGCACTAGGACAGTGCACAATACCAAGTTTAGTAAGGAGACAATTTTTCCCCACATCAGACAGCACAGCAGAAATGTGCAGAAAGACCACTAGGCATTAGTGAAGATACTGCAGTACTCCGACACGCTGCTTACAGAATTAAGGCTTTAACTGAAAGGAAAGCAAACCACAATGCAAAAATGGGTGGAAAGATAAGAAAGGGCTGTGAAAAGGCTCTCTTTACAACCCCACCACAGTTGTACAATAGCAGCTGCTAATAGGAACTGTCAAGGTAAAGAAACTGTAACTGGACAGCATCAAAGCTAGAAAGGAAGCAAAAGAACAGTGAATAACAGCAAGTGCAGGTAAATAGTGGTACAAAAGTGCCATCTACACTTATAACCAAGGACAGCACTTAGCATTAACGACTGCATTAACATTCTCAGGTGATAAGCTCACACACTCATAGCATTAGCGCATTTTAACATATCTTGAGTAGCCTGTTAAAGGCAGAGGACAGGTAGTGCTTCATAAATTAAATCAAATACATTATGTGATCACATTTATTTTTATCTGAGCCTACACCTCTTGAATTTTTTATCACCTAAAAGAAAGAAAAAAATATATAGATATGCCCTGCAAACCCATCAATTTGTCAAGTTTAGATTTTGAAAAGCATATAAAATCTACACCCACTGAGCATATTTTTATACCCACATAAAAATTTATTCTGGCAGTGTTTTGCCAATATGTCATCTATAAAGTTTTGTTTAGACTTTATATATATATATTGTATGGGGGGCTGGGGGCTAAGGTTGCTTTTCTGTTGAAGAGCTTTTCATCTCTGTCACATCAGGCGTGCTTCTGTTTGAGATATAATGTCTTCCAGGTGAAGAGAAACAGTGACCATATGTGACCCTTCCCTAATTGGATGTCAGTTCTGACTACAGACCCAGTAAAGGCTCTAATTATGCTCTGCGTGGCCCTCTCTGGGCAAGCAAAATTCAGGGGCTACATGCCTTACCTCAGACACTGCTACCTGCCTGCTTGTTTACCCCACCTTGCAATGTAGGGACCCAGAGGCTGGGCAGTGATTTCACTCGCTGGGTCATTTACTCCTACAAAAGATGTCTGCAGCTGAAGCCTGCGTGGCAGCCTCAGTGTCAGAGCTCCACACCCCTTTTTCAGGCAGCTTTAAGAACTGGCAGCTCCACTCCCTACCCTGTGCCTTTACTGCAGAAGTGACCACTGAGGAAAGATGCAACCTGCCTCATAGCTACACCTTACCCCAGCACACAGCTTTGTGATGCTCCCCAACACTAGGAAAAAGCAGGAAAGCACCAGGTGTATTTGTTGAGTGCTGTATCTGCACCCAGAGAAACTGTCACAAAAGCTACGGACACATCCCTGTATATTTCCGATCTAGAGCCACGGTGCAGCCTGATACCTAATATGCAGTGTGGCTTAAAACAAAATCACCCAAAGCCACAAACACATACTGCAATATAACAGCCAGTACCTAAAAGACAAAGAAGCTGCTGCACCTGATGTTAGCTTCTTTTTTGAGGGGGTAACGGTGAGGGAAGCAAAACTTCTTCAGATAGTAACTACAGATTTCCCACCTGAATGCAGAGTGCAGAAAATCACTTGCAGGGGTATATTTCTGATTATTACTGTAGCAGAAAACAATAACACAGATATGCCTATTTTCTTTTTAAGCTAAGTACATGTCACATCCTGTTTGGTTCTTTTTATTCCCTTCCAGGTTCTATTTGATTAGTAAGAGATAACTTATGAAAGGCAATTTCAAAGGCTGCACAGTACCACACTCATTTTTCCAAATGTTTCTTTTAATGGGTTCTGCACACACCGTGGTGTCCTGGGTTTTGTATTAAATAACCATAGAAAGCCTCTCTGTGATACAGCTTCAATGATCAAATGGCAGAGATCTGATTATATGACCAAGGAAAAAAAGCTTTTATGCTTCCTCTGGGCCATGGCTATGTGGTCTCCTTTCCTTTGCTGTTGTATACTTTGTACTCCTGTCTGCTTACTACCACCAAGATAGCAATTTCAGTGAATCTACATGGTAGGTAACTTGGAAACACTACAAGCCAGTGAAAACTACTTTCTTGTTAACAATTTGCCTTAAGCTGGGCATTCATATCCATAGTATGGCATCTATGTGCCTCCATTGACTATGGACATGGAGAGTCACTCATCAGCTCCCTGGTGGCCAACTAATTCCCATTGTGCTCCAGGCACTTAATGGCATCCTTTAGCATGCAAAACTGTTTTATTTTGTTTCCTTCCTATGTACTTATGCTGACATCTGATGCATTAAAAACAAAAACCTGACTTTATCTACAGAAAAGAGTTCAGGAGCTGGTGGTATATGCAAAGCAAGAATATCAAATCTTTCTCTTCAACTCATTGTGACTGGTCATGCTGTCACATACACCTTTAATGCATGTAAAAGCACGATTGTCCATGTTTGGTTTTCAGGTTTTGATGCTCAGGGCAACTAGCTCATGGTACCATCCCACGCTGCACTGTTACAAAGTCCTTTAAGAGAAACACAGGGCCCTGCAGACCCAGGATACTCACTTTGTTCTTGTTTCAGTCAAGAAGAGCACTGACCAGAGCAACAGAGACCATGGCAGGCTTGGGCATAACAGACAGAGAAAACTAGCAAAGCTGGACTAGAAAGAATGCCTTCCTCAGGAGGTTTAGGTTGGATATTAGGAAGAACTACTTTACCAGAAGGGTTGAGAGGCATTGGAATGGGCTGTCCAGGGAAGTGATGGAGTCACCATCCCTGGAGGTCTTTAAAAGATGTTAAGATTTAGAGCTCAGTGATATGGTTTAATGGAGAACTTGTTAGAGTTAGGTCAGAGGTTGGACTCGGTGATCTTGGAGGTCTCTTCCAACCTCAATGATTCTGTGATTCCTCAAAGGGGGAGACCATGCCCTGGTCAGACAGGCCATGGGTAGCTCAGCAGAATTTGAGCTAAGCCTGAGCCCAGATCTGTGAGCATTGTACCACAAGGCAGTCCTTTCAAACTCTGAATCAGTGAGAACACTGAATATTACCCAATAGTGTATTAACATTTGGCACTGGCACATTCATGAGCACGTGTCTTCATTAATTTAAAACACATAGAAAACTCCCATCCTCTTTGTTCGATAGATTCCCTACATTAAACTGTGCACTTCACTCCCATGCCTAATCCCTAAAACATTTTCAGTTACAACTTTTACAACTGCTGTATGATCTTACCTAGGCTTGTGCTCCTTTGGTATGTATGTATCAAGGAAGGGCATTTATATAAGTAAAAACACAATCACAATCAGATTTGTGTACATAAAGTGGCCAAAGTTTTCAAAGCTCTATTGTAACTATCCTCTAGGGAGTTACTATTAATCTGAACTCTTTAGTTCTTTAAAAGCAGACTTCAAGCCTAAAGTTTGACCCATTGAATAGCCAGCTGCAACAGGAAGAATTATTTCTGTCCCCCATCCCTGCTCTTCCCCAGCTATCAGCCACGTATCCTACACCACCACCACCCACCCATTGCACTTGTCTGATCCTGCAGAGCTTATGTTCAAGAACCTGAACTAACAGGAGACAACTCACGTGGGTTTTTTATTCGCTCCCTCACTTCCAAAATTGATCTTTTTCACAGTTCAGTTCAAGGGATCAGATGAGAACTGGTGCTACAGCAAGGAGGCAGGAGTTACGAGCATCCAGGGGAAGAGAGAGAACCAACCATTCCTGTAATTCAGCTGCATTGCCAGAGTGGACGAGTAAAAATCAAGGGTAAAACTACTTTAAATTAGAACCAAATCAGGCCCAGCATAGACCTTTCAAGAACAGATTCAGTGTCCTAATAAGAACTTGGGAGACAAGATTTTTTGTAACTCCTTTGCACCAACACTGCTTTGAGTGTGCGTTCATAGAGCCTCTCACCAGTGTGAAGTTCACTCGCTCTTCTCACTGTAACTTTTGATGCTGTTACAGAGGCTTCAGTGTATAAACAAACAATAATCAACATCTGAAAGCAGAGACTTACAAATGGCATTGTTTGATTTGCAATAGATTTCACTGAGTTTTTCTTCCGTGTAGAGAATTCTTAAGGAGAATGCTGACAAACAAGCAGCATAAGGTCTGTGTATTATTAAAATTTAAAACACATGCTGCATACACAGAATGTCAAAAGAATATGTTAATCTAGTACAAGTAAGAGCAAGCCAGCTTGATCAGCTCTTAGCTGTGATGGTGCAAAGCTGGGGGAGTTGCCAATAGCAGTTACTCTGTGTCTTTGTAACCATATAGAGGATATAGGCAAAGACATCCAAGGAAGTATAGGCATTTCCTCTTCAAACTTATGCATTTCTCATCATCACGGAATCCCACAGAATATAATTTAGAAAGTAATGTAAACCTCTGCATTTTGTTTTACCATAGGATGTTGCCCAAACCAGGACATTGTGATAGCAACCCCATGCTAACATAGCAAGGGGGAAAGGGCCATGAGCTACAACTCCCCGCAGAGCTTACAAAGACATCCAGGCTTTGCTCTCCTTGCTTCCTCCCCATCAGAAAGCCAGCTACAATATACAGTCTTTTGCACGCACCAAGACCGAGTTGCAGGTTCATCACTTCGCTTTCACATGGTCAGAGTAGTTCTTTCAGTCCCTCTCGGAGGATGAGCCCCAAAACCAGAAGACAAAAAACCTAAGTTGGAGGATCCATTGCACTTATTACCAGAACAGTTGGCTCATCATTAATGACAGTACATTCCTTATCCCTCTCCTCAGCTGTTTTGTCAGAAAATGACTGGAATTAAAATTCAAAGTGATTACTACTTTCTAGATTCTTACTTGGAATAGTTTAGGATAGCTCCTTTGACCTACAGCGGTTGAAACTGTGGATTTTTGTTTCTAACTTGAATTTAGTTTCTACCAGAGAGAGAGAAACGTTCTACATTTCCATGTCCTTTGCCATATTTCTAATACCCAAGTCATCCATCACTCATCTGAGGTTCAAGGTAACTGATCACTGAAGAACATTTTTGCTTTATAAAATTAAAACTCAGGAGAGCTTTTCTGAGCTTCTAGACACAAAATGCTTTACTCTTTAATGGGGGGAGGGGGGAAGATAAATAAATTATAAATACTGTTCATAACTACTTCTGGTTTCAGTTTACATTCTTTCATATTTTGTTTTTCCTAGTCCAGTAAACCCAAGATGACATAGAAATCTCAGATTAAAGGGGGTTTAGACCCAAATGAGAACTTGTTGATGCCATTACCATGCAGCAGCAGAGCTTTAAGTCAAGATGTGATTCCCATTGATAATAATTTATAGCAGAAAGTCACAGATGCGATGGCACGTGCAGTGCTTCAGTCACAAACACACAAATGTCCAAGGCAATTCCCTTTACTGCACATTCATTCTGGGAGTAAATGAAAATGGATGGAATGGCATTTTTGTACTAATACTATGGGGAATCTTGCTGTGCTGAAGCTGGGAATGTTCTGTGCCACTTAACAGCAGAGTCCATTGAAATGCATAGCTTTACTGCAAAAATAGCATGTTTTGGAGTTTATCCCGGGTTTTTTTTTTTTATTAAAATTCTTCTTCTCTGCTAGTATGGCTTGCTGGGCAGAACATGCTTTTGCCAATAATTACTCCTTTCACAAAAGTTCCCTTAAGTGGACACCACCAAGCTACTGTTTATTCTTCTGAGCTGCACCATGGGTTGGTTGGGAAAAAATGCACAAAGGGGCATGGAAACTACCAAAAAGATGTGATCAGCCAATTTTTGGGCATAAATCTTTTTCAGAACTCAAACAACTTCCCCTGTTAACGTAAGCCACACACAAAAGGAAACATAAAAACCTGAGTGATTCAGGCCTTACATGTTATTGCTACAGGGAATTTCAACAGTTTACTAGTAACAGACCAAGCAGGAAAGCTGATGTAAAGCACAGAGCTCAGGGCAGGCACTGTTATAAGAAATCTGCTGGTGAATTGAATTTATGAGTCCATCTGCTTTTTGAAGGTGGAGGAGCTGGTACTTCACACACTAGCACTGCATTTCCTTAAACAGTGTTCCGTTCCCTAGGACAGTAATTACTACTGCTATTTGAATAACTGTCAGCAAGTTCTTTTTACCAATAAACTCTGTTGTCAATATCAGACTGATATGACTTTTGATAACAGCTTTAAAAAAATAAACATGATTTATTTGTCAACAAGTTTTGATCGATGCCTCCAAAATTTATATTCAGAATGCATCATCACTTTGCTTTTAAACATATAATTTCATCATAACCTACTTCTCAGTAAAACTACAATAAGTTTTCACATTATATTACAGGAGCAATGGCTATTCAGTTCTAAATAATGGCTCCTTTGCTAGACAAGTCAATGGAAATTGATTTGTTTCAGCCTCCCATGCTCACACACACAAAGCCTGCTTACAACAACCCTATTGACTTCTGCAAACATTACTCAACCTTGCATCCTCAAGGACTCAGCAAATTTTTTAAATCATTCCCCTCCTGTTTGTACCCGTTATGAACCAAGACTGCATTTAAATGTCAGTCTCCAGCAATAATACTATAAAGAGTAAAACTAGATTTTCAATTTGGTGACTGATTATATTGCAACATACAGCCCAGGATTTGATACAAGGAAGAAGAAAATTAAGATGTATTGAACTTCAAAATGAAAAGCATTGACTGTACATACGGTAAAAGGAAAGGGGCTCCAGCACCCTGTCTACACGAGAGAGTTTTGCAGCACAAGCCACCCTATGGGTTAGCCAGGCTGCCTGCCATAAAGCTCCCATCTGCACACACACTGTTCCGCATGGCAGACTGGCCTTTTCCAGGCTTCCGTGTATGGAATATTTTCTCTCTTCTATAAACAGGAACATTTAAAAACAATTAAAATAAAGATTAGGGATATTAGCATGGTAGAAGCATTAAGTGTGTTATTGAAGAGACAAGAGACCATATGGCCCAACAAAATCTGGTGTTCATAAGCCCTGGAAATAAATATCAACCATTTTCCCACCCTTTTGATCTTTCCTTTCCTATTTCAATTTGATGATCAGCTTTGCCCCTACATATCCAAATGAAACATGTTATTGTTGCCATGTTTTGTATTTCAAGCATTCCTGTAAACAATCTTGGAAAGTCCACGTATAAATGCCTTCAAGGCTGATTGATGCTTGACCTCAGACTTTTAAGTCAGTTATCACCTCAAACAACTTATTGGCCTCAAGTTGTTTCACTCCTTTTTGATTTCTAGAAAACTTCAGAGTGAGCCTTGGCACCTGACAGGCTCCTTGATAGCAGCTTTTTTCACAGACAGCACAGCAATATTTTCACTTACATTTCACACAATGCCAAATGTCTAGTGACTGTTACCTGTAATGCATTAAGCTTCAGATTTCTTTATCTGATAAAAACCTCACAATTGGGCACTTGAATGTGTTTTATGTTGCATAGCCTGGTTATGTTGCATAAACAGGTGACTTTCTTGTTGTTGTTTCTATTATAGCAGTGCAAATACTGCACTATCTACTAGTGCACTGAGCCAAGTGACCTAACTGAAACCAAAAGTCTGGCAGAAATCAGGCCTGCTCTACTCCATAGGCTGCTTTCCTGGGTTTTCTTTTAGGAAAGAGGAGGGAATTTACACTAGGGCATAAGTCAAAGCACAGCATGGCATTGGTCAGGTCGTGGTGGGACTGTACCACATGTGAGAACAAACCATGGTAAGAAACAAAAATGAACAGCTGACCACAGAACTTGGTTTTAGTTGAAAAAAATGTGCAACATGTTTACATGCAATCTCATTAGCACATTGTTTATGTACATTCTATATAAAGGAAGGAATATTTAAACATCCATACATAAAACCACAAACTTGCAAGGGGGATGATGCCTTTTGGGTCACCTCAGCTGGAGGCTGGCCTTCAGGCACCCTAGTGATCAGGTGTGTGAATCATAGATCTTTTGACTGTACAAGTTAGATACTTTCACTAATGCAGCATGGACTGATATGAAACTGCTACAGACAGCTTTGATAAATTCAGCATTGTTCCAAGGATAGGTGAAGAACCTATGAATGCCAACAGAGATCGGTTTGATACATGACTCAACTTCCCTCCCTCCATTTGTTTTGTTTAAATATTTACACATGAATTGCCTGATCCTGCACAAAGCTAACGTAACTTCTTCGCTAAGCACTGGCCCTGTAAACATCACTTTAAGGCCTTAAATCTCAGCATGCCTGAGAACAACTTCCAGATAAGAAGTCACAGATAGGAAACACTTTGGGTTCAACTGTAGATATCATAGTGATTCCTCTTGATTTTTATCAGTGAACATTATTTTGAGATAGCCTTGATTTCTTTTCCTAATTTCCAACCAGTCCTGTTTTAGGTATTTTACAGCAGAGCCTGTACTCAACTGAAACCACGATACTGAACTCCAGCCCAGAGAGAAAACAGCGTTATTCAATTTCTCCCTTCTGATAGATAGGGTACAACTTTAATAAACCAAATTAATAACATTCTCAGGATATGTGAACACTCTGGTAATAATAAAAGTGCTTCCACTCCAGCCGGTGCTTCCTTTCATCTCAGGGCTCTGCAGGACCTTTTACTTTCCATAGTGATACTGCATGTAACAGGTACTGACCCCAGGTCAAACAGCTGTAACATGATTAGAATATTGGTTTCAGTTTTGGTTTTGTTGTTGGTTTTTTTTTTTTCCCCCCCCATTCTGACCACTGAAGATCACTCCAGTTGCTTCTCCTCTTACAAACACACAATTTTTTATATATAGACATGCAGAAATTTTAACATTTTGTCCCTTTCTCTCTCCCCCCCCCCAGTATTTGCTCCTGTATATTAAACTCCTTTCTTCCTCCAGGTTACAGAATAACTACTATTCATTTGCTTCTCCTAAGTAGCCTTACAACTATCTCAAATTACTCTTTACACTTTCTGATCTAACCTGGCCTCTCTCTTTTCTCATTTACTTCTTAATTGCTTCATTAAAACAAGAAGTGTCCCCTTTTGACTGACATCACCCAAAGCAATATACTCAACAACTGGAAACAAGTAAAAAAAGCCAGAAGACCTGACCATAAACCACCAATGAAAAAACTTTTATACATCAGAAATGCTATTTCCAGCTCTGAGATAAGCAAGAAAATGACTGGGCAGCTCTATTTAACAAGGAAAGAAGAAGCATTAACAGAGAAGGCTGATTTTAATAACAAAATTAAAGAATTAGGCTTGTTCACATGAGTGAGAACACAAAACGTCTCCATCACTGTATCACTGGGGCAACCGTCAGAATAGAAGCAAAATCATGTGTGATAATGAAGAGAACTGATAAGTAAGCAAAAGATAAATAAATAAAAAAGCTCAGGTTAAAAATTACTAGAAAGTTCTGAATCAGAGAAACATGAAGGCAGTTACAACGCAAATGCTATTTTTCCTTTCCCTTTTAAAAGTGGGGCTTGATCAGCTTAAGGAAGAAACTGTATTTTATAGACATGTAATAGCAGGGGATTAGACCTGCACATGGTGATCAACAAGACCTGTAATAGCCAGCCCAGCATTTATGTGAGGGAAAGATGTAACCTTCTGCAGAGACTGCAGAGCCAGACAAGATTATGATATTTGGTCTGGAGTATTTGCAAGAAAAAAAAAAAAAATACATCAGGAAAGATAAAAGCTGTACATTTGTAAAGATGAAAGTCTTCTGCTCAGGGGGGAAATACATGCTACTTTGGGAAGAAAAAAAAAAAATAAGAGAGTAGAAAAAAGTAGCAAAAGATGGGCATGGCACAAGCACACATGCTGAAGGTAGGTTTCTAGCCCAGGAGATAATGCCATTGCCGTACATACAACATCAGGAGGCCCTGATAAACAGAATTATTCATCACAATTTTCTTCCCATATCTGCCTGTTTTTTGTTTCCTCATTAAAAGTTTGGAAAAATGAAATATTTTCTACTATGGCTGCGAAAGATCTATGTCTGTAGCATTCAGACCTGAATCTTATATCTTCAGCCCATCTCCTTGTGGACCACCTCATAACCGTTTCACAGAAGTACTTGCCATTCCTTGTTACTTTTGAGAGGCTTCAGTACCTGAAAGCTTCAAGCAGAGGCTTTCCCTGAAGTCTCAACATTTAGTATTTCATGGAAACATCAGTTTTAATTAATGAATTAAATCTCCAGTCCTTGAGTTAGTAGGAGAAAGATGTAACTGTAACTAAAGTGAACTCAAAGTAAAAAATGAGTCTAAAAAAAATCACTTTAAAAAAAAAAAAGACAGGAAAATGCATCTTTGACTATCAAGCAGACTCAGCCTGAAAGCTTGGCATGGCTAACTGTGCCAGAGTACAGCACAGGGTGTAAGCACACCTCACTGCTGGTGGGTTGGAGCAAGAAACAAAGCTCATCCATACGTATAAAACCAGGTAGAGCAGGTAAATAGGAAGTAATTAACAGCATGAATATTAACAAGAGCATAAACTAAAATTGCAATTGATCACAACCAATATGACAATTGTATTAATACCCAGGTACACCTAAACTTAATTTTCTTCCCCCTTTTTTCCCCCCACAGGGAAAGATAACCAACAATTCTTCAAATAAAACTTAACCACGATGTCTCACACTGCTCAGTGTGTGAACCTTCGTGATAGGGAGGTGGCTTCTCTGTGGTGGCAGCTGCTCTGTGCCACCTCACTGCTAATTATTTAAAACCTCGTGTTAGAATTCATGTCACAGTATGGTTTATCAGCACAAAATAAACAACAAAAGATACACATCTTTATCCTAGGAAATTATGACCAATTTGTGGAAATGCTACTTCTCTGTTCTCCAGTGTGTCTTGGTGCTGCGACATAAAAGGTGCCTTGCTATTTCGTCTCGGTAATGGCCAGATCTTCAGAGAGTAATAACCGGATGTTAGTGTTCAAATACTCATAAAGAATACAACATTTACTTTGGCTGCTCAGAATCAAAACACTGCCATTCATGCTTCATATAGCTATCAAATGTAAAATGCTTCCCCGCCCCCCCCTCAAAAAAAAAAAAAAAAAAAAAAAAGTATTAACCCCGGATGCCCAATGAATGCATATAACCTTCCACCATCCTCTATTCACACCTCCAGTTTCTGGTGTAGATGAATGACATACAAGCTGACTAGCTGGCGTTGGGCTAGTAATAAAGGAGTTAACAAACCAGATATGATTAAAAAGAAATCAAACACTTGGTTGCCTCCACTTTGTCACTGTTTTGCCTTTTAACATGTACCCTGAAGTAATTACTGAAAGTCTGCATTAAGACTCTTAACATTTAGACTTAAAGTTCAGCATAAACTCAGGGTCACTATTTACAGTTTGCCAGTGCTCCCTGAGCAAGCAGTCTTAATGCTTCGATGTAACGATGAATGTTAAAAGGTACAAGGTAAGTATAATCAGAAATGAAACACAAAACTCTAAAAATATCCCCTTGATCTATGCATGTAGCCAAACTGTCTGACAAATTCAATTAAATCTGTCATATATCATTTCTACGGTGCTATTGATAAAGACATAGCAGTATTGAATTTTAATTATTCAGCTAGTATTGATCCCACAATAATCTGGTGGAAATCATCTCAGGTTGTCAGGAGACAACAGCTATTACCTAATTACAAATCACACTGTGTCATTTGATAAAAGGTTAGGGCTTTCTTTTTTACATGCTTTTTGCAGTCACATTCTCATGGATAAACCAGAGTGCCATGATTTTCTTTAAATACTAATTATTCTTTTGCAATTCAGTATTTATTCCATTATCATGACCGACTCATAGAACCGAGCTCTTCGTGTGTGTAGCAAATTCCCAGAGATGCAACAACAATTATGGAACTGCGATTCCAGATTTTTACTCCATATTGACCTTGAGCAAGCAATTGCAATGGTCACAGCGCTTGCATTTCCTCCCGAGGAGAAGAGTAGGACATATTTGCAGCATGCACTCTTGTTAAGCATTTTTGATTCCCAGAGGATAGCTGCTGAAGAGCCGCAAACTTTCCTTTGCAGCTCTTATGCCCAGACCAAGAGGCTGGCCAGCAACCCTGCAGAGCCCTCTCCTTTTCTTCCAAACTCTTGGCTTCCCTCTGCACCCCACTGCAGTAATAGGGCACTGGCTAACTGACACTTTCCACCCATTGTATTCTTCAGGGTGACACATCAGCCTGCAGCAGCATTACATGGCCAGGATCACATCAACATCCCCATGCCAATGCCCCCTGCATGCCCAGGATCCCCATGGCAGCTGCTGCTCACCCACGCTGCAGCCCTTGCTTTCACCCACCTCGTTTTGCTGTCTCCTCTGTTTTGTGGGTGACAAATGGCTCCATTTTCAAGCAACTTACAAGGAGTGGTGCAAGATGGCTTCTTGCCGTCACTTCACTGCCCATTTCCACACCTTTCAATGTGAGGGAGCTTATTCTCAGGTGTAAGCAGTTTTCTCACAAGCTCACCCCATGGCCTGCAGCTGGGGGGCACTGACAGATGAGAAGTGCTGTGATATACTGCTGACTTTAAACACCTGAAAGTTTTCAAGGAGGTCTCTGCCACTCCCTTACAGACTTCCCTTCCTCATCCTTTATTATTTGGAAAGCACATGCTGTGTCCAAAAAATCCTTTCACCGAATCTGGAAATCTGGGACCAGAGGAGGGAGTGCATCCCCAAATCAGAGAGCAGCTTTTCCCTTTTATGACAATTGGCTCTTGGCTCAAGTACCCTCCGCTGACCAGCAGCTGCAGCACTATCGTGCAGGCAGAGAAGTGCCAGACTATTTACTGCTTCGGGGATCATAGCCAGCATCTGAAGCTCCACTGAGAGACCCAAGGGCAACCAGTGCAGCTCCCCAAGTAAGGCTATCAGAGGGAATCTTTACACACAATCCGATGGCATATGACAGACGGTGTCCCTGCAGGGTACGTTGATGTATAAGGAAAGAGGGTGATAAAAGTGCCTGATCATTGCTCCCTAAAATACAATGACTTAAACAACTGCAGTGATTGTCTGTAATAAACGCACCGTTCAGGGCCATTCTGGGACTCCCTTTTTTCCCTACACATGCCTTGAACTTTATGATACAGAAATAAGGATAAAATAAATGAGTAGCGACAAATGGCCTAAACTGAGAATATGAAATCTGAAAGGGGAGGTTAAATATTTAGAAAACCATAAATGTCCTCCTTTAGATTTGAATTTTACCTGATTTGAAAATGTCACTGTTGAGTCAAGGACAATTTAGAGACTAAAGAAATTTTTCAGCTGAAACAAGGGACATTTTGGAGAATCAGCTTCAAATGAGAAATACACACATGAAAGCTATCGATTGGCACTCGTTGCAGTCTGTAAGCCCTGAGTGGGCTGTGGGACTCACGTTATTTTGGCAGAGGACATTTTTATACTTGTGGCAGAGACCTCCAAAATTGTGACATTTTCTGCAGCTAATGGATTTTGGAGATTCCACAGGGAGGCTGAGTAAAATCCTCCAGTCCCTAACACTACCCTGAACCAAAGGAACTTTCAGCAAAAAGGAGATACATTTTTAACAGCAGCTTTAGATTAGCACTAATTTACAGACTTTTTTTTTTGAGGGGGTGAGGTACTGCCAGGGGACATTAAGAAGGTCCCCCTGGATGTGCCATTACCTGAGACTTCCACACCCACCATACATTTTAGGTCCATGGGGGGCCAAGCTACAGTTTGAAGAGAGAATTGGGATGAAGTAACCCAAGGGCTTAATTTCATTTTTAATTGAAAAATAAAACAAAAGGTAGTATTAAAACCTCTTCTAGCTTACCACTCCTAGTAAAACCTTAGTAAAACCACTCCTAGCAAGTCTAGGTGAACCACACACATCCAAAATGAGTGCTGTGTTCACACCCAATTGCTTATTCACTCTTCATTTTCATTCCTTTAATTACCACAAAGATCTTCAACACAATGCAGTACTACAAGCCACTACAAATGAGATCAGAAAATCCCTAGTGTGATTCATTTCAGCTACCGTTTTCAGTCAATTTTCATACATGAGCCAAATTTATCTCAGACATCTAGCAAAAAAAGCTGTGTCCTGAATCACTGCTACCCTCAACCACCTCGGTTCTTTAGTAATGCTTTATTTTATGACTCCTTTTTATCTTTGTAGGTCCTTTATAATTTCAGTCCTTGCTTTATGCAATATGTCACACTCTGTGACCAGTTCTTTTCCATAATTAACCTCATGTATTCACACCTGTCAGTGGTTTTTCTTACTCTCAATGCAACTTCTAATTTTGCTTCCTCTTTGGAGGATCATGTGTTGTGCCAAAAACTTCATGAACATATAAACACACTGGGAAATGCACACTCTCAGCAGGGAGTACAGTTCTGTGTTGTTACTCCACCAGTGTGAGTAACAAAGCCAAAACGAACCTCCAGAACAAACCTAAAGGAAAGTGATGCCAAGAGTCTTATTATTATGCTTATTACATGTTACTTCTGTTTTGCCTGCATAAACTTTGTCTTTCTGATGTCTTTGTCTTTCCCACAGCCCTGCCCCAGCCCACCCGTGACTCTAGAGGAGACTGTGCACACATCACCAGGTTTGCAGCTGGGGTGGTGATGCAGAAAGGCTCCAATTCCTTCTCTGCAAAGCAACACCAACACCTCAGGTCTGACTTAAGAGAAAAAGCTGTACTTGCTCAGGCTGCAACCCAAAACCAAGGTTATTCCTAGCAACAAGGAAAGGAGCTTCTGTGCAAAACACAGAAGGAAGCCTACCTGTTAATTCTGAAGCAAAAGCCAAGCTGTAAAGAAACCCATACTTTAAAAAGTCCAGCAGTTTTCAAAGACTCGAGGGCCTGTGTGGTTTGAAAAGGTTACATGCCTAAAGACTTGAATTATTGGAACAGAAATGAGTATGTTTCAAGAGCTATACAAAAACCTATAGACTGAGTAATGGGAGCTCACAGGTGTACAGGAAAACTGCGTCTGAACAAAAGTAAAAATAAAGGAACAATTAAGGGAGGACTGAAGGGTCTGCTTTGAGAACTTTCCCAGAGAGGCCATCAATCAACTACCACACTATGTAAGAACATGGCATCAGACCCATGCAACATGTAACATTGTTCAGACACCTGGCATTGTTTCAGATGTCTAACTCTGTGTGATCTTTTATTCCTGAAATTTAAGCTGCTATTCAGTCACATGTATTTTAAACCTTTTGATTATAACAGTGTATTTCAATATTCTGTCAAGTGCAATATCAATGACTTAGAGATTAACGGCACAAATAAAATAGATTTCAAAATGGTATTTGGTAACCTTGGGTAAATAACAAGTGAGATATTGTCAGTACTTTTGGGTCCCTCTGTATAACATTAGCTTGTGTACTTGCTGTGAAAATGTTGCTGTTACATCTTGGTCCTTCTTTACATCCACCTGTTATCCTAGAATATGGGATAAGATCTCTTCAAAAATACAAAGCAGGAGTTAGAGTAAAAACACTGTGTGTCAGGCCAGAGAATCCAAGTGACTGATTCTGGCCTTAGGCCAAGGGACTAAAACTTTTAACTCTCTTTGATAATTTTCTCTTTAGGATGTCAGCAATTTTGTCAAAAAGCTAAACTTAAATTTCCATTTGTTTCAACAAAAGAACATTATGGAAATAAAAAGGAAATCACCAGAAAGTTACTTTCCACTGAAATAAAACTTTGACAGAAAGGGTGTACTATTAGCATTGACAAACAGTAGCAGTATGTATTTAGACCAGCACTGAGCACGTATCTGAATTCTAGTCTAATCTCATCTTTGCTGGTGGAGTATATGAGAGGGGTTTCATCTGATATCTGTACAATCAAGTGATCTGATTTAGTGTAGTACATATTGAACAAGTAATCAAATCCAGAAAAACACAGAGCCCCCCAAGCAAACTGAGTGGCATTCTGGTGTCCTTGCTGACAGTGTTTCTGAGAATTACTGTGAAGTGGTGAAGACTCACAGTGAGAGACGGAATGACAAAACGTGCACTTCAGTAGCAAGAGCTGCTCCTCCTCTCTTCCTGGTGGATATAAAGGGTACATTAACTAGCCGGAACTGTGAACCCGTGACATTTCAAACACTGAATTAACAGGAACAAAAACAAAACGTTGTTTTCCAAGAAACATAACAGACCCGTGAATTGATTACTCCGTATGGGATGTTGGCCAGCACTCCTGCATCACTGCAGCCACAGTCAGAACTGCAGGAGAAAGATCCAACAGAATCAAGAATATGTAAGGTATAAAATGGATGATCCAGGAGTAGCCCCATGCCCTTGGTGTAGCCCCCTGGAGAATGCACTGCTCTGAACAAAAGTAAAAGCAGTACTGGATAACCAATTTGTCCTCATTCACTGCTGGGCCATGGGAAGGTGGCAAGCTTTTACTGTTTGTACTACTGATGAGCCAGCCTCATCATCCGTGATGTAACACTTCTCAGCTTGCCTCCGAAGGAAAAAGGCTGTTCTCATGTTCAAATCATGTCTATTATTACAAATGAAAGATGCCTAAATAGCACACAGGTGCAGAAACGCACTTTGGGGTGAATGCATTATTGACTTCAGTGTCACAGAGGTTCAGAGAAAGAACGTGCTGAATCATCCAAAGCTGATTTCAGAAAGAGAAGCACTTTTAAGAATGCTCCATAATTATGGAACAGGCTTCCTCCAGACACCACCACTTTTATTCAGGACATGGCCTAAGCAAGGACTTTATGAATTTTCATAGAACAAACCAGGATCCTATCTGTGCAGTAAGAAAACTTCCACAGGGACAGCAAAATTCGCCAAGCTTAAAATTGCTTTCTGCTCCGTTTACCTGCAGGCAGAGTGGAGTCACTCATGTTGGAATCCAGATTCCTCCCACATCCTTCTGCAGGTTCCTCGAGATTCACAATGAAACCAGCTTCTCTCTCTGAACTAGGCTGCTATCTCCATCGAACAGTTGAAAACAGTAGTTCCTAGCTAGAGTCAGTCAGAAGGGACACCAAAATTAAAAACTTTCCATAAATGAAATGTAGGAGTTGCTGCCTGAGTCACACCAAAGCACCATTCTTCAGCTTCTCACACTGGTGTTACTGGTTCAGCTCAAGGAGAGCCACGTCCTCCAACCTTATTCATAGGCTCCTGGATGAAACCTCTCTGAGAGTGCATAGTTCCCTTATATCTTAAGCCCATACCATCTGCCACAAGACACATACTGCTCTGTAACAGACCAGGAAAGAAAGAAAGAAAAAAAAAAAAAAAAAAACCACGAAATATAACAAAGAAGCTGGATATTTGCTCTAAATTATTATGGGCAGAGAGCTGTGAATTTTGAACCTCACCTGAAATTCCCTAACCCAAATTGCTGTATGAACTACAGGGCTGTTTTTCACTCCCCTGGTAATCATAGATGATGCTGGGAGATTCTCCAGAGCTATTCTCTGTCTTCCCAGGTGCCCTGGTCCACGGCAGTTTCCTTCTCCAGTGCCTCACAAAGATTTTTAGAACTTTGTGAATCTTTTTTATGCCTAAACCCTCTTGGGATCATGCGCAATGTTCAGTGGGTTGAGATTATTTTATTTACTGCCTTGTACTCAAAAATTCCTCCACAGGGCAGAACTTGGATGAAAAACATACAAAAAGTAACAACCTCAATCAGCCCAGGATAGACAAGGACAGCACAACCTTGATTGTACCCAAGTGATATTTTATGGCATGAAGGACTCCTTTCCAGGCATAACGATAAGCTGCACGATTGGCCAAGGTGTTTGCTATAAAATGACTTATTTCTGGCTCTAAGAGTGTTTATCTATAAAAAACATCAGTGCAACTCATGGCTTTTTTCCTTCCTGATGGTTGACGCTGCTACCATAGTCACTTGACCCCTTTATGTATCACAGCTGAGCCTTGGGGGGACTTCTGCAATAATGCCATCTCCTCCACCTTTTTCTCTCAGATCCACCCCAAGGTGAAACAGCTCGTTACTCAGCTTACACTTGCAGCCAGAGATCCAGTTAGTCTGACTCCTCCAGGATTACTCTGCTCAATCTGTTTCACTCCAAGGGTGAAAAATCAATGCTTTGCATTCACTTTCTTTTTTCTTTCTTCCTTTTTCTATGTCGAAGGAAATGAATTCACATCCACTCCAATTATCAGAACTATCTAAAACCTTTCTAATAACAAGGCATATGGACAGCCAAACATGCACAAACTAATCAGCTTTTACTGCCTGATAAAGTGTCACACTTGTCGTGTTCCCTGATCAGCCAAGCTTATTAGTTCACTGCATATGACGGTCCCAAATTTGCATCTGTTAGCCACTGTCTGGAGATTTAAGAGCTTCCTGTTCTACGAAGATTATCCATCAATGGAAGCAATTCTTAAGGGGGAAAAAAGAATGCTAGTTCAGTGCTAGCTTTGCTAGGCAGGCCTTGTTGGATTTATCATCTTAATCTATTACATTGACTGAAAGCACTGCAGATGTTTTTATCCAGATCACTCAGAACCGCTTGTCAATGTACTAGCAATAATTGTACTAAATGCTCTTCTGAATCCTCAAGAACATAAGGCAAATGGGACTTCATTTTCTTTGGTTAAATAATAGTCCCTTATGTGGTCAAAAAGTCAAGTAGGCACCCGAGCAGAAGTGAAGTACCTTTGGTGGCACAGTGTTTGGCAGTGTTGTAAACAGCTTCATCCCACTCTGCCATTGCCGTATCATCTGAGGCCCAGACACAGAGGGAGGAAGCGGAGGTAGCATGACAGCACAGGCTCCCACCCCTCTGCAGACCCCACATAGCCAAAAAGATCTACATTGTTTAACCACCTTTTGAAGGGAACACTGAAGGCTCTTATTATTCTTAATTTTACAGCTTAGAGGAATGGAATTAAAGTAAAAAATCCTCATTAAAGAATTGGCAGGAGCTCCTTATTCCTTAATCTCCTTCCCCTGGACTGACAAAGCCCGCATCATCTCCCTGCTGTTCCACTGCAGCCAGTGACTTCCACAGTTTTGGTGCAGCAATCCTTCTTCTTTCTTTAGAGGAGTTAACAAGAAAAGTTTGTTAAAAAAAATTAAAAGCCCTTTATCATGTTCTGATCTGCAAAGAGCTCTTGTGGGTTTTTGCTAGTTGGTTCCCCAAACCCTCAATTTAGTTGTCTCACATATTTTAGGGATTTAAGGATATTTGCCAGTGTTTCACTCCTCCAGAAGTCCAAATCCAGCACAGTCTCCTCTTCAGCAAGCCACAGGGGATTCTTTAAAATGTATCACCCTGTTCATCCCAAACGTACCACTTATCTTTAATTTAATTTTGAAGAGGTTCTGGGTGTGACCGTGCTCACCAGCCTATGTGGTGCCTCACTCAAGTGCATAGCAGGTAACCAGCTCCTCACCTCAAGCACGGAGTTTCACATGCTAAGGCGTGGCGTGCATGCAATCACCAACAAGAAGTCAGGGATAATCTTTATCTATTTGAATACAGCAAGCAGGGGAAGTAACAACTGGAAGTCAGAGCCAAACACAAGCAAGCATCAGGGCTAACCCACATGGATTTCTATATTGTTGATTCAATCTGGCTCCATTTTACTTCCTCGATAGTGCCAGTATCCTTTCCTTCTCATTAACTTCAGCCAGAAAATAAGGCTGATACTTATTCCAGCCATGAATCAGCAAACAGAGGAGAGTACACGAGCATTCAGGCTGGCATCTTCCCTAAAGAGATTAATTGTGGGAAGCTTGCTTGGCCTTCTGCCACTTTATACTCCTGCATAGCAATCTTCGTATGGCATTTCTCTTTGCCACCTTGCCCCTCCAAACAAACATAGTTAGTGTAATTGTGCTCTCTAACAATTCAAAAAGAGGGAATTAGCTGCCCTTTACTTTCTGCTCAGGTCAGATAATTCTCAGGGTGGTCAGGCAAGTCGTAGGGAAAATGTTGTATGAAAATCACATCAGGCAGAGGGGTGAGTCCATTATCAACATCTGCCACACTGCCTGCAAACCCAGAAGGCAAGGCAGCAGCCAGGGGAGAAGGACAAAGGGAGCAGCAAGGCTGATGGGTGTATAAGCATCTCTTCCACAGACCTGCAGCAAGGGAAAGGAAAGCTGCACAATTAAATTCATTCTCTCGTTGATCTGCTCAGAAAGAATGGGACAACAGATTGAATGTGTCAAAAAAAAAAAAAAAAAAAGAGTAAGGGTCACATTTGAGACAATTAACATAAAGTCTGCAAAGCTCAACATGCTCAAAGTCTTTCAGTAAAGATGTTACAGCACCTACTGACATTTATTCAGGTATAGGTAATATCAGTGCTGCTGATGAATAAACACGCATGCTTGGACTGTCTAACATTACAAACCTCCTTCCCACTTGTTCAAAGCTTCACAAATTCTGGTCTGACCTTCACTGCACCAAATCAAAAGCTGTATCAATCACAGTGCACCTCTGTATGGCAGCTAGCAATTGCCAGGATTTCTGGGAAAAACAAACATTATGGAGAACTCATATTTATTTTTTAATATAACCAGTAACAAAGAGTAAAACAGCAGAAACATCTAGTTAATTCACCATGGTCAACTATTCCAAGGCTAGGTGACAAATGAAAGAATACGGAGAAAGCTATTGTAATTTTGTTGTGACACTTGATGCTTTGCGAGATACCCCTTCCACAAAGGTGTTTGTCATTCATAAAGGCAGAGCCATGTCAGAGGTGAAGGAAGAGAATCGTTAACTCAATTATACAAGCAGAGCTGAGTGGTCCTGCAAACTGTGCAACAAGATATTGTTATTGCTTTTAACTCTGTTCAGGCAACTGACCTGTGCAGTTCAAGCACTGCCATCCTTGCCCACAAGGAATGCTCTGTCATGATAAAATTTCAGTAGTTTTCCTATTAAATCTACTTCTAAAACACACAAACAAAACGGGATGAACTGGAGCTGCCAGATACTACCATTTTATAGGCAAAGTGTGAAAGACACCACAGAAAGTCTTCTCTGTTTGTGGGCCCCAGAAGAGAAAGATGGGAACACATAATTGTCTCCACCTTAGGGACTGGGAAGCTGAAGCAAAGACTACTTTGACAGTCCCACAGGTCCAAGCAGCAGCTAGTGTCTTGATGTCTCATCCCTCTGCATCAGAACTTTATTCTTCACATGGTGCTGCTGCGAGACTGGGTGACTAAGCATTTATAACAAAAGAACAACATATTTATAAAAAGGAGAGCATTAAGAAAAAAAAAAAAAAAAAAAGACAAAATCTTTTACAAACTAGAAATAAACTGCCCCTGCTGTTAAATAGTCCATAACCAAGGGTACTGTGCAATTCTCTCTGTTCTTTTTCTCCCAAACTACTTAATTCCAGGGGGGATTTAGCTTTACAGGTTTAATTCTGTCTGTGAAGGTAACAAAAGATAAGCTGCTCATTTAGCCCATTTCCTTTTATAGCTCTGCTCATGAGTCTCAAGCCAAGTTCTGCCCTGGAGAAGAGGCACTCCAGTCTCTATTGGTAGTGAAAATGCAGCTAGATAAGCCCCAATTTAATTGTAACTATTTAAATCACTGCAAAATAAACTGTTTTCCCAGGAGCTTCATGAAATAAAATGGAAGTCAAAACTATTTTTTATTCAAGTAAACAAACTGGAAGAGTAGACAATCTCGTTAATGAAAAACGCTGAAAATAGCTGAAAGAGTAATTCCAAGAGTTGCAAACACGACACACACTTTAGAATATGGAGCGGCAGCTGATTAGCAGTCCCATCCTTATTTTCTAATGGTGTGTAATTAGTGGTTTCTTAAAGAAGCTGCACATGGCATTTCTTCAAACTAAGCTCGGTCTCTGTTTGCTGAAGACACGGGGCTTCATTCTTATCTCAAACACGTTGCAATGCCAGAACGTGCCCCTTCTTAAGGCTGTGTTCTCAAATAACTATTGTACCACATTTCAACACCATTAGACTTGTTCTCTGAAAAATCTTCTAGAATGTCACAGAAAGGAGTCTTTTTTTTTTTTTTTTTTTTAAACTGAAAGATAATGTCTGAAATGTTAAAAGGGACGCATAGTATCAAGAGTATATTTGCCAAGGAAGCTGGCTGATTTATTTGAATATTTGCACAGCTTTTGCAGCAAATCTCTTTCACTGCGTCTTCTGCATTTTCAGGAAAAACAAAACAAAAAAAGTATTTCAGCAGGATGCAAATGGAGCAAACAATACCAGCCCCAAGGTAATAGGGAATAACAAAAAGCTTTAAAATACATATACACAGTAAGAACAGAAATCAACTTTTTTTTTTTTTTTTTTTTTTAAATGAGTGAGGGAATAATTTTGTGCCATTATGGATCTTACTGCAACAGAGTTAGAATGAAACAACACAATGTAGAATGTCACGTGGCCAACCATCAGTAAAAATAAATAAATAAATAAATAAATAACTAACAGCATGTACCTTTCTGGTGAAGATCTTAACAGTGTGCTAGAAGTTCAAAGATAGACCACGAAGTGAACTTCGGTCCACATCCCATAAAGTCATCTTACTGCCCACATTACAAACTATCACAATTAATCAGTAAGGGTTTGGCACTTCCCCCCACCAATCTGAGCAGGGGTAAATATCACAGCACATCCTAACGCCTGCAACAACTAGAAGGTGTACGTGTATATGTATCTGTGCCTGGGTATTTCTCCCCACAGCACATTTCTTTGTGCAACAGCCTGGGCATTACATCTCCACACCAAGGTCCTCCCAGCATGCTGGAAGTACTATCCAGATTAAAGACAAATATTTCAAATGGCTTGGAGCCTGCATTTCCAGAGAAGTCAAATGGACAGAAAGGATTTCAGCCTGGAAAATCCCAGAGAATGAAACTGGGAATGAACCTGAGTCTAAATAAACCTGGAAATGAGATGTATTCAAGCCCCCTCACGCACACACACACCTTTGCCCATACCTCATAAGGCATACTCCTCACCTCAGACGGATACTTGTGAGGAGAGAGAGCAAGAAGGGTGAAAAGCCTCAAAGCATCCTGTCCTGCCCTATTTTAAATCACTTTTTCATTTGGAAATGTCCAATTGCCCATTTCCACCTAATTCTAGAAAAAGCCATGGGAAAGGCATTAGAGAGAACAACTTATTTGCTCCGCCTTCTTCTCAGGCAGAAGCGGCCAGCCCTCCTGGGCAGGCTTTGCTGAGACAGAATTGAGATTATACTTGTAGGCCGTCCCTTCCTCCAAAGCCTTTCCTGTAAACACAGCTTTTTGTTTGCTTGCTTTTATTATTATTTTCAGCATTATAGCAGGACTTCTGGAGTCAGAATTCATCAGAAGAAAATCATCCACCACAATGTAAAAGTAGAAAACAAATGGATCTACAGTTTAAGTCACATTTTGGTGATCCAGGAAGCTCACTGTAATTCCAAAGACTCTCCTTTGACTCCAGGCAGGTCCCTTACAAGCACAGCCACAAACTAATTTGTTCCTAAATTTATGTATTGCAACCTCATGCCATAAGGCCTTGGTGCAAGACTCTGAATGCTGCATATTTTTTCCCCACATAGCCTGTGCGACAAGGCCAGCATGAATTTTGTAGCAGAAAGCATTCACTGAGTGCGTAGTGGGCACGTGCCAGGAGTGCATCAGAAGCCACAGATAGGAGAATGTCCTACCTTACAGCTGCTTATTTCTCTTAGAAGCAAGCAGAGATCATACTGTTGCAGTTCCATGAAAGCAGAGACACTCTGGACCAAAGCAGAACTCCTAGTACCGGAAAGCAAAATTAAAATAAAGACATGAGTTAATGACAAGACTTAACCACCTTCAGGGTTAAGTGACAGCTGAGCAGACATTCAGGGTCATCATTTTGGATAGGGCACCCAAATCATCGCAAGGCACCTACCCTCAGCCTGGGCCCTGCTCTTCTATGAAAGCAGGCTAATGCAATTTGCCTGCTTTATGAGACATTGTAGGGATTATAAACATAGTGCTAAGATAATGAAATACCTAGGAAGACCTGGAATTCAGCAAACTGAACATTAGCATGGAACAAGTTGTGTTGGCTCAGATAGAAAATACCCTGCTGGTTAAAGTTACTTCTGCTTTACAATACGTAAAAATCTGTCTACACAGCAGCGTATAAATTTTAGGACTAATTAATGACTGTTTGCTTCAAGATGTAATACAAAAACTATTATACCAGTTACCCATTATTACAGCAACAGAACTCAAGAAGAAAGCCACAAACAACTCAGCAAACAAAAAAGCTTTTCTCATTGGGCAGTAACTTTCATTATTTCCTCTCTTCACACAGCTGCTTACCACTACTGCCTTATTCTTCACATATCTTTGGCAGGAAGGAAAAAAAAAAAGTAAAAAAAAAAAAAGTGAGTTAATAAGAACTGAAATTCCTTTCTCTGAGTTTCTGCCATAAACCCACTGTTACTACTCAGATCAGCAAGGCCTACCTAGGCTGTGCTTTCAGTGTCATTCTGCAGATTCTGAACCTGAGTCAATGGAAGAGAAAAGAAGAGAAGGCAGATTCAGAGGCACTGGTTGAAGAGACACCTCCTTCCTATGCAGTAAAAGCTGCCAATGGAAAAAGAGTTCACCAAGAAGCTCATGTGCTGTTAGCAGTAGAGCCACATGTGCTCTCAATCACCTGCAGGCCACAAGGCAGCTTGAGATGCCCTGTTAGCACTGGGAGACTTCAATCCTCTTTTATCCTAGGCTTAGATACTACAGCCACTGTGGGCCAGCTGTTTTTTATAAAGAAAAAAGAGGTAGCACAGCATCCCTTTAGGAGTACACTTAGCATGACAAGCTCATTTATTCCCAGCAGTTGTTTACTACTCTGTAGCTTTCCTGAAGCTTAAACGTTACTGTGGAAATGGGGGAAAAGGGTGGCTGGATTCCTTTCACAGATTAAGTGCAAGACTTGTGTGAGACCCTCAGCAACTCATTTCTCTCCTGCACCTCAGATGCCCTCTACAGAAACCAGAGATACCCGTATGCACAGTGATGTCCCGTTATTGACAGAATTAACATGAAATCTCAGCTGGATGAGATTTCTGGGCAGGAATGCCTACAGAGCATCATCCATTTGCAATTTTGCTCATTTTCAGCAAGGAGGTTTCCAGTTTCCCTTGTCCCTAGGAGGATCCAGTCCTCCCCAGAGCTAGGGTGATGTGCTGAAGTCACCAAAGCTGTGACTGTACACTCAGTGCCAGGGTTATAGCTTGCAGTGAGTCAGACTGAAAACAAAGTGCTCACAAAGGAGGTAGCTCACCTCACCCAGTCAGATCCTGCCACTCCCCTCACAGTCACTGCAAGACAGATAAATTACACACCTAGAAACAGAACTAGCAGAAACCCAGAAAAAGTCATATTACAAGAGAAACAATATGTATTTATTGTCAACAACTGGAACATATCTGATGCAGACTGGCTGAAATCTTCCCCCTTGTTGGTTCTCTGGTGTTTTGAGAAATGTTAATATTGAGTAACACAAATCAATTAAAAATTCACATACATATCTCCTTGGTGAAATTGTTATCATCATTCATTTAAACCCCCAAATCTACATGGCGCTGGTTTTCAACATCACACATCCATGAGGCTCTCCCACCCTCCTGCCTTCAGCTAGAAAGGCAAGTCCATGCCAATCTTCCCCGAACAGTCTCAGCAGTTCCAAGGCAGTGAGCATTTGACACCTGTGGCTACAGAGCCACCAGAACCCTGTTTGCTAACTTCACTGAATGCATTTTCTTTCTTTTAAAAGATAAAGTCACCTAGATCAGCAATTTCATTTCTTGGGAAGCGTTCCCCATCACCACAGCCCAAGCTGTAAAGAAGCCCTCATCACAGATTATATTTATTACTATTTCATTTGAGCAACTGTGGGTTGGTTAAGCAGAGTGGAAGAAGCTCAGCCAGTTCAGGACCCACCAGCAGCTCAACTAGGGCCAGTGCCCACCTGGGAGCCTGCAGGGAGAGGTGCTGCTCACCTGTGGACACAGCTTGCAGCCTGAGGAAGGGTCAGGCTCCTGTACCTGCAGGTGCTGCAGAGCCCCACAAGCCCAGTTTTCACCTTGAGAAGTCTTCCCCTTCTCTGCATGCCCTTTGAGCAGTACCTAAAATCTCAGGGCAGAGAAAAGGGTAACATTTTCTGAAGGTACGGAGAAGTGATCTATTACTCTGTCTATATGCGTGTGTGTATTTCTCACATATATTTGAGTTATTGGGAAACTATTCCTCCTAATAACAATGCTGAGAGGCACACGCATTTCACCAGTCACCTTGCAAGAAAGCACATGCTTTGGATATGGAGGAGCTGGATTTATAGAGTTGTTTTACTTTCACTAAGTTTTTCATGTGTTTCATAAAGCACAACATGGTGTAATTTATTGCTTGTCTAGCAACTTTCATACCAAAATGATTACAAAAATGTTTCACTGCCAATTACAGTTAACCAGGTGTTATCAACCAGCCTCACTCGAAGTCAGCAGAGCTAATGTGCTGGACTCACAAAACTCAGTTCATGGACAGAGGAAAGATCTGAAAGCTCAATTACTTTTCATGGCCTGAAGTCCCACCATCTTCCTTATAACCAAATCCTTCCCAGGAAGGGGGATCTGAAAGCTGAGGAGCTCAACAAACACGGCTTGACAAGAAACCAGTCAGCCAAGCTGGCTCAGAAAAAAATGTGTACCATAGCATTCCCACAAGCAGGATACGGAGATGAAGAAGCAGAAAGCTCTCCTCTACCCTCAGCGTCCTCAAAATGGCAAATATAGAACAGAAGAATGAACGTTGTTAGAGTCATAGGACAAGAGAAATAGGCTGGGGCAACACAGCAGGGAGGTTTTTTTAATGAGCAGGATCATTTATAGTTGACTTCGAAAAGAACGGATATGACTATCCTCAGCCCAGCATGGAGATATTTTTATTGCGTGACTTTTACATGAACTTATCTAGCTAGTATTTGGACAGTAAAAATACATTGCAAAGATATATCAGTATGTCTGGAGCGTGTCTGGCAGGGGCTTGCAGCTTCTCTATTCCAAGCCTCAGGCAATAATGTCCTGGGTGACAAGTTTTTGTGTTGAAGCACAGAATATCCATCGGATTTATGCAACTCACAATGCTTATGTGCTGACTTCAAAATCCATGAAGTATAGATGGCATTGAGATCTTTTTCTCCAAAAGAAAGGGTTATTCTTCTTCTTTTAGAAGATGGTTGGAGCCCCAGACAATATACAATGTTTTGAAGTCTAAGCTTTAATTAGAGAGAGAAAGAAATGTATCGTCTTTTGTTAAAGGGAAGGTTGCATTGAATGCGTGACAATGAAGCTGCTTCCAGGACAACCACCAGAGCTGTTCCTGCAAGGAGCTCTGGAGAAGGAAAATAAAGAGCTTGCTCTTCACAAGCAGGGGCTTTTTGCCATCTTTGCACTTTTGTGAGTCATCTGCTACGGATTTCAGTAGGAAACAGAAACCTTTAATGTAAATAATACTTCGCATTGAGTTTTATCGAGGGCAACGTCCAATGCTAAACCCAAAGTTAGTCAACTCTTTAATATTAACAATACCAAGGAGAGGAAGAGGTGTTCATGGGGAAATTTATGGGACTATTGTCAAATGAATAAAATATTATAACACATGAAAGATGAGAGGCCTTTGGAGCAGAGCTGGTTTAGTTCTCACAGTGCTGCTGCAACGAGTTAAAGCAGCTACTCGCTCATTTAATACAGTCCCATACAACAATATGCCAGTCAAAGCATCGCACCTTGCATCTGAGAGCTCCCTGTCCAGCACAGTGAGAGAACAGTGTAAACAGCAAATTCAGTCTTCTTCCTTGACACAGGGCAAACAGCAAGCAAACCCTAAAACATGGGCAAACAATCCCAGAAAGCAGTGCAATTAGCTTTGTACCAGGACACCTGAACACAAATAAAGAAAAGTGCAAGCATGTTTCCCTCTCTCGCAAAAAGAAAATGCAAGATCTGGCCAAGTCCATCCCTGGTGTGCTGATACACAAGAATGAAATGATTTCCTGGGGGAAAAAAAATGTAAACAAGCTAAAGAAATTACAAAATCTTATATTCAAAACAAACACCATAAGTCTTCTTGCCTATGGACTTCAAAGAATAGATTTTCAGAGGCTGGTGTATTAAAGAACGAATAACATTATTGGTGCAACTCAAAAAAAAAAAAAAAAAAAGTGTATTTAAAAAATACTGTAATAAGGGCTCAGCAAAGGACCAGTTAGGAAACACAGCCTCATGGGGATCTGATTTTTCATGAAATTATAAAGATGTGCATAAAACAGAAGCTTAGCATGTGTGTGTAGTATTGTGTGGAACCAAGCACCAGTAAAAAACATTTCTGTGGTATCCATTTACTGATGGAAAGAATGAGAACTGACAATATGGATGCTTAAAAATAAGATTAACCTGAACCTGGTTAAAATTACTTTTCCATTTCTTCCTAGGAGTTTACTGGTTCTCCCTCTTCATCCAACAAGCCTGACCACTACAAATGAATGCACCCCAGAAGGTACAAAGATGCTGTCATTCTTAAGTGAGGTACAAGAATTTACTTAACATAAGGGCTCTGTTTTTCAGACTTGGCCACTCAACTTCAGAGCAAACATTTTTGAAAGTGATGGTTCAGATTGGCATTTGTTGATTTATAATGCAAATGGGAGCTTCTAATGGCTGCTGTGATAAGCTCGGGACAGGGCTGGGTGTCCCAGGATGCGACTGGGACCTGGTATCAAACCAGTGTTACTAAAACTATTGTTTCTTACACAGCACCATATCCCTCTGTCCCTGTCTGCTCAGCAGTTTGTTCAGCACAGGAGCCCCTGTGGTTAGGCAGTCCTTGAACCCAGAGCAAGGAGCTGGAGCTGAGGGTACATCCAGCAGAACTAAACTGAGACATGGACTGAATCCTGCTGACAAAGCAGCATGTACTGCTCTGCCTGGTGGAGAGAGAACATCACCATCTCAGTCTCAGCATCCTCAGGATTGTTTAATTCTCACATTTTAATTTCACTATTATTCACACTATACCTCTGAACATTGTAATCATTTACCAAAAAAAAAATAAAAAAATAGATCAAGCCCATCATACACAAACAGAATATTTCAGCATGTTATCCCCCTTTGCCAGTTAGTGCATCACATGCTTTGATTTCCCTGACTTAAGGATCATCCAATTTGCTACAATGCTGCACAAAATAAATCACTAACCTCTTAAAACAACAAAAGAGGGACATTTAATGAGTCAAAGACAATACTGTATTACCAAAGCAAAGATTAAAGGAATTGAATTGTTCCTTTAAAATAAAATTCAAAAAGCTTTACAGAGCCTGAGAAAGAAAAAAAAAAAAAAAAAAAAAAAAAGCCACACAAAGAAAATATAATTACTCCAACCACAGAAATACAAATTTTATTGGTAGAAAACATAGCAGGGCTTTTTGAGAGAACACCACTGAATGAAAGCAAGAGAAGCAAAAGCTGGATGAAAGGAAGAAAAGATGAGACAGATGAAAGAAAAGATGAGAGCTGGGTGAGAAAACAGGAGGGTCATTTCCTTTATCTAGACTTGCTAACTTCACTGTTCAGAAACAAAAACAGTGACTGTTCTTCACAAAATTGTCTCCAAGGACTCAGTAGCCCATTTGGTGATATTTTTTAAAAAATAGTTTGAAGAAAAGCAAACCTATATTCTTTAATGTCACTCAGCAGTAGTCCTGCAGCTGGGGATTTCTGTTCATACAATGGTTTGAATTTTTTTCTGCTCTAGTTATTTCATTACAACCATAGGATTTATTACATGGTAATTCCCTGAGCTCTTATAAATCTATTTGTTGTGTGGGCTTTTTTTGTTTGTTATTTTTTTTTTCCTGATTCCAGTCTGGCAACAAATTTTCCACATAAAATTTAATCTATTGTATCTCACTTTTGTATAATCAGATCATTAAAATGCATTGCTAATATGTAAATCTGAGCTAACCTCATTACCATAATTATGCTCTGTAATTATTGAATAAACAAGCATTTTAGAGTTTCTGAAGTCTGCTGAGAATGCGTTTTGAGTTTGGGAGTGGCTTTAATTATGTGCTCCCTAATCATTATGATAAACCTTTCTGGCAATCCTGCTATGTGACTGTTTTAAAAGCTGCTCCTAATCTGATTGGCAAGGATCAAAGGTTCATGTGCTGGGAGCACATCAGACAGCATCCTTCAGTCACAGCCTGGCTTCCATACTCCACATGAATTACTGTTATTGTTTAATTTATAGACAGCACTTTGCTCGCAAGCCTCTGTGTACTTTAAGGAATTATAATCAGTGAGTCAAATTTTGCCTTTCCCTCTGGAAGGAGCAAACATCTCTGTGTGTGACATAAGTTTATTGAATGCAAAGTATTCTGCAATAACATCCTCACCATAGGTTTTACACCTGCACTGTACAGATGCCTGATGAAACAGCTTTTAAATGTTCTCACTACTGAGTATTTTTTCTCTATTTTTTTCCCTTTTTGTGTGTGTGTTTTTTTTTAATATATATCCCTAAATGAGGCACAGGGTAAACATCAGATCCCCAGCCAAAACAAGTAGTTCTACTGAAGCTAATAAACCTTTGCCAATGTACAGAAGATTCAGCCCATTACCTTTAGAAAGCATCATGAGCAGAGCCCTGCTGGCTTCTTCAGTCCTGTTTCATCTTTAATAAGAAGCACAGAGTTCTGTGACTGCCATTGTCAGAGGATGCCATCTCGTCTTGACCTAAGCAGAAAATGGAAACTTACTGCCTTTGCAGACCCCAAGAAAAAAATATCCACCATCTGTGGAGGATATAACCTTTGAACAAATGACTCATAAATGATCAATAAGGTCTTGGCAATGTTTGGGCGTCCTTGGTCCAGAGGGCTATAAACAAAACCACTCATGATATTGAGCTTTTCTCCTTTTACATGAGATTTTGTGTAGGAGACTTAATTAAAGTTTGTCAAAGTGTAAAAAGGTCAATAAGATTGATCCATACAAATTTTCAGAGTGAAAATGAAAAAAAAACAAAATGTGTTTGATCTATATATTAGAAAAACCAAACATAAAAAAAAACTAGTAGGCATACTAACTAATCAGTTTTCCTCTATGCTAGCAGGTTAACAACTCCATAGTTCCCTGAAGGGCAACAGAAAACATAACACACATGTATGGGCAAGGGTCTTTAAACTCAAAAAAATATATATTATTTTAACCGTTATTGTAGAGTCTCAAGGCTGTTTTGGTGTCATTTGATTTTCTTATAACAAACAAGAGACTCAAAATTCCCCATCTCTCACAGCGGGCAGCTCTCTTTTTCTAGTCCTTTGTAATAAAGTCCCTCAACAGCCTGGCCTCTACATATTCAGTCCCTCATGTCTCCTTCCCTGGACAGTGAACTAGAAAGGAAGCTCAAATTAGATTCAGGCAGTGATGAACATTACCTTTTTGGTGAGCTGAAGCTTGTCAAGCTCTCTTATCCTTTAGATGAGCATCACATTACCCGACCATGGGACAAAGATTTGATGTGAAATTACACTTCACTATGCATTTATAGGACAGACAGACTGTTTTATCTTAGATGGGGGAAGAAAGATCAGACCTTTATAGAAAAGAGAAGAGGATTATTCATGTTCCCTGACAATAGTGTCACCTCATAGGCAGAGACCAGCACTTCTCTATGGACGGATTTTGTGCCCTTCTGCACAACCTTTTTTTGAGAGCACTGGGAAGAAAAGTGACAGGAGTAAACATCAGTGAGATAAATCATTTGCTCTTAAGGAGATGAAAATGTAGAATAGGAAAAAATCCAGGTGACTGGAGAAACACATATTCAGGGAAACATTTTAACCTGGAAATTAGCCACAAGAAGCTGGTTTGGATATATTACACTCAAGTTACGTTTAAATCCCTATTGATCCCACTAAATCTTGAGTCCATCCTTTCCATACAGAGGAATTTCTAGTGCAGAAAAAACAGCAGAAGGAAAGATAAGATCAGTGCTTTGTTCAATAGGAAAATCTCAGCACAATGCCAGCCTCAGAGCCCACACCAAGAATGACACTGAATAATAAAATAATACTTTTCATTACTGTAGGGCCTTCCAGCAGAAAATCAGGAAGTGCTTTCAGATATCCATTTATTAAACTTCACTAATGAAATGATAGTTGCGTGCACATCTTCTGGATTTAAACAAACTAACTAAAAAAGCTACACAAAGATCTGTGCCTATATATCTTGGGGGGTGGGGGAGAGGGAAAAAAAAATTGCAGTAAATTCAGGTCTTTCTTGCAAGATTATTCATACTTCCTCTTATATATATATATATATATATTATTATTATTATTTCCCCCCCCCTGCAACCTGCATCTTTGGTTCCCACTTGCATTGCAGTGCAGCTTTCACAGCCTGGACTGGTACCTCTGTTCCCAGGTGAGAGGCAGGCTTGACCCCACTCTTTCCTCCTGCCACCTCCCTGAGCCCATCACCCCCTGAGCAGCCCAGACAATTTCCGTGGTGATACACAACTTTAAAAAGAAAGCAGAAACCCCAGGATGCAAGCAATCCGAGCCTGCTGGGGCACAACCATACCCTGAAAGCCAGTATCAGCACAGGTGACTCAAAATAGCATCTCTATTAGCGAGCTCTTCTGCCTGCTCGCCTGCAGAGGTTCACAGTGCTGTGCTGCACACTGCTGAGAGTGGAGAAGGAAACTGCAGTGCAAGGAAGAGGAGCAGAGGGAGAGAAGGGTCTGGTCTCCTTTGGGATTGGGGGCTCAGGTCCATGCAGAGCTGCCCCATTATCTGGGGAGGCTTTGCTGGAAGAAGTGCAGAAATCAGGTTAATCGTCAGGATGATGTTCGTTTTGGCCTGAGACATTGCAGTCCCCAGATCCACTCTTTTCTTATGGCAAAGGAAACAGTGAACAGCAGCCAAGGGACAGGGAGAGGTGACCAGCAGAGGAAGGGAGCCTCCCATACCAGCTCTGCCAGAGAACAAAACATACGTGGACCCTCCGGAAAGGATTAGAAAATAAACCTTATTGCATCAGTGTTTCATTATAGCAACAGATCCATGCATTTAAGGGTCCAATTTCACAGGAAAACTGGATTAAGCCTGCAAGGATGCTGGGAAGGGCTGTCCCACTCTCATGCCCGTGTCCCAGCCTGCATCACAAGATGATTGGGCTGAGTTTTAATCTTTTTTTTTTTTTTTTTTTCATTTTTTTTCCACCCTGTTTGCGTGCTGTTATGGTGTTACTGTTATGGTGTTACATTTCAGCTGGACGAGCAAGGCTGGCAGCCCTGCAGCTGGTAGTCCCAGGGCCAGCGAGGTGGCAGGAACCATTGACTGTGGTGCTGGACAAGGCCACCTGAGCTGGCCAGCAGGATGGGGCCCTGCAAAAGAGCTTCTCCATGCTGGGGCACTGAGCTGTTTGCTTCTCCTCTGCTGATGGTGCTCGCAGGTCCACACTCATCTCTGAAATGCTGTCCCTGAGTCACAACCAGTCTGCACATTTGACAGTTTTGCTGCCACAGATAAGCAGCAGGCATGCCAGAAAATACTGTCATCCCATATGCTTCGTATTCTTATGAGAAAAAACTGTGCTGAGTCCTCAGTAAATACAGCTATCTCCTCAGACTGCAGGAGCTGTGGTCACTAGGTATATCCAGTCACCAAAGCAAGATGGGGAGTTCCTGTACCTCTTCCAGCCAGTTTGCACTGCCAGAATTGCAAAAAGGTCTGCCTGTATTCCCTGCGTTGGGTGCTTATGACTGACCTTGGATGAGACGCACAGAAAGCGACCTTCCCACTGTCCTGGAGCTTATTGCAAGATGATGCTCAGAGCCTCAGACCCAGGTTCAAGTTCACTGTTTCACTGGCAATCTCTTTCAGCTGGCTACAGAAAAAAAGATGCAGAAGAATTAAGAGTGAAACAACCCTTCTGCCCCAGATTCCCCCACCTTCTTCTTCTGTACATTTCCTCAGCAGTTTCTCAGTGCAGAAGAGCTGTTACCGCACTCGCACATGCTTGTGACACTTGGCTTCAAAGGAAGAACTGCAAACCCCTCTCCCTGAAGCAACACTAAAACAGTTAATTACACTAAGCTAGTTAATAGCTTTTCATCATCAAGGGCTGGTTCTTCCACATATACAGGGACAGAATCCATTTATTTTTTATGTATATCCTTTTATTTATCTTGCTCCTACCAGCTGTATGATAATTTATTCTCTGTCACTGTTCTTAACTCATGAGTTCATTTAAAGTGTGATAGCAGTGGAAATGTATTAACAGTTTCCAGAGAATAAAATCTTTCTGAAAATGGAATCCAGCACTTTACTTTTACAAATACAGAATTTACACATTTGCACTTAGCTTAATTAATTAAATCCATACGGGAATTACTCAAGCAGCACTGTATGGCACAATATATATGCCGATACCTAATTATCATCAATTCAGGCAGAACAAAGCAGCCAGAAAACTGCCTTCATGCAAGAGGTATGCTGGGATCAGCCGAGGAGTGAGTGGAGCAGTCCCAATCCAACAGCTCCTGTGTTGAGGTTTCTGGGATGTGGTTTCTCAGGCTAAGGCTGTGTTGTAGCCAGAAGGAACGGCCCCTGCCTTCTTTCCATCCAACCCTGCACGCACATCCCATCTGCTCTACTTTGCTCGTTTTGTTTATTGATCCCACTGAAAAGTGAACAAGTTTGGGAAAGGCTGGCAGTTGAAGGAAGGCTGAGGTCGTTTGGGCAAAGCCTCAGCAGCCCACGTACCTGCTCCCTCAGAAAATCCTGGTTGCTTTAAGCCCCAAGTTTCTGGGATATCAGAAAAATATCTGTGAGTCTTTGCCCTCTGGAGTCATGTTACGTCAACGTGCTGTGGCCAGGTAAGGAGGAGAGGCCCTGAAGAGCGACAGACTCCTCAGTGCCTCAACCCCAGGAATCCCTTTCCATGGAGATACTGAGCCTGGCAGAGTTTCCCTCAGCTCTCGGAGCATTCAGCTCAAACCAGAGCAAACCAGCAGAAAACTCTGTTAAACCGAAGAGCTGCCAGCCTCAAGAGCAGCAGTGGCCAGGCTGCAAGCAAGCCTCTGGTACCAGTAAGTGAAAGGAAACTGAAGTGGGGAAAAGTTAGGAAAAGATGCACACATCCACAATCCATCGCAACAATCATTATTATTGATTTCACTGCTGTCTTTTAGGGATGCATCTATTACAGGAACCAATACTTAATGAAATTAGAAAGAAACACACACACTTTCCCATAAGCACGCTGGAGACAATTGCCCATCACTGTTCATTTGTTGTAACTCTCTAGATTCAACCACTATCTGGAAATTCCATTTCGATATTGACACCCCTCTTAGGCAAACATGAAGTAACATAAATAAATAAATAAACAAACAAAAAGTGAATTCTATGAAATTCTCTTCCTCATCAGACTAGATGGGTTTGCACTGGCAGCACCTACTGGAAACATTCTGCTCCCAACAAGAAGCATTTGTTGCATAGCTACTAATGTGCAGTAGTCAATACCCTGGAGGAAAAATGGGTGCAATGCACAAAGTATCTCAGTCTTCACATTCACTGTTAATTTTGTAGAACACTTAAAGATCAAATATTTCTCAGTTTTAAAATGGTAGTTCTGTTAATGAGACTGCTCGATTTTTCTTATTGGTATGTTTAAGTAAAAGAGATACAAAACTCAAAATTTCTCATACAGGCCTTAAAGGTATTATTTTTTTTTTTTTGTGAAAAACATGTTTTAGATGGTTTTCCTCAGGTCTCAAATGTGGCTGTAAAGAAAAATATTGTCTAAACTTGCATTTTTTTCTTGTTACTCTTAGATTAACGTGAAACACAGGCAGCTGTTCCTTCCCAGGCAATGTCAGTGGAGTTCATTACCAGTCTTCTAGGGCTCTAAGTCACCTGCCATGACTCTAACTCCGAAAGAAGCTGTCGTGTACAACCTGGTCTTTTCCACAAAGGCTTTTAGCTACATCTCACTCAAAGCACACATTATATACTTTAGATGAAACAACATTTTCAGCCTCAGCTATTACACAGTTAAACAACATACCTGCCCTCAGAAACATTGGAGAGCTTTTTTAGATCAGCTGCATGTACCAGATAGAAGACCAAAATGCAAAAGCATTTTATTTGATTTACTCCAAGATCAAGATCCCAGGGCTTTTCAGGTTAAAGAGGTGATTTCTGAAGTTCTGTTTGTATATAATAGAAAATTGCTGCACTTCAGTGTAATTCTTGCTTCTCCAAAATACAATGTCGGTAAAGCAGGGCTGGTACTAACATGAAAGTCAGGCAGTAGCACAGACCCATCAAGCACTACCGTATACATCAGTTTAAATACCATTATGGAAAACCTCTAAGGAATTTTATAAAAGATAATAGGCTTTTTAAAAACGATGTTTTAGAGCAAGAATATTTTTCTATTAACTAGTACTACACGGTTCAAAAATTTCAGAGCAATCTCAGTCTCTGTTAAATTCCATCTGCTTTCAGAATCACTTCCATAAAATGCTTTTCAGACCTAGTGTCATCCAAACACTTACTCAGGTAACTAACTTTAAACATTTGCCTTGCACCAGCCCAGCCCACAGAGTGCTTCTGCACGTGTTAATTTTAAGCATGTGCTTAAGGCCAGTAAGAGCTGTGCCTCTGCAGGCTTTGGCAGGGGGGCTTTCACTTATGCTAACGGAGCAATAATCATAGCGCCCCCCTGCCTGCCCTTCACCCACAACAGAAAATGAAAATCCTCACGGCTGTTAGGTGGAAGAGACCATGAGCCCTACAGAGGCTGCTTTAGGTCCCAGAACTGCCACTGAAGGCAGATTTGTGACAGGCCAGCCCAGGAGTGGCTGCTCCCTCCCAATGGCTGCGATGCCACTGTCAGCCTCGGCACTGCTGTGCTCACCATTTCCCCTACCTGGTTACACACACTGCAGCTGTGTCTTCCTGCATCTGCCTTTCTGCATGGAGAGAGATGAACCACAGCAATAAAAATGAATCTGAGCTTAGGAGCAAACAGTATCACTCTTAACATTTGGAAGCATTAATATTTCTGAAAGTACAGCATCCCTTCAGAAAGCAGTCTTTGCTTCAAGTAGCTTCATAGAACAAAAACTCTAGGTTAAGCTGCCCAAAAACTAGCAAGCAATCCAGATTCGCCCATTTTACAGCACAATGGTTCATCTCACGAGGGACTGCAAAACTGGGCTCCTCTGCATATGCCATTTTAAAATTTGTGGGAGGCAGGCAGTGGAGCTATACCAAGCCACGTTCAAGCTTCATGCCCATGCAGAACAAGCTTGAAAAAAGGTTGCCAGTAAACCCTTCACAAATTTCTAGTAAGCTGTGACTTCCACAGTTTTTAAATAATGACAATCATGAAGACATCTGTGCCAGCAAATACGTGGTGCTCTGTCACACTGTTGTTAGCTCTCTTCTCACAGCAGCTCGACTTATCTGTGTGCTTTTGTGAGGAACTCCAGCATGTCCCAGGCAGCAGGACACAGAGTGAAGAAAGCTGTTAGCAAATCAATCCTAAAGTGATTTATTTCCAAGTGGCAGATACCAAGCAGGCAGCATATATTTATCATTTGGACAAGGCCTTAATAAAGATAAATTCAGACTATGAGTCTCTCTAAGAAACGGTTTCAGCTGCAGGCAAATGCCAAAGCTCACTCCTCTGTTTAATTAGACACATATGCTTCGGCTGGTCTAGGTTTTAATATGGATGATGTTTGTTTTCAGTTATGAATATTACAGCTAGTTCTCTAAAACCTGAAGGTGCTGAGGCCAAAGTGTGAAATCCTTTAAAGATGGTGTTTCCAACAGAGATGCAGAGACATCACAAATCAAAACATGCTCCCCGAGACAATAATCAACATCTACTTATTACCTGAATAAAGATATTTTAAGACCTTATGAAAATACATGAGCTTCCAATGAGCTCCAAAATACATCCAAATGCTGTGGAAGACTCGGAGTAAATGACCAATTTAGGACAATATGAGCATTGCTTTAGAAGTATTTCTGAGCACCATAAAACAAGGGCGGGGGGGGGCGCGGGGGAGGGAAGCAGCAGCAGGGGGAGAAGAAAGCAGAACACAGTTCCATTTTGTTCAAAAAAACACACTAAGCTTTCTTTTGCCTATGCCTAGATGGCCATCCATCACAAAAAAAATCATCTATTATTTACTGTAATTTAAAATATTTTCTGTGCTCTGTGGTATAGCTTCCCAGTTTCTTTGAGACTAACCTAGAGCCAACCCCATCTTCTTACACAGGTGATCTTTCTTTCAAGTCAGCGGAAGCTGTGGGAGCAGATGGGTTACAGAAATGAGGCTGAGCTACTCAAAGGGATTTAGGTACACATGTTCCATCCAAATGAATGAAAGGTAAACCTCCTGTGTGTTTTGAAAATCTCAATTACTGTTCTGAACTTAAATTCAGTGATAAAAGCCCCCATTATTCATCTGTTCAATAGCATCTTATCTAGACCTTCCTGCAGAGCTGCCACAAGGCTACGTGCTCTGTGGCCACATCTGTTAGCTTTGTAAAATATAAACACAACCAACCTGAGGCTAATGTCAAATTCCAGTTATAAATATCCCTGTTCTTCCAAGTGACTGTCCACTGCTGCCCCACATGTATAATGCAAACCAAACTATTTGCTGGTCTACCCTGCCATCAGCCAGGAATAACCTTTCTGAAGCCAAGGGAACTATGTGGAATGAGCACAGTTCAAGTGCAAAGAGAAACAATTCAAAAAAAATTGCAAGGGAATGTTTGATCTGTGATTTCTCAGAGACTCCTAAACCCACCATTCTACTGAAGGCAAAAATCTATTTTACTATCTCTCCTTTCAACAGCGAGGCTAGAGCAGCCTCTCTAAAGACACAGTTTGCAAAAGCAAAGATGCTGACCCGCTGCAAAGGGGCACAGAAATAGCCTGAGCACCTTTCCATTCCCCCACAATTCCCATCACTAACACCACAGATTCCTGAAGGAAAACCAGAGCCATGCTGCACCCCTCACTATCTGGAGAGCCAGCAAGGCCCCAGTGGTAAGCTCTCTGCTGTGGATCAGGGACCCACCTGCTACAGAAACTGGAAGACACACTGACTTCAGATAAGACTTAGGAACACAGAACCTTGACAATATGTTTTAAAGCAGCTTCTAGAAAAGAAAAGAGAAAAAAAAAAAAAAAAAAAAAAAAAGCTTTTTACTGGAGTTTTCTGTTCTCGTTTGCTTCCTTCAGTGCATTTTCAACTAAGAAATCCAACCAGAAATGCACATAGGGGCTATCCATAAGCGTTCTTTGCACCAAGAGCCCAAGATGGTTTCTAACACTATGCTTTTCAGACAGGTTGTGCAGATAAACAGCCCTTCTCCTAAGTGAGTACCTGATGACTCCCCCCAGCCTCAAGAAATTCATGTTCTCCTAAACCTTTTAGTGCATCTCGAAGTATGACAAGTGATAATAGCTCTTATCAATCTTGTGTTGTGGCACATCTCTTTCCTTAACAAAGGAGACCAAAAACACCAAGGAAACCCCGGTGGGAAACCAAGCTCTGTAAGGCTAAAACAGAAAAGCTTAACTCTTGTAGGAAAGGAGAGACAAAGGAAGACACAAAAGACGCCTGCAAGTTTACAACAGGAGAATCTAACAGGTGGCCATATGATCACAAAGCTCACATAGAATATGCATAAAAACACTGATACTGAAAAGAACATGAGGGTTAACCCAGCCCAGGAGTCTGAAGGAGCTGCCTAAGCTCAGGGTGGAATTTGACAGAGGATCTCCACCTGATTCTTCATATAAGGAACACAATCAAAAGACACTAACTTGATGGGAAACTTGCATTTATGAATGATTAGATGTCATCTGCCAGCTTTATAGCTTTCCGTGCTGCGTCTGGTTTAGGCAAGTGTGCTAATGCAGATCAGCTAACTTCAGCTAAACATCTCAAGATAAAACACCAGTGAAGGGGAAATTTTACTATTTTATTTTTTAAATATACACATTAACAGACCAACACTGAAACTCTATAGTCACCATCTCAATTTAGTAATTTTGGAGATTGCCTTGCCCTCCCGGGGCAACAACTGTGGAATGTCAGGTGTCAGACGGATCAAGAATGGTAATGGCTTACGTGGGCAGAGTTTTTCAAGTCAGCATTTACTAGGAATTACAAAGCCATTCCCCCTGTTACTAAGGATATATTTTTAATATAGTAGACACCACCTAGCATACCCCATCAATGCTTATTAAAAAAAAAGAAAAAAAAAAAAAAAGAGACCATACTTTACATTTAGGTAGCTCATCTGTAGGAAAGGAATGCATTCATGCACTAATGTAAGCAGACACATGGAAAGCGAAAGACATGAAATAGTTTAGAGGGCATTATATAATAATCGTTGGCAAGCGTTGGCTTTTTAACAGCAATGGCTTTTGAAATTGGGCAGGAACCCATCAGCCTGCAGGTGCTGAGAGGAGAATAAATTGCTTATCTGTCCCTGCTGCTCATTCTCAGAAGAGATGCTATATCATGTCATTCAACGTGCTGATCTCTTCAGACAGGTTTTTCCAGTGACAGAATTTTAGTGCCAAAAGTATTGGTTTACTAATAGGGAAACGTGGCTTCTCCGCGTTGACATTTCTATATGCTGAACACATAGGGATACCCTTGGGAAGTCACAAGTAGCAACCATTTTCTAATTAATTAATCCGCACATCTCCTCTTTCAGCTACATCTGTATACATCAGTACTGACATCAAATTGTCTGTTAACTTCATCAGAAGTATTTCCTTTCCCTGTATTTCCCAAGAGCTGTATCAATATTTGCTTCCCTAAATAAAAGTGGCAGGCAGATGCAAAGCGGATACCAAGTGACTCCCCTGTTCAGCATATCTCCAGAGCAGACAACAGTTCAAAAGGGCTATTAAAAGGTCAGAGATTCTTCCAATTGACAAGGCACCAAGTCCAGGTGACACTCATCCAAAAGTGCTAATAGAAATGGAGACAGAAATTGGAAAACCTGTAGGAGACATTTTGACAAGCTCAGCTGAGTAAGGATCCCTGAAGGCAGACAATGGACTAACATAAAAGAGTATTTTTAAAAGACCTAAAAACAAACATGGAAACACATAGATAGAAATATTTACAGGCCAGTATTCAGGAATATTTTGAGCATTGTTTTCATGGTTTGAGACTTTAAGAGGTCCACCTTCTTCAATTTGATACTGCAAGTAGGTGATGTGGTTTCAAGAAAATGCAAATCTCCCTCCCCTTGCCACCTTCCTGCTCTTTACAACTATGCCTTTGCTTTCTTAGTAGAAGAGAAACCCTGTTAGAGGGATCACGTTTAATGGAAAGGGGCTGAAAGTGAATTCTGACAGCGTCAGATGTCAGGAGGTGATGCCACTCCTTATACATTATTGTATTCAGAAAATCCTACAAGTACTCAGCCAGAGAAAACTCCCTGACTTAAAATCAATACTAACCAAAGTCCTTTATCCTGCCAGTAACTACTGTTTGCATGCAAAGCTGCTGCATATGCCTTCACTGGGAGAAAAACTAATAAGAGTTTCCTTATATCGGCAGAAAAACAAAGAGCTCAGATATCTGCTCTTAGTGCTTTTGTGCAGGGCTGGATTGGGAGGAAGAGGTAATAGCCACGTATCTCGCAGCTGAACCTGCAGAGCCGTGAAAGTCATGCAAAACAGCACTTTCAGTTTCTTCAGTAAGCTGCAAATCTCTCGATCGCAACTGCCTGCATAAATCATGTCAGCCCATTCTGCTGTGGTCACACACAGTCCCTTGTGTATGCACTCAATAAATGTAGTTCCTGAAAAGGGATGCCCTGTTACCTTAGGGGACACACTGGGTTGTCAGACTGGAGGTCAGAATGGAAACAATCACAAATACCTATAGAAAGACCAGTTCTTCTCACAAAATCTGATTTGATTGGAACAAAGAGATGAAAATTGTAATGCCTCTCTGGCCTGCTCAGACTGTGGATTTAGAAAAACTGGCCAGGAAGCCTAGTTATTTACTCAGCTCTATATCTCTAAGGTCACATTGGATTGAGGATAGAGGGCTTTTCTGAGAACTGGAAAAATATCTACATTTCAAGTTCTTGCTTCTTAGACATCTCAGCTCTTTTCTAATAATAGAGGGTCTCCATGCACAGAGCCCTTAGGCATATTTGGGGTACATGTACACATCACGCTCCCTGCACAGGACTGAATCCCAGGCTACTGCAAACACTGAGTTTCTAAGCAGGGTCATGGCTGAGTGTGGGAAACAGCAGCAAGCATCAGCTGTGGAGCTGCTATGCATCTCCAAGGCCAATCTTCTTTGGGAATGTGTGCTCCAGAGAGCCGGTCAGTGAGGCACAGATCTGCTGAACTAGGAAAGTAGAGACCCAGCAGAGGGGACAGGTCACACACCTTGCAGGCAGAAGTGGGCAAGGTTTAATCTGCAGTCCTAAACACAGTTTTGCACCCCTCTTTCCTTGTTTGTCACTTTGAAATGAAAAAAAATGGATGAAAAAAAAAATACGTTGCCTAGAGAATATCAAGAGAGGCTTGTTCGGTTTCTTTTTGATCAAAACAACCACATTTCAAGGAGCAGAACTGCAGCATCGAGGGTGAACTGTGTCATATGGATAGGCTCCTGGTGTAGCAAGGCCATCCCCATCAAGGTGCTCAGCCTGTGCAAAAGACATTGACTCCATCCACCTCATATCCACTTGCTCTTTTTTCAGGAATAATATTCCTGAGTGGAAGCATTCAGGCTACCTGACTCCTATCCTTCCCCCCACACACGTCCCCCATGCTCTTCCTTTGAAACCAACTGACTTTAAGACAGTAAAAAGAAAAAGCACTGAATTCTACAGATCACATGTATTCCAAAGCTTCGTGGGATGTGTGCACTCTGTGTAGGAACCACAGTCTATTTGCTATAACATTTTCACCTGAGTAGTGCGGTTTGTTGGCTTTGCAGTTGGCCAGATAGTAAAGGGTATTTGATCACCTCAGCTTGAAAGATCACATTCTAGCTTTTGTTCCTCCGTGGTTTCAGTGCCATTTTAAGCTATATTTTCTAGCCAGCCTTTCCACAGCTTCTGCAGAAGCATGTAATTTCCACCAGCACCTTTAATGCCAGCGCTGTTTAATCCCTTCCTGAAATGCAATGAAAGGGAGTTTAGAAGCAAGTGAAAGTATCTGGATGAATAAAGCGGAATACCACACTGTCAAAGCCTGAATTAGTCGGTGTGCCTGCATGCACGTTTTTTTATTATAGTTCTAACTAACAAAAATGTGCCAGTGCACCACACTGATAGAGTCAGCTGGAGGACTTCATGAGCTCTGTCAGTGAATCAAAATCACACAGTCTCCTGTGTTAAATAACATTGTGCTGATGTGCTCTGAAAATGCAGATGGCCTCAGTTCCCCACTCAGCTTGTTTATCACCTAAAGCAGTTTGGTATGGAAAGTACCTTTTGCTTTTGAAACTAATTGCAAAGGAAACAGAACAATGTCCAAGAAAAAGCTAGGACTTTATGGGAAAGCAATTAGGTCTGTGGTCTCCCACGCTCACTAACTGATGGCTGGCATTCAGGTTTCAGGCATATCTGGTTTGTTGTTGTTTTTCTCTATTGGATAAAATAAGGTTGGATGCTCTGATGTTATGCTCTGATGCTCACACAGACAAGCAGACTTCACCTGCATGGGGCCCTTCAGCCACATACTCTAGAATTTGAGAAGTCCCTGAAGTGAACCTGTGGTTTGAATCCAGCCCATCTAAATTACCCCCATCACATCTGTTTCCCCAGCAGGATGGCCCCGGAACTCTATGGGGTTCTGAAAGCTCTCCTCTTCTTGATCTAATTTAACATGGCCATAGGTTGGAAATAACTCCTTAGATGTCAGTAGTGGTTACTTGTAGCCCTGTCTGTTATAGAACAAACACCATATGTGCAAAACAAGTATGAAACTTCCAGGAGAAACTCTTTTGTGTTGGAACAAGATGGCATTTGGCACTCACTCAGAACTGCCTACTGGATTGGGCTGTAAAGAATCAGTCCCCTAAGGTGGAAAAACATTCAACCTTCTGCACTTAGCAAGAACTCTAGAGAACAAGAGGTTCTGGCAATTAAATGCTACAGGAACAACTAAAGCCATTGAACCCTTCCCGTGAAGACCCATGACATTTAATTTGGATACATTCATCTTCCAAATCGCACCAAAACCTGTGAGAACTGTATCAACAGGTGATGCCCAAAGCCGCCTGTGTGAATTGGTGCCCTGTTTACACAGACATCCCCGCTCTGCCTCACCAGCAGTTTAAAGACTGAAGCACAAGAGAAACACAGATAGAGGCTATGGCACATAAGCAGGTGAAGTGAGCGGAGAGTTAAACAAGATTTATTTATATTTCCCATGTTGTACTATATTTTTATTAAATTAAAATACCTGCCTCAATAGCTGTTCCTCACGTCCTGCCAGCTCTCACCCTGACTCCTCTCAGCCCTCTCTCTCCTATTGTAGCAGAGGACGTGGCTCTGCACAGCACTGCCTGCCCCAGGAGAGCCAGGCAAGAACCAGGGACAATTTCTGGACAGATCCTTCCAATTGGACAGATCCTGCCGGGTCCTGCACCTGGGACGGGGAAACCCTGGCTGCACGTACAGACTGGGCGATGAGACGCTGGAGAGCAGCCTAGAAGAGAGGGATCTGGGGGTCGTGGTAGACAGCAAGTTGAATATGAGCCAGCAGTGTGCCCTGGCAGCCAGGAGGGCCAACCATGTCCTGGGGTGCATCAAGCACGGCATCGCTAGTAGGTCAAGGGAGGTGATTGTCCCGCTCTACTCTGCGCTGGTGCGGCCTCACCTTGAGTACTGTGTGCAGTTCTGGGCACCACAGTATAAAAAGGACATGAAACTGTTGGAGAGTGTCCAGAGGAGGGCTACGAAGATGGTGAAAGGCCTGGAGGGGAAGACGTACGAAGAACGGCTGAGGTCACTGGGCCTGTTCAGCCTGGAGAAGAGGAGGCTGAGGGGAGATCTCATCACAGTCTACAACTTCCTCGTAAGGGGGTGTCGAGAGGCAGGAGACCTTTTCTCCATTAACACCAGTGACAGGACCCGCAGGAATGGGGTTAAGCTGAGGCAGGGGAAATTTAGGCTTGACATCAGGAGGGGGTTCTTCACAGAGAGGGTGGTTGCACACTGGAACAGGCTCCCCAGGGAAGTGGTCACTGCACCGAGCCTGTCTGAATTTAAGAAGAGATTGGACTGTGCGCTTAATCACATGGTCTGAACTTTTGGGTAGACCTGTGCGGTGTCAAGAGTTGGGCTTGATGATCCTTAAGGGTCCCTTCCAACTCAGGATATTCTATGATTCTATGATTCTATGATTCCATGGCAGGCAGAGATGGGGACATGGAGCCAGGGCCTCTTTGCTAGGCCACTGAGTGAGCGCTAAGCCTTCTTGACAAGTTCACATCTCTGAATGGACATTTGCTTTTTATTTTTTTTCCTAATTACTCTTGGATTTCCCCTGGCTTGAGTGGTAAAGAGATAACATCAGTTGTTTAATTAATTAATACTCCAAGGAAGCAGAAGTCCTGCCATGCTCTGAGCTGTATTTATTTGTGTTGACCATGCTCCAGTCAGGTAACAGAACTAAGCAAGAGCCTCAGACTATGGACTTCATACAGGCTGTTTCAAACTGATATATGCAACTGAGCTCAGGAAAGTAGCAGTGATGTATGACTCCAGGTAGCTGCTTACTGCACATTTCCTTACACGTGCCAGGCGGATCAATGGTCGCAACTATACTTTTGACACTGCTGATTTAAAACCACGTTATGGATTTCAGGGACTTGTAAGACCCTTGTAAGAAGAGAAACCCCCTGAGACTTCCCCTGAAATAATCTTTATCAAAGTTATGTCAGGGCATGCACATACACCCACAAATTTAACTAGTAACCACTCCTGCACTGTGCACCGTATTCAGAAAACTCTGAGGAATGAAAGTAGTGACAATGCTGAATAACAAATATCAATGGTAGCTCTGCAGCAGCTCATCTTGTTAGCTGTCAGGAAGCTGGAGACTGACAGGTGAGCCCGCAACAAAATACGAGGTAATGTTGTCCAAAGGGAGCGTTTCTCCATCCTGTTACTGCAGCATGGTTTCCAACTTTTTTTTTTTTTTTTTACTGCAGTGACACAATACCACTATGAAGTGGTGCTTCACTTAATTAAGTCAAAACTGAGACTACCATGCATATTAATGAGCATCCTAATGAGCATTAATTTTTGATGTTCCTCGTTAACAAGCATTATAAACTATGACAAATTTCTGTTTGACTGAATGCCAAAATTTGGATGAGTGGTGGTTTAAAACTCTAAATCTGAATGTTTCCCCAGGGGATTAGAACGCCACGCATAAATACTCTGAGAGCTTGTAACGTCAAAGAGGATATATAAATGCCAGAACAGGCTACCTTCTACTGCCCTTCTGAACATGTCTGGTGGAAAGGCACTTGCATCTTTTAAATTGAAGTAATTTAAATTCAGAGAATAAAAAAAGAAGTACCTAACTTTCAAATGGTAGAAGTGAATTATTCTGATCCCACTGAAAGCAACAGACATGCTTTAATATTGAGAGCTGTGCATGAACAGATGCAGACTTACCCCTTTGAGCCATGTTTGTGCAAACCCGTAGACTCATTGTTAAGTGAAGTAAACGTGCATGTTTTTAATCTGTTGTAATGACATTGGCATAAACAAATTAGACATCTTTAAAGGATGAACATCTCTTAAAAAAAAAAAAAAAAAAAAAAAAAAAAGTCTAGACCATGTCATATAACAGTGACAAGATCTATAGGACAACAACAAACTCATATATGTAATCCATGCAGATATTGTTGTATTCATTGTTACCACAGGTTTCCCAAGACTTCAGCTGCCTGACTAAAGCAAAGAGCTATATGGCTTTGTCACCAAGCAGCTCTTCTGAAATACATTCCCGATGTATCTAAGTCACAAGTCACTTGCATTTTGCTCATTTACAGATAATCAAAGTAGCTTTTTTTTTTTTTTTTTTTTTAGTTCCAATTCTATCACAATCAAGCATCACTTTGAAGATGATAAACGTTACACACCAAGTGAGGTTCGTCTGCGCTTCTCACACTTCATCAGTTCAGAAGGAACAAACTCTTGGTGTAAGATCTGCTTTACTAAACAAACACGAATAACATGTCAAGTCAAGAGAAGGAAAGAAGCAAAGTTAAGGGAGGCTGGCCTGCTGTGATTTCACCAAAAGCTTCCAAAAGTTTTCTACAACCATGTTACCCATCTAACCATCCTCCAAGCATGAGATCCCCATCTAAAATCATACCAATAGTGGTACTCATGTAAGAATTCACGTGGTCAAATTTGAAGTTAAAGAGAAATAAAATCACAGTTTCATAAAAAGTTCAACTTTTTGAAGTTGTTTCTTTTTCATAGTATTTAGAACAAGCCAATTTTTGTGAGGTTTTCTGACTTTTTCCAATATTTTCCTCTAATTAACATTAAAATCAGTAGTGACATTTTGCTTGATCAAAATCTGGTGCTCAGTAAAGCACCAGACTATACTTATTTTAATAAATTTTGAAAATTATATTTTTCAAGAACAGGTGAAAAATTCAACAATATTGTCAGACTCCCCACAACAACCACCCAGCTTTCCAAAAACTGATTTCCATGAACAAGAAGGCTAATCAGTCCACCAGTTGACCTCATAGCAGTTAAAACCCCAGGGATGAGATTCATTTTGTCCTAAAGCAGACATCTAAATAGGTCAGATAAACTGCACCCCAGAAGCACCCATTCCTCTTCACTGAATCCTGGCCCTAGGACACTCCATCTGTGTATTAATTAGGTTAAGTTGGGTAAAATTAATTCCACCAGTACTATGGAACTGATTTATTTTATTTATTTATTTTCATTTTTTTTACATTTGTTCTCTAAAAAGGAGATGCAGGCCATGTTATAAGTTGCCCCCTTAATTTTCAGAGAGCATTGCATTAATAATAGAAAGGAATTTATTGAGTAAGCAACAGCAAGCAAAACAGCGCTGGGCAGCCGGGGAGTCTCGGCTCCGCCAACGGTGCGCACCTCACCCCCGCCAGGGCCCCTTTTTGTATCTTGGTAATTCCGGGATTACGCAGCACATCCTGGTATATTCCGCGACTGCGCGCACTGTTGCTAGGGGGTCGTCTCTGTCCCTCTGGTGGTCGTGAAGATGAAGGCCGTAGTCTTCCTCAGCGTTGTGGTTCAACTTCTTTTTTTATTTGGTCGTGTTGGCCCAGCGTGAGACAGGAAAGGCAGGTGTTGATACATTAGTTTAGCAACTTATCAGGAGATGGTTACATGAGCTTTGCAGCAGTGTCTTTGAACAAAAGAGGCAACTGAGATGCAGAAGGAGAGAAGGGGAGGGGGTTCTCTTTTTTGTTACATTAAGAAAAAGAATTTTCATAGGGTCTAGCCAAGTATTATACAGCTCCTTACTTCAGCAGGAAGCTTTTGCAACTCCCGCTCCTCAAACAGAACTCCTTGTTTTTATAATACAAAAGACAATGAACAAACGTTTATTGTGTATTACAGACCAGACCAATTTTAAGTGAGATCTTACATGGCCTGTATGTCTGTGGAGCCTGAACACACAAAATGAATAAACACAGCTCTGGAAAAACAGGTGGCTATTATAGGGCATGATGTGTGAAAAGCACTTGGGAAGTGCCTGTGAGGAACTATTTGGGGTCATTACACAAACCTTGCCTATAATCATCGATACACTTGATTATTCAGGTAAACCAAGGTAGGCCCAGTGGCCTGCAGGACCCTGCGAGGAGAGGCTGGGGCTGCCTCAGGCTGGTCACAGCTGGTTCCAGTGGCACCACTGCAGGCCATGGCCAGGCCCGTCTGGTTTTAATTGGCAGTAAACTAATTGTCCCCAGGCTGAGTCTATTTGCACATGACAGCAACTGCTAAGCCATCTCCCTGTCTTCCTCACCACCAGCTTTTCCATTTTTTTTTTTTCCTTGACCTGCTGAATCGGGAAGAGAGAGGCGGGGTGGCACCAGCCACAGCCAGCACACCACACCAGGATCTGCACCTTTTGCTGCTCCTCAGTGCTACAGTTGCTGTTATCCAATACCTCACAACAGCCTTTACCTGATTACTTAATTTAATTGATGTTCCTCTGGCTGTACTTAACTCACAGAGATTCACTCCCTTTGCTGCTCTGACCTCTGTTAATAAATCAGAAGATGGATATTAAAAAATAACTAGTACTGTCCCCTTTATTCATCAGCCCGTCCTGAATTACCAACTGGTTTTCTCTCTGGTTGCTGATACTTTAGCAGATTTTTTAGCAGAAATATTTCTGACACACTAAACCAACCCAGATGTTTTATACTTTCTGAACATCTTACAGTTCTGTCTCTCCAGCTGGGGAAGTGAGAACAATGTTGGCCTTTTCAAGCGATCCATCACAAATTTTCCTTTCTTTTTTTTTTTTTTGCATTTTTTTTTCTGGTGTACCTTTGATTTCTACTTTGATATTGTTCTCAATAATTGAAATAAGATACCTAGCTTTTTACTGACATCTTTCAAAACCATCTTCAAATTATGCTGAGTTTCAGCATCCCAACAGAACAATTCAGAGAGATCTTCCATTAGTATTTACACTGTAGGATCTTGGGTAAAGAAAAATGGATTATTTTACAGCCTTTGTTTAGGTCAGGAAGGTAATCTGTAATTGGCAAATAATGACATGCCTATTTTTCTGTCAAAGTGAATAATAACTGGCAGCTAGATTTTCTAAATATCTTCCATTAGAGTATTATGAAGGGTTAGTATATTTTTCTCTTTGAATCTGGGGAAAAAATGGGGACGACTAGATTAAATGGTAAACCAAGAAACACAGATAAAAGAAATCAGTTGTCCCAGGTGAATGAGGCTTTTTCAGTCACATTACTCTACCCTGAAATCTGTCATAAAAAAGCTCACATAGTTGTTACTTTTAACCTAAGCCACTTGAATAAGATGGAGGAGCACTCCTTTCAATAATCTCCCTCATGCATCTCGGAAAAGGAAAACGAGATAACGAATTTTAAAATCATACAGAAGAATTTTAAAAAATCATACATTTTCTCAACTTACTTGGGAATATGCTTTTTAAGAAACAACAGATAAAGTTTTTTTGTTTGTTTGTTTTTCCCCAGTTTTTGTGTCTTTTACCCAGTGATTGGATAGAAGCACAGAGGAGTCTTGGAAGAGCCAACTGTGCACTGCCTGAAAGGGTCTCTCATTTTCAGATGAGTGAAATCAGAATTCATGTAGCTGGCAGCACAAGGCTATTTCATCTGATCAAGGCATAATTCACTGGCTGTGAAAGATATGCGAGAGACTGTAGAAAGGAGAATTAAGGTTCTCTGCCAGGAACAACGTCCCTTTAGGATCCCAGGAAATTCCCCAAAACACTGTAATCATCAAAGTACCAATTGTGCTTATTGCTTGGAAGTACCATTAAACCATCTCTGAAGAAGAAAAAAAAAGTTTAAAAAAAAAAAAAAAGTAAAAAAAAAAAAAAAAGTTCAATTAATGATTAATGGATTTGTGCTATTTGGCATAGCTCAGGTGACCTTCACCTCTGTCAGCACGGGCAGGAATCCAGCTCTCCAACTCTGAACATGCTTTAATTCATTAGTTCACTTGTTTCACGTATCAGGGACAGCTCGGAGAAGACGCAGGCCGAAGTGCTGGGCCTACACCTTGCTCCCACCCACAGACATGATGAGGCCTGAAGCAGGCTGCTGCCAGGACAGGCCCCTGCTTCCCCCTGTATGAAGGGAAAGTGGTGGGGGCACCAGGACAGGCAAACCCCCCAGTCAGCCCACAATTCAGAATAAATTGCTCTTAGTCATGGCATGCCTGAGCTCAGGCATCCTGCTGGATGGCCGTGAGGCCTTTCCCTAGGGAAGTGACTCTTCAGCCTGATGCTGAGAGGGGTGGTGCAGGAGCTTAGGAGAGGCAGAGAAATTACAAGAATTGGTGACTGCCTCAAGAGAAGGCAGCCTGCACCCCTCTTCAGGGGTCAGCAGCAGCGACAGCATCTGCAAAGTCACCATCAGCTCAAAACATGAGTGCCCTGCTGCCCTTTTCCCCAATGCAGGCCCAAGGAGCAGTCCTTGTGCTCCCTCACCTTCACAGAGCAATTTCTAAAAGCAGAAACCTACATTTTATACCTCCTTGTTCACTAACAAATGCAACAGTGAAATTTAGCTTGGCATTGGCTGCATTTTCTGAGTTAAAGAGATAAAATCCTTTAATTCTCTGCTGATGAAATGTTATTGTAACTCAATGCAATGTCTTCTTCCCTTGCCAAGATCTCCTTTTTTTCTTTTTTTTTCCGTCTCCTTACTACTCCCTGTCCACGCTATAGGCTACATAAAATCAAAGCTACAGATCTAGGCAGTAGAAGATATCTTTTATTGAAAAGTTTCCTTTATTGTCAGCTGATAAACTGTCAGCCTGCAAGGAACAATGGCAAGCAGCCCATTCCACACAAGAAGCCCCACAACTCGCTGCTGCACGACCACAGCTTTGAAGACCACAGTGGAGTTGCAAGAAATGCCCCCAGACTTGCATCCTTCCCAGAGCTTCCAAATAGTAAGATAACCCTTGCCTAAAGAAACACCAGACTTTCTAAACCCAGTAAAAGGCTTTTACATGAACAGTTGTACATGAAGCCATCTCCTAATCTAATTAAAAAAAAAAAAAAAAAAAAAAAAAAAAGAACATTTTAAATATTGTAGTATTCTGCTTTAACATTTGTGACCAAACAGTTGGGCTAGTACATGAGACCACTGGGAACCAACCCAAAACTGATTTATCTGGTTGCACTTGCCAGTCTGAATGACAAGCTGAAAACTGAAGCAACCAATTACATTTTGAAAATAGTTGCCATTCCATCATTCCATGATGCAGACCAGAATTAAGAAAGAGCAGCACCCACCCATATTGACAAACAATGCAGATAAAGCCAACCATCTTAGAAATCTCCTAAAAAGAACAATATAAATGCTGTCTTTTGCCTAAGGAGCTGTAGCCTGTGCTGGTAGAGGGGAATGCAACAGCTCACACCTCTGACAACATGAAAAATATTAGTTAAGAGTGAGAAACTAATGTAGGGAGAATTGGATAGGACAGTCAAGGTGGAGAGAAGGAAAATGAACAATTTTGCAAGAATATAACAGAGTGCTTTTCTTTATTTATTATATTTATTCATGACTCAGGCTACTAGTAATAGTGTGCTAATGAAAAATCATTAGCTGATGATATCAGGTTACGAGGCCTGATCAATACAAAGGAGGAATGGAGTATCACACGAAGAACTACAAGATCAAAGCTGACACCAAGCATTTAAGAACTACAAGGTTTTTGCTGTAAAGTGGGAACTCACCAGCTACAGAAGACTAAGGAGGAGAAAAGCTTAGTTGTGTGGCTAAAGACAAGGCAAACACAGTGCTAGTATGGATCGACCAGCCAGCTCCAGCAAGGACACAAACACTAATGCAACTCTCTAAGCATGAGAGACAATTCAAGGCTGAGAATAACATTGGTTATTGTCTTTAAATTTGTCACAAACAAAAGTCTCTTGCAGCTAACTGCTACTTTCACCCCCAAAATAAATGGGTTAATATTGACCAAAAATTGATTAAATTAAAAAAAAAAAAAAAAAGCAGGTGAGGAGTATCAAAGAAAAAGAAAATTCTAGAACAGTCTTCAAATAATGGCAGCAACAGGAAGGAAACTAGTTTAAGAATGAGTTTAATATACTCGTGACTGGGGATATTTCATATGACATGAAATGAATTATAATTTCCTGCACTGGCAGGGAGGTGAACAGTGCTCGGGGAAGCACTTCCCAGCCCAACACTCCTGTGCTCCAGTGGCAGGAGTCACCTTGAGTTGGATGGTGTTGCAGGATTAGGGCCGAAGGGAATTCATCATATTTAATATTAAAGACTTTACTTTGACACAATTTCAATTGACTACAACAAATCAAAGCAAACTCTGCAATAAATGTCTTCATAATGCCTTGTGCTGTAGCTGTACTTTGAAAGTCCAAAATCAATAAAAACAAAATGGTGACATATGTTTGTATTATTTGAAAAACTAAATGCATGCAAGGGGATCTGTCACTGCAGGATTAATAGAGTACAACATGTTCTGTTTGTTGGGCATCTGATTGTCTGTCTCATAATATGAATTTTGAAATAGCTAGGGATTTCTGCTAGTGCATTTGCAGGTTTATGCTGAATTTCACATTAACAATAAATCATCCTGTATGTATAGTTCTCTTTTTCAATTTACTGCAACATAACTTCATCAATTCACATAGGGAATAGGGCCATACGCATAATGAGTAGAAATCTGATAATAAAATATTAAGTAAGACAATGAAACAAAAACATTTGAAATATTAATACTAAGGCTCTGAAATACCCCTCATTGCCATTCAGCCTACAGTTGGTGTGCGCATACCTCTTACGTGTCAGTGGAGTGAGCAGGAGAATGCCAGGTAGCTTACTCTAATGACTGCAAAATAATATACTCAAAATTAAAAAATCCATTTAACAATGATGTAAATAAAAATAAGACACATTCTGAGTTCAAAGACATTATTTTTACTCTATTTGGTAAAATTACCTTTGAATAAGTAATTTTTCACTATGTTAGGACCTTTCCCACATCCTAAGTGCTTCATAGAATGAACTTGAATGTATTTGTGAAAAGACTGGTCCTTGGCTGTCTCCATGGCTGCCCTAATGAGGCAGAGAAGGATTCCTGCCACAGCAAGGTCCCTGTGGTGCTGGACTCTTGCATAACCAGTGCTAAGCCTGTATTTAAGCATTCTCTTGACTTCAGGCACTCCTTTTCAGCACAGAAGAAGTGCATGTTTAAATTTGAACATATGCTGGTACATGCTTGACAGTAATGGGAACTCTGCATATACCTGTGTACTTACCAGAAATCAGTGCACAAACTTTTGCCCTTCCCTTTTTCAGTATCTTCTGCAGATTTGGATACTGAGGCCCCTGGAATTAATCCAGTCTTGGATTCTTTTTTTTTTTTTTTTTAAATGCATCTATATTCAAAACCCATAGGCAAGACTTTTTCAAAATCAAGTGCTTTCATTGTTCCACAAAGTGCAGCTCTCCCATCCCATGTGTCACACAAGTAGGCTCATGACTTGAGTAATTCTCCTCAGCTAACCAGGATCATATTTACTTAACTGATGTGAAAAGACAAAGGAAAATACACCACTTGCTCAATGTGTGCAAAATTTATGGTATGTGGCTAACATAATGTGTTTAACAATTTTATCCAAGTTTCAGTCTAGGACAAAACAAATATGTTCACATAATCCCAAGCCATATTATAGCAGTTGTATGCAGTAAGTTTTAATTCATCATTAAGTACACTGTACACATACAGATTTTTCTTTTTAAATAATAATATGCAAAACTTCCAGAGTCATTAACGATTTAATAAGCTGTTTAAACAAGAGAACACTTTGAAATGCTTGATCTGTGCCTATGCTTTCTAAGCATCATGCAATAATTTATTATCATTTTCACAAATTGCTTGTCAGCTAGACCAAAAAAACTGTTCTGCAATTACCTCCATTCTAGAAATTCTCTACAAAAACTTTATATCAATGTGTATAAAAAGTATATGAAAGCAGATCAAATATTTTTGATTAAGAAAATGTTAATTGGCCTTAACATGTTATTAAGACTTGCTGTATACCCAAGGAAGTTCTGCTGTAGGATCACAAGGCTGCAGTATCTACATTTTGTACACAATAACAACCAGTCAAGAGCTATAAAGACCAAATAGATCATACTGGCCTTGACAGCATAAAGTCAACTGCAAGACACTGCTCACGCTCCTTAAGGTTTTCAAAGGGTCATCTTATATCTTCACCTGCAACTGAAGGTTTACTTCCCTAGGCATCCACCAGTCTCACCTCCAAGTTAGGCCCACATAGTGCTGAAGGAAGGTGAACATATAATGAAGTTGACCTTCAGCATTGCAGACCGTTTTGGTTGTCCTTTACTTGAGCTGGAGTTGCATTAGCGTGGCACAAATTTGCTATATGTCTTCTTGGGAAAGGGACACACAGACAGAACTGGTAAAATACCCTTTTCCCTCTGGCACACAGAGGTGAAACGGTGCATTACAGATCAGCGCTCCCCTTTCTCTCAAACCTCTGCCTAAATCCAGTCACAGTTTGTCCCATAATGGTGAATTCAAGATGAAGTCTTTGGCATTTACTCAGGAAAATAACACTGCTGAGAATAACATTAGTTGGAGTGAATACTGTGAATAAAGACATATAGGGCTATAATTTGACACACGGCACTAGCTTGTGTCAGGGTAAAGCCACAATGTAAGACCAAACTTCTGAGAAAAGGAAGAGCACTGCAGGAATTCGACCAACACCAAAACTTGCTCCTTCTGCATCTACCTTTATTACCCAAGTATAACTATCCAAGGAGCTAGCCCTCTAGTTCTCCCACAGTTCTACAAATAACCCTTTTACACCTTCCTAATATGCCACACCATATTTAGTCAACAGAGAGAAAGTCCTGTGGTGTTTCTGAAGTATAATACCAATAGCCATGTGCTTCTTACAAGACCAGCTGACAAGTAGCCATTACCATTTTACTCCGAGACTTTCATTCTGCTGTTATTGCTTTTTTAATTAATCACTGACACATTGTTAAGGAGAAAAATCTAACACTTGACCCTATGGATTTCAATATCCAATTCCCTTTGCAATAGGTGAAACCTCCCATGGAAATCTCTGCAGAGAGTACAGTGACTGACCTCATTCAATATCACAGACCTCGGTACACTGCACTCACAACATCAAGCTCTATTCAAATCAAGCTCTATTTTCTGTGATTGTTTATAAAACCTTATTTTATAATCATAAAGTTTCGTCATTTTTAACTGCAAGGGTAACAACAGCGCTTGTCAGGACTTGTGGGTCTCTAAATACCCATGCTGGCACATCACAATAGTGTTGCATTACATCTTGTTCCCAGAGTCACATTGCTTTGTTTTATGTTACTGAAGTATAAGAAAGCAACACAATTGACCTGTCACAGCAAAGAAATTGGAAAACAACTTGTTTTTTTTTTTTTTTGAAAATGCAGGTTAAGGAAGAACCTAGTCTCCAAGCCTGTTCCTTTGAAAGTGTGCTTCCTGCAGTTTGGGATGGACCTGTAAGGTGGCTTTGACATTTTGTGAACACCCCCAACCAAGTAGTGTGAATTATTTTGTGCATTTCACATCCAAGATCCTACAGCTTTCCAAACATGAAAAGCATGTACTGCTGTATATAAACTTGAAATAATAGGGCTTTGAACTCTCATTGCCTGCCATTTTAATTGCAGATTTACTACAGAATGGAAAACCTTTACAGATCAAAAAATATTTCATGTTAACTAAGGCAGCATTCCAAAACAGAATAGCATCTGCTAGCAAAATGAAAGAAGGGAAAGAGAAGTAGCTCTTCTGGTAGAGATAAGGAGGCTACTATGGTTAATTTTGTTGCCAGTAATTAAAAATTGTGGTAAAAGAATTTTTATGTAAGATGTGCATGATAAGTAAACAGCTGGGAAGAGAAACACTGGCTAGAAGGTACCAAGAAGACTTCCACCAATGGAAGATGCAACCTACACAGCTTGCAGTATGCAGGATTTTGCAGTCATGAGTCAATACATGCATAGGAAATACTGCTGGGGCCATAGGAACAGCTTAATCCTATTCCCTTTAAGTTTTTGGTTCTGGGTCAAATAGGAGCAGGAGTCTGACACTGAATACAGACAATGCTAATATTTCTAATTATATGATCCCGTGGTATAATTTGACATGTGAAATCATCTAAGACATCCTCTCTAACCTACATCCTGCAGGTTTCAATAAGGTACTCAGTAGTAAATTACCATAATGTCAGTGGGTGAACTGCACACAGTGAAGAATCCACTGCAGATGAGAATAAAATGGAATAAATAGACTGTCTATCATGTGGGACTCCAGTATTTACAAGCAAGGATCGACTTGATTCAAAGCACTGCTGAAAAAATTGCCTTAACAAAGCTGAAGTCTTACTCAGGTTGTAACAAAGGATATTTTCTGTTTCAGATACTTTGGGGAAAATCTCTGAAGACAATGTGGTGCTTAGTAGAGATGTTTATTCTTAGTTACCACAGTATATTTTTACTCTCATTTCACTGCAGTCGATGCACAGTATCTCCAGCCATTATGGACAAAGTTTTTCACTACACGGTGTAGCAGTCTCTCATTAATGCCAGTGAAATGCATGGAAGCCTCAAAAATCATTCTGCATTTGAAAGTGTTAGGACAACTCAGCAAAATGAGAATTGAAATAGCCTTTCAAAAAAGACCTGTACTACTTAGCACTGCAGGTGCATGTTATGTGCTGTTTGTATGGCTTGCTGAATCTTAACCATAAACTTCATTAAATAGGATTCCCTACAGAGAAGAATAAGCATGCATCTTACCTACATGCATTATAATTTTGAGGCCAACTGAAGATGTATGCTTCCTGAAGAAGCAAGGGAGATGACTCCAGCTGGGTTGGGAAGGTAAAGCAAAATTAAGATAGACAGAATCAAAGCAACGCATTGCTAATGCAGTGGCATCCACTGAACAGATTGAAATGAGCTCAAAAAAAAAAAAGGGGGGGGGAGGAGAGGAATCTCAAAGCACAGTGTGAAGCTCTGAATCTAGGCCCTTATATATGAGTTATATCATACAAAGGAAATAAAATATCATCTTGACCTACGTTGCTTGCCATGCCATCCATTAGAGTGTTGCAAGAGGTGTTGTAAGAGATGTTGTAAAACAAGAGTTGAGTCAGATTTTGCCCCATGCATGTTGTCTTCCAAATACGAGTACATAAATTCTGGTATTCTGTCCCCATCTGAACACTCAAGTGGCACTGAAGTGAGTATTTGTGCCTCATAGTCTCACTTTTCCACCGATATGCAGAAATGGGAATCCTCAGGCACCCACATGTACAAATTAAGAGAAAATTATTTTGTAACAAATGACTACATACATGGAAATTATTTTAAAGCAATCAAAAAAAAAAAAAAAAAACCTATAGGGGCTCTACAGATTTATTGCAAAACAAAAACAACATTAAACCACAAAACAATGAGAAAAAAATAACATCGCTTCCCATATGCTCAATGTGTAAAATGGATATACAGCCCTTTAGGTAGCAACAGCAATAAAGAAAAGTCATCTGGGTCAAATGGCATATTTGTATTGATTATTAGCACTATTTAAACTAGACTTAAGGTGTAGACTGTGCTTTAAAAACAAATAGAAAACTGATGTATCCCTGCTCTGAAAAACATACAGGCTGAAGTAGAAGAATCAATGGATAACATCTTTAATGTTTCTGCAGTGAGGAAAAATGTCACAACAAAAATATGTTTCAAAATTTTTGTCTAAGACGGGAAAGGCTAATCTATAATTTTTCCATTTTATTACAGCAGTGGGTTCAGATAGGCTCCTCCACTAACACAGCTGAAGCTAACACAGGTCTCTCTCTTATTCTACCAAGCCAACATAAAACAAAGAAAAGCCCCATAAAGCAGAACAAACCTCAGCTCTCATTTGTTGGGTGCCAACAGCACACTATGCATGTATTTCTAAGGAACTCATGTGGAGTGAGACAGAGTTTCCAAGATAAAGCAAGTCACAGATGATCCCCTATGGTTAACCTAGCAGGGAGTACTTTATTGAGCATGTCAGTTAGTGCTGCAAGAAGCACCAAATCCTGCCCAGGCTGTTCTCAGGGTATTGATTGCCTCATACCTGCCAACAAGACCTGGCCCCTGTCCTGTTGACGACAAAGTCCCAAGGATCCACAGATTCTGAAGAAAATAAAATCAATAATTTATTTAATTTATTAAAAAAAAAAATGCAAAAGTCCCAAATCTCCATTTGTTATGGAAAATATCTGACCTCCCAAATATACACAAATTAGTTTCTGGTGGTCCAAGGCAGAACAAAATGTAAAGGAAATCCAGAAAGGACAGAAGTGCTACTGTTTTACTGAAAGAAGAAAGGGACATGGACTGCTAGGAAGAAAGTGTGGTAGAATTACAGACACAGCACACCTTTGCAGATCTGTGTGCTGCTGCATATTTTATATATATATACACGCATGCATACACACGCACAAAGATACAGAAACAAAAACAGCACACTGTAACACTCCTCTTCTGTTATGCATCCTTTTTTTTTCCCCAGTACTTTTCCAACTGCAAACTCTGACACCTTCTAGGTGAAGTAAGACGTTTTAATCATCAAATTTACACGACAAAACAATCTAGTAAATAAGCTTAATAGTGTATTGGCAGTTAATGGATTTTCTTTGTTGACAAAGAGAATGGATACAGATGTAGTGACAGCATCTAACTGTGTCATAGCTGACAGAAATGCTCACAAAAGAGCTGAGTACAAGAACCTAACATTATGTCCCCATGTCAAATCAAAACCTTTTTTTTCCAGAGGTTCATGATGGAGTGCTCTTAGCATGCGTCAGAGGACTCCCTTCTCTCTTTCACCAGCTCTGCTGCAGCTGAATGAAATGACACCAAGGAAGGGATTCGCCTCAGGTTATTTTTACAGTAAAACTCACTGCCAATGCTAAGGAAATGTGGGATTGTTCACTTAGTGAACAGTATGTAGAACTGCTAAAGGCTGGACCATCAGCTCAAAATGTGCATGTAACTTGGCAGGTAACTGAGCAAGAGTAGCTCCTCTGTTGGGATCCCTTCTCTTCTAACCACAGTGACTGGTGTGCTAAGATTGAAGACTACCTTCCTCAGTTATTTTTATACACTGAAAGTTACTTTACTAACATGAAAAGACTCCTTTTGTCAATGGCAGCCACCAAATCCATTTTCAAGAGGGTCCACGGCTACAAGAGCCAAAGGGAATTTGATTTCCCCAGAGCTGGACAGCCTCAGAAGTAGCAGGAACCCCTCAGGCAGGGGCTGTCCGTCGGTGCAATTCCCCACATCCCACTCCCAGCAATTCACGCCAGCAGAAGAGCCCACCCCCTTCACCTACTTTCCCTGCCACCTTGGTGTTGAAACACAATTCACAAAGAAATAATTTATGTTTACAGAAGTGTGATACATAAAAAGTAATTAAAACCTTAAATCTTTCCAAAGAAATGTGATGTGCACAATTAAACTCGGCATTTAGTACAGGGAAACATCCCCTCAGACAAAGCCTGGTGATACGGTGAAGACCAGCCTCCAGGTCTTCTAACCAATTTTTATCATATCACCACACTTTCGTCCACCCCATTACAATCTCCCCCCAGCAGCCTGCATTAACCAGTCCACACTAACTGCAAACACTGCCTCCAGCCATGCTTACATGTGCTGATTTTATTTTTCTCAGTAATTTCTTTACTGGATACCATTTGCACTCAGGTTATTTCAGCTCAAATTTACACAGCACCACTGGTACTTCCTATGTGGAAGTCTATTTCTCCAAATTGGATTTCTGAATATAATGCAAGAACATTTTGCTTATTAAAAAAAATAATAATAAATAATTGCTTATTAGCACTGTAGAACTGTTAGTCATTTATGCTCCACCTGTAAATACCAGGCCATGTTAACATAAACTTGCCGAATGGAGGGCAGGGGGGAGAGTGGGTGATGTTCCTTGCCATCCTTCGACGGGAGAACAAAGCAGAAATATAAATGGAGCGTGGTGGGAAGAGTTACTGTTAGCTCTTGCCATTCTGCCCTGAGACTCACGGCCTGCAGGACATGAGCATGCCCAGCCGTGGCCAGCATCCCCTTATTTACTGCTTTGAGTCCCAGCCATGCTTGCCAGCTTGACTTTACAGGAGAGCGCGTTGGCTCGTCTTGTGAAAATATATTGTCAGGCTATATATTTTAGATGCTGTCTACTCTCCTTGTAAGATTCGAGACCTAATCAATCCTTTATGTTATAACCAGGTGTAAGTCATAAAGGGGTTGTTATTACAAAATTTTATAGAGTGAGGAGCTTAGGTACTCATGCAGGAGAGAGGTACATAAACAACCCACTGTGCCCTCGTGTTTTCAGGCACTGATGCCAAGATTTCTAGCCACTGGCCAATTTTAAGTACATTCAGTCACTTTCAATTCACTGGTCTCAAATTCTAGAGCTACATCTGCTGCTGGCTTATAAAAGCCAAAATCTCCAGCCACAGAGAGATCCAAGTAAGACTCACCAGGATGGCTTGGAGACCAGAGGTGACTGTCGGCACACCATAGCACTGAATTTGGCTTTGCACCCATTTCAGTGGAAAAAGAACACAAATCAGAGTAGAAAAACCAAGAAACTTTTACAGATTGTGCTCCGCATAAAAGATCAGACTATATAGACAGTAAACTAGTCTTAAAATGAAAATCCAAAGCAGCAATATTATACAGCAGTTCAAAAGGGCTGTTACCAAAATGTCAAGGCAACAACAATCATCCCAGCTAAATTTCTATAAGCATTTGTGAGTTCATATTTATTTCACCTTAAGGTGAAATAAATGACCATTTTTTAAATCAGTATAGCTTAAATCACCATAGCATAACTTAAATTGAGATGAGAAGGTCTCATCTTGAAATGAGATACAGATTTACCTAAACTCATTTCACTACCAATAAATAAATAAATAAACAAACAAACAAATGCAGTAAGTAAGAGAAAGTTAAACTTATTTTGAGAATCAAAATGTATGTACATGGTATGTCTGCAGTCCATGTTCAAGCTACCCACTTACAAATCTCCTGCTAGAGCCTCCAAATTCCAGCAAGCCACTATATTAAGTTGTGCACAGCAAGCCCAGCCTTTGGTGGCGTCTCACTCTGCTATTTTTGTCCTAGGTGATTCTGCCTCCTATGTAATTTGTCAAAGTAGTTGCAACTCAAAGGATCCTGTTCCCGCCCACACAAATAGAAAAAAAAGTTAGGGCTAGACAAGATACCAGGTATCCACAGTGCTATTACTATTATCTTGATAAAATAGCAGGGACACACATTCTGCCTGTCACAATTAAGGTGATAAATGCCTGTTTCTTTGAGGCTTGTTTGAAAGTCAATTATGCAGATTATTTCTAGAATACAGACAGATGGTCTTTTCCCCCATATGAGACAATCAATTTGAACTTTGATATGTGCATAAAAATACTGTAATTTGTCAAACTCCAATGGGGCCATTTTATCACAGATAACCAAAAGACTATATGGATTTTTGTATTTGCCTCTTTTCGATTAACACAGCCTATGTTCCTTTTTATTCAGATTTTTTTTTTTAAATGGAAGCTTTGCTATGTTTCATCTTGAAGCCAAATATTGATCTTTCAGTCTAGTCTTCAGGTTTTGATTAACGCAGAAGGTTGCTAAGCAAGCAGCTTTTTGTTTGTTTTCTGCTAATTCTTTTTTTATTATTCACTTGCCACAGTAAATCTTGCTTTTATTGTCCAACCACTGAAAAGAAAAAATAGATTGATTTGAGCACCTAAATAATTTACAATGCAGAGCTTTTTAGAAAGACTGATGCAATGTTGACCTTCATTTTCCCCCTTCTCTTGTTGACAATAGAACATTTTTGATTGACTTGAGAGGAAAAATAAAGGAAGAAGATTGATTTTGACATGTTAATGATGGTTTAATGCAACAAAAGCTTTAGAAAATGAGTGTTTAGTAAGACATGTTTTTTAACAAAGGAAAAATAAGCTGTTTTAAGTACAAAAATTATTACATATTTTTTTCTCGTCATTTTCCTTCTCTAACGGGCTGAATTTCATGCTCCTGTTTAAGAACTGAGTTATATTTATTTTTGATTCACAAAATGTTCTAACTGCCTGAATTCCTCTTCATCGACTCCATAATAGGTTTGCTAAGCAAAAGCATGTAAATAAATGGAAGACTCTGACAAATGTAGGAAAGAATAGCTTGAAACAAAGACTGTGGGAGACAAAGATCCTGTTTCTTGCAGAGACTTTTTTTTATATCATTGGGGGCAAATGACTTAGGCTCCCAGGCAAACACAACCAAGTCAAAGACCTAGCTCCAATCCAACACAGTCCAGGGATGCCTTAAGCCTGCTTCCAAAGCAATGCAAGCCCCCATCAAGGTATAAATATTAATGAATTTTTTAATTCCATAGCATTTGGAGTCAATAGTAAGTACTATCTTACCACTCTGAGGCTTACTGTCAAACTTAAGGTAAGGTTAATGACACCTGCCTCATTAAGAAGTATTTTCAAGGTCTCCACAATAAAAGTGCAATGGAAAAACAAGGTATTGTTAAGATAACTTTTTAGAAGAAGGAATTCTTCCTTGACAGCTCTACCTAAAGTATACAGCACAAATCATTAGTAGACTAATCATATAGAGTTAGATCCAGCCAGATGCTAAGTCAACAGGTATTCAGGTGGAACATTTTACCAGCTTTCACTATAAGATGTGTCAGGTTGAATATCAAGGTTCACAAGGAGATATGAATATCAGAGTCATCAAAACCCACATTTCTGCAAAAATATATAAATACACATGTCAAATAACTACTCTCCTCAATAAAATAGCCAAAGTACTTGTGTTGTCTAGAAGTTTCTGTTCAGCCCATCTCAAAAAAACATATAATGGATTTTGACACAGTGCTTAAAACTCAACTGAAGTTTTGCCAGGTCAGAAAGTTGAATTCACAGTATTGATGCTATCAAGCCTGACCCTACCCACCTCCCAAACTGCAAAACACTGCACAAAAATCTACCAACCAATCTGGGCTGGGAGAGTTGCTGCTGAGTGTAGCAATATTTTTACCATCTTTTCTGTTAGTGCAATTGTTTAATGTCTCTGGACATGTAGCACCTCCATCAAAGACAATGCAGTTACTCCAGACTTTCACTGGAATCACTAAGGAAAAAAATTGGCTTCATAGCAATGAAATGGTATGTCAAGCTGGTAATAAATATTCAGCTTTTCTCTTGGGAATGTACTACTTCATTTCACTCCAATGGAACGTATTACCAGCCAGTACTCAGAGGTCCAGTAATTCACGTGTTATTGTACACCTGCCAGATATACATGTGCACTAGCTCCATATGCTAAAGATTTTTTTTGTATTCTCTTAGAATTCAAATTAAACAAGGCCATTGTCTCAGTAAGGTTCTGATCCACCAAATACTCAACAGTTCCAAAGAAGTAGTACAAGTTAAAGAAAGTCTTAACAGTTTTCTTTACTAGAGCCTAAATTAGATTTCTAAATAGAATAACATCTCATACATCAAACTACATCCAAAGTCAACATTGCCCTTATGGATAGCTTTATTTCTTGTTGTTTTATCACAATGCAAGTTCTCTTCTACTCCTCTCTAAACCTACTTACAATCCAAAAAAATTTAAAAAAATAAAAGTCCTAAAAAGAACCAGTCATGTTTTTCAATTATCAGCTCCTATTATGTCCTGTTCTAGCCAGATGTTACTAATAATTTTCCTCACAGTATGCATACTAAGCACAATCATCTTCTAGGACCACAATTTATCTGATTTTTGCTGCTCACAAAAAAGCTTTGCATATTTGTTGAGTACTCCATAAAGACCAAGAGGGCTAAACAATAACAGGTCATACTGAATGTGGGCAGTTTGCATGCATAAAGATTATGAAGCCTGAAAAACTTGCATGGTTTGTAAAGACTGTAAAAGGAAATGCACCTCAATTTTATGAAATTCTCTTCATAGCCAAGTAATTGCAAATAAGACAACTCAGTGGTTTAAACTTCTCCAGGTGATGTGTTCATACAGCAGGATCACACTTACAATTGCCGGGTCTATTTTGGTTTCAATGACAATTTGACATAAGTAGAGTTGTATTGATGCTATTGTATGTTGGATCAAGCCATAGAACTGTTATAGGTTCTTTTTCTCCTCTGCTCTGTATGAAAAAGAGTTTACCATAATCCTAAAATAAAATGGGGTTTTACTTAAACCGTGCTTCAGCCAGGCTGTTAGTGCCTTGTAGGTCAGCAAGGAGCATTCTGGCACACAAATAAGCACATTCTCTGCTTTAACACACAGAAAAACAACTAATAAATAATAATAATAATTTTAAAATGTTAATGGTGCTGCGAAGGGTGAGAAGGACCATTGATATCAAGGCAAAGCCCAGGACAATAGCAACATGAACACAGCCTCTGTTCGTAAGTCCAGTTCTCTCTCCTACTGTGGAGCAGGAACAGAGATTGTGACATTGAGCCACAATCCATTCACTCAACCCCACAGCAACTGGGATTTTCAGATGGTGGTGGGCCTGACCTTCCTAGTTTCTAAGTTCACCCAACATTTAAATTACTGTGGCTATACTCATATATGAAATTTCTTGACTTTTTCAAAGAAGGATAAAACTTCATAGCATAAAACATATTACATGAACTTGGACCAAGTGCCAATTTGTATAAATCAATAAACCTTAGTAAAGGCAATGAACTTGTTAGGTCAATAGAAGACCTGAACAGGTGTGTAAAATAAGTTTTTCACTGCCTGATGTTCATGAATTTGGCTGAATAGTGGCATAAATTGTGGATTGTGCATGAGCATATTTTAATGTGGGCCCCCCGGTGTTCACTGTTTGACAGAACATTACACCATGCCACTGCATGCAAAAAGCTAGGAGAGTGAAAGCAGGAAACAAGATTCAGCTCATACTGAAAAATCCATTGCAGTATCACAGTATTTTCAGGGGAGAAAGCAAAAGAAACAAGAAGGTGAGCACACACAAACTATACAGGACTATACAAGATGACAGATGAAAGTTTTCCAAATTATTTTTAAAAGTACACTGTAGGTGGGAGAAAATGTGAGAGACAGGCATTTTCAATAAACAAAATTCATTATCATCAAGTAAGGGAATCAAAAAAATTGTTGAACCTTGCACATTCTTAAAGCTACTTGTCGTGCTGTTTTCAATTGTGCTTAAGTTTACAAGGACAAATCAGACCTTTGAAACTAACAATTTCATTTTCAAGCGTGTCCTTGAGAGACTGCAGCCATATACAAATAAGTTACGGGATACAAAAGAAAGCCATGTGAATAACAAAAAACTCAGGGTGAATGTCAGCAACTGAAAAACATACATGCAACAGCTGCAAAATAAATTACTATAGTCAAAGCCGCTCCTCAGACTCAAGAGCTTATATGGCAGTCTTTTAAAGGTCAACACTGAAGTCAGTCAGATTGGAAAAGAAGTCCAAGAATATGAAATCCAGCGTTCAAATGATTTGTTTGCCCAGGGGTCCTTATTAGAAAGGTAATCTCTTCTCTATCACTGTTTAATAACATATCATTACTTTGTGAAGTGCTTTAAAATACCCGGAGTACAAAAGATGATATTTAAAACCAATTCCTTCTATACCATCCCAAACAATACATTAAAAAAAATGGAGAGAAGAGGATAAAGATGTTAATTTTACTGACAATTTTCTAACACTCCACAAGAGACAGCAAACAGCCCTAACTCCAAAATTACATTGTAACCACAGGCCATTTTGTCATGTGAAAAGTACCAAGTGATGGTAATTTCTCCACTGACTTTAATTAAGCTTCTTGTGGACTTGCTCTCACACTCTCCTCCCTGCTTTCTTTGTTATTTAAAAAAAAAAAAAAAGTAAAGTTCTCCCTCCCCCAGGTGAATTTTGCCATAGTTCCAGCGTCAGAACCAAGCCTTGCAGAATAAAAAGTTTACATGAAAAGTCAAGGTTTTGATGAATGTCACACTTGAAAGCCAATTAAGTGGGCTGAAAGGAAGACACAATTTCCCATTGTCTAATTGCCTCACAGCACCTTCAAGGTAATAAATTTGTCACGTTGAATTATTAATGAGAAACGAATATTTGACTTGCAGCCTAGAATAGAAAATAGTTCATTATCTGTTGGCATTGTTCCTCCCAAACAAAGAATGGCATGACGGGCGTTAAGGAAAAGGTGTTGGAGAAAGCTTTTCCTCACGTCTGTGTCTCACACACCGACTGCCTTTCAGTGTAACATCCTGAACAAAGGAGGGGAGGAACGATTCTAGCTCCTCATCCTCTTTGGCCTTTGCAGCCTAGCAAATAAAATGCCACCCGGATGTCCCAAAAAACACGCTCCTTTACTGTCCCATTTCAAACACAGGCGAGGTTTGGCAGGTTTTTTAAATTGGCTACATCAATGTACAAGGAGCAAGACATAAAGCAGAAGCCAGCTTTAGGATTACGTGGCTCTGAGCAGCTCTCTGCCATATCCCCTCTGCAAAGGGCTGCTCACAGATGTGGGATGAGACAGGCAGTGTCTTTCAGTGTATTTATTTTTATTCCACAGGTGCTGAAACAAAGGTAACACACTTGGAAAGCATTTGTGTTGGCACAGAAGACCGTTGTAACAGCAACGGACTGCTGCCTCCTGTATACAGTGAAAGAAGTCAAAGCAAAATGAAGCCTAGATGCTTGGTGTTAGATCTGCAGCTATAAAGGGAATTAGGAAACAGAGCTCATGCACCCGTGCCTGAGCCTTCGTGACAGCCCAGGTTCTGGCTGTGCCATACCTGGGCCCTATGGTTGCCCTGGGGAGACAGGGAACAGCTGCAGATTTGGGGTTGCATCACTGCCCATCAGCCAGGGTCCATGTCCTTCCCTCCCACCCGGTCTTACCATGCCACAGCCTGGCTGGAAGCACCCCTGCAAGCGTCCTGAGTGCTGTGGCTTGCACAGCATGAGGCAGGCAGCACCAGAGGGCATTCACTTGTGTCTTCTACATGGGGAGAGAAAAATGCAGAAAAGGGAAGTGTTAAAATCACAGGCACCAAAAATGTCTTTAGAAAGAAAATTAGAACAGTGCAAAACCAAGCATGTTCACGACAATAATTATGGGTCCTGATTTATTTTTTTTCTTCACACAAGAGTGGAAATTTTGGAGAACAACCAGAACATGATAGAACACCCATCACTGGTACTGGTTCGCCTCTCAATGTCTGGACCCTGCTTACTACAAGAGTTGCTACTCAATACAGCATGCTCAAGGCTATTGCACCCCACATTTACTGCTTTGTCTTTTGGGAAGCCACTGCAAGCTGAGAGGAGCTGTGCTACATGTAAAAGGTTCTTGGGGGAAATAGGAGAGAGGAGACAGGCAATCGTTTTGTGTTCAGATTGTAAAACACGACAAGAAAGCACAAGGCCTGCTGACCCATGAAGACGGAACACCCGCACGTAACCTTGCATGTTCAGCTTTGTATATTCAGCCATCATTTCAACAGACATTTTCTGGAATAGTTTTCATTTCTACACAAAACTTAACATCATCAATTTGAACCGCAGGGCTCATGATGTCAGTAGGACTAGTTCATAACTCCAAGATATCAAACCCTCTCTTTTTGACCTCAAGATCAATACAAACAGCTTCTTTGATGCCTGATCATTCCAGAATTCAGATAATCCCCCCTCAGCCTCACTTTATACCCCAGTTCTCCTAGTGTTGTTTAAAAGCAAGATTAATACCTGCTTAAGAGCTGTTTCCATAGCCAGGTAGTCACAGCTGATGGCTACAAATGTTGAGAGCCCAGACTGTCCCTGGGCTACTTCTCACCTACATTGACACCACCCTTTCCTACAGAAATCCTACAGAAATCCTAAAACCAGCTCAGAGCTCGTAGCGCCCCTCCCTGAATATGGCAGCTGCCATCTGCACACAGAAGAGCGATGAAGAAACCCAGTGCTTGTGACAGGCCTTGCAGCACTGGGCACTGATACTTCCATTTGTGTGGGGCCAGGCCACTGTCATGCATACAGACCAAGCTTCCTCCTTGGGCAGAAGCTGAAGTGCTGCTAAGGCTCTTTCAAGATGCAGCACTTGCCAGAGAGGTCTGCTGATCTGAAGAGGTGCTTGAAGGGCCTGTTCCAAATGCTGGTGCGAGCCCTAGGCAAGGAACCTCTCAGTTGCCACATCTCTGGCACTTCACCAGAAGGCTGCAGAGATGAGCGTGCCTCGGGGCTTCAGCAGCTTCAATTTTGCAATGAATTTGACTCAGTGCCTTTCATGTATGCATCAGTAAGGGCTGTAGTAGAAACCTTAGAAGTTAATGAATAAGACAGGGAGATTTAAAGGTTTGGGCATATAATTACTGTAGCAAAATATGCTCTTTCCTGCACCACCATGAGATCTTCTATTAGGCATGCTGCAATACACTAAATAAATTGCAGGTCATGAAACACAGCAATAAATCCTGCCCATATTAAATTACAAAGTAATTAAAACTGCTACGGTGTTTACATTTAAAATTCACTAATGACATCAGAAAAAAATCTGATTATCAGTGCATCCAAAGCAGCCTCTCTTCCATTTGACTACTCCTACCACGAAGCTGTGCTTTTTCTAGCAGGGCCAGACTCAAAGATAATTAGACATAAATATGTAGTAGGCACTTCCAAGGCTTTATAAAAGCTCCTTGACTGGGTAGATCCCTACTTCCACAGATATATTTGTAAGTGAAATAATCATACACTTAAAGTCCACTCTACAAAAATCCACCAAAATTGGCATCGTCATCTAATTAAGCTTTTGTAGAGCACCAGTTACTAGATAAACTGCTTACTGGCAATATGCCTTTGCATCTCGCAATCCCATCTCCATCCAGGTTCAACCCAACAAGGCAATGCAAGGAGAAACAGAGACAGCCCCAGTGCTTGGGCTGCCCAAGGGCCTGGGTGGTGGCAGACCTTGCACTTTCCCTGCACCCCACTAAAGGAAAATCCAGACCCTCAGGTCTGGAATAGGACATCTCAATTCCCAAACACCTTCCAGTCCAGAATGTCACAGTTTTGAAATAACAGGCAAGACAATGAACTCACTCCAACAAACTCTGACAAGGCATTAGTGAAATTATTATCCCTTACTTACAGAGCTAGTCAAGCCTTTAGTCACCCTTGTCTTAATGTACTCTTACTACAGATGGTGAATAGCCTTCATCCTATTTCAGAGTAAAACCTCTATTACTGCTGAGACACAGAAATTAAACTCCAGTTTTCATTACATCGATGGGAGATTTGATTATTTGATTGCTTTTCATGTCAGTCACCTGACAGTAGCCATGTATCCTCCTCAGAAACTGGGATGCAGCAATTAAGTCTCCTGATTTAGACAATGATATTGCTCCATCCCATGCTTTCACTCAGTGCAGTGACACCCAGTACATCACCAAGTCACTTCTAAAGAGCAGCTGACACCTCCTGGCAACCTGTGAAAAATGTCCTAGTTTGAAACAATTTTGCTTCTGCATGATGTATGTGCTGTTTTTCCCTTCCCTTCACTCTTTGTTACTAACAACATTTGCATGAAAAATAGCATCTTCAGTCTTCAAAAAGTTCATCCGCTCCCACTGCTGCTATTTTTTTTTCTTTGCACTTGAACTCATAATCCTCTTTGTGCAGCTACGGCAGGATGCTGTGAAAATGACCGTGGCAGCAGCACAGAGAAGAACATACAGCCACCAACGAGTCCTCAGGAGGAAGGCTGGGTGCCAGCACAGAAACCAAACAGGCAGCTGCCAACACCTAGCAAGCATGCTGCCTCACTCTGAATGCCACTCCTGAGCCTCCTTCTCACAACCCAGCCCATTTTGGGTTCCTCGGAGACATCAGAGGGCCCAAAAAAGCAGGTTGAGAGCACCCAACTTGGGTAATGCTGCCCCACACCTCCCTGTGCTGCCAGGGCCACATCCACCAGCTGTTTCCTGCCCTGGGATGTCTTTTGGCCACTCAGCATGTTTTGGTCCCCTGGGGCTGTGGTACATGAACAACACTCCAGAGTGCACCACTCTGGCACCAGGAGCAGCACACACAACTAATAAGCAGGGATGAACTACAAAAAGCACAGGCGTATGGTTGCTTAACTCACCTCTCACTGTTTCTGCTGGCCTTTAATCCCTAAACATCATGCCAAACAAATATATATATATATATTTGGTGAAATAAGATCTATGGGACTTGGTCCATTTGTACTTGGGTAAAATTAAGACACAAAACTGTTTCTAGTGTGGAGTGCTCAGCTTCCCAGGGAGAACGTGATTTCTGCAAGAACGCAGCCGAGGAAGTTTACCCCCACATAGAGGTGGCAAGAACCACCTACACACAGGCAAAATTAGCCTGGAGTAATGTGAGTTGTGCACAGAGCTTGTGCTGGCCCTCAGCAGGGCCTGAGCTTCCCCCAGCATGCCCATTCCGTACAAAGAGACAAAGCTGCTTGCTACCAAAGCACCTGCCCCACAGCACCACTGCAGCCATCAAACCACTGCTCTCTGCTTTATTTTTCCAGGATGCAATTACTCCAATTGCATTATGGCTGCAGAACAAAGTGGGGGGAGAAAAAAGTCAACGGGAGCTACCCCATGCTGCAAATCCTCAAAGGACGCCTTCGGGGATCATGCTGTGCCTTTGGCTTTCTGAGGAGGACCTCGCTGCCGAATGCCATGCTTTCCGTCCCTCCTACCTCCTGATCAGGATTACTATAATCGTCTGATTATTTCTTTCTGTGCAGTGGACAAAAACATCAATCATTTTAACCAAATGTTTTAGGAAGTTAAGTTTAGCTTTCCAAAGGTGGCTATTTCCATGAAATATGTTGTTATTCATAATGGCTTTAAACAGAATCTGTTTTCCCCAAACGCTTGAGCACAAGTTGAGAGCTCTTTCATCTTCCAGCATTCACCCATTTTATTTTATTTTTTTATATGCACGGTGGGCTGTATTCATCCAGGCAGCTCTGTAAAATACAATGGGCCACCTACAACACCTGATTTACAGAGCAGGAGCAGGCACCTCGCACCCAGTAACATCACCAGGAACCCAGCTGCTGGAGAAAGGTGGGTCAAAATTAAAACACTGAAAACACATTGAGAAGAAACAGGGAAAGCCAGAGGTCCAAACATTTCTGTGTGAAGTAATTATTCCTGTGAATTAACTTGCTATGGCCTGGCAATTTAGAAAACTTGCTTTGACGCAGCCAGCTTGGGTGGTGGGAGAAGAGCTCTGCCCATGCCTGCCCACCAAAGTTTTGCTCTCACTGGTTATTAATGCAATAAGCACAAAGGCAGAGAAGATGCTTCAAGGAAAATCAATGTTTTTAAAATAAAACTTCAATGTAATTCAAACAGCCTGACTCAACTGCCTATAGTAAATTAAGTTTAAAACTTTAACAAACTGTCACGTAAAACTGGTGGTGTCTGACAAATTGAATTATGATAGTAATACATCACTCACAAAAGTATTATTGATAGTGACAGGAAGATATTGAATTTAAATTATTCATTTTTATTGATTAAACAGTACATCTTCACCAAGAAGGGGGCAAAATGCCTGACAAACATTGGAGTTTCGTATTTTAGCTCCTGGAATAAATAGCTGTCAATCCATCCATGCTGGGCTTTTCCATATTCCCCTGCAGTGGATCAAACCAGCATTAAAAATTCTCACACAAAGAACTGTTCACTCACACCTCTGGCAGAAAACATCCGACTGCAAAACGGGCTTTCCCTTCCTGGAGACCATTTCAGAAGCTGTTTCTGCCAAGAAGCCTAGCGCAGTGCCTACCTGCAAGCAGCTGACTTCCTCCAGCTGCAATTTTAGGCAGGCTTATGGTGCAGGTGGGGTTACAAGGCCCCAGATCAGGCACCAGTGCCATCACCCACAGCAAGGAGCACCGCTGGCTACGCCAGGCTCCTGGACCCAGTGCCAGTAAGACTCCAGCTGGAGACTGGACCTTCAAGTTGTTCGACAGAGTCGCTCTGAACTTCATCTCCTGCCAGCAGCTGGGAGACCCCAAACAACATGAAAGGAGTAATTGCTTTCTGAGCTGGAAGACTGATCCAAGCCACACAGAGAATACTGACCCCAAGCAGCTCTAACACGTATACACCGAGAAGAAAAATAATCAAGCAAAGGAAAGTCAGGTCGGCTTCAATAAGCAACATGCACTGCTTCCCCTCCAGCCATTACCTGCAAGGGGTTCTGGGGACTGGTATTTCATTTAAGCTCCCTTGTTTCTTGGCCAGCTTCTGCCTTTTGTGGTTTGCAGTACGATGGCACTGAACACCATGCGTATAATGGGAAAACAAATCTGCATCAGCAATGAAGACAAAAGCAACACAATAAATTTTAAAACTTGACCCAGCCCAAAACTGAGCAATGATCTAATGTGGGAAGGAGCCTCACACACGCAAACATTTGCCTTTTCTTATATTTTACAGAATTCTTCAGCCACGGTAGTGTTCACATGCCCACTAAATCCCAAGCTTTCCCTTACTATAAGGGGGGAATGTTAGGCTGAGGGTTTTGATACATTTCTGCCATTAAGACCTAAGCTGATCTGTGCAATCTTAAGGGTTGCAGGGAAAGGCACCAAAATATACATCCTTCTGGGGGACCCTCACACATGAGGAAGGACTGGTGAGACAGAGTCCTTTGTTCCCTGCAGGAGCTCACACCAGAGCACAAGGAGTGAAATTTGCTTCACATGCATCCTACAACATACACATAGGCTGTACATGTCATTAATATGTTTATCTATGTGAACAAACGTAAGAAACTTTTCTCATCATCATGCATTTTCAGGAGATTTGTAAGAGAACTTGAAGTTATATTGTCTTTGCCTATGTAACTGTGTAATACCAAAATGCTGCTTTGCCACACTTCAGGCTCAATAATTTTATGTGGTTATATATGATTAGTTTTCACTTTGAAACATTAGATTTGAGTCCTAATCACTTCATCACACATTGCTGCCAACACTACTGTCATAAGGCCTTTAAAAATATATATATTATTATTCCAGACCAGCAACATTCACATGTAAGCACCAGCTAACAGAAGGACTTAAGCTTCCACTCGCTGGGGATGTGACCAGCATGAGCCATGCAGCAGCCCCAGCTCATCAGTGGGTCCTGGGATGTGTGTCCCAGCATGTACAAAGCATGACTGGGCAGCCAGCATTCCCATTTCTCCATGGCTCTTCCTATGTTCCATCTTGTCTTGCAGAAGAGGGTATTTACTCCTCTTCTGAACTGCCAAGCATCGTGCAACTGCTCTGTGCCAGTGAATGTTTCACTGGAGCATTAATACAGGAGCAGCACATTTTATTCTTTTCCCTGGCCTGCAGAACAAGGTGGAAGTAAATAAGATTATATTAAAGAAAAAGCTCTACAAAGTTAACAATCAAACTTGTTTAGATACTAGGCTGATGCAATATTTTTTTCAGAAAAACTCCTCACCTGCCGGCAGTTGACATTTTTATTTCTTTTACATGAAGAAAAAGTGTCTTTCCGTACAAGAAAGTTCAGACTACTACCCAGATTATTTCTTTCTACATGAAATAAAAAGGAATTTGTTTTATATACTTGACCTTTGATAAACTACTATACAATAAATCCTTTTCATTTCCCTCTCTCTGCTGAATGCGTATTTGGGCAGTGTAAATACAGCACCTTTCAGCAGCTCTAAGAAGCTTCAACAAGAGACTGTGGAAAATTAGTTTGTTCCTAGCATTACTATGCCCTTGTTTAAAAGCCCTCTGTGATCCATCAGAAAAATACATCAAATACAAAAACTCAATGTTTAAATGATTCACAGCCACTCTGCCAAAGAGCAACGAATTCAGGCTGTTTCAATACCTCTTAACACCTAAATATCCAGTTTAAATGTTTGCTTCCTAAATGTCCTATATTTAACACTTTTCAGCCATTCAACAGAAAGATGCTGAACCATGAAATCAAGTGGGACTTCTTAGTCCTGATTTCCTATTGCTATTTCATAATGCATCCACTTCATACCAAATATACAGTAGAGACCTATGGGAGAGGCTTTGTATCAATCCCTGAACAGACATTCAAAACACTGGAAGAAAAACGAAGACAAGATTTTTGGATTCCTATTGAAATCCAGAGACCAAACACTCTATTTTGCAGAGTCGAATGAAAGCTGGGTTCCTCTGAGCCGCAGCCCTTGCAGACTCCCAGTGCCATTAGCAGGATCTCACCTCATACATGCTGAATTCAGCCATCTCTGAATTCAGAAATCATTTGCTCATGGCAGAAGAATTAGCTATGGAAACCTCAGAAGAAGCAGATGAGATGTTTCTTGTGCTAACAGTTGGGTAAGAGAGTCTGTGACTGCCAAGAGGGCTGAGCAAGACAGAGGTGTTGGGAGGAAGGCAAAGAAGTCGCATTCCTCCAAGAGAGGAAACTCCTCTTCACTTCCATGGTGAAGACTTTCCAGGCACTTCTGAATGCCCGGCTTTCAGCAAACAACATGAAGACCACCCTAATCATGCCAATATATCATGCCAATAACCCCTTCACCTCCACCCAGCCGAGGCACCGACTCTCTCATGCGTTTACAAGAGAACAGCGACATCGATCAGTTCTTCCTCTGCAGGATGGTTTTGCTACCTCCTGGGTAGGATTTCCTAAACCCTTTCATTTCAGGGAAAAATAATGAATTTCAGAGAAGAGATTGTAAGAAAAACTGTAACTATTTTAGATCATTTCCTTAATTACTCAGCAAACCCTACTTCTCTTGTTTAGCTTTTATTGTTCTGCACATCTGTCCTGTTACCATCTAGCGATCATCAGTGCTAAAAATAAAGGCAGCTCTCCAGATCCTCAGGAAATAAGTGCTATACAGACAACTACAATTAAAACACCATAAACCTGCTGGGGGCAGCTCTCCCAGATGCAGAGATGTCCAGCTGCGAGCACCCCCTACAGCCCAGTTGCATTACTGTGCCCTCGGTTGCATCACCACGTTTCTGCAAGCATGTGAGGCAGCCCATCAGCACTGACCAGGATAATTTCTGTGCTGCTCCTCCAAGAGCCACAGGATTCTGCTCCCAGGGCTTTACCTCTGCTACAGCTTTGCCACAGCACAACTGCTCACTGGCACAAACCCAAACTGGTCCCTGTACGTTGAGGAAAAGCACAGGGAGGCGAGGGCCCTGCCAGCATGTGCTTCTTGTGATCGCTGACACCATTTCAAAAGGGTCGTCTGAAGCTGCTCTGGATTCCCCACAACACCAAAGGCCAGGGAATAGCAAGCACTGCTAAGAACACTAAATGACAGCCCATCCACTTGAGCAAGTTCTTGTTGCTGATGGAGAGGCTCATGAATTTAGCTGAAATTTATTTGCGAATAATGTCTATTTCTGAGGTTGTGGTGTTCACCATCATTTCTCTTAATTATTTCTGACACTTGCCATATAATTTAGGGCCGCCGATGACACTGAGAAATAAACTCTGAATCTTCTTTAAAGAAAATGTGCCAAGCAACAGAATTAAATGCTGCACATTTTTATTACTGCACCCAGACCTCAGAAGTAATCAACCCAGTGCACACAGTGACAGGGTGGGAATAACATTTAAATGCCTGCGTGTAGAATCAGAGCATCCTTAGGTGGGCTTTGCTTTCCAGTGTCCTCATCTAAACAACCAAGGGAGCTCCTGAACTTCCAAGAAGCTTCATCAGCCCACACTGATAGAGAGCCAGTCCCAGCATGGTTTGTGTGAGGGACTTAAAGGACAACAAAAGCACTTCCCCAAAATAAATCTCACCCCAAAGGGCATCAGTCTGGAGGTGTCAGTTCCAGCTGACGCAGAATAGGAACAAAATGCCAGCCTCCATTCATCCTTCCCCCAGGATTTGCCCACAGCTCCTGTAACAATGGCTCTGTTTGGCTTTTTCTGACCCATGCGAGATTTCTCTGAATGTCATCAGTAGCTTCAGACAAGAGCGTCCGTGATGTGCTTTGGAAAGTTAATGAAATCTGCCTACCAGAAAGGCTGAGGGATTGTTGTCCTTCAGCTGTATCATATTTGCAGGGCTATTTGCATCATATTTGCAGGGTGCAGAGAAGGGCGACGAAGCTGGTGAGGGGCCTGGAGAACAAGTCCTACGAGGAGCGGCTGAGGGAGCTGGGCTTGTTCAGCCTGGAGAAGAGGAGGCTCAGGGGTGACCTTATCGCTCTTTACAGATACCTTAAAGGAGGCTGTAGAGAGGTGGGGGTTGGCCTGTTCTCCCACGTGCCTGGTGACAGGACGAGGGGGAATGGGCTTAAGTTGAGCCAGGGGAGTTTTAGGTTAGATGTTAGGAAGAACTTCTTCACTGAAAGGGTTGTGAGGCACTGGAACAGGCTGCCCAGGGAAGTGGTGGAGTCACCATCCCTGGAAGTCTTCAAAAGACGCTTAGATGTAGAGCTTAGGGATATGGTTTAGTGGGGACTGTTAGTGTTAGGTCAGAGGTTGGACTCGATGACCTTGAGGTCTCTTCCAACCTAGAAAATTCTGTGATTCTGTGATTCTGATTTCCTTTTCCAAGTCATGTGTGGGCAGGGATAGCTTTTCTGCCTCTGGCAGGTACAGGTACATATAATCAATGGGCAAATTTATAATTGGGGTTAGGTGCCAAAGGCAGGAACTGGAACTTAACTCTCATTGGCTTCACATCAGTGAGCTCTTGGGGAGCTTCTCTTATATCCAGGTCTTCCCACAGAGAGCACTGGAAAGATGGCCAGAGAGAGGGCAAGAGCCTAAAATACATTCTCTTAAGGTTCATTTGAATTCAGACTTGGGCCCAACCATCTTATCTCCCTCCTTTATCTGCAGCCTGGAAACATTTCCACAAGCAGATTTGTATGCACACAGATGCCTAGGGAATGGTTGTTCTTCAGACACATTTGAATGAAAACCAGGCAACATTATGCACAGATCAGAGCCTCTGAAGCTCATTAGCACCTATTATTGCTAAGTAGGAAACAGCAGACAGAGAGATGCACAGATGCAGCCCCTCCACCAGGACAAGGATGCTGCCATGCCAGGGCTGTGAAACAGTCCTCACTCAACCATGTGTGTTGAGATGTGCCCCATGGTTGGGGCAGAGCAAAGAGGGGCATGATGGAAACACAGCCATGACATTTACCGTAACAGTCAGCTGCTTCATAACTGTCATGGCATAGGGTCTTTAAAATTCTTTTTTTTTTTTTTTTTTTAATGCCAATCTTGATGAAGAAGTGAGTCCTGTGCTACTAGGCAGAGCAGTCAAGTGGTCTGCTATCAGGACTGCACTATCAGCAGTAACGTGGTATGAATAGTCCAAGCATCTTCATTCATCAGCCCACAGCCCTAAATACATTTCTACAAATAATTTCATCAACTAATAAATGATTTTTAAAGAGGTTATAACTCACAAAAATGAAAAGGGATAAATTTGCGGAATCTTAAGAATGATTAGAGGATTGCATTGACCTGACAGCACTTGATGACACTCAACAAGCAAATTGGCTGCATTAAAATGTATGAAGTCACTGGCAAAGCAGACGATCTGGCAAAAAGAATATTGAGAACTTTTCCCCTTTCCATGATTAACTTGATCAAATCAAACCCATAAACGAGAGCCCTGACATGATTAAAACAGCCATGAAAATGTTAACTGATGCTTAATTGTCATACAATTCAGCATAAGATTTAAGAGAAAAGAATCACATATGAAAGATGAGCATTAAGAGACAGATAAAGCAGGAGATAGGCTGGCCTTTTAATCAGCACGTCAGGCCACAAAGACAAGGACTTGGCGCAGACAGGAAGGTGACACACCAGCTTTCTGAGAAGACAAGGTTTGTAAGGACCCTCTATGCCCACATATCTATTGAAGTCAATCTTTTTGAACTACATCTGCAATATTAAGGAAAAATTATTTATCTACCTTTCCAAGGCATTGGGAAAATTATCAAAGACAAAGCACCATGCAATCTTCAGGTAGAAGATGGCAATAAATGTCTTCAAAGGACAGGCATCAAGCCAAAGCAAAGCAGAGATTTTAGCATTTTTAATTTATTGACTAGCGGGGAATGATATCATGGGTGCCTGACTGCAGACAGAATAGCTGCTTCAATTCATTGGTATAACTGTCAGCACTGAATCCAAGCAAATCGAAAAATGTGACACCTTTCAGCCAAACTTAATAGGAATATAAATGGGTTGAAAGAGAACTGCAATTGGGTCTACAAGAGAAACATCTAGGTGCTCAGACAAAAATAACTTATTGTGATAACACAATAAGTGTGATATGAACCAATAACTCACAGAAGTCGTCACTGTTTGGGAGATAATTTTAAAATATATAGCTTTGCAGTTGTTTTGAAGTAGGTAATGGATGTTTTCTAAAACACCTGACAGGCAGTAGTACTTTGTATAGGCTCAGGCAAATTTCACATTTATTTCAGACTCATTATCCTAAATAAATCATAACCTTTCATGCCACTTAGTTATCTAATGAGCAAGAGTGTGCATATAAAATAAAAGACCATACTGGCCCTTCAATGCACCAGCAATTGTTCTCTTTCATTTTGAGGGAAAATTTACATTTGAATTATGTGAATCCTCTTACAAACATACCTGAAAGTCGAAGCAATATTTTTTTCCTTCTGCAGAAGCTCTTGGCACAAAGAAGCTGCTTTAAAGCAGGAAGGACACAGGGTGCACTTGGACTGGAAGAAAAGTCAAGAAATCAGTCTTGTCTAGCCCATACCCTCAAAACAGAACCAACTAGAACAGATCCGTTGCTGATTCACTGTTGCCTAAATTATAAAATAAATAAATAAATAAAATGTGAATCAAATCCTTCAGCATGTAGAATCCCTACCTAACCCATTCTAAGGCTATGGCAACAACTCCAGCTCAGCTTGCTGAACAGAAACATTTAAGTCATATGTCAAGATCCAAAAACCACTAACTTTACCAATAAATAAATACATAAGAAATAGCAGATATTTGATTTTTTTCACCTTCTTCTTTTTGAACCCTGCAAGTTTATATTTCCTAGCCTTTCTGAAATATGATCACTTATTAAGAGGAATTAATAGGTTTCTGTAATCACCTGACTCCAGATGCTGGAAGCTGGGACACAAAATCACATACTGCTTCTAGCATCGTCCCTATTAGTTGTGTTTCTTGCAGCTCAGGTGGACAGAATGACCACCTGTCAGCCCCAGACCATCTCTCCTATTTGCCCTGTCCCACTCTGCTGCTCTTGGGGGTGGGAGAGATGAGCACGTGGTGCCCATTTTGGCTCATTTTCTTCTGATGTGGATGTTTGACCAAGGGAGAGGTGAACTCAGAGGGCACTTCACACACCAAAGGGAAGCACTGACACGTGAAGCTGGCAGGGCTAAGAACACACAGTCCTCTCTGGGCTGCGATGCTGAACAGCAAAACCATTGCTGTGCTCCCCTCTTTCTCCTTCTTTATGAGCACAGTGATCCTGTGAGCTTTTGTCTGGTCCTGTGCTCCATCTGCTGCTCAAATGTTAGATAAGGAACAGCCACAGCCCCTGGGCTGAAGCAAGGATGCTGCTTGGGGTGTACTGCTGCTGCAGCTCTCACTGGCATCTCCATCCTGAACTGAAGGCGAGGTGCTTGGCAGAGTTGTCCAGGTTTTCAAGATTTTGTCTCACATCTGTTTGGACAAAACAACAACAACAACAAAAAATCCAGATTCCTTATGAGAGAGGGGAACCTTTTCCATTTTGGGTGTTACTCCACAGCTACACAGGACAGGTGCCACCCCCCAGTGAGAATGGGTGCCCACACAGGGCCCACCTCGACCTTTCCTTCCCCAGGACACTGCCCCGACCCCATTTCTGTCACCTCTGCAGCAGGACACCAGTGGCCATAGCATGGGCTCATGAGAAGCACAAGAGCCTGGGGAAATGTGCCGAAGCTGGAGGGAAATAGTTCAGGCCAGTTCAGCAAGCTAAATATTAAAATACTTGGAAACCTGTGAATATTTCTTTTTACCATCTCCCAGTTTTCTAGAACTTGTTACAATCTGTGGCAAATTTTATTTTACATGGATTTTTCCTTCCAGTTTGGATGCATTTATTTTCTTCCTTGATTGAGGAAAAGAAGCAGGAGCAGAGTGTTTCAGAAGGGATTTGCTTTTTCCTTTCTAGCACTGTGCACCCTGATTCCCAGGCCTGGGCTTCACCATGGTTTGTGTAAAACATAGCTCTGTTCTTGCTGAAAAATCCTTGGGCACGTTACTTTGGTCTTCAGAGGAAGAAGCAGCTCTGGGCATTTACCATTTCTGTTTAAAAGGAACATATGGCACAGCTACATTTTTGTGCGTGTATGCTTTTCCTGCATGGGGACTGTAAAATTCAGTCCCAGCCTCGTGATGCACAGGCCCGACCATCTTCCACTGGGCATCTCTCAACAAAACCAGAGGCTGTTTTCAACAGGAGTCCAAAAATGCTCCTCTAACCAGGCTAAAATAACAGGGCTATTGTATGGAACTAGGCATAAATGGATACCAGACAAATCATTGCAATAAATAATAGGAGAAGAAAAGAGGGATTCAAGTCAAAGTGCAGGTTTATGAACTCTGGAGGTAGGAGACCCAGCAGCTGTGCAGCAACAAGCAGGTACAACAGGCTGCTCTGTTCCATTTGCAGATGAACTTAAGATGAGTGTGATCACGAAGGGAAGAGCAAAACAGCCCAACACCAAAGCTACGGCACAAATTGGGAGGCAGAAGTTGATGCAGCAGGGCTTTGCCTCTTCCTTCCTCTGGCACTGCTGTCAAAGGAACTAAACCACCAGTGTGGCCATCTCCGAAGTCTCACGTGATGCCTCTTTTTTGGATCACTGTCACTGCTGTTGAGCTTGACTTACAACTCTCAGGTTCCTGTGGTCCCAGCCAGCAGCTGCCCACCCTGCCGCTAATGAGTCTACGTGGATAACGAGTGGGCAGCACCCAGGCTGAGCATCACCCCGCACCGTGGCAGTAGAGGCCGGCCCGCCAAAGCTCATTAAGGGAAAATAAGCAAGGAGTGCCTGGAAAGGATCTGTGGATCTTGTCATCATTAATGATGTCAGGCCCATTTCTGCCTCATCTTTTCATGTTAAAGTTTTCAGAAGAACACAGGAGAGTTGCGCTTGACAGGCCCTAGAGTACCTTTGATATTCTGATCAAGCCTAGCACCTACTTCTTGCTCTCCGGAGTAAATGATCTTTGCCGCTCACATGTACCTCACATATTAGCATATGTAGCTTTTTGATATCTACTTGATATGCATTATTCTGTGTAGTTGTATCCAGATACACACCTATCAATTCCTCAGCCTTTCTGGTAGAGGGTTTGTGGGTGAGTGGCCCAGGTCTGCTCAAGGACAAGCTGGGGCCTCCCGCCAGAGCACCAGACCCCACACACGGGCTGGTCACCTCACCTCCACCACTCTGTGACCACCAGAAACCCTCTTTTCTGATGTTAGCTGTCCCGACACCTCGAATATAGCAAGATCATCTCCCCATCTTGCTTATATTACAAAACAAATTAGAGATATTGAAATGAAGTGTGTTAATCCTGTAATTACCATAGTAATAATGAGGCGGTTTAATGATCTTGCTAATTCTGTTCAGTGAGACTGGATTTAGAAAACACTCCTTACCCCATCCACCCTTTTAATTCTGCTGCAATCAGACGTTCCCTGTAACTGAGTTGTGACTACGTTTTTCACCACCCCATCTCCGAACTAATGTTTAAAAATTGCTGTGGGTCTACCCAGAGGCCAAGTATTATATCGTAACCAACGCCTGTGTGGCTCCAGACGGCAGCTATTCAGCTATATATTAATTCAGACAAGATTGCCAGAGGAAGTAAAAAGAGACATAAAACATCTACACGAGGACTAAAATTCTCTGTATTGATTGCCCATTAAGGGTCCTAAAATTATCAGCTGCCCAAAAGCCATGGCTGCGTCACCAGCTGCCTCCTCTGCTGGCCCTGCAGGGCTCTGCCCCGGGAAGCCTCCACAGGGCTATCAGAGGCCCATTAAAAATGGACTTTAAAAATCATCAGGAATAAGCAGAGAAGGAAGTTGGTGCTGCAAAATGCATGCCTCCAGTGCATTGGCTGCTCTGCCGGAGCTGTCACACACGTGCTGGCTCTGTAGCAAATGAGAAGTAAAGCAGCGAGAGCAAGGTACCCCATAGGCACTGAGGTGCAGCCACACTTCCCCTACCATCACCTGGTTCAGAACCCGCACCTCACCTTCCCAGCACTGTGATATAAGCAAGGTGAAGCCAGTACTGCTGTAACAGGCAATGTTTACCAGGCATCCCAACAGGGAACTCCCGTTTGGAGGCTGACCCCTATGTCCCTCAAAAGAATGACAGCACAAGAAGTAGACAAGAGTGGATCTAATGAGGCCTCTAGTAGGAAGGTCCTCCTGCCACCAGCACCTCCCCTGGGACGGCAAACCTGCTCCCTGGGCCTGCAGCTCCGAAGCAAAGTGAGTAGTCACCCAACACCAGTGGCTGGGTTCAACCTGGGAGTAAAACAGTAAAGCTCCACCAGGCACAAAATAAAGCAATTTACCTTGAGGACCAACCCCAAAATCCAGCAGCCTTTGCATCACATCACACAGGCAAACATCCCCATGTAAGTATGTTACAATACCCACTGCTGCACAGAAGAGGCAAAAATAAGCAGTGATCTCTCACTGTAACCATATCTTAATCCTCAGTACCTACCAGATATTGTTTCTAGCACATTTGACACGCTACAGAAATAATGAACAGTAATTAGAATTAATCATTGCGAGTTCCAGTGCAATTAACAGCAACAGTGTTTAGCATGCCTATTATTTACAAACACAGCAGTGACACACTGGATCAGCCCAAAGATTTAGCTAACCCACCACCTTGCTTTCAACAATTTTGCATCCAGAGAAGTGCTACAAGGCTGGTGAGGGGCCTGGGACACGAGCCCTGTGAGGAGTGGCTGAGGGGAAGCTACCTGAAAGGAAGGTGTGGGGAGCTGGGGGTCGGCCTCTTCTTACAGGTTACTAGTGATAGGACTCGAGTGAATGGCCTCAAGTTGCACCAGGAGAGGTTCAGGTTGGAAATGAGGAGACATTTCTTCTCAGAAAGAGCAGTTGGGCATTAGGATAGGCTGCCCAGGGAGGTGGTGGAGTCACCATCCCTGGGGGTGTTCAAAGAAAGGTTGGGCCTGGTGCTTAGGGACATGGTGCTTTCCCCAAGCACTCCTCCAGCCCACAACCCCTCGCAGCTCAGGGATCCAGCCCTGGAGGTGCTCAAGGCCAGGCTGGATGAGGCCCTGGGAAACCTGATCTAGTGGGTGGTGTCCCTGCCCATGGCAGGGGTGGAACCAGAAGAGGTTTAAGGTCCCTTCCAACCTGAGCTGGTCCATGGCTGCCTGAGCTGGAAGCAGCTTCCAGGCACACACAGGTGGCCCAGGGGCATTTCTCTGACCAGAGCTTGCCTCTGAAGCCCACGGGAAGGGGGCACAAGGCTGGGCTCAGCAATAAGCGGGGCAGAAGGGCACTGGATGTTGTTAAACCAACCACTATATGTTAAAAGAAAGGAAAAGCACAGCCCTGCCAAGATCTGGCTCCCAGCCATGGGAAAACCACACTGCATGTGGGCCAAAGGAAACTCATTTGGAAATTTCAGGCAGGTTTGGGCTTAAGCTCCAACAGCCCTCCCCGAGCAGCCACAGAGCTGCCCTGGTGCCCTGTGAACAGCAGCGCCTGCAAAGCAGCTGCTGCACCCACAGGAGGTGCCCCGGTGTGATAATTCAGCGTGGAATACATCGATTTACAGACATATTTCACAGCAAGGAAGCCATTGGAGGTGGAAAGTCTGTCTTTCTTTCTTTCTTTCTTTCTTGTTTGTTTTTTGAATGATTATGACAAGAACCACTCCAGAACAAGTGGCAGACTCAGTATTACATTTTAAATAAAATAATTATCTCTCATTGTGCCTTTGAAGCCATAAGCTTCTTGATTACAGGATAGGAGCCCTCAGCCTCAGAAAGCCTCATGTTATGAGGTGCTCTGCTGCCAAGGAGAGCAGCAGCAGCTGGGTTGTTACCATCGTCAACGTATTGCAGCACCACAACGGGATTTATTCACATATCATTGATATTTGGGGCCCAATATAGCAGAAATTGCTAGTTCTGCCTGAGCTGCACCCAACACTCATTCATACACCATGAGTAGCACGTACTGGAGGTGAGTTTGGGGTGAAAACCTGACAAAGAGGGATTTAAATGAGAGCCAATATTTAAAATCTGAAAACACACTGCAGCCCCCCTGCTCTGCCCACTGCCTCACCACAGCAAATCACTTGGGCTCCCCACATGCCACACCATGTCAGCTCTCACCAGCACTGATCAGAATACCACAGCTGTGTTTATGTGAAAGAGAAACTAATAAATGAAAAATTATGAGTGGAAATTGAATCTGCTAGATGAATGCTCAGGAATAGATTAACATATGCTGCATTTGCAAAAAAAAAATAAATAAAACTAATACTTTAACTCCAGCTTATATTAAATATTGAAATTGCTGAGTTTTCCTCAGCATTCTGCATGTCTTGATATATTGTAAGTGAGAGTATTTCATTAGCTGCATATATCCATATCTCTCTAATAACTTCCAAACTCCTGGACTCCTGTCATTGGGACTTATATTTGAAGAGGCACTTGAGACCTATAAAAGAAAAAGGGAAAAAAAAATGACAAAAGCCAATACTAAAAGCTATGTGCTTTCACTGCTTTTGTCAGTGGAAACTTTCCTTTGAGCTGTATAATTGAAAAGCAATGCAGTTGCACAAAATATTACATGACGTGAGGAACATTTCAGTGACAGACTTACAGCCCACAAACCAAAACATAAAGCATTGTTTATCACAGATAATTGCAGGCTTTCCATCCCATTTTAATCCTTTTGTTACCTTTTAAACAAACTCCCTGCCCCAATTTTAGAGACAGGAAATAAGAAAAAACATTTGCATCTTTTCTGAAGCATATTCATTATTCAGGGTAACAGAGAATAAACTGGGTCTTCTGCAGGATTCATGATAGCTACCCCTTTTTTCAAGATAAGATACAAGCCAGCAAATCATCACAGTGCATTTTCTTTATTTAATTTTCAGAAAACTGTAATTAAGCTATAAGCTCCTCTGTTTATATCCCTTTGTTTTGTATTTGTTTTCCTTCTTATTTTAATATTTTCCAAATTACAAAAAAAAAGAGGCAGACCTTTTTGATACAGACCAGGATGCCAAGAGGTATTTCAGTAGCAAATTTATTCATTAGAACAGTTTTGTTTTCTTTTCTTTTTTAAAAGTATATCTCCACTTTGAATCTTTTACAGAATAAAAGGGGGGATTTGGGGAATGGGGGTGGTTAGAATATTTTTCCTCCTGCCTGGAGTACTCTGAAGAGTAGTCATAGTCTGTTTAATTAAACTCTTAACAGATGAAAAATCCACAATTAATTCATAAAAGTAATTCAGACACCAATCTTAAAGCCTGATTCAGTCACTAATGGGAGAAAAGGGAGAAAAAAAGCTCGGGGTTCAACAGCCAGAGAGCTCCTCAGGCAAATCCTTGCATTGGGGTTACGCATTTTGTAGACATCAACACTGATGACTGCTCTTACTTTCATTTGTACCATAGCTATAGGTATCCATGAAAATTACAAAAGGGTACAAATTTAGCATCTAAGTGCATTATACAGAGGAAAATAAAAAATGCTGAAGATCAGGAAGGTTGTCTATCAATAAGCATCCCCTGCTATAAGCGTTTGCTTTCTGCTTGCTGTAGTTTTCAGTCGGGATAAAAGCCCAAGGGCCTGGGTCCCTCGTGGCAGAACTCATCAGAAAACAAGATTATTTCTATCTTAGCCTGCACAAGTGCATGGTCTGATATCAGTCTGGGGATTATGTTTACTTTACAGCCATACATAAGCTTTGTCTCCTGTGATATCTTTCCTACAGATGTCAAAGTTAATCCACAGAAATGCGATTTCTCTTAAAAATGAAAATTAATGCCTGAGACCTTTGTACTTACACCTTTACCCATACCTCAAGGATTTGCATGTTGACTGATGCAGCACAGCCTATGGAAGTCAGTTGAACTCCTCACCCACTTGCTGTTGCTGAATCCTGGCTGACTTTATCATCTGATATCAGCTTCTTTCTCAGGGTGACCCAGCTCAAACCTTACACATGTATTTAACAAAAACTCATTTTCCTTCCAATGAATGACCACTGTGCTGGTTTAGTTATTTTCTGCAAACACAAGAGCTAGATAATACAGAAAAACTTGCACAAAAATCAGCTCAGTTTGCTGACACTGCTCGTGGATTTTTTTCTTGCAATGCACCTGCTACAGCAAGATTTGCAATAGATTTTTTAGAATAACACTTAGTTAAATTAATACCGGTTAGCTACCATGCAATACATGCATAATACAGTGTAGCAGCTCTGAAGATTTAATATGGCCATACAGATGAGCATCCACAGCACTAAATGAAAAGTACAGGTTTCAAACAAACCTCATGCCTCCAGACACCTGCTATTTACTCTCTGAATTAGTGGCAAACTATCAGAAATAAGTGCAGGCATCCTCACCAGATTGTTTGTAAGTTTGTGCTCTGCCTCGCACAGTATGGGCTCTGTAGCCCCTGGCTGTGGCAGCACTGCTGCTGTCCCCAGGACACGTGCGGAGGAAGCCCTGGAGAAATCCCAACCCAGCCTCGGTGCAGGGATGCTTGAAGGACAGCTCAGAAGAGGAACATAGGGCTTGGGCATTGATGAAACATGACGGAGAGGTCTAAAGCAGTAAATGTTAATTGTGTCTTGGTCTCCAAAGGAACTGCAGAGATGGGAGGATGAAACTCAAACCCTTGTGCTTCAAAGGCACGAAGATTCTGCCACTGAAATGAGGAAGGGATGGTCCCAGGCTTTCCTTAGTGATACCTGATCTAGCACTTCTTTTTTTCTCCAAAAGGAAAAAAAAAAAAAAAAAGCACAGAAAAAAGGCAACACAAACACAATAGAGTTTGAAGTCATGGCTTTATAGAATTCAGTATTAACCAGGTTATGGCAGAGCTTGCTATTAGGCACTATTGTGTTCACTGGCTTCTTTTGGCGTATTTATTAATTCTGGGCTTCTTAAACATTTCTGTACAAAACAAGGGATGGATCTTAGACTTTTGGGCTACATTCTGCCCTAGTTCACTCTCATTTTCCACTGCATTTTCCTTAGGATAACCTCACGAGTGCTCCAGACTGCAGCTGCCTGCTCAAAATGCCAAGTGTGCTTTGGGCTGTGAGCAGCAGCAATAAAGAGCAGGGGACTCCACGTACTGCTGACCACATCCTGCTGCCCCAGGGACAGACAAGCATCATCCCTCTGCACCATTCCCCAAACATGGAGCCTTTGTGTTCTTAACCAGGCATCGGTACGGCTGAAATAACACCAAGAAGCCAAGAGCAGAGTCACAAACTGATCATTCCAGCTTCTTCCTCATTTTAAATCAGTCCTGAACACTTCTACCTGCTCCAACAGCTGGAAATTGGAAGTCATGAGTGATCAGAGCAATTCCCACTGCAGCTGGATAAACCTTCCTTTCCCAACCTGCTACAGCTGTATCAAGATAGATGTGGAGAAATAATGTTGATCAAGGTGGAATAATATTTAGAGCAGAATGTCAGGTTCAGCCACAACTAGATTTGCTTGTGGAAGCAGCTGCTCCATCCATTAGAATTTCCTAATAAACTGTTATGAAGATTGACACCTTGGAAGTAATTAAGTATTAGGTATTTTTAGGTAATTACTGCAGCAATAACATAAGACGTGCTCATTTTCAGAATGAGGAATTATCTGCAGCTCCCGTTGCTGTGCCTCTTTTAATAATTCATAATAGTTTTGACACCAATGATTATTTTTGATTACACCAGCTTTTCAACTTTCCAAACAAACTAATAAAAGTAAAAAGAAGTAAAAGAAACAGTTTACAGGCTGGGGAAAATCCCATTGGTTCATCTTTACTAGGCTATATGGGATGTCTTGGGCCAGGGAGCGTGCAGAAGATTGGGCAAGCTTGCAGTGATGAAAAGCAAGACAGCAAAGCCATCCAGGGCACCTGCTTGTTGCAAGGCACTTGCAGGGAGCTGTGGGCAGAGCAGCCCCAAGCCCCTTCCTTCACACAGACAGAAATCATCAGCAACCTTGCTTGGAGCCACACAATTACAATTGCACACAGAGCCAGGCTTGTGTGGCTCCCAAACAGCGTTTTATCTGGGAATCACCAAAAAAACTACAATTCAAAGTTGTACCCAAATACACTTGTTACTTTCGCTATAAATTGACCAGTGAACAGCAACAGGCACTCCGTGGGGTAGCTACAAGAGGATCTCAACAGATGGATGTCTCTCACATTTGGAGAAGCTTACCTGCAGCCACCCCGCAGAGGAATGGGCACGCTTACGCTGAACCCATGCTGAAGAACAGGGCAAAGGGACACAGCCCAGCACAGCAGAAGATGGGAGGGAGACACTGTGCCCAGGCACCGTTCTGCCAGTCTGCAAGGCTTTGAGCTCAGAAATAAAGAAAATTCTCTATATGTCTATTCGACTAGAAGCCTGAAGTCTGAAAAATATTACTGAGTGAAAAAAAATACAAGAAGAGAAAGAATCTTATTGGGGAAAAAATGGTTTCAATGGCTTTAGAACGAACTTGTAGTAATGCTTTGGACTTTTTATTTTTAAGTAAACCTAGAAGTTTGATTTAATTTATAAGAAGTAACTTAAATGTCAAGATAAAATGCACTCAACTTAAAATACGTTTCAAAATAAATTGTTTAAAAAATGGAAAATTCATGGAAACTAACGTTTTCCCATAAACAGGCTTGGTTTTGGCAGAAAAATACCAGCATAAAACATTCTCTGTGCTGAACAGTGGGTCCGTAATGGAAGGATATTCCTAATCTGGTCTTCAAAAAGTGTCTCTGCAGTGCCCACCTACCCGGGGACTGCCGGCTATCCTTCGTCAGCAGTTTGATGAGGTTCAGAGTCAGGATTTATGGTGCCTGTCCCACTCTGCCCTTCTGGGGCATTATGGGGAAAGCCCAGATGGGAGTATTTGTGTGTGGGAAGGGTAGATGTACTGCGATTAATTCCCATTTTGTCTTCATTTGGTGCCATCACACCAAAGACAGGAACATCTAGCCCTGCACATCCTCTGCCCAAGCCCATTAACACTCAGTTACAATAGCCACCAAAGGAGAGAATAACTGTTTCTCATTTATTTTAAAGTGTTTCCTGGTTTGTTTGTTTGTTTTTTTTAAATACACCATCTGTGCTTCCACCATGATGCTCAGGCTGGTGTTAATGAAACGCAGCTCTTGTTTTTTGAAGGCACAGCAGTGATTTTAGTGCACCCGTAGCTCAGAGGCTGAAGGCAGCCCCATCTCCACAGCTGCTGGGGGCTTCCTGGGCTCAGCTCTGCAAAACCCACCCACAACACCCAGCCTCGTCCACAATTAAAACATAACAAGGCCAAGCAGATGCTGGTATCCATAGATCTGAAGCAATGGTTGGATTCAAACATCTGGAATTGAGACACTTCTACAGATGGTTCTTACGTTTGTTTTAACCGGCAGACTTGGGGATGAACATCTCTTCAAGATCCCAAGGCTCTAATAAAGTTGCATTTCTCCTCAGCTCTATTTTATTTGTATTGCCACATGAGATACCTTGGCATCTGCAAGACAAAGGCTCACAGAGCGGTTGGAAGCGGAAGATTAGGGCACTATTTGACTCTTTAGATAAATACAAACTGCAACTAAACTGTGCTTTGGAGAAGAATTTGAAGTTTTATTAAATGTCTGCTTGGTGCTCTCTGCCAGTGTGTACTCAAGACAGAAACACAAGATGTTCATCCTGCTTAAGCAAGCTGCATAGGTAGTCGAATTCCAGACCAACTCTCCGAGGACATGCACCAGAGTCTTGCAAATGCTTCTCCACGGGAGATAATCCAGATCACGCTAACAAGGCAGGGGATTAACTTCTCTTTCTCAAATGGTAATGCCATTAAGAACAATACCATTTTAAAAATACAAACCCAATGACACTGTCTTGGCTAGCAAAAGCCTATCAGTGTTCCACAAAAATTACTCTTATTAAATAGTAATAACTTCATCTGCTCAGAAATTACTTCTTCTGGGGCAGCCAGGGAAGGAAGGAATGGAGGCAGCAGAGGGAGGAGGGCAGAGGTTTTCACATCTGCCTTTAAAGATATTGTTCTGTTTGGCTGAAACTACATTGTTATGTATGTAAACAGATCAAAATCTGTGCTTAATGCTTTAAGCATAATTTTTTTTCTTTATGAAAAGTGCCGTGAATTCCATCGTTTTTTTCTACCCATAAGGTGAAGTTGGTGCCAGTTATCATGGGAGAAAGATAAATAATAATGCTTCATGCCCAGATGAAAAATTAAATAAGTTCTGAAAAGCCAAATGTGGGGTTATTGTGGATGCCACATGCAAAGTTTTATTCCACATTAAACATAACACACAAACCTACCATAAAGCTGGAGGGAGCTTGAATTATGCCTGAAGAGGCTTTGGCCATATGTGGTGCAGTACTCAGAAATTTCTTATTAGGCTGCTATGGCACCGTTCCATTTGTTAAATTATTTTATGTTAGTGAGAATGATTACGTTTCTTGTGCAGTTATTGGGACCCGAAAGGCACCTTTATTTACCTCATTTATCATGTACAGCAGCATTTGGCTGAAGCATAGAGGTAAACAATTTTAAATAGCAATAGTCTTACTGCAGCACAGTCATCTTGACCACAGGAGCTTTGGAAAAATGCAGATTTAAACTGTTCACATTACTGTTTTATCTGCATTTCAGTCTGAATTACTAACTTATCACGAAGATCAGCAATAAAGACGCATGGAGAGGAAGATATTAAATATTTATGCCTACAGTACATTACAAGGTTTCATCAAAATATTAATTGTAAAACAAAAGCACAACTGCTCTAGCCACCAGGAATGGGAAAAGCAATACTTAAAGCCAACTTGACAGTGCCACAACCAATTTAGTTTGCAGTGCTTAAAGAATTTTTTTGCTCAAATTAAATTTGGGGAGGAAAATCAGCAGCAGCTCTGAAATCAGAACCTGCTAGAACTTATAAGTTTTCTGCATGTCATGGTTTAAAATTGAAGTAGGGATGCACCTCCCTACCTTGCCTCCCTGGTGATATGCTGAATTATTGTCATGGGTTGTCCCAACATTCAACTCCAGGGATACCTGCTTGGTGCAGACTTTCCCTACAGCTGAAACAAAGCACTAGTGTAGCTCCTGAGCTGTGCATACCTACAGGGAACGTGCTTCCCTGTGTACATACCGACAGCCTTGCACTGCTCTGGGGAAAAACTGAGGGGGGGAGAATGTCACCATCACCATGCCAAGGGGACCTGTTAGAGTCCCCACAACCTCTTGTCCAAGCAGAGGTGTCCTGTAGTCCTTACCCTGAGTACAGGCATCTGGATCCATAGAGCAGCCCCAGGGAACAGCAGCCCTTCCTGCAGACCTCTGCAGCACACTCGGCACACAACGAGCTGTCAGCAAAGCATCGCTCAGGCCCTTTGAAATGTCAGCAGGGCTTCAGACTGAAAATAGATTTCTGGATTACTAAAGAGTAAGCATTACAGGAAATGCTAAAAAAAAATGTTAAATAACCTTTAGCATTATGTTAGGTTGGAAATAAATATAATAAAACATGTATCGGATATATAACAGTTTATTCAGAGACAATAAATGCTTATTCACTCTGGGGAGCAGGGTCATTCTTTGCATGTGGATTTAGGCATCTGAAACAACGGTGACACTCCAGAGAAGCCCAAAGAAGTCACACTAAGCCAGTATAGTTGGGGAGATTTTTTTGTTAGCTGCTTTTTACGGTGACTTGTGTGCCCAAGAAATACACAGCAGAGACCAGGGTAATGGGGAGAAAGCACAAGAAAACTTGAACACATCCTGGATGAACACCAACAGCTACTTAGAGGCTTTTTTGTATTGCCTAAGAAGGACTTAAAAAATGCAAAGGCAATGGAGAAAAAGTCTGTCTCCTACTGTTCAGCTCCTGCCATGCTTAATAAAATGGAACCTTATGTGTTCTTTTAAAAGAAAAAAAAGTACATCAAAAATTAATGAGCCTTTTCATCAAATTCTGCTAATGGAAACAACCAACTTGACTCCAAATATGACCAACTGAAAGGGCAGCAGCAGACTGCCAGGCAACATGCCCCCTGCTCTCGGCCTCCAACCTTTGTCCGCCGCAAAATGTTCACACCTCACCCAGCCTTGCACCTGGAATTGTGGAGAGACAAAGGCCATGGGGGCTATTTCAGAGTCATCACTCATCAGCCAGCTTGTCTCTGCCACAGCCAGATGTCAAAAGAGTAAGAAGCAGAGTCAGGCTTGTTACAAGAAGATTTTCACAAATCCCATCTTCCACTGACAAAACACGTAGCACAGGAAATCCAGAAGGACTACCTCAAACCAATGAGCTATTGCCTACACTGGCTCCTACTAAAATACATAGGCAAAAAAGAGAAAGCCATGCTCTTTCTAGATACATTTTTCCAGTGGTTTAGACTGAGACTTCTTTATGATTATTCTGTAATCACAAACATTCTGAAAAATTAGTTTATTCTGTAAGTCTTTCTGTTTATCCTCATTAATAAGTGAGCTTAGATGATGGAGGTCAAAATTAAGTAATACAAAGTATTTGAATCCAAGTGGCTGTGAAGAGAGACTGATATCTTCATCAAGAGAAAGGGCATACCATGAACTTTGCCCCTTATAGATACCAGAAAGTCCATACAAGGGCAATGCTAGAAATATCCAAATCATGGCAAAGGCTTGAAAATTACATATATACATGGGAAATTCAAATACAGAATACACAGAATACAAATTCATAAAACAAGGCTTTGTGAATAAAGTTATTTATGGAAAAATATTGGTTGCAGTAGTGAAAGCCACATTTTAGATTCCGATAAGAAATCTCCAAGTGCTTGGCTGATTTGGTTCATCTTGCTTTAGGGCAGATCTAGACAAGCTACACCACCAGAAAAACTTAGCCCTGCATAAAGACATTAGGTTGATGAATTGCCAAAGCTGCACATGTGCACATATTGCACATGTGGTCTACCTTGACTTCAGTAAGGCTTTTGACACTGCTTCCCACAGCATTCTCCTCAAGAAACTGGCTGCTCTTGGCTTGGACTGGCGCACGCTTCTTTGGGTTAAAAACTGGCTGGGTAGCTGGCCCCAAGAGTCGCGGTGCATGGAGTCAAATCCAGTTGGAGGCCGGTCACTAGTGGAGTCCCCCAGGGCTCGGTGCTGGGGCCAGTCTTCTTTAATATCTTTATCGACGATCTGGATGAGGGGGTCGAGTGCACACTCAGTAAGTTTGCAGATGACACCGAGTTAGGTGCGTGTGTCGATCTGCTCGAGGGTAGGAAGGCTCTGCAGGAGGATCTGGATAGGCTGCACCGATGGGCTGAGGCCAACTGTATGAAGTTCAACAAGGCCAAGTGCCGGGTCCTGCACCTGGGGCACAACAACCCCAAGCAGCGCTACAGGCTGGGAGATGAGTGGTTGGAGAGCTGCCTGGCAGAGAAGGACCTGGGAGTGATGGTGGATAGTCGGCTGAATATGAGCCAGCAGTGTGCTCAGGTGGCCAAGAAGGCCAACAGCATCCTGGCTTGTATCAGAAGCAGTGTGGCCAGCAGGGCTAGGGAAGTGATTGTCCCCCTGTACTCGGCTCTGGTGAGGCCGCACCTCGAGTACTGTGTTCAGTTTTGGGCCCCTCGCTACAAGAAGGACATGGAGGTGCTCGAGAGAGTCCAGAGAAGGGCGACGAAGCTGGTGAGGGGCCTGGAGAACAAGTCCTACGAGGAGCGGCTGAGGGAGCTGGGCTTGTTCAGCCTGGAGAAGAGGAGGCTCGGGGCGACCTTATCGCTCTCTGCAGGTACCTTAAAGGAGGCTGTAGCAAGGTGGGGGTTGGTCTGTTCTCCCACATGCCTGGTGACAGGATGAGGGGGAATGGGCTTAAGTTGTACCAGGTGAGGTTTAGGTTGGATGTTAGGAAGAACTTCTTTACTGAAAGGGTTTTTTGGCATTGGAATGGGCTGCCCAGAGAAGTGGTTGAGTCACCATCCCTGGAGGTTTTTAAAAGACATTTAGATGTAGAGCTTAGGGATATGGTTTAGTGGAAGACTTGTTAGTGTTAGGTCAGAGGTTGGACTCCATGATCTTGGAGGTCTCTTCCAACCTAGATGATTCTGTGAAGCATGTGTACACAACAGACATAAGGCCAGGCTGGATGGGGCTTTGAGCAACCTAATCTAGTAGGAGGTGTCCCTGCCCATAGCAGGGAGTGGAACTAGATGAGCTTTAAGGTCCCTTCCTACCCAAACCATTTTATGATTATACATGTGTGACTCTGTAAGTGTTTTCTAGTACCAGCCAGGTCCAAGGCTTCATGGCAGACCTGAAAGCAGGCAGCAGAGGAAATAGCAAATTAATTTTCTGTAATTCTCTTCAGCTTGACACACAAATGCAGATGTATCAGCATGTTCACTCAAGCCTCTGTGGTCTCACCCAGGAGCAGCGCGGGTACCACTGCACAGCAGCCACAGCAGGAACTGAAGTTCTCCATAGCACCAGTGGCCTGTACAGCCACAGGGTGTCTTTTACAGTAGGTTACAATTATTTTTGCCAGCAATAAAAGCTTAGTGCAATCTGAAAGAAATAAAGCTGGACTTTACTGAAAAAGCTTATTATAAAGGCAACCTGCGTGGGTGAAAAGGGGAGGAAGGGATAGCTGCCAGCTGAAATGGGCTGGAGAGAAAAATCAAAGAATGGTTGGGATAAATGAAGTGCCACCTCTACTTCACAGAGATTAAATTATTAATTACTCCTGAAGAAAGCCCTGTGTTTACCTCATGTATTTTCAACACCATAACAGCAGCCACCACCAGTGTGGCATTATAACAGCACAGCACACACATAGCTGGAGTGCAGGCTTATTGCATTACAGTGGATTTTAAATACTGCTGCTCCTCAAAGGCAATGATACAGGGTCAAGAACATAATACTCGTTGCAGAGAAATTGATTCCAAAGCTGGGAATGTCTCTTCCCACCCAAAAATGGCTTTAGGTGTTGAAATGAATCCTGAATCACAGCTGAGCTTGGGTCACAGTAGAAAGTCTGACAGATTTATTACTACCTTATCAAGTGACTTCATGGTTTAGGAAAAAAAATGAATATATATAATATATATATATATATATATATATATATATATATATATAATATATATATTCTTCTAAAATCCATTTATACAGGGGGAATTCAATGGCTACATGAAGCTTACTGGTCTAACCAAGATTCACTCCTTGCATGGGGGCTCCTGCAGCACCCCACCACCCATCTTTCATTTAACACCACATTCAAGCACTTCCCTTCATGCCTCCACATTCTCAGAAAATTGCTTTTTACCTCAGGTCAGCTTCAGTTTTGACTTTATTTCTTTGGCAAGGTTTTTAATCTGCAGCCGCCCAGGATTCGCAGCCTCATTTTGAAGGGCAGCTCCTGCGGAAGCGAAGGAAGTGGCCCAGGCCTCAGGGCCCTGCAGCAGCCAACTGTGAGGCCCCGAGGAATGCGGACAAGAATGGGGACAGGAATGGGGGGTGCCCAGTTCAGCCTAGGTCCTCCTCAGCCCTGATGTGAAGCGCAAATACTGCTTTATAATGCAGGATTTTAGAACATGCTCATCCATAAGCCCACTGGACTAGTTACTGTCTCAGGGCATTTCACACGTGCAAGCCTGGTGATTAATGAAGGAAGCTAAGAGCCCTTCCACGAGCTAAAGACAGGCCTGGAGAAGGGCAAGCAGCAATCAGCGCTCAGCTATAAAGGTGTTCAGCTGTGCTAGGACATCTGATACAACTTCAAGCACAGACTCATTTGATTCAGGTCACCTCAAAGCCAGCTAAGAGGCTGCAGGCAGCTTCAGAGATCTGGCCCAGCTGTGGTGACACCTCCAGGAGCACTCAGAAAGCACAGGGGAGGAGCAGCGCCTGGCAGAAAGGACTCAGGCCCAGTCACCCTAACTGCTGTGCATCAGCCCCTTACCTTGCTTCAAAGGGTGGTTGTGAGGCGTGTTAGTGTTCACAACATGCTTCTGGGCTGGGCGTGTAATAGTCTTCTGTAAAAGAAAGAACAGTGCTTGTAGGAATAGAAATGTTGTTTTTGCAGAGTTACATTGTTTAGGAGGAGGGAATGTGGTACTGAGATATGCTTACAGTGATAAGAAAATTAAGCAGGCGACCTTGTAAAATGCAGACAACCAGACTCCTTAGGACAATTAGGTGAAAATCACGGTGTCAAGTCAAGTCAGATAAGTGAAGAAACATTACCACTTCAAGCAGTAAAAATGTCAAAAGAAATTTGAAATTTAACAGGCCGGCAACTGAAGGCCATGCATTGTTTGTGAAGCATCAGATAGATTGTGAACCTGGATTACCCACTCAGTGGGGAAACAGGGGAGGGTCCTGCCATCAAAAAGTATATAAACTGTGTTTTGGAACTAGTAGATGCGCTCTCTCCTGCTTGTGGGGCACCCGCCATTGCAATCGCGAATAAATTACTACTTCACTGAGATCCTCGCCTGAGCCTAAGTTATTGGCTATGGAGTGTTTCTCACAGTGCTCAGTTTGGAGAGGCTACCTGCTCTCCCCACCTCTCTTGACCTCACCCACTGGCAGAGCCTATATCCCCCCTTTTAACAGAATTTAATGCTACTTCTGTGTTAGAGACAGAAGAAAGTGGCAACAGTAGAGCAGATGTGGCTCCCAAACGTCTATTTTAACTCCAACCTACTTCCAATAATCTTCTTATATCAAGATGCAACAGACAGCGTTCCTCTTTATTTCAGATTCATAACAAACAGGTATTTATTGCAAAGAAATAATGCAGAATAAACAGAGATACTAAGAAACCGGTGTTGCATTTAAATGAAGGAAGACTCCAAACATAAAACAACACTGATTAAAAGCACATTACAAAAGAAAATCCTGACAATTGTACAAATGATCAATCACAACCAATGCAAGGATATAGGCTATATACTGAAGTTCTAGAAGTTAAGTACAAAGCTTTTTACATACATATATTGTACTGGTTTTGGTTTCCATGATATATTATTAATGTGGAGGAGCTGATGTTTCATATTTCTTTGTCCACTTCCAATCACAGTGCCAAGTGCACTTATCTGAAGGACATTATTTTAATGAAGTCATTTATGCCCTTAAAAATTAATATGTCAGAGCAGTTAAAGTCTAGTGACTGTAACCAAACCAAATAATGTATAATGGAGAAGTGTAATGAGAAAAAAATACAGCCTGAAGTCAAGGTTAAGTTGTTAACCTTAGGAAAAAAAGTGAGAGGGAAAGAAAAGCCAACACCAATTATATGTTCCCTTGGCATGCCATAAAGGATTCCTTTACGTTGTCATTGCCCCCTTGTATACAGTTGCAAACTGAGAGATTTAACTATCACTGTGCTGTACACTGGGGGCAACAGGATTTTTACTTTCTTTTGAGGAGATAAAAATGATGCTCTTGTGGTCTAGAAACATTTGACCTTAAAAGAGCCCCTTTAGCAGCACAGTACCACAGCTTCTCAGAGTCTCAGCTGTATCTGCCCTTTTTGCAGTAAAGGAACATGCAAGTAAAGTTTCATGCGAGATCAATATGCTACAAAAATATAATGAAACATTTATTCTTCCTGTTCTTTCAGCTAAGTAATACAGAAACCGCTCTTTAATTCCATCAGCACACAAACACATTTCATTCATCATTTACATAAGGCCATTGCAGACTATTATTGCAGCAACTCCTTAAGTTAGGACAGCTTCAAATCAGGGCTTCCTGTATTTAAATAATTCAGCTTTTCCTGCTTTCAGGAAGCAGGAATAACAGCATGAAAGTTACTCTTCTGTGAAAGGAAAGGAAGGGTTCACACCCAGAGCTGGGGTTCCTCCTCACGAACTCCACCAGATGTGTTGCATGAACTGGCTGCCCTGCTCATGTAGTGGACAGGATTCCCAGCTAAACACACAGGAAGTCTGAATACATGAAGAGTTACTCCCTTATCCAGACTTCCTGATATCCAACCCAGCCCAGCAAACTGACAGAGTTTTTTTTATCCTGCAGAGAATGACTGCATCCAATGGCACACAGCAGTGCATCAATAACCTAATAAATACCAGGGCAGTTCACTTAAGCTACTTAGAATTAGCACGTAGAATTGCTTTCTTCATTATTAGCTCCAAGTGTTTCCAGACAAGAAGGCAAACAGTCACATTTGCAGAACCTATCACAGATATTTACATATTTTTCTTCCCAGTCCATAGAGCTTGCTGGTTTGATCAACTTCCTTCCCCTCTCCAACCAGCTGAGCAGCCTCAGAGGTGCCTCTCCAAACTGGGTTAATGTACCTCCAAAACATTCACAAGGTGAAGAAATAATTTGATTTGTGATTGTGTAAACCAGTCATGGAAGCCTCCCAAGAAGCCCAAGTTTTCACTTCTTTCATAGAAGACATTTAATTATATGATAATTACTTACAGCTTGCAGCTCAGCTTCTACTTCTATGAAATATAAATTGCACTTCACTGAAAAGTGCAGGATGAGCATTTAAAAGGCTTCATTAAGTAGGTTTTAAGATTTTCCTGATGACTTTAAGCCATGGAACAGAAAGCAGATGTACCTGTAAACTGAAACTTGCTTCACAGAAGAACAAAGTATAATTGCTAATCTAATACCAAGAAGGATGAGCCTTTACAAAAATATATATAAACTTTTAACAAACACACTTTTTTTAAAATAACCAACAAAACATTTCCATCAAGTTGCATGATTAAAGGGACCAGGAGGACAGAAGCATGATTGCCAACTCTCAGATATGAAAAAGGCTCTTTATTCCAAATTTCCAGTGCTGAAAACACCTGCACTGGGTCAGACCCACACCGTCATTAAAGACCAAAATATTCAACAGACCAAAACTATTCAACTTGCTTGTAGCATCCCAAAAGCCTAGCAATCAGAAATCATGAAAGTAGAAATGCAAAGACAAGAAAAATAACTTCATCTGAATGTATTTATTGTAATCTTGTAACTGTTCTTAACTCCAGTCTTGGTTTTGGAGCATTAGGAGATAACCTTCTGCTTTGTCCTATCTTCACAGTTCTGCAAGCTTGGACCTAGATAAAAGGAATGAGGATCCAAAAAAATCAAAGACAGAGCTGCTACAAAACAGCGTACAGGTGTTACTGTTATCTGGTGGCCATACAGATACCATGCAGTGATGATAGGAAGAAGCAGTTTGCTGCAAATCCTGAAGGGAACAGGAAGAGCAGCCTTCTGCTGCAGGATTGTGTCTCTCTCTATCCCAGGCAGGAGTGATGAGCTGCAAAAGCTGTTAAAATACCAACTCTAACTTTCAAACTTCCATCAGGTAAGTTTTTCTTATTTTAATTTAGCAGATGAATATGTCCATACTATTTGCTACATCTGTACATCTGCTACATGATGAATATACTCATGTTTAATGAAATAAGGTAATAAAACAAACATACAGGAACAACCTGCAAATTCTAGGAAATACTTGTTCCTTGAGAAAAGACACACTGACCTGCACAAGTACTCTTGTGCAATTATACCAGGCTGCCACAGAGAAGGCCACTGAAATTTGCCTGTGATTCCACATTCCACACAGATTGGGGGAAAAAAAAAAAAAAAAGAAAAAAAAAGAGATGCCTATGCTACCTTTTGAAGGCAAGGCATTGAAACATTCATTAGGAACAGAAGCTATTCTAAAATGAAAACTGAATAATTTGTAAAATTCACTAGTTCTGCCCACCAGCAGCTGAATTTTAGTCATCTGCAGTAGCATAAAAAACAGATGTCCCACGTTTGCAGAGTCCAAGTGAAGACATGGCCCATGCCTTCTCCCAGCTCAAGGCCAAGACAACTGCGAGATGTCACTTCTAGAAGCTTGCAGCAGTTTCCACCAGCTAAAACAATCAATCCCAAATGACTGCTGACATAGACTGAGTTCCTTAACTGAAATGAATCTCACTGTGGCATTACACATCATTAGTAGCTGTTAATGGCATTAGACACAGAAATAAAAATTTGCATTGAAATTATTACATGGCACATCTTCTCCCTAGAATGATGTTGGTCTCCTAGTGACTTTCGCAGGTGCTTCAAATTGATTTGTTTGGAAATAGCTCTAGATAACAACTGTTCAACTGAGATACCAGAGTAAAAACAGGCTGCTGGATTCAGCTGACCTGGGAGACCTATAAATACATGTGCTATTTCGTAGTAGCAGAAAAGCATGTTAAGTAGTTTGGATATGTTAAGCTTAATATTTAAGACACTCTCAAAGTCAAAGCAGTTTTGCAGTTTTGTGTTCTAAATTTAATATTAAACATTTAAAGCATGCTCTCCAGCATCTTACCCTCTCCAGCAAACCTAAAGGCCGAGCTGAAGCTAAGGTCTAGCAGTAAATACCACGAAGAAGTATGGCACAGCCATCCTCTGAGTTAGTGTCAGGGCTGAGGAGAAAAACTACCTCTGAAATGGAAGAACAGAGAACCTGGACTTGCCTAGACCAGTGCACTCTTAAGGAAGCTAATCAGATCTGAAAACACAAATTGAAAGGTTCAGTTAAACTGCATTAAGTCCTTGTGTGGACATTCATTCAAAATTAAAATAACCTGAATTCAATTAAGGTTAATTAATCTTCAAGAGAAAAGTGAGCTTACAGAAATGTTAGCCACTTAGGTTCTGAAGAAACAGGTCTACAAAGAATTGGATCATTTTGTTTAAATGATATTTTGGAATAATTTTCTTAAGGGCTCACAGGAGCCAACACACAAATGCAAGGTGTACCTTGTCTGGAACAAGCAGGGAAGTTCATCCTTATTTCATATAGTTTACAAAAGGGCATAAAATGCCACATCATTTTCATTCTGAACAGCTTCTTCCACTATCTACTGCAGCACGTAGTACTTAACAGCTAAACAACAGCAAAGGAAGGAAATTAAGAAGCATAGAGGACAGAAAGGTGCTGTATTTCAGCTGAGACGTGAAGCGAATTGAGACAGTGAAAGGCTGCTTCACGTCGGATTGAACATATTCTCCATACACTTAATCACACCAATGCAGTCTGCTGGGGTCAGGCTCTTGCATACCCCCACGTTAGTCAGTAATGTCTCAACCTGGGAAAATCAGCTTAATACTAAAGCAGAATCCAGCTGCTGGGTCACAGCATATAAAAGTTTAGAAATATTTTGTGAGGACAAAAACCTCACTGAAGGGTGACAGAAGCCTAGAAGGGCCTTTCCCACAGGAAAAAAAAAAAAAAAAAGCCACTGAGAGCAGGACCAGCAATGCTTTCAGTCACTTGCATCACCCAGAAAGGGGATGACAAGCTGTAGGAACATGTGTGTGGAGCCCCAAACCCCTGGAGGCCCCCAGGCACGACAGCAAGGCTAAGGGCCGCTGCACAAGGAGGGACCCAAGGGTCACAGCCCCAGGGCCAAAAGCTAAATCCTAAGGCAACAAAAGCATATTACAGTAAGTGCCTCTCCAAAACCACATCTTACTTCTGAGGTAAAGCTGCTACCAACACCAGTACTTTATCCTTCAGGCTTTGTTGTCCTCAACCCAGTATCTCATTCCTCTCACTTACGTCCTCCACAGCTGCTTTCCTGGAAGGTGTCTCATGTCCAGAAAGGCAAGAGGTGGGTCAAGGGAGAGGGGGAACATCATGGACTTCTCTGTCCTGGCCTTTCTCCAGTGCTTCCCCAACTACCATAGCCCATACTTTTACAACAAAACAGATCCTTCACTAGGAAGGATTGTTATGTGAACCATTCAGAAGACAGTGGGGAGGTAAAGAGAAGGTATCACACAGCCCCATAAAGGTAAAAGGTTTCTCTTCATCTCAGCTGCTGCAGGTTCCATTAAATCTGGCTGGAATTTTGCATCTGCAACAACTGCAGAATTAAGACTATGGGATATAAAGTTGTAATTTAAGTCAATAATTAAAACAAAACTTCTCAAGAGCTATCTTTTATACTTCCCAATCTGTGCTTCTAACTTTCTATCAGTTCGAGGCATTTTTAAAGCCCATTGCAAGGCATAACGCTGCACCGTTCCTGGGAAGTTAAGTGGCAGTGCCTCAGACAACATCTGCGACCAAGCAGGTGCACTTTGTGCTCCACTGAAGAATGTCCCATTTTTCATAGTTGGATACTGCTGGGGAACCTCATTAGAAACCAAATTACTACCTGCATCAGGTTTACACTAATGTATTGACATCTACAGCGCTTGTTAAATGAACCGTAAATCCAATACACTAAAGTCATTTTCAACTGAATCAAATCAGGTTTCAGTCAAAAGAATTACAATTGTTATATACTTAATGTTTGGCACTTTCATGGTGTCTCCAGCTAGATCATTTCAGACACAGAGAGAAAATTGTAAACCTATGAAACAGTGCAAGCTAAATTGGACACACTACAAGCATACTAAACACAGTGCTAGGAGTTTAAAGATGATAATTGGCTCTAATTGACTAGTTGGTAAAGCTATCCAGGCATCCACAGGCGTGCTCCTTATTAATCTGTTTTCAACATGCTATTTCCTTCTCCATAGTTAATTTATACTTTCTTATTATAAAACCACATTGTTGGCATTTCGTAGAATCTTTGCTTTTTAAATCTTTAACTCTTTGTCCCTCAGAAGGATTGGCTTTGTAGGAGGCATGCAAGACATACAGCTGCAAGACAAGGGAGAAGGCAGAGCAGCAGCACTGCATACAGCCATCCTCAGACCTATATTATATCATGCAATTCTCTGATTCCTCAGACTGCTTCAGTCTCAGCAAGAGACGAGATGCTGTCCTGGAGTTGGTAAGCCAATTCACTCACATTTTCTATTCCCCTCACAGCCATAATTGATCATTTTTTAATGCTGATCTAGAAAACCTTGAGCCATGTGGGAGTGAGGACAGCATGAACCCCCCATTTCCTTTTTGCTCAGTGTAGAGGAGCACCTGGTTGTGCCCATACACACTGCACAAATGAGGATGCCAGAAGAGGACAAAACCAATTTCTGTGAGGTAAGCTGGAGGAATGGGACAGCTTGGATAAATATAGACGTTTAAAAGATCTGATTGCAACTCAGTACATCTATGAAAATGAACTAGCAGATTTATCCAGATAGATTTTTCTTCAGTCTCATGCAGTTTCTCTCCTAAAAGGTCTTATATCGGCTTAATTCAGAATTCAAAGACAGTGAGGCAAGATGAAAATTAAAATCAAAAATATACATAAGCCAACTCCTCAATCAGCATAAATCCATCCTTGTACTAGTGAGTTACACAGATACATTGCATTTGAAGAACCAGCTCCCAATCAAGAGTTTAGAGATTAAATTCATTTACCATGCCAGACTCTGAACAACCTTCTCTGGCCTTTTGCTTACTAAATCCCAAGCAGATCATCTGTGCTCACATTCATCTTCCCCTTTGCATTCTTCAGCAAAGAGGTGCTCCTTGGAAGAGGTAGCCATGCGAAGGAATAAAAAGCTACATTACATTTATCAAGCCTGGAAGCAGTTCTGCCAGAAACTAACTGGTGGCTTTCTATTATGTGAAGAAAATATCCATAGAAAGGGTGGAAACTACTTACTTCCACTCATGTGGAGAGTTGTATTGGCTGGAGAGCTGAGGCTGCCCAACTAAACAGTCGTCTCTTCTCTGGCCCTTTCCATCCCTGTTTACCATTTTCCACATAGTCTGTGCTGCTTTTTGGCAGTCCACTATGCTGTTCCCCAGGGACTATGACAGAAAGTCACCCTGCCAACGTACTGAAGGACATTTTTTCAACACACTGCTGCTCATCTGACACATTTAAAGAGCTGACAGTGAAAGAGCGGATCGTTCACTCGGCGCATCCCACTCCCCTGCTGTTGTTCCAGTACCAGACCCGCTCCTGAAGTGGGGCTCCTGAACCTCCCAGGTCAGCCAGCATCAGGGTAGTCGACCTGTCCTCTGAATAGATCTAACCAGCACAGGGGCAGGTCTGCCACCATAAGAAACCAATACAGCTCTGCTGAAGTCAGTGGGCTGCTGCTTCTTTGGTATGTTTTCTATTGAGTGCAGGGCCAGCAACTCATGGAAAAACATGGAAAATGCTGATGAATTCAGGTAAACCAGAGACTCAAGCAGAATGAAGATGGTTAGAGTGAAAGGTCATACTTGGAACAGTTTTGATTTTAACTTTCTTACCTTTATTTCCCAAACACTTTTTTACCCCACTTGGTTTTCCAGCATGTTGTTAGTTGTCTCTCCCCTCTGAACAAACACATCACAGATACAAGTTACACACAGGTTGTTTCCCTGGACTGCCCACAGTTTGCAGCAGCATCCGTCAGGAGGTGGATCACAACAATGTGCTGCTGGGCATGCAGGATCAACTCTCTGCAGCCATCTCTTCACAGAGGTATCTGGGCAGGCTGTGCTCTTCCTGCTGACAAAGAGGTTATTAGTTCACACAGCCACTCCTCCACTTTTTCTACTGTGTGGGTTGGTTTTTTTTCCTCTAGTAAGAGTAGTTACTGCTTTACCAGCTGTAGGGTTGCTTGGCAACCCTACAGAGCCAGCTACAGCATGGTACATACACTGGATGCTTAATAGACAAGTGTTAGTGGGATAACCAGGAGAATTAGGAACTGGAGATCTGTTACTAAATACATAAGCTGCTATAGCACAAGAAAGAATCAAGCCTGACACTTCATTGTAGCTGAGTCTATAACACATACATCATCTGTGAACCCAGACATGGCACACGCATTCTCCAGAGGATTAGGGGACCATAGGACTACATCGGGCTACACTTTACAGATGACAAAAAAGCAGCAGGGCAAGTGGAGAACAGAGTTCAAGGAAAGGCTGGTCCATCTGGAAAGGAGAAAGAGCTTCAAACTACATACCAATGAAAGGGCAACAGCAAGAAATTGAGGTTAGCTCTCAGCCAGCTGCAAAAGCTCAGGAACAGTCCAGGAGTGTCTACAGGAGACTTTAAAAACTAGTTGCAGATCCAAATATCAAAGAACCAAGATGTAAAGGAAACACGAAATCCTAACACAGTAACTGAACAGAAAGATTGTTTACAGATCTCTTCAAATATAACACCACAAACAAGACAGCAGGTTAATGGTGTCCTGGAAGAGACAATAGATTTGTTGCAGCGCAACACCCGTGCCCAAATGCAGAGCAAGCCAACTAGCAAATCCAGCCAGAGCCAGCACATCGAGGCCCATAATCAGTACAGTAGATCAAAATACCTTCTTCAAACATCTCTGATGGAGGCTTCTGCCTGTTGAATTAGCTGCTGTGCTTCAATTTATTACTTTTGATGACTGTATTTTGTCTTCATCCAAACTAATTATGCCTAAATCAATGGCAATAGTAGATTTGGCATTGATCATCCCTGTAGATGCTCTCAGCTTAAATTATGTTTTTGCACAGGGATAATTCCCTTGATATCTCCTGCCAGAGCATTGACACCTGAGTATTTATTTAACTAATTATTTTTATGCAGATGTCATCATGGGCATTTGATATAAACTGCAGGAATTCAAACACCTTCTCTATCCTGTATTGCCCAGAGACATCACGAGATGAATTCCCTTAGCAGTGAGCTTCTGTCCAATGCTCTACTCAGAAATGTGGCCGTGTTCACAAGACAAGGTTCCTCAGCCACAGACTGTGCCAGGCAAGGTGTCCACGCAGAACATGGTGGAGTCTTAGCAGTATGGGACCAAATCTACTGATGCAATAAACTGTGTCTACGTTGACTGCAGTGCCAACAATTCAAAACAGCTGAAAACTGTCAGCATTTCTGGTGATATAAAGACTTCTGTATTGCAGTTGCCTCTCTAATTACCTGTCTACTCATGTCTCCCCTTGCTCAAAAAGGAACAGCAGATTCTGAAAGAGAAGCGAAGCCCCCAGTGACCAGGATGACAGTGGGTGCATCTGCAGGTCCAATCTACCAGAAACTAAACAATATGAAAGGTGCATGGCACTTACGGGCATAACTTTTCTGTCTGCTCCACCTTTAAATCAAAAAAAAAAAAAAAAAAAAAAAAGAGAGAGAGAGAGAGACGCCTGCCTGTATGAATGGAAAGGTTCCTGCATTGTCAGAGAGAAGTACCATTGGCTGTCTTCTTACAGATATTACTCAGAAGTACTGAGTAAGAATTACTCAGATCAAAAGTATTGATTGACTTTACCTACAGAAAAGTATACCCAAATAGATAAAACAAATTCTGACATTTGAAACTCAATGTAAAAATTTTCATAGTCCTTCTACATTTGAAATTTGTGTTGGCTTGTAAAACCAGCAGGATTAGTTTCACTGACAGATTAATTTACTTTTTGATATGGACAAAGTACTCTGCAGAATGAACACAAATGCTCCGCAGGCTCCAGAGGATTGCAGCAGCACATTTCACCTCCAGGTCAATGGTTCAAACTCAGTCTGGGGGTAGGGACCGAAAAATGTTTAACATCTAATGGTTGCTCAATGGTCCATGAGAAATTAGTTTTGTGGTTGTACCTTTACTCCAAGTAACACTTGGGAGCATCCTAGCAGTGAACCCTCATGCTTCCCAAGAGGATCTTTACTGTAAAGGCAAGTCCACCCTTGAGCTGGCTGTGATACAGTTGTTCAGGATTAAAATAGGGTTTCACGGCATCAGGGCTTATCAGCAGAATTCAATTTAAGTGAACATCCAAGACGGAATTAATAACCAAACAGCTCCTGTTAGAAACAAGATCTGATTTGCTGGTGAATCAGCTATTCCCCTCTGAAAGTTTCTTATTCCCACTCCCACCCCCCTTGCAGATAGTTGAGTTTCTTAGAAGTAATTAGTAGGCCTGAAGCCTGAGAGACTGTTGGCAGTTTTGGAGCACTTCCAGAGGCACCAGACAAAGCACAATGCACCTGGAAAGGTCAGCTGTGGGCAGATGGAAATGAGCAATAAGCCCGTTTTCCTTTATGTAGTCCCACACCACCAGTAATACTGCCCAGAGGCCTCATTCTGTACCTGATCTATGAATACTGAGTCACTTTTATCCCAGTGAGATAATACACTTACTGTTTTTTAAAGGCAGAAGGCTACTGGAGATTTTTGAAATTGGAAAACTCATTTTAAGGCCAGAGCTTGAGATGCTTTGCCTTACTGAGAGAACACCTGCTCCCACAAAGGCTGCTCTGAGGACCTTGGCAAAAATCACTGCACCGATAAAAGCTTCACAGCCAGGCAAGGAGAACAGCTGTGCTGAATGCAGTGCTCTGCAGAGAAGCTGCATGATCCCACCTTCAGAACTTCCCACACCTGGGCTGCAGACACCCCTGTTCCTCAGGGGAACCAAGAGATGCTTTGAGGCTTTTCTGATTTTCTTCTCCTGCAAAGGGAATGTTTTCAGGGGAACTCCAGCCATACTTCTTCCCCTCCTCTATGCACACTACATGGGAGAGAAGAGAAGCTGTGCTGTACCTCACTTGCAGTAAGTAGAAGAAACAAAATCTGAACTTGCATGTTTGCCAGATCTTGCCCTAATAGAAAAAAACAGCAGATGGGTAAAAAGGTTCTTGCCCCAGGTACCCACCTGTAACAATTTATAGCACCTGATTTGGGGGCATTAACCTGTGCATGCAAAATGTGTCCATTCTTATTATTCACTGTAAACATGTCATAAGCATGGAAATATGCCCAGCAAGGCTACTGGTGCAGGTACTGAAATAGAAAACAGCCCATTAAATAGAAGCAGTAAATACTCCAAAATGCAGTAGATCTTGTTCAGTTATATAGCACCAGGCAGGCATTAAACTTGGAAAACACTTGGCTCCATCTAAATCCTCTCCTTGCCATCCAACCTAACTCTGCACTGCAAGAAATTGAGGGGAAAACCAGCCAGGTAAAATCCACACAAGGGCTGCAAATACATTAGCACTTCAGTAACTGCTGGCTTCTAGAGCAAACACCTATTGCCATAAGAAACAGGCTCCACTAAAAGGTAAGAGAGGTGCAACACAGACAGGGGTTACTCTGCCAGGCCTCCTTGTCCAGAGCACAGACACATCCTGTGCAGTCCAGGGAGCAGAAACACTAAGCAGAATTCTCTACTGATGATAGGTGGTGGTTTTGTGCTGGAACACAGGACTGTGCAAGAGGCAGAAAGGAAACCATCCAACAAGATAATGGGAAAGGAGGGAGATAGCCCAACTCATACAGAAGTATCAGATGATCCTGAGCAAAGAGACAGATTTTTTTCTTTTTTCTATTTGTTTCTCTGCACTATTCTGGCCTGACTTAAGCACATGGGGGTTTTCTTTGTCAGGCTGAGATGTATATCAAGCCTGCCACGTGGAACTGAAGTAAGCTTTTCATTTCAGGGCTCCCCATATGATACAAATACCTTCTCTAAGGATCTGGTATGAAGTTCATAGGCAGATGTTTGCTAAGACATAATGCAGCTTCCTCTGGGTAACCCAGCCTCTGGACCAGCACAGACATGGGGACAGGACAGGTACCAGTGTCTTCCCAGCACCAAAGGGCCCAGACATGCTACCTGACCTGCCTACTGCAGGATGAAACCTGGCCATGCCTCATGGTACCTCGTGCTGTTGTCAGCCCCAGAACCCAGACGCTTTTCTCTACCAAAGACCACAAAACCTCATTTACTCCCCTGATTGCATTAGCCACTATGAAACAAAAGTAATTTTTAATAAAGTGTGCCATGGCAGAGAAAAATTGATACAATCACAGAGCCAGGATAATAGGATTTAATTCTGCTTCAGATGTGCTAGTTTTAATAAAAAAGGATTGAGCAAATCTAAAATAAATTACAGTGAAAGGTCAGGCTTATTGCTTGTACAGTTATGTTAACTCTTCCACAGACACTTTTACAGACTGTATTTATGAGACCTTTTGATTTTCAGAAGAGGTATAAAGTACATCTGCAATTTTCCCATTATTTGCGGCAATGTTTCTTCTACAAGTGTCATTTCCCAGTGCTTCCATACAGATTTCTTTAACCGACATTTATAAGAAATGATGAGTTATTTATGGGGTGTTTTTGTTGAATTAGTGAAACTAATCCCCACTGGAAAGTTAAACCCAACCAGAAAAAAAAAAAAAATGTTAAGGGAACGATGATTCCCATTTGTGTGCCAGCAATGCTCGTGATTTCTTATTCATTAATCATTCCACTGTCATGGCATTTATTCAATAGGAAACTAATCAATTACCTGTTTTTATATGCAGCGGCATGCATACTGCAGGCACAGCCAGGGACTGACAAGCTCTCCAGCCAGCTGAACTACACCCATCCAGCCCCACTGAGCTGCTCGCCTTTGCCCTGGCTACACGAGTCTACCATGTGCACATGGGTGTTCTTGCATGCTTCTCTGTGTTTTTACACACCTTACATATGGAAGAGGAACCACCTGTTTTACGTCAGACTTGAGATGATGCCAAGACACAACTGGCTCTGCAGTTGCTACCAGGGAAATCCTGCTGATTTTGATCAAAGGAGATATTGGAAAGCAAAGAAAATCTCATCCACTTGTTGGTATCTGTCTGTAGCCATGCTTTCAGGGAACCTAAATACAAACCCATCAGCTGTGAGAACAGACAAAGTAAGCTGGGGCGTGTCATCAAATGTTAAAGTAAAATTAAATCTTGGTTTCTCTGCGAGTTCTGCTCAAGAGTCCAGCATCAGCTAAAAGCAGCTCCAGCAGCACAAGGCTGCACAAAAACACGGCCAGCAGCCACAGGGCAACAAGGACCTGCCACAGGACCAAGGATGGTGCTTGTGAAGCCCCTTGACAACTTTTGCTTAATTTCATCAACATTTCTGCTTTAAACAAACAAAAAAAATCTTCTTTAGACAGAAAAAAAAAAAATGGAGGTAGAATGGTACCAAGAGCACAAACTTGTGTTCAACAAGTAGAAATGATGGACAGGATGTGTGCATTTAGAGGAACAGTGCCTGAAATAGAGAGGAATTGATTAGCTTTTGAATCTCTCTCTGAAAAAACAGCCAAGGAACACCAGACCAGATCCTGAACTATGGCAGGAGACACAGCACAGAAGGAGCAAAAGACAGTCCCAGTCACAAAATAATAGAGCCAAGGAGATGAAGGAGGTCAAGCAGGAACAAAAGACATCTAGAAGAAGCCAACAGCACTTGTAAGATCATTGGAAGAGAACATGAAACGGATCTCAGTGAACAAGTAAATATCAGCTGTCAAAAAAAAATCACAAAAACAAAGTTGTGTGGTCTTTTTGATGATTATTAGATGACTAGTAAACTGAAACAGGATGTTGTCTTCATTTTTCTATCTGGAAAAATATAGCAACTCTCAGAGATACCCTCCTCGACTTCACTTCAGCAGGTGAAGCATCTGCTAAGTTCAGTATTTTGATAGATCCGTTCACATATACTTTTCCTTCTGATGCCACTGACTCTTTGACAAGATATCCGTATCCATTTCTAGCTAGATAAGATACAGACATAAACTACAGCCTTTGCACAGGACCTACTATTTATAACCTGCAGTGACTTCAGAGGATTCACATCAATCACAGCAGATCTCCAGCAAGAATGTGGTCCCCATCTGACAAAACTGACTGTCTTATTTTGTCTTTTATTTTAATAGGTTTCCTGCCAGCTGGATTTTGCCTCCATTTGATCAAGGGTACTAAGTCTTCAATCAACTCTTCTTGTTTTTTTTTTTGCTCTATTTTTGAGAGCATTGACCTAAATCCATAAAAGGCAGTAAAAACAATATTCTTATTTCACAACTTATTACTGAAGCTAATTCCCAGAGAGAACAGTAATTGCTATAACAACCCTCAAAAGGTGGTCTCAAAGCTCTTTAAATCAGAAATAAATTGTGTACATAGGCAAGCTAGCAATGCTGCTGATCTTGTGTTCTAAGCACCTTCCTTTTCTGAGAAAAAACATAAAAAAGCAGGTACGTAATCCACCAGCAGCCTTAGCAAAGCTGTATTTCCTCCAGCTCATCCTGCTGGAGTAAGTGCAACGAAGACTCTCCTTCGCTCTGCTGCACCCCAGCACATCAGGCAGGCTCTGACTGCCAGGTGTTTGGGGTTGCTTCATCTGGTCTAGTCCAGAAACATCTAGGAGCAAGGAAGAAGTGTGATCAATGATGAAAAGTCTTGGAATAACTTAGAGAGCAGTCATTTAATTCCAATCCAAAGGAAAAATATTATTTTCCCAATTGCTGTTTTAGCAGCAGATGTTATTAACTCTGTGTTATTTTAATTTCCTCTGCCAATGAAGCCTTCCTGACCACATGCAGACAGCCTACATTCAACACTGCATCAAGCCCTTTGTGCAGGAAAGGTGCAGGTTTCTGATGAGTGATGCCCTCAGCCCATGTACAGGATTCAAAAGGCAAATACAATGAGTAAGACAGAGGTAAATATGAAGGAAATCAAGTGGGCTCCAGCCAACCAAACATCCTTTTCAAAAGGAGTTCTGTATCTCAAAATAGCAATACCAAACATACAATCCACTGAGACACTTTTTCCACCTGCTATGATTCAGTAGAGCTTAGGGATATGGTTTAGTGGGGACTGTTAGTGTTAGGTCAGAGGCTGGACTCGATGATCTTGAGGTCTCTTCCAACCTAGAAATTCTGTGATTCTGTGTGCGAATAACATCATTGTGCTCCAGTTTTTAGTGAATTACTGCCCATAATCCTTGCTTTCTGCCTCTGCACCCAAGATTGGCTCTGGGGAGTCCTTATTAGACATATTTAGTCCATAACAGACATATTTTGGTCATTAGACAGATGACCAAAGTAGAATCAGGATTGTTAAACACAGTGACTGCGGCAATCTGTCAATACAGAGAGACCATTAGGAAAACAAAAATAGTAAGTTAACAATGCACAGAACGCTATATATCTTACAGCAGTCCAACAACTGCTGCCTGTGTTCAACCTCCTGCCAGGGATTCGGTCTCTTTATAAAATCATTGTGCCTGCCTTGCCAATTCAAATCACCTTTATTGCTGAAAAGAAACACTGAGCATCAGAAAGGAACAAGATTTGCCGCAGCATACAGAACCTGATGCTTTTAATAGCAGAAAAAAAAAATGATTATGGAAATATGTTCTGTTTTTCAGTTGTTTTTGGCTGATTTCTCACTCATCCAGAGCTGCTGCTTGTAAGGATCTCTGGCAAGAAATTATGATGCTCATCTGATGGCACAATGAGTCTCATTCCCTCTGCCTGGTAGGGGCTCCAGGTGATGGTAAGGATACCCCCAAATATCTGATAGGCTGTTCTCCAGCACCATTGGCATGAAGTTATCTGCACTTCAGGGTGAGGTGGGTGGCATACCTTAAACAGCCTCCACCACTACTTTGTGCTCAAACACTGGGCCAGGCTTCCTGGCAAGGTGGTTGATGCCCCAGGCCTGGCAGTGTTCAGGAGGTAGTTGGTAATGCTCTTAATGAAAGGCTTTAACTTCTGGTTAGCCCTGAGGTGGTCAGGCAGCTGGACTTGATCTTGCTAGGTCCCTTCCACATGAACTATTCTAATTCTAACTTCTTCCAGTCACAGCTGTATCATTTTATGGAATTGCAGGCATAGTCATCTCCTTCGACCATTATCAATCAGGCCAAGGCATGCCAGTTTGTAAGGCAAGAGCCTGAGCTTGGCCCCATGCTGCTGAATCAGCACAGCATGGCCATGGCTCTACCAGCACCTGCAGTCGAGCACATGCACACAAAAAGCATAAAACCATGCATAAAAGCATTGCACTCGGGATGACTTCCCACTTTTCAGCCCGTCCCACCAAGGACAGGATAGGGACTAGGACCTGTGTTCAGACAGCAAACCCTTACACTACAGTACTCTAAATACACTGCTAAAACCTAAATACACTCCTAAAGCAGGACGCTTGTCAGTGTTTTAACAAAATCCTATTAGCATCCAAGAAATAAGTGGCCTAACATCATTTTAGTGTTTCTGATTCTGCCTCAGGTTCACTACAAAGCAACTTGCAGCTCGATAAACTTTGACATGTTCTCATGTTATAAAAAAAAGTCAAAAACTTATTTATTCACTTTTTACCTCATAAGTCCCAAATCAATAATTGCACCTATTGATCAACAACATAAATTCAAAACATTAATTTACACCGAGTACCATAACCTAATAAGAATGCAACAACTGTATTTGTGAAATTGATTTTCCTTTTGTTACTAGCAGAAAATCTTCAGGCCCGTACAATAATCAGATACAGCACACAGAGGAGTTAATTAGCACTGAATACCACAAAAAGCAAAAACTAAATTTCTTTTTAAGTACTGAACGGAAATGTTGAGTCTCCAGGGCCGATGTTTAAACAAAAGAAATTTCTTGTACCTCTTCTACATGCGCATTCAAGAAATGTGAATCACAGAAAGGTGAATTTCAGAGCCTGCTAAAATCACTTTGTAACATAAACAAGTGAAATGATTTCAGAGGTACAGACCCACAGAAGCTGTAAAGTAATGCTGAAACATTATTTCAGAAGGGCAGCGTTTTTGTTTGTTTGTTTGTTTTGTTAGTTTGTTTGTTTTTGTTTTGTTTTGTTTATTTTATTTTCAATTCCAGCAACAGTTTTAACAGTAAGTCACTGAAGCACAATCCAAAGCGGTGCCACGATGTTTATACTGTTTTTTGGCACAGAGGCTCCTACCTTCAAGCATCAATCGAACACAAGTGCATACAAAGCTCAGTCCTTGCAGGCTGGCTCCGAGCTGCTCATGGTATTGTTCTGAGCACTGCATCCATGGGAACTGACAACTGAAACTCTGGCAGAGACCTTTTTAAGTTAAACTTCTACAGTCTTGAGGCAGGAAGGGCTATCCAAGCTCTCCCTCATGTGACCCTTATCCATTCATCCAAGCACTTTGCAGGTACTTTTGGCAAGGAGTGGCAAAATGGGAGGAGACGGCTGGACTACAGCCTTACTGAGATAGAAATCCGGGCAGGAGCATCTCAGCACAGCCATGGCACCAGCCTCACCCACGAGGGAACAGAGCAGCTCCATCCTCACGGTTCCTCCGTTCAGTTCCACCAACATCACCTGGGGTCTGAACAAGAAAAGCATAACAGAGAAGTATAACACTGTTTGTGCAAACTACACTGTCCTGAAACCAAACACACTGCTCCAGCGCCTTCAGAGGCAACTCCACTCACTCAGCAGCAAATTACAGTGGCTTTCCTTTAAATTCCAGTTTATTACCAATAAAAATAGATAGATTTAGCCATCAATCTCCAGATGATTGCACAGAGTTTCCCCAACACAGCTCTTGCCCTAGCTTGGCACAGGCATTTGTTTTGAAGCTCCAACCTTTTCCCTCAGTGTTTCAAATGCTAGCAGAGGAGCCTGCTGAGGGAGCAGCCTTTGCATGACAACCCGGAGTTGTGCCAAGACACCCAATCTGTTCATTTGGACAGGTTTCCAAGGAGCCTCCTCATGAAAATATCCATGATGTCAACTGGCCCAGCAGGATTTGAAATAAGGCCTGGATGCAGAAGCTTCCTCTCAACGTTTAGATGTAGAGCTTAGGGAAATGGTTTAGTGGGGACTGTTAGCGTTAGGTCAGAGGTTGGACTCGATGACCTTGAGGTCTCTTCCAACCTAGAAAATTCTGTGATTCTGTGATTCTGTGAAAAGCTGCATTTATCTTAAGGGCATCTCACACACTTGTGTGACTGTTTGTTACAGGGTTACAGCCCACCCCACTGCCCAAAAACAAAGCTCCAATGTTTAAAACAAGTCACAGTTTGGCTGCCCAAAACCAGGGTCTGGAGAGAGAACAGACTCCAAAGCAGCTCTGAGATGGGTCTGTAGCACCCAGAGATACTCGAACCAGGCAGCTACAGGGCACAGGAGAAGCAGAGAGGCAATGACCTCCCTTGTGATGGGGCACAAGGTATCCGGTGAAAACACTAATGCATATAGTTAAAATCCTATGGAGGCACTGGGGGTTTCCAAGCTCCAGGAGCAGGTACAAGTGTCATCCCAAGATGGAGGGGACAGTCACCAGCTCAGAGGTCTTCTTCTGTCACCCAGAGCAGAAACCAGGCAAGCACAAAACACATCAGGTTAAGTTTTATAGAAAGGTGATGACTGAAGCTGTGGGTTGATGGCGCACAGTATGTGGGCGAAACACATCCAGCTAAAGCAGCCTTTTAAGTCAAAAACACCCATAAAACACGTATATTTAAATATATATAAATATATATAATAAAATATATAGATATATATAATAGATAAATATATAGGAAAAAATTAACTGTTCAGTGGCACAACTCAAATTATGTACTGAATCAGGGCTCCAGGTTGACCCCTGATTAGTACATTTACCAACACATTGAGTTAGACCCCCAAGTTGTTGAGCAGTATTTAAATACTCATTTAAATACTGCTCAACAGTATTTAATTTAAGTATTTAAAGTATTTAAGTATTTAAGTATTTAAATACTGGGTATTTAAATGAGTAATAAATGAGTATTTAAATACTCATTTAAATACTCAGCTAGGAAAACATTGGTCTACAAAAGGTGTATCGACCTCTAATGAACAGCTGTTTGGTTTTTGGTTTTGTTTTTGTGTGTGTGTGTGGTGTTGGTTTTGTTTTGTTTTTTCCCCAGAAGAAGACAAGAGCACTTCACTCACAATTTCTATTCAGATATTTTGACTAACTAAAAGACTCCGTATCAGCAAAGAGCTGAAAAACAGCTATTTTTCTCTGATCTTATTGTGCCTACTGCCACATAAGGAGTTCATTTTAAAAAGCAGTAGTCGATGAACAGGTATTTCAGGAAAAAAAAAAAAAAAAAAAAAAAAGAGCAATTAGCAAGTTCAAGTTCTATCTGTATGTTTATAAAGGATACAGCTAGTGACACATAATAAATATGAAAAGGACGTTTATGGTTTACCAATACAGTTGCTTACTATATTGCTGACTTTACTATAAGATGATAGAGTTTTATAACCCATTCCTCAAGCCAAATGAGGATTAAATTTTTGTGACAGGAAATTTCTTCAAGAACCTTGAACTGTAATCAAGCTGGTACCTGAACAAACCAATATATTTATTTGGAAACAGGCACTGACCACTTACACCATGGGTATACCCTTGGAATTTTGTAAAAGCTCCATGAAATTCAGAAGCCACAAGAGCACAACAGTTGGCATGATTTGTGTAAAATCTCAATTGCAGTTTTATTAGTTGAAGGACTATGATGCCTAGGATTACTGCCATAATTTCAAATACTCAGCAGTCAAGCCTTTTTTATTTTCCTAAGTAGAAATCACAAAATAAAAGGCAAAACCAAACCAACCAACCCCATCCCACCCCAAACCACCAAAGAGATAAGAACCTATGTAACTGGAATTTCAGGCCATGTTGAAAAAACTTGAAAGCAAAACTTCTAAGGAAAGAGGTAAGAGATTTACTAGACTGCCAACCTTTACCACAAAGCAGTCTCACAAGGAAGGCCCACCTTTAAGTTGGAGAAAGACAACATGTAATTAATGCTAGTTACCAACATTCTGAGCAGATTTTAAGACTTTGTGGCCTTCAGCAGTATCCAACTAATGAACGGAGAAGATAAATGAAGGTGACTTTTCATGCTGCTTCCTATATGCAAGAAACTGCCCTGTAGAAGCCAGAAGGTCTGTTCTCTGTAGGAGCGTCTGTAGTCTGACCTCTCCAGCCCCTCAATGCCTACAGCATGAATGACTTATGCCACCACCACCAGATGCCTCTGCACTTCTGGCGCTTTCCAAGCTAGCAGCAAGAGTTGCCCCTTGCCACAAGTCTCAGTTCCACCGTGCTGTTTTCCAGGTGATTTATTTGCAGTAGTGGATGTACAGTCCCCCAAGAAAGAGATATAACCCAAGAGCAATGCTCTGCAGTTAGCTGGCTAAGTGAACAAATGCACTCCAAGCAAGACATCGAGTTTCTCTGGCTCCCCTGCTTAAGTGGGGCTTCTCCTGTAGGCATTCCCTGTGCCCAAATCCAAGTGTTTGCATAATTCCTGTACAAGCACAGGTCACAAAACAGCTGTATTAGTGGAGTGTGACGTGGTTGACAGTCAGCTGAATATGAGCCAGCAGTGTGCTCAGGTGGCCAAGAAGGCCAACAGCATCCTGGCTTGTATCAGAAGCAGTGTGGCCAGCAGGGCTAGGGAAGTGATTGTCCCCCTGTACTCGGCTCTGGTGAGGCCGCACCTCGAGTACTGTGTTCAGTTTTGGGCCCCTTGCTACAGGAAGGACATCGAGGTGCTCGAGCGAGTCCAGAGAAGGGCAACGAAGCTGGTGAGGGGCCTGGAGAACAAGTCCTACGAGGAGCGGCTGAGGGAGCTGGGCTTGTTCAGCCTGGAGAAGAGGAGGCTCAGGGGCGACCTTATCGCTCTCTGCAGGTACCTTAAAGGAGGCTGTAGCGAGGTGGGGGTTGGTCTGTTCTCCCACGTGCCTGGTGACAGGACAAGGGGAAATGGGCTAAAGTTGCACCAGGGGAGGTTATTCTGCGTCTGGTAGACTTCAGCTTCAAACTATTGTATTTTAGTAACACAACACAGGTATGGGAAAAAAAAAAACAGTAATATACTTTAATAAAGCATTAACATACATTGTATCATATCAAGAGACAACACAGGTAAGGCTGTCACAAAAATACAGGCACTACTAGTATTTTATTTAAGATCACAGGAGATGAGAAAGTTTGAAAGCAGATGAGGAACAGCCACACACACCCCTTATATTCAGCTACCATAGCCTGAAAGCTATGAGAGGTACAAGAGCAATACAAACAAATCCAACTACTCTGAACAGTATCCAAGTACGTGGGCCAATTTGTACCAGAAGTATAGTTACCAGAAGACATAAGGTTCATATCAGTTTTTATATGTACAACTTAAGAAACAAATGTAATTTTTAAAGAGTTCAGAAGTTAACTTTCAACAACACTATGTAGACTTGAAGGCAGTAAATCTTACTCCTATTAAGGCTATTTTGAAAGGATGGATATCATGCAAATGCAATCAAAACAATACGTTACATTTCAAAATATGCAAAAGTTCAATTTTAACTTTCAAAAAAAAATATATCAAACATTATAACTGTGATCCACCAAAGCGTTTTACATACATGCTTGAAGCTAAGTACATGGACTAAACTGTCAGAGAGGGTAACGAATACCAAACTTGAGTATCTCAACCAGACCAGAAGTACAGTGATCAGTTCCTTCCAGCATCACCACAAATGCCAATGCCTGCACCAAACATTTGTCATTCAGAGGCTGCTGCTGGCTGCAAAATTCAACGTGCTTTTTCAAGCTGTAAGGCCTGCATAGCTTGTTGTTGGTTGTTTTTTAATAGCTCTGGCATTAATTTGTGATCACTGAATATACTTAACACCTCCAATGAACATGGGGAAGAGGTGTGCACAGAAAGAGCCTGTGGATTGACTGCAGACAGCACACAGCTGGAAGCACATAACAAGTTACTTACATCAGGCATTCAGACAGATTCTCCTTAGCTCCCATACACTGTACCCCTTGCTTATGATCTCAAAGAGAAAAACCATTACCAGCATTAGCACTAAATCTATAAAGCAAGGCCAATTAACAAGAAATAGAATCTTAGTTAATATTTTAGTATAGCGATGCTACTTGTTCAAATGGTATCTAAAGATGGCTTATGTTACCAGCAGGTAGGAAACTTCATTTTTTCTTTAGGTCATTATAATAACTTGAAATTAAGTACAATGAAGATGGCCAGCTGTGTAACTTTTATCACCACTCAAAAATAAAGTGTTGATAACTTGAAAATAAGTAAAGGAAAAATAACACTAGAACCGTTGTGACCTCTCCCAGGATGTTACGTGCACCATGAGAAGTGCTAGACTGCTGCACTACTTTCTTTCTTCAACCCCAATGCTATCATAATCAAATTGTAGTTGTGTACTCCAAAGGAGACAAGTTATTTTCAGTCCTTTTATATCATATTTCTTCAGCTACTATCAAATTGCCTGAAGGTTCGGACTTTTCAGAAGTTCCTCCTATGACATTACATTCAGTGCTTACAAGTTTCTTAGAAGCAGTACTCCTCATCTAAGAAAAATGTAGTTAAAAGTAAGAAGATTCCTTTATTTCAGTCCATCTAATTTTGAGTCACAGCAGCGTATCATTTGGATTCTGCTAGGCACATACTGTGTGGATATGTGCAACATGAAGAACGAAAACGGAAATGAAAGATCCATTTTACTTTAATCCTGACCAGCAGCTGTTAGCAATTTTCTTTAGTTATCACTGTGGGACATGATGGATGGGAAGACTCAATATGCTGAGGAACTAGTATATAGTATACAAGTGCGCTCAAGGACTGTGTTCGACAGCACATTTAGTTTAACTAGGAACTACAGACTGTAAGAGATAACAGATAGTTCCTGGGAGTATCTATCATTCTTCAGAGAAGGTGTCTGATGATCATGAGGATAATATCTGGAAGAACGACTGCATGATCTTTTGCTACATGGCTAGCATACCATGTCACTGAGGAAGAAAAGTGAATATTAACTCAAGTGGTAATGAAAACCAAGAAATCTGCATAAAAGAACAAGTTGAGATATTACCATTTTAAGTTTACATATACTTTGCAAAGAATACAAAAAACAGATACACAAGAACATGCAAGTGAAACAAAGCTAATCTGCAATAAACAGGAAAACAGAATACACATTCTAATACTTAAGGCATTAAAAAGTTCACTTGATTATGCTAAAGAGTAGCAATGGAATAAGGTCTAGACCTAGCCAATGTAATTAAATAAAAATTCATTTGGCTCTTCCAGCCTTTATTTCCCTCCTCCTTTTTACATGTTTTTATAACTTCAGATCATAAAGTTACCAAGTGACATAGGAGATGAGAAGTAATTGTAAATAAGGCATCTTCCTCTATTAGTAGCAATGCTCCAGAGATTTGTGATTATTTAGATGTAGCTGCATAGCCATTTTACAGACCATGATTAGACTAGATGTCCTTCTGTCAAGGATAAAAGAGGATGTCGACTACTCTGATACCAAAGATATTTGAAAAGACATCCTTTTCCAAGTTCACCCTATCCCACCTGGGGTGCATACTCATTTAAAAGCATATTGACACCCATCACTAGCCCTCTGTCTGAAAGATGTGCCCCATCATTGTTATTAGGCATACCTCTCAACTCAGATGAATCTCAACAAATAAACAACCTTTTTTTAATCTACAAGCCTTACAAATAAAAGCCCAGTACAAATAATTAATGACTTGGTCCCCAAACAAAAGCTATACACCAAAATACAAAATCCAATTAGTAATCTTTCAAGATGCCAGGCCAAGCCATCACACTCATTTTGCACAAAACCTTAAATGCAAACTATCAAGGAAATCTAGAAATTACTCATCAACCTTATAGAGATTAATCCCAGAACACCTCAGAGCCATTCCAGTAGATTTTAATTGACATGAAACAATGAGGACAGAAGTGTGTCCTAGAATTCATGAGAAGTTTTATGAAACTCAAGAATATTTTATGAAAGCCAATAGTTTTACAAAATTCAGAGAAAGGTAGCCAACACAAGCATGAAATACAAAGCAATTTTATCACCTCAAACCACTCAAGAAGGAAGCAAACTGTACTAGTAGAAATCTACAAGTCGTCTTCAAGGAAAGTACCATGTAAAGCACACTGCATTAATCTAGACTTGACATTATAAGGGCAAGCCTCGCTGTGGCAAGGTCCATACTAAACACCAGATCAGAGACAAAAGATTAAAGTAAAACATTAGATGTCACAGTCACTGTTCTACTGATCTGGGAAAGGCAGAGACTCCAAGGTGAACAGAAACTATGAACCTGCCATTCTCGCAAAGTCAAAAAAAAAAAAAACAGTACATCCAACACTTTCATCCCTTCATTAAAATAGAAGTACTAAAAAGGAGCACTCCATAACATATCCCCATTGCTTCTGACTGACATTTGGAATCAAAGGTAAAAGCAGAAAGTTAGCAGAGATAATTAGAGCAACAGAGATCTTTTAGCACAAGGCAGCATATCCGAGCAGCCTACCAACCAGGAGATGATGAACTTTGTTTGCTATTTAAAAAAGAAGCTATTAGTCGACTACTTCAGTTCATTAGGCGTATAAAAAGTTTCATCTAGAGGTCATTCCAAAAAACACCTCGCCTTGTGTTTAAGCATATATGCAGCCCAACAGAAACTGGTGATAATAAGGAAAAAAAATCTAAGTATCTGTTGGCTTTCCTTCTGGGTATTTCTGAGAAAAATGTCAATTTAATGCTGACAGCAAACAAGGATGTCAGTCTAATTAGATTTTTTGTTTTGGCATGCTCCTGATCCTATCTATATACTCTGAAGAAAATCTGATTGATGATGAAGGCACAATTATACAAACCTTAACATTCACTCTAGGTGTAGCTATGCAGAAAAGGGTTGGGGGAGGGAGGGGGAGAGGGGGAACAAAGGTGAAGTACATTTCTCTTCAAATAATTTTAATTCAGTTTATTTTCCCACAGCCATATAAATTTAAAATATGAAACAACAATAATACAGCTATAGAATCTAGGTTTCCTTTCAAAGCAGCAGCATATAAAACATATAAAAGCTAAAACTTCAGCATAAGCTTAAAAAAACAAGGACTGAGTGAATTTTGCAGAAGACATGAAATTCACAAAATACAGTACACAAAAATACTGGAATGCATAAAATATAAAGCTACACATTCTAGGTAATGAAAGACATTGTAAATATACAAAATTTGCTAAGTTAAACCAAGGGATTTGTGAGCAAGTACCATGAATACAAAGAAGTTGGCAATTAATACTTGTAGATGAAGACAAGAAAGAGGCAGTTTTATATTTAGCATTCATTTTGCGAGTTCACGACTTCACTTTCTTAGCATCTTTTTTTCCGGAGTTCTCAGTAGCCAAATCTGCTTTTCTCTTCTGTGACTAAAAAGGAAAAGAAAAAAATAATTAATTCCAGCAAATGGTGGCATCATACCACAATGTTTTTAAGTACATTAACTATTTTAAAAGATAAGAAACATTAATACATTCTATTTTTCAATTCAGTTTTCTAGGAGTTAACAGAAGGGTAAACAAAAATCCCAGATTTAGACACTTAAGTCTGCTACCCTTTTTGCTTTCTTGATGTTCTGCATTACGTGGTCTCAATGGTACAAGTACTATGCACATCATGAATGGGATGAGAAGATCAGGACCTTGATTTATTTAGAGTTTTGCTGTTGTAAAAGTGACAAATATTTAAGATAAAAGGAGCACTTCTTACTTCTTCCTCCAGAAACTAGTACATAGTGGAGTAACAACAATTTTAGATTGAAGTCAACACATCACGTAAACATGTAGGCAGAAAGAAGAATAGCTGTTTTCTTTAAAAGTGCCTTAGCTACTTACACTAAAGCCTTTTCTCAAAAAAAATAAGTAAGGACCCAAAATATTGTGAATTGGGAACACCTGCATAGAATCTTGGAGAGCTGCGAATAGACAGATATTTGTTTAATCTCTCAACTAATGGTTTATATTTAAACAGTTACTATTACCTTCTTTTTCGTTTCCTAACAAAAATATAATTGAATTCTACCCCCCTGGAAATAAAGTGCTGCTCAACATACCGATGTGACTTTTGATCCTCTTTTCTTCTTTTCAGCTCGTTCTTTTTCCTCAATTTCCATATTCTCTTTTTCTATTAATGATATGAGAGTATTACAGCGTCTCTGAAACTCCTGAGGAAACAGAGAACAACAAATATTATATGCAACATACAAACTCTCTCATTTACAAAAAAAAAAAAAAAACTTGAATTCCAAAATACTCAGTTTTTCCAGAAGTATTCAATACCCAGACTGGTAAGATGAACTGTGTTATTGCACATCCATCTTTATCTTAGTGCAACCTTTTCTATAAGGAGAGAAAGGTAAGATATTTACTGAAATATTCGGCTTCCTGACAGTTTTCAGGACTGCCTATATCTTCCAAGCTGATGTTCCTAAAGACTGATGCAATCTTTCATCATGTTTATGTGAAGCAAATAATATCCTGCTGCCAGCATACTATGCCAGATTTTAGGAAGAGGGGTCTTCAGGTACATATTTAAAGCAGGAAGAAATCAAAGCTATCTTCAGCAATATTTTGCGGTGGCACACAGACATTTTGTGACGAAGTAGGACACTTTAAGCTCTCAACTGGCAAAAATCTATCCAGTTTTAAGCCTTGAACACACTGTTGTATGTACCTTCAGTCAAAAAGCACCCAAAAGATAGGAGGCCTTAAATACTTTTAAGCATTAAAACTTCCAAGTCATCTGAAAATGTTCAAGATTAAGTAACAAAAATGTCATTTATACATTAAAAAATATTTCCAGTACAATTGTCACAATACTTCCATTGTACTTAATAAGAGTTGGCTTGGTAGCAGAAATCATTTGATTCCTGTATCCCATCTGGAAAAACAGATCTCTTACCAAATACCGAATATGTACTTATTTCTGTTATGATTATTGTTTTAAGTATGTTGAAAACAGCAATTCCATGGGCTTCTCTTTCTAGCACAAGGCAGAAAGGTTTCTTCTGATGAAAAAAGCTGGAAAAGAACATCTTATCTATTAAACTCAGTGAAAAAAAATGTGATCTATAAGCTACCCGAAAATAGCCTAGTAGCATAAAGCTCAACCTACAACTGGTCTATTCACCATGAAGTGAACGGGTGACCTTTTTGCCCAGGAATCAGTCTCCATTTTCTTAGTATCTGTAACCTGTATACTGCCTCAGCCATCATGCATGCTTTCTTGATCCTGATTGTTCTGAAACAGACAAGCATATGACTCATTTTGGAGAAGTTCATGTCCTAAGACTAACTATTTTCCTTAAGTTCTCAAGGTGCCACAGATTCCTCTACAAATGGGGCTGCAAGGCCTTGGATGAAAGCTGCACAATCCAGAATGAACACAGAATCCTTCAACCTTTCTTATAAGCAAAGAGAAATATTCAGGAAGTTTTTCTTAACAACTCCCTGCTGGAAAGGTTCCAGTCCCATGCATGTAGTTTTACAGTCATTTCTGCCACATCCATGTAAAAGTAACCCCAAATCCCCCAACCACAACCATAAATATTCTCATGTCAACCAATAAAACTCCTCAAATTTCATGCAAACAACAGCATTCAGATAAAAAGGCAACAAGTTTGAGAACACTTGGGTGCAAGCCATCCCAAAATGTATTGCATCCCCAAACACAGAACAGAGATCTGTCCCAAAACACTTCACAAATCAATAGAGATGATTGAAAAGAGGCAGAAGCAGAAAAATGATTGCCAGTATGTCAGAAGCATTTTCCATCATTTGAATTTGTGCATGTTACACTGAAAGACAAAGGAGCTGTAGGCAGAGACTGATGACAATCTGGTCCACAAAAGCAAGCAGTTCAACCTTCCTGAGTGTAAAAGAAATTACTTGGTGTTAAATTCAAGACAAACAGTTATCAGAAATGTGACAAGAAATAACCTCTGACATTTGCCTACAGCACTGAGAAAAGTTCTCATATTTGAAAGGAAAAAAAACGCTTGCATAGATGCATATGTTTACTATAATCAAGTGTTCAGGTTGACATTTAGTCTTTCCAGACTGCTACTCCAGAACGTGCAGAGGATGGACTCAAAAACAACTTTCTCAGGAGAATCGCAGAAGCAGTTGACAGTAGCATGTAGTATGCACACAGGTTTCTGCTTCACCTACTGTTACAAAGAGAATCTGCATTATAAATTCTGCGCTGAACTCCTGAAATTTCTGTATGGACTGATCCATCTCATTTCAGTACTATAAAAATGCACTTCAAGTTTAAAATGCCCTGCACCTTTAGAGTTGCAATTTCATTCAGTATGGCTGATACTTTTCTCCTTAGGATTGAAAGAGATGAGATGTACTTTGCTCTCCACTTCATAGTTATAAAGACTAGTATTGCAATAAATAAGATGGGAGCACTGAACCATCACCTTCTGCATGACCGAAGGCATAGATGGTGGCTTGATAGAGAAAGTAGAAGTCTGAAGCTCTGTCAACAGGCCTGTACGTTCCTGTATTTACATAATCGTTTCTTACACTGGCTAGGGTTACAGAAAGGTAAAAGAACGTACATAAATTATGCCTAGAAAACAGATATGTGATTCACTACTGCCATGATATTCTGCATTCTTTCTGCATGGACAGAAATAAAAGAATAATTACTAAACCATAAAATTAAGCTTTGGTGAATAGTTTAAAAAAATCATAGTTTTAGGCATTCAAGTTCTGAAAATTTACATTTTGGGTTAAAAAACTGTTAATGTTATAATAAATCACTGAAGCAGAATCTTTGTTTTCCAAAGAGAAACCTTCAGGAGGAAAAGAAACTGAAATAAGAACATGGAAGGTAAATAAGCTTCTTATACGGAATTCAAGAGACATCTAGTGGTTACTTGAACACAAAGTCTGAGAGCCCAGTAGCAAGTACTTGCCAGAATTACACTGCCCTCCCTTTCTATCCTTTCATGAGTTTGAATGTAATGAAAGGTAATTTTGATGTCACATGAACTTCACTGTTCTAAGAAGGCGTTTTATCCACTTTCACTGAACTTAATATATAAATCTTTATAAAGATTTCTGTTTATACTTAGTGCATTATTCTCATAATCAAATGACTTTCCAACACTTTTCATCATACAAAGCATCAAGACAGTGCAAAATAGACTCACAGAAATGAATACTCCCCAGAAATACCACGGTATTTGTATGCATAAAGTATATCAGTTACGGGCAGTTTAAACCATACATATCATGACCATTTGTAACAATTACGAAAATTAATGCATTCATGAAATGAAAGATTACTTTACCTTTGTATTTTCATACCATTATTTCAGCTACATAACAGTAGAAAAATAGTATTAATAGGTAGACTTTTGAGAAAATAAGCCAAAATTCACTGTATTTCCACCCAGTCTCTCCATTTCAGCATTAGATACCACAGAACATGGTTCCACACTTCAGAAAATTATTCCGTTCTCCTTTAAAAAGATTTTTTTAAAGGAACATAATAATTTGAGAGAAGACTTAGAAGATTTAAGTCTACCTCTGACTTAAAAACATCAATTAATCTTAAATGTTGAGCTATATTTTTAATTTCTAGTAGTAATTTATATTACATGTATTTCCTTAAGCAGATCCCTCCAAAGACAACTTAAAAGTAACTAAAGTTAATATTGGAGAGGTTTTTATGGTCACAATTTTAAATCCAGTATCTATTCAAACAGACATTTCAGCAAGAAAAGTCTTCAATTATTTTTAATGAAGAACATTTTATGAACATACCCTAATGTTGGAAAACAACGAGTAAAAAGTAATGCACAGTGGCTCTGCAGCTACTGAACTATCCAAAAATGCAGATTTATATACAAAATGGCATGAAAGTTACGTGACCACAACATATCATTTAATAAGAAGTTTGCTTACAAGGCAATGGGAAGTATCTATGAGTGTTGTAGAAGGGACAGGGTGCTCCAGTATTTTGTCAGCCATGCACATATGGTTTTGTGTTCAGTCAAACCAAAAAATAGGTGTTTCTTCTCTTACTCTTTGAAAGTGAGTAAGATTAGATCATTCCAGGTATTATAAGAAAAACTGGGAAGTACATGTTCCCCTTATAAATACATTCACATTCCAATTGCACATACATGTGGCCTTTAAATAAGATACAAACTTACACATTTTATCTGTAAGAAGGAACTTAATCGGGTAAATTTGACCAAAGATTCCAAGTCTGAACTAAGTTTCCTTATAAGCATCCCATACTCAGAGGCTAGTGCCTACATAGCTTATTATTTGCAGCCACCGACACTCCCATTAGTATTATGTTCTGTTACTTAATTCCTAAATTAAAAAAAGAATGCCTCTGCTCTCCAGAAAAAGGAAAAAATACAGCTAAAAATCAGAGTATTAGTCAACTTACTACCTAGCCAAGTTATTTTTCTGAGTATAAACAAAATCAGCAGAAAAATAAGTAAAAAAATGCACTTAAATACAATAGTCTTTATTCAAAACTACAAAGTTCATTTTAAACCAATAGTTTTGATGATTAACTCACATGAATCTCTGAAAATTTTCTCATGCTTTTAGAAATTAAGTAGTATATAATTCAAATGTTTTGAGCCATTTAGTCCAAAAATTCTGAAGAGCAGTCACATTCTAGAAAATACTGTTAAAACTTTCAGTTTGCAATAAAAGTAACATTTGTAAGGCTAGTTTATTTCTGCATTAATCCCTTCGGGTAACACACAACTTCAACTTGGCAAGTTTTCTACTCTGTTTGTTTCAGCTGTACTGTGTTGTTTGTTGTACTAAGGGAATAGGTAGTTTTATTAAAAATAAAGAATGAGAATGAAAGCTGAAATTATTTTTGAGAATGAAAGCCAAAATTATTTTTCCGGCACTTATTTCTAACTTTCCAGTATTTTGGCACAAATCCAAATTATGTAATAGGGCTTAAAAGTAACAAAATTCTTCAGATACCTACTTGGTCCATGTAGCTGATACCTACCATTGCAGTTCTAGATTTGATAAACCAGTCAAATCTGAACTGAGGAGCATTGCGCACGCACTGCCGTAGTTCTTCATACACGTTTTCTTTGTCAAAGCCCATCTTGTGTAACATGCATATCAGAAATCTGTCTTCTTCTTCTGTGTAATTTTTCCCTTTGTTTGTTCCATACTGAATACGCAACTGATGGAAAGGTGCTTTATACCGTGCAATCTGAATGCAAAGCAAAAATATTGATATTAAACACAGTGCTACATCATGGATTTATTACGTATTCATGTGGATTACTGATACATAAAAATAGAATTTCCATCCCCAACTGATCCCTTTCTGAAGGGATGTAAGAGATTACATCCACCTGTAACCACAGAGTTAGCAAGAAGCAGTCACCCTAAAAAAAATTTTAAAAATCCTGCAGTGATTACTTTGGCATCAAGGGCTTTCTTGATACTGATCCTCCGCTGAATTCTTGCCTCTCCTCGTTCAATTTGAGCCATAATCCTCTCAATGTCTTGCAGTTCATTGCAACGTTCCCAGAAAACAGCTAAAAACAAAATTTGTAAAATAAGATCTTTTCCTTTACTGTTTCACCTTTAGTCAACTAAAGCACTCAAGCAAGAAAATGTAATACAGTTTGTAGATCCACAAAACCTTAAGGATTCAGTAATACTTTCTCTTTTACTGTGCTAGCAAAGGAAGCTTGCACAGACCTTCATTCACTGTCTTTAAGTTAACTATAAGCAACAGATAAGTAACAAGTATAAGACTATTTATATCCAATATAAATTGCTGGAGTTAAGTAAAACTGCGAAAAATTACTTTTAAAGGTAGTTAGTTATAACCATGGTTTAATGCTGCTAACTTGTTTCAACATTCTTATTCATGTCAATTTTTTCTTGCTATTTCTGAAGTCAACAGGAACTTAGTGCACGACTTATAAAAAAGATAGTAATGTGTGGCTTCTCCTGATTCTTTGGGTTGGTTAAAAGATGTAAATTCAGCACTTTATACAGAGCTCTTGATGAGCTGTTCTTTTTTTAAGCTAACATGCAAAACATCGCAAGGTTACATTTTATGAAGGATTTTAGGAAAACTAAACATAAGGATGAAACAGGAAGAATTCTGAACAAATTAAAAAGTGTTGTGCAAATAACAAAGACACAGCGCACTAGCTAGAACAGTATATAAACCTATAAAGAATTATGTTGGCACTATAATGCAACTTCATGACTCTACAAGACCACCGTGTCAATGTAAATCAACTACAACGTGTTCTAAATTTCAGCTGAGGAAAAAGGATAGCTCAAGACATGTTTGTGCTGCAAATCTAACCTTTAACACAATTAAATCTGCAGGGGAGAACTACAATATTCTTCCTATACACATCCAAATTCTACATTTTGTAGAAGAACACGTAGCAAAAACAATGGTTATTCGACACGACTAAGAAACATATTTTGAAATATATACAGACCTGAATACTCAATGACCTCCTCGGGTGACTTTCCTTCCACCTCACGGGCAATATTATCTATATCATCACGACCGTATTTCTCATTAGCTTTAATAAACTGATTAAAATCCCTTTTATTCCAGTTTGTAAAACCCTGTAAGCACCAAGAGATCAGGAAGCTATTACTAAGTAGAAAGGAAACATTTTGCAAAATTTTGTCTTATGTATCATTTGCTACAATTGCCAATGCCTCTGCAATGTCACATAATTAGAGTGGATAATGGTCTTTCAGCATTTCCGTAACTTCTATTATTCAGGGCTTATTACTGAGTCATTAGAAGTCTAAAGAGTTATTTTCTTGCATGACTCCACATGCATTAGTAAGAGCTTTTTACTTTGCCTCCTTTTTAAATCTTTATGAATTATTTCTCCAAAGAAAGTCTCACCGACAGGTTACTGTAATTTTATTTAAGCAACAAAAAGTCTTTGGAATACAGGAAGCTCCAGGAGGAGTGTCGTTACAAGTTCTTCAAATATTTCAAGTATCTAAAGCAATAGCTGCTACTTAGTACACATACAAACCTTGAACCAACCAAACAGCTGGATGAAAGCTTAAATATATCAAGAAACAATCTCTAGTCCAAAAAGATGCAATCAAATGGAAACTCCATAGCACTGTCAAACAGGAAGTTTAGTGTGTGCTGAAGAAATTAATCCAGAACTGAACAATAGTTAAGTGAGATACAATGCATGGAAACATGACCCAAGAACATGGCACTACATTTTAAAGTCAGTGAAAGGAGAAAGCATCAAGAAAACATAAGTCACGTCTACAAGGAACTTTGCCAGTTCTCCAGATGAGAAAGATGACTTCTCAATTAGATTGCATCTTTACAAGTTCAACATACATAAATATTTATTTCTAGACATCAACAGACATGCATACCATCAAAAGCTGAAGTATGTCCTCTTCTATAAACAGGTGAGGTTAATAGTCAAATTGGGACCTTGCAGGGCTAGGAATACTAACCTGCTTCCTTAAGCAAATTTTCTGAATCTAGAAAATCTCAGTACATCAAGACACGCCTTTCTCTTGAACAATTAACTTTTAATGACCCTCGGGAGCAGGATAATAGTCCCAAGTAGTCAATAAACTAGCCGGTGACATGGAGACAGTCCCAGTAGAAAAGGAACATGCTGAACCAAACTGGGACAGAATTAATGGATGTGACATGCCACCTTATACAGCTGTGTAAAAAACATATGGTAATGGAAGCTTGCCTTCTCTGACTTCAGTCTTGTCTGCTAAACTCAGTAGACAAATGCACATACAAGTAAGTCACTGACTAGATTTCTACATGCATTGCTGGGTAGTGGATTCACTGTACAAGTCTAGGCCTCGAAAACATTGCAGAAATCCAAATAACATGTTTTAGCTGACTAAGACAAACTTAGTCAAGGCCAGGAAAGGGGTCTCAACCAAAAAACAAGCCAAAATCATTACATCTTGCATGCTTACATCTCTATAATATTGATATAGCTTTCCTGTGCATACACGCCATCATTAGTACTACACATTTACAATTCCATACTAGTAAAAAATACACAGTGAAATACTTGACCTATTATTTTACCTGTGTTAGTAGCTTTTCTTTCTCTTCAGTTTCTTCAGGAGTCAGAGGCATAGAATCATCTATCTTCTTTTGTTCTTCTTTTTGTACCTGGGCTGCATTTGGGAGGTCAGGGTTCCTGGGTACCTAAGATCAGAGGTATCAGTAAGCAAAAGTGCTGCAATGTTAAAGACACTTTTTCATGGACCTTGCTTTACAATCTAGAAGTACATGTTAAATTTCACACGAATGACATAGCCCACACCTACTAAACATTTGTTGTCACAGAACAAAACAAAACAAAAAGCATCCCAACCCTGGGCTACTCTAAAGAAATGAAACCATAACAAAAACAAAACAAAAAAAAGAGTTACACAAATATTTTTATACAAAACTATTGCAAAATTTAAAAACATTATCCTTCAAGATAAGGTGATGGATTAAAGATTGTCATTAAGTCACGAATATAAGGTCAAAAATGGTTCACTTCACTTCACACACACTTCACTTCTTTGAAGGGGAAAAAAAAACATTACCTTATATCCTATAGTTTTACGGTAATATAGAATTTCTTTTTCCAGAAGTTCAAACAATCGTGGTGGAAAAAATTGGAAATCCTGAATATTTGGCTGTTTTGGAGGTCGTGGAGCCTTCAAAAATACATGGGTATATTAACATAATGTAAGTTTGACTTCCATGCATTTAAACTGTCATAAATCAGCAGTATTGACAGCATATCACTTTACAAGTACATTATTCTATTACCAGAATAGGGTGAGAGCAGGGGATGCAACATGGGAGAGCAGAAGAGCGAAAACACAACATGAAGACCATTGTTGCCAACATCTTACCTTTGGGACTTTTGGTTCACTAACACGCAGGGCTTCTCTGAAATAAGCATCAACTGCATAATTAGCTTTGCGCTCTCGTTTTGGAGGCTCTATCCATTCCATCATGCTCAGCTACACACAGAATTGAAGAACAATGTATTAAACTAACTGTATCCTTTTCTCAAGTCACAAAATCATGTCTAGCGTGGCACTGCCAAACAAGTATTTTTTCACACTAAGTATGGTGCTTTAGCTCAACAGTACAGATAATAAATCAGAGCTCAAAAATAAGCCAGAAGTTATAGTTAATTATAACATGTATTTAAGCACATTAAAAATAATACACCAGTAAAGGAAGGCTGTAGTCTTGCAGTGGCATGACTAGACACCTTTACAGTGATCTTTACAGTAATCTACTGACTTCAGTCACCTGAGTGAGGTTGTTTCCATCTGCTCAAATACCATTGAAGGTCTATGGACTTGGGCTTTAAATTCTATTATCTATGATGATAAAATGATACAAATTTACTGTGATATTTATAAGCTCTGCAGAAGCTACAACATTGGTAAAAAAACATTAGACAGGAGTGAGTTCTCTTACAAAAGGACTTCAGTTAAACTTAAAGCATATTTCGAGGCAATGCTATATTAAAATCCTTACAAAAAGGCAGCTTATCAAGATGAACAGTTCTTATTTACATGTATATACGCACCCATTCTATTCTCACAAAATATTTTATTTTTCTAAGTGTTTCTTCAAAATTGCTAAGAAACCTGCATCAGAAGTGCATCGTGTAGTTAACATGTAAAGAGTTCATATAATTAATTCTAGATAAAACCTTAAGGAAATCTTATGTCCCATACATAATGCAAAGAGACAGAAGTAACATCGTGGGACCATGATTAATACTTCTTCATTTTCTTCATTTGGATGTTCTTTCTACATTTAGCTAAATAACTGCAAAAAAACTTCACATGAATGCTTACAACTAAAACCTTCACTGCAGAAAAAATTCCACACACAAAATTCTAAACAGGATTGTTTTTTCTTTTGTTACATGGCAGTAAAACAATACCAGCTGCAGCAGTATAGTAGGATGCAGAGTAGTCTTTTTGCTGCAGAAAGGATAAAATTCGAGCGATTTTATCAGATTTTCCCATTAAGAAAAACAGGACAGGCCTGAAAGCTCGTTTAACACAAATTAACAATCCCAATGGTAGTACAAACCTAAGTGAATTCTTCAGGTCCCTCTTCACTACCATAACCTTTGCAGCTATAACATTGCTAGCATAGCCTGTATACTTACACCTCTAACATCTCCAATTCTTCTCTTTAAAAAAATTACCTTCTGTTTTTCTCTATAATCTTCACCTTCAAAGTTGTATAAGCTCATCTCTGTGTCCATAGTGAAGTTTCTTAAAGAGCTTTCCCCCATTTTCTGCAATCGTTCATTCATTTCAGCTGTCTGAAATAAGAGACATTTTTAGGCTTACTCAAGCTGTTCTATGTTTTCTGCAAAAAAAAGCAGCTTTCATCATTAAACGTATTTCATGTCGTTTTCTGCTTTAAAACTTTACTTACATTTTTCTTATTAAGCAGGATTTGCCCACTGTGCTTTCCAATTTTGAACAAACTAAGGCTTCCCATTATACTGTTTATTAATGGTGTGATGTAGCCCTACAACTATATAACTTTTAGATTAAATGAAATTTGTGCCCAGCACTTCATTTTTTCCACAGCTACCAATTCCCTAATAAAATTCTATAAAGATTTCGTGCCTATTACAATTGTTGGCATAAAATTTACATGTTTCTAAGAGTTCAAGAAATAAACAATGCTTAAGATACAATGCACTTAGTTTGAACTAGTGAAAGTAATTACAACTCACTACTCCTACTCCTTCTAGGCTTTCATAAGGTTTGAAATATTTATGAACAGTAAAGTAATATGTGGGCATATAAAACAGATTTACATAATAATTAAAGTGTTCTTGTCTTCTTCTATAAAACGTATTTTGCATATCTATGTTTAATGTTTGACAAATCACAAATTCCATACAAAACTGCTCTCTAACCTTCTTTTCACCTCTTTCTAAGATAGTGGTTATGTCTTCTTCTGTCAGCTCACTGTCCTTAGATGCAAAAACATGTGTAGCTCCATGCCGGATCATCTGCAGCATTTCATCTTTTGCCAGTTTGTTAGACTGTTGGTCTATGAGCCTTCCTGGAATTAGAAGAAATATGTTGAAAGTTGTAATACAAAACTTCCAGTATGAACATGCAAACAGTGGATTTTTTGAGTCCACCAGCAAAACAAGCAAGCAAAAGACAACTATAGGAACAAATTACTCTTCACTCGAACTGAAAATAAACAAACTGGGAACTTCAAGGTAAATACAAAAAATGACTGTGGTACAAGACATAACAAAGAATTTGTTTCACATGAAGATAATCCAATTTTATATTTAAGATTATTTTTTTTGCAAAGTCAGCTGGACTTAAGATTAAAATCCTATTTCAAGATGAAAAGTGACAAGATATTATAATCATTAGAAGTATTGAAGATTTTTTAACGCTCACTTTACTGATCTCAATGCATTTCTGAATACTTCCATTTTCCCCAGAACTCTAATTCCTGTCCAAAAATTCCACCAATCCTGTCTCATCTTCATAGACCATCACAATTTTGACAATTATCCATTAAGTAGACCACTCTCAAAAAAAAAAAAAAAAAAAAAAAAAAAAAAAAAAGTCATATGGCTCAGAACCTACAAAAACTTAGATAGATAACTTCAGGTTTTGACAAACTATTCTTCCCAGAGCTTCTAAACACAGCCACACAAAGCAGTTTTAATGTTCAGAAAATTCAGATGTAGTATAAAGCACTCCTATATAATTATCTTTCATGGAAGATAGCTTTTTTCTCCTTTTTTTCACTGTCACAAGAAAAAGTAATACCTACTTCAGCAGTACTTTCTTCATTTAGAGTCTTACTTTGAATCTAAGCCCACATCACTCAGGATAATAATTCTTTCAAAAATTAAGCTGAACAACTGAATAACTTATACATTATAATTTAAGTAGCTTTAGCATACTATTATTATACACAAGGCCTGTTTTCTCTCATACTGTATGCTTGTACAGTTATTTAACCCATAATTTAAAGGGACTGAACAATTCTGTTGCAGAAAAACATTTAGAGCAGTTGATACCTTGTTGTATAACTATAGAGTCCAGTCTCAGTTTTATTTCAGCTCTTTCTACAATCCTCTCTTCAACAGTATTATCAGTGATTAGTCGGAACACCCGTACTGGTTTCTTTTGACCAATACGATGCGCACGATCCTAACAAACATAAATCAATGAGTGTTCAGCAGCAAATACTCACAAGCAATATGCAGTTTGCTATATAAGCAGAAACATCAGACTGAAGCTAGCATAAATTCCTTGGCTCCTTCCTTATTCAACAGTATACAAGAGTAATCTACTTATATGTGGCTATTACACCTTTTAAGTCTGGGTCATTCTATTGCAATAAACACATCTACCTCATCATAAATGCAGAAAATGGAATGCCTGTCTGAACTGCTGCTGGTATGTGGAGATACAACTACATATGCAGACAGACCTGCATTGCATTCAGTTCACGTGACAAAAGTAGCGTCCCTTGACACCCCTAGCTTGATAGTACTAATTCCATGTGCAAAGTCATGTAGCTACAGCTTCAATAACAGAGCTGTCCCACATGAGCTATGTTAAAGCATCAGTATGCAGCTCACATTTTACAGGTCTAGTGCACAGCAAATGAAGTTAGAACAAACATACTTTATTTGTTTCTATCAAAACTTGTGGCTCTCTTCTCCAGCGAGCTTATATGAAAATTTGTCCTCAGAAAAGAAAAAGAATAATCGTCCTTCAGACTGCTGGCACCAAAATTGAGTGTCCTCTAAAGAAGAGCTGTTAAATCTTTTACTCTTCTGCGTCATATTCAGTAGCTTCCTGAAAAACCTAAAGCTCACAAATCATCCCGGTCAGTTTCCAGGAATTTAGTACTATTAATATTGGTAATCAGTCTGCATCTCAAACGAAGGCAAAGATATTCACAGTAAATTCTTGATTTGTTTCAGAACATTAGAAGACAGGACCAATAACCTCAAACATGCAAGAAGGCTCATGAGATTTTTTTAATTCCAGAATTATAAACCTTGATTTTAGAAATTAACTAGCAGTCAGAAAGAGAATATAAGGGTTTCTTTTCATAGTTTTGACTTTATTTGCTGGTACGTTTATGCAGAAACAAGGTGGTTTGCAAAAGCATAAGCCTTCCAAGAGGGCTGAATGTAATGCTGCAAGCTTTTAATTCTCTACTATTTTGGCAATAGCCAAAGTATTATTATTTCACTCCTTACTTTGTTGGTAATGAAGACAAAAACCAACAAAAATGCAGGTTCTGGAAATACTTACACAAAATTGAACAATCATAACTAATTACCACCATGTATTAGAAAATTAACTCACCATGGCTTGCAGATCTACTTGAGGGTTCCAATCTGAGTCATAGAGAATCACCACATCAGCAGTTGCCAAATTAATTCCTAGACCTCCAGCTCTGGTACTCAGCATGAAAATGAATTTACTGCTGTTGGGAGCATTAAATGTGTCTATTGCTTCCTAAAAGAAAAGCATCATTAATACATCAGAGCTGTTTCCAATATGTTAATTACATTTCAGTCAAACTTCTTGGAAATTTAATTTTCAGAGCAAAAAATCTTTAACAGAGAACGTGGATATTTTCACTTGTGCAAACCTACTCCGAGTTAACAAAATATGCAATTGTTCACTTAGTTGAGGAACACATGAAATCTACTTTACTATGAACTTATGGTTAGAAAAAGTATACAAACTCAGCTGCCTTTTCAAATCATAACATTTTTTGTTTTTAACATATGATTTCTTTTAAGGAATGATAACATATTTTTAGGAATTATAATCATCTGCAAATAACAGCTTCTTAATTTAATACGTAAAACAGACATATTTTATTTATACATCTGTCCTACCTCTCTTTCTTCATGTGGTGTCTGTCCATCAAGTCGGCAGTACTCATATCCACGCCACATACAATAGTCTTCCAAAATATCCAATAAACGAGTCATCTGGCTAAAAAGTAGAACTCTGGAACCTGACAGAACAACACAGAAGATTTTGTTGTTGATTTTATGTTTTTACATTACCCTCAGTATAGAGCTTACTATTGAACATCAGTAAGAACTCACGTGCAATATTCTGTACTATGCTAACTTAAGTCTTTCTTTTGAAGTTACTTTTCTGGTATTGATCTAACTTCTCCTCAAGGCCCATTGTCTGATAATTTATACATAAGAAATATGCAGCTGAAGAAACAGAACATGTGAAAACATGGTAAGATAAGTAGCTGACAACTGGCGTACACAAACAAACTAATGCTCTCATCAGAAATGCTCTTCAATACAGCAGGTAGACCCTTCCCTTCCTTTCTACTGCATCGTATCACTTCCTCACCATTCCCATAAGACCTCCTTTCCTCTGTGTGTTAGTATCCACTGAAAATAAAATTTCAACAAAAACCTCATTGAAAGTAATGAATGCTCTCACTGGAGGAGAGACAAGAATGAATCATGCAAGTTTTACAATGCAATTTTACTTATGATGACTATTCAGAGCGTTGTTTATAAGCACTACTCACCTTGCTCTCTGAGTTTTGCTAGCAGTTTATCCAGAACTAACATTTTACCACTGTTAGTGATGAGATGTGTGTCAGTGGTGTAAGGAGGGCCAGGCTCAGCACCATCAAATAGGTAAGGATGATTACAACACTTCCGCAACTGCATCAGAATATTCAGCAGACGCATCTTATCCATTTTCCCAGCTGAATTTAGGATATCAATATCTTTCATCAAGATCCTTGTATACCTGAAGTTTTACAGGCAGTTTTGAATAACCATTTTCATTTCATATTTAAAACATAAATGAAACCCTGCAAATCCTGATTACTCATTACTGGAAGTGGGAATTGGTTTTGTTCATACAATAAAATGGTTCATTATTTATAAAACTTGGAGAAAAATTCTGACTGATAAGGATTTATAAATCCATACCTAACATAAACGGCAATTGTCATTGAGTGATAGTGATCTATCATGTACTATGTTTTCTTATCATTTTCTTTTAACTTTTTTTAGGATTATGAAGTCAAATAAGATATCACTGACTCTACTGAAACCGCTACATTGACCTGAGATCTGCATAAAGAAATAGACTGAATTTAAAAAAAAAACATGCACACTTCTTTCCTCACTTTTATTCTCGGTATGTGGCTCCTGAGGCCACATTAATTTCAAGTTTGAGACTTTTACTGGCACATATATATTTGGATCAAAAAATGAAACTTATTAGGCATACATTCTTTCAAATAAACTTGAGAGGAAAAGAAGATTCTGCTTTATTCCTCCCATCCCTTTTTATTACAGTTTTTGAGCTCTTTGCAACTCATGCACCCTTAAAATGCCCCAAAGACAGCTATAAATAGGCTTCTCCATTTGACAGTCTTAATATGCAACTGCAAAAAAAATCAGTATGAAGAGCTGTACTGTTTTTCATCAGAAAAGAATCTTGCTTTAATGAGAATAACTCACCATTCCCTCTGCATTTTGCTGAGTCCAAGATAAATTTTTACTTCCTTCTTTGGAGGCAAACTCTTTTCCACTTCTGCTTTTATGCGACGTAATAAGAATGGCTTCAAAACCTATAAAAATTGAGTTTTTTCAAACATACATTTATTTAAAACTGATTACCTCAAATAAAAGAATAGATTAACTTTTGTGACATTTATCCAAAACTAACCAATATCTATTGCTCTCATGGTGACTCCCTCAGAACAATTGTGCTACAGTCTGAAAAATTAAGTTGTCCACTACTAAGCTGCCAAGTTCATACTTGAAGTGTGTAACGTTACATTAAAATTTTCATACTCATCCTACTTGCTGTACTGAGCAAGGACCAAACCCATGAGCTCATAAAATCTATTTCCCTCTACAGTCTGTTTTATTACCACTAGAAGTGTATATCAAATACACCACTTCAAAGATAAGCAATATACATTGGACTTCCTTATGATTTATTTTATTACCCTATTATCTTGTGCACAGCAAAACAAAGATAAAGACGTGCCTTTTCAGGCTAGCCTAAAAGATGTATCAAGATAATATTCAGGATAATAAATAGTTTTCAAAAGGTCTCAAAATTCTCTTTGTATTTTATGTGCAGACTATCTGCTTCAAACAGTAACATTACAAAAACTAGTGACTGAAAAAAATAAGTTCTGGTATTTCATTCACAAAAATTCAGCTGGGCATTTCTATAAGTAAGTCAGTCCTCCATGTTCATCTCTTCAACTTGGACTTAGATAAATATGTAAATACTCAGTTCTTCTTTGTTGCTGTGTATGCTAATGACAACACTTGATTAAGGCTTTAATTACTTACAGCATGAAGTCTTTCTACAAGCTTCTGATCACCAAGACAATTTTTAGTATCAAACCATGAGTCAAAATCCTGTGGGAAGAAACAGCACAAGTATGACCAGTTTATCATTTGCCTTTTTAACAGACATACTGACTTTTTTCCTCCAAGAGCAACATAGATCTTGAGAAAAATGACTTCTGTGAGTGAAGGAAAATCAGGCCACAATTCTGTGACAGCTACCCAGCACATCATAACATTTAAGTCAAATAACTCCAACTGACAAAATATTATTACTATTCTCCATTTCCCATGTTATCTACGTTCACCAGAGGAATATTCAAGCTCTTATCCTTCTTGCTTGTTTAATGATGGGGCAAGAGTAAATGAGAAAACAAAACCTTACGAGGTAAATGTGATACAAAACATGACAGCAAAAAAACACAGAAGTAATGCATGCATACAAGGGAGCATTAACAGTAAAAGAAGAGAAAGATGACTCAAATTCTAATGAAAAAGGGCTTATGCCCATTTGGATGCTCCATATTCTTCCCTCTGCACTGCCTTCCCAAATTTTCCTTCACTTTGCATAACTCTAGAACTATGCAAAGTATTAGATTTGTTATCACTAGCACTGCACTAACACAACGTATTGTTTTAACTATATAGTGCAAAAAAACAGTCTATATTTTGGCAAGCCACAGAGCTTCAATTGAAACCAGGTCTTTCAAATCTTACATCTCTTATTAGGCCGGCCATTCTCTCCTGCAGAAACCAGCCTAAGAATGAAAATAGCAAAATTTTACTTCCAAACCTCTACTTACATCTGCAGAATTAAAGACATCAGGTAAAAGGAAGTTGAGCAATGCCCACAGCTCATGGAGGTTATTCTGTAAAGGTGTTCCAGTAAGCAGCAATCGGTTCGTTGTCTTGAACTCACGGACAATCTCTGACAGCTAGGAATACGACAAATAGTTATCATCACATATTTGAGTATAACCAATTTTCATCTGTTTCTGAAACCATATGAACTGAATTTATAGACAGTGAGCTACAAGAAAGTCATATCCACAGCCTAACAGCTTACTGCTTATATTTAATACATCACACTTAAAATTTGAAGTTTACTAAAATCAGGTGGAATCTTGTATCAAAATATCTTAAGGATCAAGTAACTTTAATTTTACCTTAGACTTCTCATTCTTTATTCTGTGGGCTTCATCAATTACCAGGTACCTCCAGTTAAATTTTTTGAAGACTGACTTCTCTTTAATTACCATTTCATATGATGTAACACAAACATCCCATTCACCAGGCATCATAACATCACGGATAAAAGCAGCCTACAGTAGAGCAATTGAATTAATAACATTTATAAATATATACAATGTATTTGAAATTCAGTAAAACCTACCTCTGCCAACATTAACAAAGTACTAAGTTAGCACACAAAGTCTGAAAAATCTTTTGTATAACCAAATGTTACTGTAACAAAAGCTTTCAATCCTTTGCACTTTAGGCACAGACACCAAAAAAAAAAAAAAAAAAAAAAAAAAAAAAAAATTCTTCTATTTGAAGTTCAGTATTTACTCTCCAGTATTTTTTTCTGTAATTTAAACATAGGAAAAACTACCAATAATGAAAAAAACATCTAGACTATCCAGCCCAAAGACACACAATCCACAGCAAAGTGTTTTGAAACAGCCCACGTAGCCCACTCCCTCCTCCTCTCTTTCCTAAAAATCTCTCTCCTCTGTCCCATTTATTGATAGGTATACGATATCCTTCATATGAAAAAGTTACAACACGCTGCTCTCCAATAACTTTTTTAGTAGGATGCATATATGACCCTAACTAAAAGGACTGATGTGAAGTGTGTTGCCTTGAAGAACCACCTAATAAGGGAGTTCTCTACAGCACTCTGCACTGACTTGGTAATGCAACTATAAACTCAGAGAGAGACTGTCTCTAATGTGGCTAAAGTGAAAAAAAAAAAAAAAAAAAAGTTTTGACAATACCAACACAAGATTCTGAAAGCACAGGAGGTATACAGTGAAGGTACATGCTTCCCTTCACCACTATCTTAATTTCATCCCATGGAACTAGCAACAAACACTACTGTGGTACAAGTATTACCAGATTCCAAATTAAAACGATCTGGAAGAGATCTTTTAAAAAAAGAGAATCTTTTACAATCTGACACTGAAGCACTGGAAGTAACTAAGTCATTAGCATGCCCAGCAGTTCCTCTCAGAAACAGGCATCCATGCAATCTGTATGAGGGTACCACAGAATTCACAGGAACCTCCAGGTCATTCCCCCCTTTAAGTAACAAACCACCCTATATCTAACTCAAAGCCTTCAGTTAAGAAAGATGAAAACTCTGTGATAGAATCCTAGTTAAAAGGCAAAGTATGGACATTACATGTAAGTACAGTCAACTGAAAAAAAATGTGAGGAAAGAGACAACTAGGTAAGGACAATAAAGGAAAACTAATAAATGCTGTAATAATGTAAATAGAGAAGAAATAAAAAATAGGTGCAAAAATCAAAGAGGAAGACAACAGAAGAGGTGAGTAACAGACAGCTGCACCTTGATTCCAATCTATTATTTCACTTACTGATCGGCATTTTGTCCTCACAAGTCTAACGTTTTGCATTTTCAATGCTAATATAGTTAAAGATCACTGGAAAGAAAAACTGTAATTAAGGAAGTGGCTTACTGAGAGTTCCACGTCCCCAAATGCTACTTTCTGACAAATAACATACACTTCATTTCAATGTACAACACTTACTCTGGCATCTTTGTCTCCAATAAGGCAAACAGCACGTAACGATGGTACCCAGCGTTTAAATTCATTCATCCAATTGTGCAAAGTTGATTTTGGAACCAGGACCATGTGTGGCCCAGGAATGTTTCGGTAATGCTTCAGATAGCCTAATAATGCTATTGTTTGCAGAGTCTTACCAAGACCCTACACGGACAAAGAGCAGGAAAAGAAACTTTCTAAAACAAAATGCCATACAGAAATAGTTTCAAACAATTTTCTTAGTATATCATTCTGCCAGTAGAGCAGTTTATAGCAAAATACACGCAGCAAGAGTTTGCAATATCTTTGCAGTATCTTTCATTATATTACAGTTCCAGGTGTGAAAATCTACCTGTTATAAAATGATCCATACTACTGCATATACAGTCACTACTGTAGGTAGTTTAATGTTTGAATTTTGCTCAGAGTAACTACTACTACTGAATATTAATATCCATGTTATATACATATCTTGTTTAACTATTCAAAATTACTTTATTTTTTACCAAATAATTTAAAAAATACTTTAAAGATGTATTAAGTTGAACTCCAGATGCAAAGAGAAGACATTATGATATTCATCAGAAGCATCAAAACCTTGGACATCAATCTTGCACACATTCATCCTTCTCAGCAGTGCTGGAGAAAGACATTTGCACACCTGTGTTACATTTGAGCATTAACCACATATACAAAAAAAGAAATGGCAATTATACATTTCCATGTATTTGAAATATACACAGACTCTAAGTTACCATTGACACAACTGGGGCAGTAATTACTTGAATAATTCTACCTTTTCATCTACTTTTTACTATTAAGAGATTGACTTAATGCACAAATGCCATAATTTACATTCACTGTTAAGTAATTGGGCAACTGAAGGTTATACAAATCAGAATCATTTAGGTTGAAGAAGACATCTCAGATCTAGTCCAACCTTTAACCTAGCATTGCGAAGTCCAATATTAAACCACATCACTAAAATGAGTGTCAGAAAAGGATGGTTAAGTTCCACAAAAAAAAAAAAAAAAAAAAAAACAACAACAACAACAAAAAAATTGTTGCTTACCATTTCATCTGCCAGAATGCCATTAACACCATTTTCATACAGTGAGATCATCCAGTTCAAACCTCTAACCTGATAATCCCTTAGCGTTCCTCCTTTCACATCTGTAAATGTAAGATTCCTCTAAGTAGAAAAATACAAATTCTGAGTATAAAATTTTCATTGTGTTCTGCTCATCAGCTTGTAACTACATCAAAGCAATCAGAAAGCCATCAGTAGAATACTTACACGAAGGAGACTCCTCAAATCGAATGCACACATTAGATGTTTTCCGACTTTCTGACAATAGCTCTTCATCTTCTTCTTGTTCCGTGCGCCTGTGGCGATAGCTGAAGAACACAAATTGTGTGCACATGAAAATTTCAAACTTTTAAAACTAAATAAGAACTTATAAGAAAACCAAGTAATTTACCTACAATGTGCCTGTACGTTCTAGCACCCTGACCTTTGACTAAAATCACATCCTATTAATTCACTGTTCCTCCTGGCTCATTCCAGCTTTAATTGGAAAGGCTGATGTGAATCTCTCTCCTCCAGAGTCATAGCCATACTCTAACAAGTACCACGAGTTCTCTGAGGCACTATTTAATAAGCAACAGAAATAAAACACCCACATCAGAACTGGCCTTAGAACCAATTACTTGGTAAGTATACTATCCAGAAGGTTCACACATTTGATCCCCAAATTATTTTTTAACAATTGATAAGACAGAAAACATCATTTGGTTAACATTCCAGAAATTTGGTGTTAGCTATGACAAGACTCCTCATTAACACTACTTGCAGGGTGTGTCTGGATTAGCGACTAATGTAGAAGGACTTGTGCAGTGAGGCAATTCATGCTGAGGATCCAACACCCACATTACTTGCATGTTTTGTTATTTTAACTTGATTCCACTCTGGTTCAACTGACATGTCCACTAGCAGCTGGAGCATATCAGGTGCATTCCTGTAGCACATCTTCTGGTTTAGTGTCATGCAAAATAAATTCAATTTATGCCATTCAAAACCACTCCACAATATAGACCAGAATATGGTAAACAGCAATAAACAAGGATTTTAATTTACAAGTGCCCTCTTGATCCAAGCTCATACTAACCTATATGAGCCAGTATACATATATCAACCCATTTTTAATGAAATTGTGATACACCGTTAATAGGAAAAGTTCTGGACTCAAAGCACAACCTCTATGCTATTAAATAAATTTGTGTATTAAATGGCATAATTAGTTTGAAAGCATAGCAAGTCAGAAGTAAGAATAAGACATACTCCCCAGCTGAAATCAAACACTGCTTTTCATCTTTCTTTATCCGTGGCCGTCCCAGCTTGACTTTCAAAGGAGACGTTGGTGATTTTTGTGCCGCAGGTTGGATAAAATGTGCAAAGAGTTCTGTCTGCTTCAGGAGGAACTCAAATCTTTTTGCTCTATCTGCTTTCTGGTTTCCAAAGTGGGAAGAAATATTAAAAAAAATAAAATAAAATAAAATCAATGATTTCATTAAAAAATGTATTTTTATTAAGAAACAGAATTGAGACACTCATGAAGGCAACTTATATGAGCAAAGACCGGCAAGACCACCTGCTTACTCTTAGCCAACTCAAGAAGGCTACAGGCATCGTGAAATAGCTCTTGAACCGCTTCAGATTTCAGCTTAGCATGAATTGCTTTAGAGCACCCCAAGGTGACTTCTGGTAGTTCAAAAGACCCTTCATGAAAACCAGAGCAATCTGGAAGACAGTCAAGAGCTGATACCCTCCTCCTAGCTACTCATCCCCATTCAAAATCCAAAAATTAGTAAAAACAACTCAAAAAGAGTTTACTCATGTATTCCTTAAGCCTGCAGGGCACATGAGTAACCCTGAGGGCATGTTTAAAGGATTCTGCACAGAAGGTATTTTAAAAGTACAGTTCTGACTTGCGGTAAAAGAAATCCGAGCTTTGCTCATGTCAGTGGTTCCATCGGCTTCAAGGTTATCAGGACTACATCTGAGACAACATTGTGGTACCTCTGGATTTGGAAGTATGACTAAAGTAACAGGGATGGACAAGCTCAACACTGCTTGCACTGAAGTTCATGACTTTGGCTGTCAGATTTCAAAAGGATCTGGTTGATGCTTGCCTGAATGTGAGCCAGCAGCGTGCCAAGGGTGGCCAAGAAGGCCAACGGCATCCTGCCTTGTATCAGGAGTAGTGCAGCCAGCAGGAGCAGGGAGGTGATCGTCCCCCTGTACTTTGCTCTGGTGAGGCCGCCCCTTGAGTGCTAGGCTCAGCTTTGGGCTCCTCGCTACAAGAAGGACACGGAGGCCCTGGAGCGTGTCCAGAGAAGGGCAATGAAGCTGGTGAAGGGCCTGGAGCACAAGTCCTGTGAGGAACAGCTGAGGGGGACTAGGAGTGTTTAGTCTGGAGAAGAGAAGGATCAGGGGACACCTCATTGCTCTCTACAACTCCCTGAAAGGAAGGTGGGGGAAGCTGGGGGTCAGCCTCTTCTCACAGGTAACTGTGATAGGACTAGAGGGAATGGTCTCAAGTTCCACAAGGGGAGGTTCAGGGTGAAAATTAGGAGACATTTCTCCTCAGAAAGAGTGGTCAGGTGTTGGAACAGGTTGCACAGGGAGTTGGTGGCATCACTATCCCGGAGGGTGTTCAAGCAAAGGTTAGGGACATGGTTTAGTGGGTAACATTGGTAGCAGGGGGACAGCTGGACCAGGTGATTTTGAAGGTTTCTTCCAGCCTTAATGATTCTTTATTACTTATTACATTTGTGACAAGCCATATGCACACATCTATATCACCATACCAAAACACATCATCCCCTGTATACAGAAAACTTGATTTTCAAAGAAAAATAGGGTAAAAGGCAACTGCTACCAGATGAACGTAATTGCTATCAGTCTTTGTGCCATTTCTAAGCATCGTGTAACACTCTACCATTTAAAGCAATTTTCATGTGATCTCATTTTTCTGTCTTGCCATAAGCTATGGAAGCGAAACTAGTTTTGTACCATAACCTTTTTAGAGAAGTGTGAGCAAAGCTTTTCTGTGTGTAACTTACAAGTGTAAGTGCTCTAACAGCTGTAACACCAGAGATAAAGGCATTAAAAATGAACATGCAAAGCAACATCTTGCCACATGAGGGCACTGTATTCACAATGCATTTATTTTAAAAGTGGGTGACTTGCGACCAAATAAACGTTATCCAGTTCATTCTCAACAAATGAGTTTACTTGTGTCTTCTGTCTAGACAAAAGAAGTATTAGATCAGGTAGGTAGTAATCTGTGATAATCACACTCTTCCCTGGACCCCAGAAATTCTGCTGGAATTACTAGGCATCCATTTAATCCTAGATCTTTTAAGATAGATGCAGTAGGACACCGATTCCCAGCTTTATTCAAGAACTTCATAGGTGTGTCACTCAAGAACAAAACTTGCAGTGTCCACCTGGTTTCTTCCTTTGTGTAATACAGAAGAGGTCTTCTCTCTTCTCCAGCACTGTAAGCTCCCTAAATTTTGGTCATGGATAGATCCTCTTTTGCATTGTTATGAATCATATCACAAGAAATCTCAATATTTAAACCCTTTTTATTTTTATATGACAAGAAACTGGCAGCTTCAGTACTTCTTTCATTTAAAGAGAACCTTAAGGAAGCCTCTGACATGACTTGTGAGGTCAAAGAACTATCAGATATTCAAAACTGAAACAGTGGTGTCAAGTGTAAAATGCAGTTGACTAGAAACTCCTTACAGAAGTAGGGTCTCAATATTAAATCTACCTAAGAAAAAAAAAAAAAAAAGGAAGTGATCAAATCCATGGTGGGGAAAAAAAAAAACAAAAAAAACACACTGGCACCTACTGAGTACAAAAACCACAGCCTCCAACTCCAGAAATCAACACAGACAGAAATACTTGTGAGAACTATCACAGAGATAAAGACAGGGAAATCACTCGCCAATTACCATCACATTGAAAATAAACTCAGCATAAGGACGAATAATATAGTTTATTGGCATTTGATAGTAGACTAGAGCAATGAAAACAAAAAGCAGCCTAAAAACATCTTCCCACCACACACTCTTCTAATTCCACTCCCAGGCAGTGCAGAGAGAAAGGAGGGTTGTAGTCAGACCCTGACATTTCCCTCCACTTCTCCAAGTGGGGTCCTTCCCAAAGGATGCCATCCTTCAGAAACTGATCCCATGTGGGCTGCCCACCAGCAGCAGCTCTTCAAGAGCAGATCCATACGGGGCTGTACCACGAGGCCCCCCGCTGCAGCATGGAGACCTGCTCTGCCATGGGACCCACGGGCTGCAAGGGGACAACCTGCTCCACCAGGGGCTGCAGGTGAACCTCTGCTCCAACACCTGGAGCACCTCCTGCCCTCCCCCTTGGCATCTGCAGGGCTGGTTCTCTCACACTGTCTCACCTCTCTTTCCCAGGTGCTGTTGTACAGCTGTTTCCTCCCCCTTCAACCTGTTCTCAGAGACACCACCAGCACCACCCATGGTCTCAGCTCTGGTCAGCAGCAGGTGCTTTTCGGAGCCAGCTCTTCTCTGAGAGAGGGCAGCTTCTGGACTCCTTCCAAAGGCCATCACTGCAACACCCCTGCTACCAAAGCCTTATCCCATACACCCGACACATCGGTTTGTTTAACTTTTCTGACACACCCTGCCTGCAGTAATTTTTTGTTACTTGCAATTTTATTGACCTAATTCAAGCAAACAAGTGTCAAAAAAGTTGCAGTATGCTTTGTTGTGAGAACACTTACCATCTTCTCTTCATATTCTGGATCAATTTCTTTTTCAGGCCTAGCCGCCTTTGGAGGAGGCTTGAGTTGAAATGGAGGATCATTTTTCTGAAATTCAAATTGTAAACACTATTAAATATCAGTGTTATTTTTTTATTATTATTATTTTTTAAGAACGCAGAAATATCAGATTTTTAAAAAGGTGATGACTTCAACAGGGAGTGACTGCATTAGTCACATTACTTCACCCAAAAGAGAAACAATTATCTATGATGTAACTGAAGAATGACCAGATAAAATGTAAACAGAAGGTGAGTCTCATTCTCATGTTTATTTCTGGAAATAGGATCCAAGGTGGAAGAATTGAAGGAAAGCACTAAAAAAGGGCCAAGCTTAGTTTTTCATGGAGAAGTTATTCTCAGCCAAAAAACTCAAAGCATGTTTCTACAAATTCAATTACTACTTGCTTTACCAAAAAAAAAAAAAAAAAAAAAAAAAAAAAAAAAAAACTAGCAGAAGTCATAATGCTGGCAGAATATAATTTCTGAAAAAAGTATCATAGGAAAGAATGTTTTGTGCAGTTGCTTTCCCTACCACCACCCAATTCAGCCTTGAAGTATGCCTTTCTACACATCTTCAAGTAAAAATTATTAAATACTTCCATTTTTGAGAGGCACTAAAAGATGCAAAGTGTTTTTGAAACATATTTAACAATTTGAAAGGAACAGGCCAAGCGCATGCCTGCATAAAAGCAGAGTCAGAGGTCGGCAGGCGCCTTAAGCATCAGCCCACTATAAACACAACAAAATGAAATAAACTATACAGGGTCAGGTAGCAAAAACAGACCAAAACAGTACTAAATACATAACAGCTTGTAAAGCAGCATTCTACTTCAACTCCAGAACCGTTACTGATAAATACATATGCCAACTTACTCTTTAAGATAAGGCAGAAGGATACAAATAGGAGGGATGTTTTCTAAAGCTCTAAAATACCTTTTAAGTTTTGGCCTGAAGACCTAAGTCTCAGCAAAGATGAACAGCAGTAAGTGCATAACAAAGCTGTTTGATGATTTAATGATTTTCTAAAAATCCCAGTTCAATTTTAAAAGGTCAAATGATTGTGTCAAAAGGGGGCAGCAACTAAGATTTCCTAGGGTAAGTCACTCACAACTTCTTCAAGCATACAGGTAACTAAATGCAACAGCCATGTCTCTGGGACAAAGCCAAACAGTTCGGTGGCTACAAATCCCTTCTGGCTGCAACAAGTTGCTCAAGTAAGATGTAACTTATCTCACTAAGTCCTAGGGCAGATGGCTCCAACAGGGGTTCTGATGTTACATTTCCCCAGAAGGAAACTTCATGGTGGGGCACCAAACAAATTTTATTTGTATATTTGTGAACAACACATTTCCTGAGTTAAACAAGTAAACAAACTGACATTAAAAGTTACTGCAGCTACAGTGTTTCAGGTCCTACACCTTGACTCTCAGTATAAAACACCTGTATCTGTGTCCCTGCTCCCCTCACTGCAGTGAGCTGTGGAACACTGATGGCCCCAAAACATTAGAAAAAAAAAAAAAAAAAAAAAAACACAAATAGGAGACTACCAAAAACTGATGAAAAGAATGTAAGACACATGCATCCTTTCTCTTCCTGAGTTTACAAGGGAAAAGCATATTGTACTTTAATTAAAACACTATTCTTCATTCAAAAGTTACTCCGTGCTGGTGGAGCTGGACACATAGTAGGAACGAGCATCATCTCTGAACTTACTTCAGGGTAATATTCTGGGTTATTAAAACCTAGACCTTGCCAATTCTTAAATTCTGATATGAACAACACCACCTCTTTTACTACCAACAATATCATGTACCTAACATAACCCAGAATCACAGAATATTTTATCAAGTTCATGGGAGTTTTACTCTAAAAACTACAGAACGCATCTTCGTTGCTTAAAGGGCTGATTTAACAGGAAATAGGAAGACCAGCAGAATCCTCACTGCAAACAATTAAAGCAGTAAAAGGGGACTTTTGCTTTTAACTTATTTTGTTCATGGAGCTGGCTAGTAACAGCCTGCTTCTACTGCAGAGAAGTAGAAATAAGAGGCCCCCTGAGAAATGGTGCCATTTAAATCCTCACAACAGACAGGACCGTGCAGCAGCTTCCAAAATATCAGGCCTTGGCTGCTTCAAGGGTCCAAAATACTTCACCTTGAAACCTCTGCCAACCAGCCCAAGCAGAGCTCCCGGCTCCCAGCAGGGATGTAACACAGTGAAAGGGGCGAGGAGCTGAAGAGGCTGCACATCAGCACCGTCACCATGCCGGTTCCTAACCCTGCAGCACCCAGCAGCTGTGGCCCAGCTGAGGCGGAATTCCATGGCCTAAGTATGGACCCCGAGCACTCACCAATACTTTCCCTTAAGAAACATGATGATCAGCATGGCACAGTAGCACAGCATTGGTAATATTCTGAACCATTAACTGCTTCCAAATGATTTATAGAGAGCCTCTAAACGTTTAACACTCATTCTGTATCAGTTAAGATAAGATCTTGCAGAATAAGCTGCAGGCTGGCATAGAAACCCTTAAACTTTTCCCTCCCATTAACATTGCTGCAGCGTACTTCACAGCCCTTCTTGCACCAGGGTAAGGGAATACAGCACTTGGCACCCCTGGGGCAGGCGGTGCCTCCCCCCAGCTGCAATCCCGGCCCCGAGCCCGCACCGCCCGCTCCGCAGCCCCCTGCGGCGGGCAGCGCCCGCAGCACCCAGCCCCCGGCCCCCGGCCCCGCTCCGCTTCCAAGGACACCCGACCGCGACCCCCGGTGGTCCCGAAGGGCCCCGCCGCGACCCTTCGCCAAAAAAATAAACACAAAACGGGACCGGGAGGAGGCCGGCGGCCGCCCTCGCCCTGCCGAGGGGCTCAGCCCGCGGAGCGGCGCCGAGGGGAGCGGCCCTACCGCCGCCCGGGGCTGCCCCCGACCCCGCAGCGGTACCTCCTCGGAGCCGGGCTCCTGCGCGCCGGAGGTGGAGGTGGAGGGCACCTCGCCGTCCGAGCGGGCGGCCGCAGGAGCGCCAGGGCTGCCGGGGCCGGGGTCCATTTTGTCGCGGCCCCTCCGCCCCCAAAACGCGGCGGCTCCGCCCCGCGCAGGCCTCGCGAGGCTTCCGTGAGAGGGGCCGGGGCCGCCGGGGGGGGTCCCCGGGGCTCAGTGGGGGGCCCCGGGATGTGCACGGCGGGTCCTGCCCGCGGGTCTCGGGGCTCCTGCCCGAGGCTCTGCCGCAGTGCTGGGGCCCTGTGGGGGCGGCAGGGGTGCGATAAGGGATGCGATAAGGGGTGGCCCAGGCCGTGCCCCAGGAGGAGAGCCGCCTCTTCGTGCCTTCAGGGCTAATGCGCGTCCCAAAGTGCGGGCCCTGTGGCAGGTGAGGGTTGGGAGAATAAAGATGTGTGTTTCCTGGGGGCCTGCCTCGCTCAGCACTGTGTGTGTCTGCTGCTGGAAGTGGCACTAACGGAGCAGCTCCGGGCGGCTCCTCACGCAGTGTGTCTGTCTGGATTGCTGGCTGCTGAACTGCAGTTTGGTTCGTGCTGCTGAAGGAAACCCAAAACAGCCCTTGGGATGTCACACAGAAAAAAAAAAAAAAAAAAAAAAAAGCTTCAAATGGGGTGTTTTACCCAATGACTACTCACAAAGGCAATACTGCAAGCTTTTTGTCCACAGAAAGATCAAACCCCAGCCCTGTAGGCAGAGTGAGGCGTAATTGTTTTCTCCTTCTAGTAACAAACCCAGCAGCTCATCAAGATCTTCCTGCATAAATCGACAACTGAGCTGAACAAACGGGCTGTGTGGCTCATGCCCTGTGTTTAGACAGACCTCAGCAGTGTCTCTTCTGTATATACCTTGATTCCAATCAAAGGTACAATTTGTGAAGCATTGCTCTGAAGTTCTGAACTGATCCCACGACTGCCTGATTATTCTGAAGTGGAGCATCTCACCTAAGAGATGGTCCTGCATACACCATTTAAGCCCCAAACTCTCATTCTCCCTGTTGTGAGACATAGAATCATAGAATATCCCGAGTTGGAAGGGACCCATAAGGATCATCAAGTCCAACTCCAGGCACTGCACAGGTCTACCCAAAAGTTTAGGCCATGTGCCTAAGTGCACAGTCCAATCGCTTCTTAAATTCAGACAGGCTTGGTGCAGTGACTGCTTCCCTGGGCAGCCTGTTCCAGTGTGCAACCACCCTCTCGGTGAAGAACCTCTTCCTGATGTCCAGCCTAAACTTCCCCTGCCCCAGCTTAACACCGTTCCCACGGGTCCTATCACTGGTGTTTACAGAGAATAGGTCACCTGCCTCTCCACTCCCCCTCACGAGGAAGTTGTAGACTGTGATGAGGTCCCCCCTCAGCCTCCTCTTCTCCAGGCTGAACAGGCCCAGTCCCCTCAGCCACTCCTCGTACATCTTCCCCTCTAGGCCCTTCACCATCTTTGTCGCCCTCCTCTGGACACTCTCCAACAGTTTAATGTCCTTCTTGAACTGCACACAGCACTCTAGGCGAGGCCAGACCAGCGCAGAGCAGAGCGGGACAATCACCTCCCTTGACCTACTAGCGATGCCGTGCTTGATGCACCCCAGGACACGATTGGCCCTCCTGGCTGCCAGGGCACACTGCTGGCTCATATTCAACTTGCTGTCAGCCACAACCCCCTGAGCCCTCTCTGCGGGGCTGCTCTCCAGCGTCTCATTGCCCAGTCTGTACATATAGCCAGGGTTGCCCCATCCCAGGTGCAGGACCCAGCACTTGCCTTTGTTAAACTTCATGCGGTTGGTGATCGCCCAGCTCTCCAATCTGTCTAGATGTCTCTGCAAGGCCTTTCCACCCTCATCCGAGTCCACAACTCCTCCAAGTTTGGTGTTGTCGGCAAATTTGCTCAGAACACCTTCTAGTCCTACATCCAAATCATTTATAAAAACATTGAAGAGGACTGGCCCTAAAATGGAGCCTTGAGGGACCCCACTAGTGACCATCCGCCAGCCAGATGTGGCCTCATTTACCACAACCCTTTGAGCCCTGCCCATCAGCCAATTGCTCTCCCATTGTATGAAGGTTTTGTTTAGTTGTATGCCACAAAACAATGCTCTTCCAAATTACTTAGCACCCTATTGCCATCTGCCCCTGTTGCATAGTTTGCAACAGGACAAGGCCCACAGCACCTGCAGTTGCCCTTCCATCTGATTAGTTTATAAAGGCTTGGGGAAGTGTATTTTTCTTAGCACAATTGAGACGAGTGACATGACTGGTTTTTAGAGAGTAACCCAAATAGCTTTTCCAAGCAGGGCTCTCTAGAAAATGAAGCTTAACATCAGCTATGCAAAAGGTCTTTAAGGTGGGAAAATTCCAGTCTCTGATGCATTTGTTCTTAGACTTTATAGAAAATAGCCTACTAACTGTTTTTTAATATCTGGCTTTTCTACTGCAGTTTCAAATGCTTGTAGCTTCTGTTTATACAAAACACTCTCAAGTGTTTCTCACAGCTTGCTTTTTACTTGCAATTCACAGGAATATTACATGCTGTACAAAACAGTCAAGCTGCTGCTTTCATGAAAGATCCCCTTTGGATATTTTTTTGCTTGCATGCTTGACATTTGCATTTGGCACTTTGCGTAGATGTGCCTGGTTACTTCTCATAGGTTATGTTGTGTACTCCTGAGGGTCCAGAGGCCATTGTTTGAAAAATCACTTAGTCATACAACAGTATTTTCAAGTGATAATCTCATTAATTATTTAAAATGTACACAAGTGCTTTTTGTATTTATATATTCTTTCATCTTAGACTTACATGATATCTTTTCTAACATATTTGCAAAATTTCACAGAATTTCTCCTTTTTTTTTTTTTTTTTCTTTCTTTCTGTGGTTGGGAGGCTGGGAGTTAGTAGTTGTGTAAAGCTGTAGAAGTGGCTATTAGTTCTTTGCTTTTCCAGCTTTATCCCCCCTTATTTTACAGTCTGCAAACACAAATAGAAAGGCTGAATGCACAGTCCCCTCCACACAGAGGTTTCTTAGCAATGAAGAAGGCCTCCTCTGTCCAACCCAGAAAGATAGCACTCAACATATTGTATGACAAGAACTATGTTTTCTTGTCAGAAACAGGAAGAGCGATTGCGTATCCTTAGGCTCACTGTTGTCCATTTTTACATTTTGGACCCTGCTGAAATATAGAAAGAGTTGATGACGTGCAGATCCGGAGGCATTTTAAGTCCTATCCAGATAAGACTACAAGACTTCTGAGATCTTGTACTGTGGCAACTCAGCCTCTCCCAGACAGGGACTATTTGTCTTACTGTGCTGAATAAGAGACTAACCATGATGGTCTTTGTTTTTCTAACACAGATACATTGGTTTGGGGTAAGTTTTAAAAATCAAACCATGCAAGGAAATATGTGTGTGCACAGCATAAGCAGTTATCTGCTACCAGTAGTGAAATCTTGTTTCTCTTAATAATAGCAGCTTGAATAATAAAAACTGCTGGAAATATTGGTTGTGATTCCTGTCTTCTCTGATGTGAAGCTCTGTAAGGGACAATTGCACTTAGAGCAAGCGGCAGCACCCTGCCCAATGTCACTAGGTGGCAATGATGCTGCGTGGGCTCGAGTGGTGGCTGCAGAGCACTGGCGCCAGGTGACAGGGCAGCCTGTGAAGCATTTCGTGGGAAGCTGCCCAGTCTTAAAGCTGGCCTGATCAAGAAAAGGAACAGGATTATGCAAGTCCGATTTGCAATGCATCCTGCACCTGCTGCTGTTTAGTCATTCCCAGCGCTGCGTTGCGCCAATGCAGCAGTACTGGGCAAACCCAGCACCGCAGGTTGTTGTTAGAAAGGGCTGGGGGCCCTCTCCTCAGATTTGGGGTCTCTTGGCTCCCATGTGCACCATAAAGAGATGCTCCATGGAGCACTGTAGCCTAAAATCCTCATCAACAACGCTAATCATTTTTAGCTCGAATGCATGAGCTATGAGTTCAGACCACAAATGCTGTGTGAGGCCTGTCTGCAACAGCTGATTTGCAAATACATCATTCAGCATTGAAAAATAGGATAAAATAGCTAACACATCCTCTGTATCTGGTTCAAAGGACTGATGGCAGCTGTACAAATACCCATTGCTTTTTCCCACCTTGTAACCAATATTGAATTTTTAGTTTCAGGTTTTAGCAAGCAAAGCTTTGCTGTGATATTGCAAAGGCTCCAAACATGCCTGAACTTCCCAACCACACAGATTTTTGCTAAACCCTTTTGATATCCACTTTTGGGGGGATTTTTATCCATTTGTAAAGGGAGAAGACTGTTATCTCCTCCTGGCCATGACAAGCAATGTTTGTGCGGTCACATTAGAATGTATAAAAAATTTACCAAGCCCCATCAGCAACTTCTTGCAGATACCTTAATTGACTATAAGCATTCCTTTAGCCCTTTGCACTCAGAAATGCAGTGTGGTGGCTCCTTCCCTTGTGCTGTGCCCCCCTCTGCGCTCCCCAGCCCTGGCACTGCTGCTGGTGTTCCTGCCGCCAAGCAGTGGGGCTGTACAAGGTCTAAAAATCCAGCCCAACAGGGAGAAATACTGGTTTTTTGTCAGCTCAGCTTAGCAAATCTCTCCAGCTGCCCACTGACACGAGGTAGAATGTGTCCACTTAAGCTGCCATAAACCAGGCTGTAGTAAGCAACAGTACCACTGTGTCTTCTGCCCTGTGAAAGACACTTTAAAAGTGGTTTTTAGATCAAAGCAAAAGCTGTCAAAAAAAAAAAAAAAAATCCAGCTGAAATAAATCTGAGTAGTACTTTGCAGTTTGGTGCAATTGCATCCCTTTCTCTCCTAACCTATGCAGTGGTTTTGTAGTATTGAAAACCTATAAATAACCTGCCCAGAGCAGAGACAGATGGTATCTCACAACATTTTGAATATTTGTGAGTATCCAGAAAGCAGTTCAGTGCAGTATAGGCTTGAACTCTCTTTAGAGCTACTTGAAATTGTTTCTTCACAGACTCAATGCCCCAAATAAATTATCTTAATTATCTTCAGTGAAAGCTTGTTCCTGGGGTTTGCTTTCACTCTGTCATCCCTAAGCTGATGGCAGGGTATTTGTAAATGTAACAGTTCTTGCTCAGAGGTTTTAGTATGCACCAGGATTTCCTTTAAGTACAGGAAACGTGGAAGGATGCTGCATGCGTATTGCCTCCATCAGCCTTGCAAGCATGGCAGATGCATTGCGTAAGCCAAAAACTACCACTTCATTGCCCTTTTCTTCTGTGGAAGTCCTTTTGCTGCCAACCTTTTCACCTACTTTTATTTGCCAGCACCCACTCACTGTGGAAGACCAGTTCTGCTTAAGAAGCTGGAGTAGCTGTGCTTCACTGATTGCAGCCCACAGAGGATCTGCTTCTGACCCCCGTGCTTTGCTGTGGTGCTTCCCTGCCTGCCTGGCCATCTTTCTTCCTCATCCTGCCATCAGCCTTCCTTTTCTGCAGCAGTCTCAAGCACACAGCTGCCACCAAGTTGTTCTTCCTTCCCTGCACTTACACTCATTACATGGGGCATCCTCTTACACACGGTGTTCAGAAGTCTGAGCTGCCTGAAATGTGGTCTCCTTGCCGCAGTACCCTCTCATAACTACACACAGGAGCGTTTTTTTTCCCCGGTGTTTTACCATCTTCATGAAAGTCTCTCACAAACCACAGTGTAAGTTAGGTAGGGTTCCTGTAACCGTCAGTAAGGCTTTTACAGAACAACACCAACGACAGAGGCAGGCTGTGTCCCACTTCAATTCTCCTATCTCCGTTTTCCCCTCGCCCTGGGGTTCTCTGGGCTCAGGAGGGACGTGCCAGGAGAGCTTCTCACACATGGGCTGAGCGTTATTTATTATGATATATCAGAAAGGCAGTCGGCTTTTCTTGGCCTCTGCACATAATGCAATTAGGAAAAAAATAAAAGGTTTAGATTCCTGAAAAGAAATCATCCTTCCTCCTGTATGTCCTCCCTCAGCCATGAGTACTAATGGGGCCACTGATAGAATAATATATTTGTGTGGTGAGGACAGGCTACAAGAGGAGAGAAGGGGCTGAACCGTCCCCTGCGACGTGGCTGAATTTGTCCTCGTGAAGGGACAGAGGGCGAAATGTGTTGTTGGCAGCAGGCGCGGGCTGGGAGCTGTCAGAAGCAGCTGGAACATGCAGACTGTGTCCCGGCTTTTCGGGGGCACGGGGCTCTCTGCCTGCTGTGGGAATGCCGCAGCGGCATGCAAGCGTTTTGCTGAGTAAGTGCAGTGCGAGCTCCGTCTGTAAACAGGGCACTGGGGGAGAGAACAGGGCTGCTCGCCCCGGGCTGGGGCTGTCTCTCGCAGGCATCCGACCTTCGTGGCCTCTGTGGGGTTTTGTAAATCGGTGTAGGGCTGGGCTGTTAACTGGACACTTTGGAGTTAGGAGCCAGCTGAAATTGTACATTTGATGGCTATCAGAGAGAGTACAGCGTGGTAAAACACCGTTCCTAACTCTGCATACAACTCCTAGATGTCCCTGTGAGGTTTTTTATGATTATTTTTGTTGTTGTTTTACAAAAAAGACACTATATTATGTACATAGGCAAGAGAATAGGAGCTCAATGGCAATGCAGTCACCTTCAGCACCCAGCTATTCTGTCACAGCCAGCTCTGCAGCTTCAGTGGCCAAAATAACAGAGGTGCTCAGTGCTGAGGGCATGCTAGCTGAAAAAGATAAGGAAGGACAAACAAGAGGCCAGAAAAAAGGTACATGGGCAAAAATGCTCACAACGATGGGTTTCTTCTTTTGTAATTTAACACCGGCAAGTACCAAACAGAAAACACAGGTTATGTGACTGGGAGCACATCTTCCTAATCAGTGTCCCAGGAATGTCTTAGTGCTGTTATTTCAGTTGCCTGAAGATGAATTCTTAGAGAAACACAATGAGAAGCAGAAAACAACAATATTGTTGGTTACAGAGAAGGGTAGAGTAAGAAAGTGCAAGTCGGTTTTAGTGAAACTGTGACCAACGGAGTAGTGGACACCAGCTCCGGGCTCTGCATTCCAAGAGCGAGATGGAAATAGCTGGAGAGAATTTGAAGGGGAAAACATAATATTATTCAGGCACCAGTCAACAATCCTCATAAACAGCTGCAAGGGAGCTCAACCCACAGGTTACAGAAGAGAAGGTAAGAGGTGATGTGATCCCTGTATGTGCTTGATATTTATTATGGTGGACGTGTTTAATATACTAAAAGTCACAGAGAAGAGAAAATAACTGCAAGGGTAAATTTAGATAAAATAAAATGTAATTTACTCAATAGCCCACTGGAACAAGCTATGAGGAAAGGGTTTTCTCTCATTGTTTGGCTTCTTGAAGATCAGATGAGGTAGCTTTTTAAAAGATATCCTTTAGTCCAGGCTGTGGGAAAACATATTTGCTTGTGGGAATGCCAGCCTAGGTTACTCTGGTGTCTCTTCCTGCTTTGATACCCACAACTTTGTGAACCAAATAAGTCCTCCTGGTCCTTCCTTTCCCCTCCCTCCCTCCTGATTACTCTTCTTTCCACAGGGAGGAAGGATTTTCACTGCTCTCAGCATTCATCATAACCTTATCTATGCTGCAATAATATGGAAATGGGCAAGTTTAAATAGCACTTGCTTCAGTCAGTTGTCTGTAGGGTCATGAAGGAATTTCCCATCAAAATGCAATTAGCCAATTTATTGTCTTCTCTTTTACTAGTAGCCAAGTGCTATTTCTCTCCAAATCATCAGGAGAGGAGCAGAGCATCACTTTCACAACAAGCAGAGAGCTCTTGGGTACCAGGCTGAGGCGAGCTGCACCCACATGTGGTCAAACTGATTGAGCCCATGCTGGTCTTTGCTAGGGGCACGTGTCAGGTTAGTCTGGTGAGGACTTCAGCACTTTGTTTTCTCTGTCACAATGGCTACTGTTAATATCTACGATGGCTTCTCAACTTATGATTTTATTCTAGGAAGTTTCACTGGAAGAAATAAAATCTCTCAGCAGACTTTGAAGATTTGGTGAGTCAGGTTCTGCTCTTGTACAGGAAAAAAGGAAATTTCATCCTTATTGCAAATTATTTTTCGTTTTTCCAGTGGTCAGTAATTTTTTTGAGGCTATTTCTGTAGCTCTGCCTACAGCCGATTTGGAGAGGCAGGCACCACTGCCTGGAGGCTCCCTCAGCCAGCAGAAGCTGTTCTCTTCCCAGGAAGCACCAGTTGATGTGTAAAATAAAAGCTTCAGAAATGAGACAAACGAAGCTAAGCAATCAGCCAAAAATCCTACAATTTCAAGCCTTTCAGCATTGCAATAAAATTAAGAACTTTTTTTTTTTTTTTTTTAATTGGGGTTTGCTAATGATTTCTGCTTGTATACTTGAGACATCCTTGAAATCTCAAACTGAATGCTAATGGACAAGTGCAAAAGCAGGAGCTAACACAGAGCACCCCAAGGGTTCTGCAGGATTGTTCAGCCAAAATTGACTTTCCTCTGGTATTCTTTCCCTTCGCTTTCCACTTGGTTTCCAGCCTCAGCTCGCTCTCTACAAATGCCTTCATTTGGTAAGACTTTTAAAACAAAGACCCTGGCATTCACCATCCTGGTGAAGAGTATGCTTAAGTGAAGGATGTTGTAACTTGCAAGTGGTTGAGAAATTTGTGCACAAAGCAGGGCAAGAGTGAAATCCCTCCTCTTCCAGCAGGGCTAGATACCGCTCATTTTGAAGCCTGCTCTTGTCAGGCACGTACCCGGGTGACACGTTATTGGCACAGTGAAACCTGCCAGGCTAAGAAAATAACTTTGTTTGGAGCACAAATACCAAGAAGGCACAACAACGTTACTCCCACATGCTCTGTTTAATTTTGCTTTCTGGCTTCCTGCATTTCCCCCCAGTTTATGGGCATGGTGAGCAACCTGCCGTGGCTTTCATTTACCCTGAACATGCTGGGGAAGTGTGGGCAGGAGCCACCGAGGGAGCAGCCACACGGCCAGCAGGGAGCTGAGCCGCTGTGCTCCTCCTGGGCACCACAACTACTGCCCAGCATGTGTTTTGGGGACAGAAGTGACAATTTAAGCAAGTGTTGATGTCTTTTGACTCCCTGCATCACCCCTTTGGTTGGTCACGCACGAATGCGTGGTAGGCCACGGTGTTTATCGTATCAGGAAACGAGTCTTGATCCTGCTGAAAAAATAACCTTCTTCATTTTGATTGTGGACTTGCTGCGTTCCCCAAAGTCACTTTCCTGGTTCTGTCCATCACCGACCTGTCCTATCCCTCCCCGTCTCTTGCGGCACCGCACGGCGAGCAGCATGGGGGAGCTGGCGGGGCCCCGACCGGTCTGAAAACGATCTGGGGAAAAACGGGTGTTGTTGGGGCACTGCGGGGACAGCACAAGAGGCATGCCCCCCTGCCCTGCCCTGCTGAGGCCCCACCGGGAGCGCTGCGTCCTGGGCACGGCAAGGACGAGCGGGTCCAGAGGAGGCCACGAGGATGCTGGAGGGGCTGCGGCAGCGCTGCCGCGGGGGAAGGCGCAGAGAGGGCTGGGGCCGCTCAGCCGGGAGGAGCCCGGGGGGGCCTCGCTGCAGCCTTCCAGCACTTGAAGGGGGCTCGTGGAAGGGACGCGGGCTGCCAACGGCAGGACGCGGGGCTCGGCCGCGGTGCTAGGAGGGGACTCCTCATTCGGGGGGCGGTGAGGCGCTGCCCGGGCTGGCCGCGGCCCCGGGGCTTGACCCGAACCCCCCGGCCCCGGCCCCGGCCCCGCGGGGCCGCCTCGGCGCCGGGCTCCGCGGCGGGGGCGGCGGCCGGGCGGGGCCACCCCGCGGAGCCGCCCGGAGCCGGGGGTGTCGCGGCGGCTCCCCCCGGCCTCCGTCACGTGCCGGGCGAGCCGCGGGGTGGCGGCGGCGGAGGGAGGGCCGGCCGGGCCGGGGATCAATGTCATGACTTCCTCCAGCGCGCCCCGGCCGGGGGAAGCCGCTCGCACAGCGCCGGGGAGGCCGGGAGGCGCGGCCCCGCGCCGGGGGGAAGATGAGCGCCGGGGACGTGGTGTGCACCGGCTGGCTCATTAAGTCGCCCCCCGAGAGGAAGCTGAAGCGCTATGTAAGTGGGACACGGCGGCCCCACGCGGGGACGGGGCGCGGGGGGGAGGGGGGCGGCTCGGGGACGGACCCCTCCCGGTCCCCCCCGTGCCCCCCGAGCGCTGCTCGCGGGATGCGAGGCGCCGGGCTTGGAAACCGCAGCTCGGCTTCGGCCGGCGCTGCCAGCGCGGGCGGCTCCGTAACGGGACTGCGGGCGCGGCTGCTGCGGGGAAGGGCAAGGACATCCATCCCCCTCTTGGGGGAGTAGGGGAGAAAAGGGGAAAAAAAAAGGAGGGGGAGAAAAAAAAAAAAGGAGGGGGAAAGAAAAAAAAAAGGGGGGAAAAAGGGAGAAAGGAATAAAAAGGAAGAAAAGGGGGAAAAAGAAAAAAGGGAAAAATAGGGGGGGAAGGAAAAAAAAGGGGGAAAAAGGGGGGAAAAGAAAAAAGAAATAAAAAGAAAAGGGGAAAAAGAAAAAAAAGGGGGGAAAATACGGAAAATGAAAAAGGGGTAAACAGGGAAAAAGAAAATAAAAAAGAAAAAAGGAAAATGAAAAGGGAAAGGGGAAAAAAGCAAAAAGGGAAAAAAGGGGGAGAAAAAAAGGAAAGAAATGAAAAAAGGGACATTAAAAAAGAAAAAGAAAAAAAAATGAAAAGAAAAGAAAAAAAAGAAGAAAAAGGGACAAAAAGAAAAAAAAGGAAAAAGAAGAAAGGAAAAAAAAAAACACCCTGGTACTTGACATCCTAAGTCCCGGCTTTGTTCCGATGCTCGGCGCTTTCCGTGCCACGGCCGCGCTGCTGTCATGCACCAGCTCGGTGCACGGGGGGCGGCCACTGGTGCAGAGCGCTGCGGGGGGGCTTGGGGACCCCGGTGGTCCCGCGTGGGTCGCGGTGTCCCTGGGCACGGCCGTGGCCGTGGCCCGCCACCTGCCCCGGCTGGGCTGTGTGCCCTGCGGGGCTGTGCCCACGCGTGGCCCCACCACTGCCCGCAGCGTTCGTCGCGCTCGCTTCTGGTTTATCAGCGTTTTTCCCCGGGCTGCTGATGTTGGCTTTTTGTCGTGGCATGAGGAATAGCCGCCCAGTGAAGAATGCGGTACAGACAGCGCCGGGCCGGGTGCTTTTCCTTTCTGCCTAAGAGCGAGGAGAAGGGCTCGGCTTCTGCTGTCAGCATTGACTTTTAACTTGGTGGAAGGCAGAGTTTCTTCTCTTAGATCATAGCGTGGCATTGAAACGGCTGAATATTGCTTTGTTCCACTAACATTTTCCAGTTCGAAAATAACTACGCTGATGTGTCTCGAGGGAGCTGCAGATAAAATATGGATATCTAATTTTTGTTGTATTTTATAACGAGTGTGCTAATGGCCCTTCAGAGCAGACACCAGACAATGCAAGAGCCACTGATTCACCCAGCTGGTGTCATTAGTAACTCTGTCAGTGAAGCTATTTCTGATGACTCAATATTCATAAAAGGGAGAAGCAGAGAAAACAGAATGTGATAAAAAAAAAAAAAAAAAAAAAAAAAGGCTGGGATTTGAAAGCCCCCATTATACGGTCGCGAGAGGACGGCCACAACAGGGGCTCTGCTCAGCCTGCAGGGCTCTGCAGCCTGCTCCGCTCCGATTTTGCACTACAAAACCTGGGGCATTTGGGTCTGTGTTACTCTGCAAACAAGAATCACTGGATTAGCCTGATCTCTGTGGATTAGGCTTTGTTTTCTGGTTAGGGGGATAAACTGCTCTGTAATAAAGCAGAAAGAAATCTGCTGTAAGTGCAGTAGAGGTTAGTGCCCTTTCTCATCTGCCTGGTGACACAGGCGATGCTACAAACCAAGTGCAAATCGCCTTGGACCTGCAGGGAGCTCTGTTTTTCACTTTTTGTGTAGTTTCACCAGCACTGCAGCTCGGGCATCATGCGCAGGGTGGTGGGCAGCCCATGCTGAGCCACCCTGGCAGCTTAAAACCGACACGAGCTTGGAAACAAAGCCTGTGTAAAACGACTTCAGGAGGTGTTGAGCATCAGCTGCTCACAGCAGCCTGGCGTTGGCTCTGCTCCTGAGCAGCCAGCAGGCATAAATCCCCAGCTTTACTCCAGCCCTGGGGCTCAGCTGGCACAGCCCAGGGTCTGGGAGGGAGCTTCAGAGGGGAGCTTGCCCCTGCCCATGGGTGCCCTGCTCCCACCGTGCTCCCCCAGTTGCTCACATTGGGTCATTTTACTTTTCCCTGAGCTCAGCATCAGGCCCGGGGCTTGCTGCCTGATGAACAGATCTGCTTGCAGTCCTCAGGCTCTTGCCATACAGCCCAGTTAAATTCACTGGGATTTGTGGTGAGGAGACTGGGATCAAATGCTGAATTCAGGCTGGGAGACTGGGAGCTGCAGACAGCCCCCTGAAGCCAGTGGGAATATTTACAGTGCTTATAAAATCAAACCCAAGTGCCTTTGCAAAATGGGACCCCAAAGACTGGAGCATGCCCTGCTTTATGTTTGTTCTCTGATGAAACCAATTAGGTTTTCTACACATAAACAAGGTCGGGATTTGGCTCTAGGTGAGCAGGACGTTGTTTTCCAAACTTTGAGAAACGAAAAGCAGGTGTTAGGAGCCTGTATTTTTCCTGTAATGTCTTACAAAGCTGATGCTCTCAGTAGTGCTATTCTTAGAAGTGTCTTATCATTCCCTAACAAAGGCTGCTCTCTTACATGTGCAGGAAACGAACATGAGATTAATTACCCGCGTGTAACTTTCTGTAAAAACACAGCGCCTGATGCTAAATGCCGAGAATTCATTACAAAGCACAGGGAGCCTCACTCCAGCAGGCAAATATGCCGAGAGTGTTTTCGTAGCATGCAAAATTCTGACACTGGAGACATGAAATCTGCCACGCCAGCCTATCTTGGAGAGGCAGAGGACTCTCCTGGGAGAGCTTTTGGTGTTTGCTGCAGTTCTTTGTCCCCCGCATGTGACCTGAAAGCTGTGCTGCTCTCCTCTCGGCTCCCGGGTTCCTTCTCCCTTGGGGCTAGGGGTACTGGGGGCTCCCCAGGCTTGGGGGAGCTGGGTGTGGGGCGGGCAGGAGGGGAAGAAGCTGCTCCCCAAAACTGGGAAGTGGCGGCAGTGGAGGTGAAGTCTGTCCTGCTCTGACTGAAAATGCAAAGTTTCAGGCACACTCGGCCCTGTGGAAGGAAAACCTGGCCCCGCTGGAGATTTCTGTTATTGGAAATTAGGAAATTGGATGTCATGGGAGAACCTGCTCCAGGTTTGATGGGTTTCTGAGTGCCCTGTACTAGAGCTAAATACATCCAGCCAGGGGGGCAGGTTAGGCACAAAGAGCCTCGAGGGGAAAAGGCGTTTGTTAAGAAGAAAAATCAGAAGGCTCAGGATGATGTTGTTCACATGTCCCAGTTCTGTACTGTTAGCCTTGAACGGCAGGTTTTTTGGTGCTTTTCATGTTGAGATACAGCTGATCACTGACTGATAATATCTGTTTTCTGCTTAGTGGAGTCAGGGAGAATAGTTTCATGGCCTAGAAGACAAGGGAATTGCTGCAGCCACTGCAAAATGTCACTACCAGGGAAATAAAGGCACAGAGAGGGTGCAGAGGATGATGCTTAATGAAGCAGGAGCTCGATGACATGCAGAAGACACATTGTTCGTGTGCTGATAAGGAGAAGGAGACTGAATTTTTAGCAGGTGGCCAGCTTGAACCTGTCCTCAACTCAGTGTCCTGTTGTTCCTTGTGCATGGGAACAGCAGCAGGAGTAGTCAGCAGCCTGCCCAAACACCCCTGAGTTTGGTGGTTTGCAGGAGCAAAGGGTGATGGACAGATGCTTGCTCAATGTGACTCAGTGCAGCTCCACTGAAGGCAGCACGGCACAGCTGTACCCCAGCTGAAGAGCTATTTTTAATCTGCAGTACTATATGAATTGATGAGGGAAGACCACTTGCTTGAAAAAGACAAGTTTCCCGCTTTACTTCAGGGACTGCATTCTTCAGACTATATTGAAAATCAGAATTACTTCTCAGCATCTCTAGAACAAGAGTCCAAAATGGACTTGGGCAGAAAACTCAATATTGCACTTCTTAACTCTCTACTCATCGAGGTGCCTGAGCTAGAAGGGCAAACAGAGGGCTTAGCTAGCCCTAAATGAGCTAACTGACCAGGCTGAGAATAATTTATGAGTATGGCATCTATGCAAGGCCATACAGGATGTCTGCAGGGAAGGTTTGGCAACTCAGGCCAAGTTTAAGAAATTAGAGACCCCATACCTCACAGAGGTACTGCTTCTATGGCAAGGTTCACAGAACCCAAATCAGCAACAGCGTAAATTAATGTTTTTGGCTGCAAAAAGGTAGGAAAATGGTGTCCCTGCTGCTGTCTCTGCTGGAAGGGCCATGGGAAGGGCACAGCAGGTAGCAGGAGACAGTCACTCCTGCCTGCGGGATCAGCCATGCCACGACCATGCACCCACTGCCAGGGTTGTACGAGGTAAGAGAATGTAGACGACTTCTCCATTTTTAGCTGAAGTTCTGGTATTTATCAGGAGAACAAACGGGAAGTTACTGGCCACTAAGAAGAAAAAGTAAAGTAGAACTGTGGAAGAGTTTGCTCAAGTAATAGGAACAAGACTCCCCCAGCATGGCGAGGGGTGGGTGGGACGCGGAGCGGCTCTCTGGTCTAGCAAGGGCTGGTGTCAGCAGAGGACACTGCCACCCTCATCTCAGAGAAATCCCCATGTGCTGTATGAAGTCAAATACTTCTGCTGCTGCTTTGGGATTTGGGGGAATTCTCCAGAAAACAGCTATAAAAGAAAAATCTGAATTTAACTTCTATCCATCAGCCTTTTTATCCAAATGTGTCCTGCAAAGCCTCACCTCTCGTGCTCTGCCCCTCTGAGCAGAGTTATGGCCACCTTTCATACCCTGGTGGAATCAACATCTCCGGCTCACGCTGAAATTACTGAGGTTATTTAACCAATTTATGCTAGTTTGTAACTCTAGTTTATAAGGCGGATGGGAATAAGAGTACCCTGTGATGGAGAAAGATCACAGAGTTATTTATCTGCCTGCAGTTTTAAGGTTTGTACCTATGTTTTTCCTGTTCTTACTTCATTTTAAAGGCCAACATAAATTATCTCTGGCTTGTATATAGAGGAAAAACTGAATTTTGAGAAAACTATATACCAGATGAAGACTTCCTTAGTATAGAAGCTCCTGTGTTGCAGACTCTACATCCCCTTCTTTGTGAAACCCTGAACAAATTGATCTCACTGGTAAAATACCAGCAGAAAATTTATTTTAGGGAGGAGTTTCCATCATTAAACATTTTTAATTAGCTCAGTGCAAATCAGACTGTGCTCCAGCATTTAACCATGTTTTGGTAGGTTAAGTGGGATGTTTATTCTAGACTATTTTCTTCCATTTCAAACATGTTTTGGTAGCTTAAATGCAATGTTTAATGAGATAGGCTGACTTCTAAGAAAAAAATAATTTCTAAAAAACACTGCTGTTCTTGGCAACCTGAGTATCAGAATGTTAAGCAGAATAATTTCCCTTGGACTATTTATTTGGGTGGGGCAGTAATAGCTCTGAAGCCCCAGTTTAATCTTTGCCTACATGTTTTCAGTGCACAGGAATGTCCAGCTATTGGTTTCTATTCAAAACAGAAACCCACAACTTATCAGGTCTTTGCATTCAAAATAGAGACTTTAAAAAAACATGCTTGTTTAAAATAGAGAAGGAAATGTTAGCTTGAGTGGTAATTAAACTTGTGATGCAATCAAACATATATTAGAGGAAAAAAGCATTAAAAGTAGCACTTTGGTGAGCCATTTGTTGCAGCATGAAAACTGTAATATGAGTAAACACATTGCTTCTATCAGCAATGCATCAAAATGCTGTGAACATGCATTATGCCTTTTTTTTTTATTATTTTTTTAGGGAAGGGGAGAAGTTTACCCTTATAATGTTACTCAGTAGAGAAACAGTCACTCCATTTGCTTGCTCGTCCTTTTCATTTGAGTTGGAAATGAATTAGCAATGAGATAAGACAAGAAAAAAATGCCTTGTTTGAAATAAAATTTGCATGTCAAAACATTATGTGCAGCCAGATAAAATAGATTTTCCTCTTTCTCATTTCTTGTTGAATAAAATTCAAGATTTCAACCTTTTATTATTTTGAACTTTACAATATTCCTGACTTGTTTTAGTTTGCGTTGCATCAGAAAAAAAAAAAAAAAAAGCCCTAACATATAGCCATGCAAAGTTCATTTTTAAAAAACTGCTGCATAATTTAGTACTCGATATTTCTTAAAAGTAAAACAAAACTGATGTCTAGCCTCCGGGCAGCAAAGCACTCTCTTTCCTTTCTGAGGTTAACTCATTAATACCTTTCTAATTGCTAGAATGAAACAACTGTTCTTAGAGATGTTGTTATTCCCTTCCTCTGAAGCAGCTGATGCCAAAAACCCCACCTGAGCCCTGCAGTCAGCACTACCTTGCAGCTTTCTGCCAGAGCCTGGGGAGGTGCATTTCAGCTGCTCGGTATCTGTTCCCATAGAGCATTTTACAAAAAGACAGTAAAATGTCATTATTAGTATGAATTTAAAATTACTTAAATGAAGGTGTTAATTTAAATGGAACTTGGATTGACACCTGAAAGCTTTTGACTCATTTTAGACAATGCATTTTAAAAGACAATAGTTTCTGTGAGCCCCATTAGCGGCAAATATTATTTGCCTTTGAATCCCGAGTCTCGGGGATCATGGGTTATGTGTTCATATTTCTGTTGGGCAGAATAATGGTCATAACGGGGCCCTTTCTGAATGTGCAACTGTTGTAATCTCAGTAGAGAGCACAGTTTGTGAGCAGTCTGTTTTCACATACCAGACTTGCAAACTGTTTGTGGAAGGTCAAGGATCGTGCAGTTGTGAATCCATTTGTTCAGGCTGACAGGAGCTGGTGGTGCCAAGGAGAAGAGGCCAGTAGTACGGAGCAATCATCGGCCATTTGTTACTTGCAGACCTCAGGCTCTGGGTGGTAAAGCCACTAAACTCACAGAAGCATTGAGCTGATGCCTTGTGAAATCACTTTCTGTAAAGGCTGGGGAGGCTGGGCGCACACGCCTGTGGATGTGCAGACACCCATCTGCCAGCCAAAAGCTCCGGGCTCTGCTGCTGACCCCAGTGTGGAGCCGCCAGCAGGCGGGGTGGCCATGTGCTGGCCAGACCTCTGGAGACGAGAAGAAGCATCTGACAAGGTGCCAGCGGGGCTTACAGAGGCAGCAAAGCTGTGGTTGCACAAGAGGTCCCACGCTGCTGCGTGAAGTGCTTGCTGCTGCTCCAGCTACCACATCTGCGTTGTTTACTAATATTTATAGTGGAAGCTTTGCGATCTTAAGAAGTTTTATTTTTAATAAGTTCAACATTTTGAACCCGTCCTAATAAAATGATTGAGTTCGCACTGAGGACTTAGATTAAAAATAAGAAGCACTTAAGCAGCTGAGGGAACTCCTTTTCTGAGATACTTAGGCGTCATGCTCCCACTGAGGTAGGATTTGCAGAATGTTCTCAGGTGGTACCCCTCTGATGTGAGGGGTGTTTTAAAGCTCTCCACTCACTTACTGTCCCTGTTGTTGGATTTGGTCTGCTAAATGTTGGCTGTTAATGGGACTCTGACTCCTATTTCACTTGGATGCTTTCTGTAATGTCCCTTCTGGACAGATAACCCTGAGCATCGTATCGCCCTGAGCAGTGGATCATATGATAATGGGAAACTGTTTCTGAAAAGTGAGGGGAGAACACCAAATACATTCCAGCATTATTTCAGTATCCTCCCCAAACTCCCGCTTTCGTCTCTGCTGAGCCTGAGAAATGTTCAGGCTGAAACATCATTAGGACAAGCAAACAAGAAGGTCAGAGGCGAGTTGGACTTGCATAACAAGGAGCCTCATGGTGGTGACACTGCCTGCTTCCCTTGGGCATCTCTGCGCTGGGTTTGCAGAGTGGAAACCTCATAATACTGGCTTGTGAAAGGGAAAAAGCATTTACTGAAGTGTTACTAGACTGCAAGGCTTTAGCAGTTTGGTTATGAAAAACATGTTCTTTTTTTTTTTCCTTTTCTTTTTTCAAATTCACAACTGAAAGTACTGTTGCTATGTTACTGCAATGGTGTGTAGGCTGCTAAATAAATAGAGGCAGTTTAGTCCATGCCAGAAATAGAAAGCCAGGTCAGAGGTGACATTTGGGACATGTTGAGAAAAAAAGAATATATAATTATTTCTTTCCTTCCTATCATTCTCTTCAGTCTCATTAACCCCGGACTTACTTAGAAGGAAATTACAACAGAATTTTGGGGCATGTGAGAGTACTAAAAAATGACACCTCTGGAGTTTCACTGGGGCTTTTGGTTTTGTTTCTTGCGCGATCAAATTTGGAAGGGAAACTGGTGGAACCATGGCACCTCATGCGCTTCTGTACTGCATGGCTGCTCCGGGGTACCCGAGGGCACTGCCGAGAAGTCCCTCTGAAAAGGTGTGCTCGGGAGGGAAAATGCAACAAAGAGAGCAAGCATTGAGAAAACATGCTGCCGTGAAGCCAGAAACAGGAAATCTGAATCCATTGTCCTTTTTGGGACAGCCTGGCGGGTGACCAAGGCCCAGGCACACAAAAACATGCGTAGGCCCTTATGCAAGCGCCCCTGGGTGCGTGCCGGAACCCTTGGCCCTCTCAGCTCCGCTGTAGGCTCCAAATCACACACCAGCTCTGGGTTTCACTCACCCAGAGCCACCTCTGGTGGCACCCCCAGCCTGTGGTCATAACGCAGCCACCAAGGGGGTCTCCGGGGGCAGGACTCCCCCCCGGGCCTGCTCTGGCAGTGAGCCACCAAGCCTTGCTGTGCCAGGGGGCGCAGGGCAGAGCACTCTGCTCCTCTGTTGGTCAGTGGAGCGGCTTTGTGATTAATCTGGAAGATTATATATACATACATACATAATTTACAAATACATATCTTCAACTGTAAACAAATTATTGATGTGGCACAAGAGGCGTCCGGTTTCTTTGGGAATTAGGGGAGAAGCCCACAGCCGTAACCTAAAGCAGTTTGGTGCAGGCAACCCCTTAAAGGTTTCTTTGCGGTGTTTTTGTCGTTCCACAGATCTGCTGCTTTCCTACCAACCAAAAATGTAAACGTACCTCCGATCCAAGAGAGCTTTGGATCCAAAGGGGGAATCTGAGGCATTCCAGAAAATGCCACATTGACCATAAAACTTAAAGAGGATAACTAAATTAGAGGGTAAAACAAGAACCAATGATGCTAAGTACAGGTTTCCGTGCTCCAAAATTGCAGGGCTTTTGTAATTCTCTTTTTATTTGTTAGCATATATTGAATGGAGGGCTGGAATTTCAATGGCTAGGGATATTTCCTTACATGATGGATTTGAATAGCTGATTTAATAAGAAACTTTTCCTGATTTTTGGCTATAATCCAACTCCTGGGTGCCTTTAGACCCTGAGCCACAGAACCTTGATGAGTTTCTGTGTCAGCACATGAATGAGTTGTTCAGGACCATCAGTTTTTTTTATTTATTTATTTACATGAAGAATTTGTTGTTGCTGTGATTGGAGACATTTGCTGTTTCTAGCACAGCCAGTATTCAACCTTGGGCTGAAGGAGCGGGGTGTCAGAGGCTTTCTTGTCCCCCGTGGAGTTCAAGCTCTGGTTTGGGCTCTCTCAAATCCGTTACCCTTGCCAGAGTTTGCATTTATCTCAGACTCTAAGGAGCAATTACTATGATTTATCTGTCTTTGGAGTGAAAAAGATTTTACCAGGCATTTCCTACACAGAAATCTCCAGCCGGGAGAATTGCAACCTACAGCCCGTCCTTTCCAGAGCTCTGTTGCCCACGCTCAGCAAATTGCCCAGCCTTCACCACCACCAGCAGCATTGCTAAATGGAAAGGAGGATGAATTACACCCTCTGCAGCTCTGTTATGTTATCCTCCTAAAGGACCTATTTGTCTCTTATTGTATTTCCAGCTCCTCTGTGCTTGACATGGTCTTCTAAACTCTAAGTAAATTTGGTGTACCAGCTTGGTGAGTTAAAGCTGTCTGCCCATTAGAACATTCCTTGTGGGCTGCAATGATGTTTTCCAGTTCTCTTTGCTGGGGCTAGGAGCTTTAATGAAAACTCATGTCAACCAGAAGATGTCTGACGTGGCCAGGTTTCAGATGTGCTATAGATAGCCAGGTGAAGTGTAAGTTTGTTTACACTGCTGCTTTAAGTCCCTAAGGGCTCCCCTTACCGTGGCGCTTACCTCATGTTGGCTTCAGAGAGGCTTTGGTGAAACCTGCCACCCGAGAGCAGGGGATGCAAGCTGGGAGGTGAAGAGCCAGGCAAAGCTTTCTTGAAGCTGTCATTGTACTGACCTTTCTGGAACAGGGATGGAGAGGGAGAGTCACAGAGATGCGCTTGGGTGCTATGTCTCAAGAACATTTCCAGGCAAATGATTTGCGTGCAGTTTAGCAGCCTGAGCTAGGTGAAGATTTCAGCAGTGTTGGCCCTAATTCTCAATGTTCAGAACTTACTGTGCACCCACAGGCAAGTTTCTGTTTGACTCGTTCCTCAAGGGCTTACTGGATTTGGAAATTGAACTGGGATCTCTGTATGAGCAAAACAATGTAGATTTTCATTCAGGGATTGTTGTGTTTTTGTTGTTGTTTGTTTGTTTGTTTGTTTTGAAGAAAGGAAGTGTTTTACACACCATCCATGCGTAGGAATAAAAGATAAGGAGCAGAGGAAAGCAAACTCAGATATAAGACCCTGTCCAATTAATAGCCATGGCACCCAGGACCACTGTGTTGCAGGATGGCTGGTCACTGCTGGCATGAATCTAGCATTGCTGTGGTCAAGGCGCTTGCTTGGGTTGGAGAGTCACTCAAAGTCTGGTTCACAGTCTCAGTGTAGGGCAGGATCATCATGCGTCCTTGCTGGGACTGGCAAGAAAAGGCAAACAATGCTGCAGAGCAACAGCAGCAAATAGGTACAGTGATGTAGCACAACTGAGTCTAGACTGTCAAGCAAGAAACCTTTGCTTTGCTGAAAAAAGTGCACCTATAATGGACAGAAAGGCCAAGTAAGCATTGTCTTTAATAAACTGCTGGAATTGGGCAGGTCTGCGGTCATGCTGGAACATTAGATCTGAAGCTTTCATTTGCATTTATCGGCTTGCACGAAGCTGTCTGAAATACCTTTTTGTCCTCTCTGGAAGGAGTTCAGGTAAAAAGTACTGGGCTCATCAGAAAAAAAGTCCTGAAATAGAAATGGCACCTCACATTCTATAGAAATACCAGTGCTTCAGAAGAAACCAGAAGCCAAAAAATGAAACAGTCTCAAATTCTAACCCATTATGACCACATTTCTGGGCAACATTTAAATAAGCTGAGCTGTCTCCCCCACATATTCCTCACAACTAAGAGCAGTACCTTATGACTGCTGATATCTTGTCTTCATTAAACACTGAAGCTGAAGATGAGAGTTGAGAGCCAGGCTTCTCTCTGCAGTGGGTTATCAGCTTTTGTACCAATTGGCTGGGCAGAGATCAAGGACACAGCCGTGGTCCTCAGCAGCAAGGGGATGGGGAAAGGAGGGCCCTGCCTCCAGGTAGGAACCCTCACCTCTGCCATTATCCTGGTATCTCCAGTGTAGCTGGAAGAAATGGTATGAGATATGGGAACTGTGGCATTTATTAGCTGGTAATTGGAAATGGAAGATAATGAATGGATAAGTTAAAATTCAGAGTTTCAGTTGATTTTGTGTTACATCCTTCATGCAGAACATTTCCACTCAAAGAGACTACAGCCAGACAGAATTATGGCGAAAAATAAAAGCAGAGTTACACAGAAATGGGTAACTTCTTCAAAAGAGTAAACTGTCACTGAAAAAATCTCACTTTCTATTTGAGAGATACAATCTATGCACAGCACAGCCATTTTTGCTTTGCATGGCGTAAGATTTGCATGACTCACAGCCAGCAGCATGCCAAGGACCCAGAAGCAATGCATAATACAGAAGCAGGTGCTGGCTGCTGGCTGGGGGATTCCCGTTGGTTCTGTGAAATGGTGATGCTGTTTGGTGGGGCAGCACCAGTCTGTAGCTTTGGGACGACATCTTCAGCCTCGCTCTGCCCTCGACCTCAGCTGCTGGGCAATAGGAATGCCTCCACTTTGGGCTATAGAGCAGCTCTCTGCATGTTTTGGGTTTATTTCCTACAGTTCCAGCTCCTCCAGCAGTGAAGTCCAGTGGCCTGAGAGACTTCATTGACCCCCTGTGCGACTTGCACCTTCCCTAATGACTGCAGCCCTTTGGGAACTCTGGGGAAATACTCGTCCACTTCAGAAAATCTCTAAAAATCCATTCTTTGTTTAAAAACCGACCAGACCGCATCTCTCTTCCTCCAGGATATCTGCTTGTTGTGTCTGTGGTTATTGGGCTCCATTTGCAGCTATGCCATTAGAGCTAGATTCTGGAAAAAGCATCTACAGCACTAATAGCCCACAGCAGCCGTTGCCACCTTGCAGTCACATTGCATTGCCACGCACCATTGAGGCTGTTAGGAGCTGCTTATTTTTTCCGGTGCCTGTCTAACAAACCCCTGTTAATCCAGAGCAATATATTCCTTTGGGAAATTCCAATAATACAAGCTTGGTAATAGAGCAAAATTCTGTCTTGCTAACCAGTTTATGTCTACTGCTGATGAAACAACCACCGCTCTGTTGTTTCAAGAAGCTCCATTTCCAATGTAGGCATATAATCTAGTGGAAGGTTATATACATGCATGCTGATGCATGGATTTAAATCAATATAATTAGTCTCATAAATGTCTTACTCATATGTTCTTGGTCTGAGTGACATGTTTTTCCTTTATCTTAAGCCACTTCCAAGGCAATATAAACTAAACCAGGAAAAATGCTCTTTTTTTCCCACTATCAGTGGTGTAGTTATGCCAACAGATACATGGCAGCTGTGCTGTGCTAGTAAAACTACAGACAAGCCCTTGGATTCAAACAGCAAGACACAAGCAGTCATAATCCCTGCTTCTCCACACACCATCTCGACAAAATTCCTTTTATTATCTTGTGTCTTAAGACCACAGTTCAGTTTTGGTGGCTCTTTTGCCTTTGCTGTATTGGACTGTGAATAAAAAAATCCTCGAATTCCTCCTGGGAGCCCCCAGCCAGGGTGCTTGGACGTGGTGGTGCACCAACACTGTCAGCCGAGGATATTTCGATATTTCAGTACTGGACCTTTAAAGGGTGCTTAGCAGGGAGCCTGCTATGTTCTGGGGATTCTCAGGAAAATGTTTTTGTTGTTGTTGTTGTTGTTGTTTTCCAGAAAATCATGGCAAAATAATGATCTTCCATAATTACGTTCCATACGCACAGCAGCTAAACAACAACAAAAAAAATCCAGGTCTGTATTCACTGTTGGTATGATAATACTCTCCAGAGTATCTGTCAGCATAAGGACTGTGAGTCAAAGTGGAAGGTTTTGTGTAAGTAAAGGAAAAATTAAACATCATCCCCTGTCTTTCTGTAAAGAAGCAGAAGGATGTGAAAAAAATACGTTATTCTGGCTCACATTTGTTCTGCATAAAGTGAATTTTCGGGACACCGTACAAGCTTGCTGCAAAACAGTTAAATAGGAAATAGTGAAATCCAGCATGAATTTTACATAACTCTGTCTTTCATAACATACTTGGGCAACAGAAGAGTCAGTGCAATAATCTGACCATGGCTTTTCCATGCTTGATCATTGGTGACTGTCTGGAAAAGTACATGAAGTACGTGCAACGTGTGTTTAGTGAATTGTCTGAGCAAGAAAGCCCCTTCCAAAGAAACTTAAACTTGTTTTATTTGCTTGGGTAAGGTGGCTTGTGCTGAGAAGGAACATAACAAGGTAAAAAAAAATCAGTTTGCTGCCGGTCCTAGTTGTAGATGGTACCGGGAGCTCTCGCTGTGCTCAGACCCAGCTGCCTGGCTTGTCGTGGGGCTGCCCTCATGGGGCTGGGGGCTGCTGTAAAGGCACCGGAGAAGCCTCCAGGGCAGCAAATGGAAACACCCAAGTGCTGGAAAAACAGCAACCTTCTTCAGGAAGAGAGCAGCCTGAAGAAACCCCATCGGTTTGAATCCCCCAAGCCAGGCTTGCTGCCCTTAGTCCCAGTGTGAGCCATCCTGTGACTGCGAGAAGATCTGCGGAGCTATTTTCTCCTCTTCACTCCAGTGTGGACATTATCAGCCTGTTTTCCTCCCTTCTGCTTTCGGAGGGGGTCTGGAGGGCGAGAGGAGAGGCTGATGGCTGCTGACAAGGGCTCTGCCATCGCAGATACCCCTTCTGCTTGTGCTTCTAATTGCAGCTCGACAGCTCCCTGGAGGAGCGCTGGCCGGGGCGGGCAGTTATCGCCCTGCTGGCGCAGGGTGGTGCCTCCCCTCTTCCCAGTACCCGCACGCTGCCGGTGCCTCTTCTGGGAAGGGGCTGCGGGCACCGCTAGCCAAGCGGCATCCGCCGACAGGAGGCCCAGGCAGCTTCACCCCCTCTGCTTTTGCAACCTGTCTGGCGATGTCACAGATCCTGTTTATCCTGGATTTGCTCACCTTTTGGTGAGATTGTCATTAATTACTAATTTGGAATGAGGAAGGCTCAATTGGTGTATGCATATTGCATTTGGTAGTTCAGTTCGTAACTGCGTTTTACTGAATACAGTGTCTTTGGGAAAACTCTTAGTTTCACGGTATCAAACCATTAATTAGCCAAGGACCAAGCCAGAAGCTTGGTGAAGATCCTCAGCTATCCCAAATCACTGACAGCAACTGTCGGTGGATCTGGTGGTTGGCTGCCAATGGGGATGCGCCTCGCTGCTGTGTGCTCCCCTGGCTGCAAGTGCAGTGAGTACTCAGTACCCCAAATTCCTTAAAACTCCATATATAAAATACATGTCAATATGTATATTGACATATACATAATGATTTACAGGGAAAATAAAATAAAGGAGCGTGGAGCTAACTTCCTGGCAGCAGTAGTGCAATAATATAACAATAGCACACTATATGTGCTGTAAGGCTCAACTTCCTTTAAGTATTAACACTGTCATAGGATAGAATATGAACATAATGTGATGGGTTTAAAAAATGAATTCAAACAATCAGCAATACCAGAAGCTCTGTAAGTGCCTCATTATTGTTGCAGAAGTATTCTCTTTTATCTGTGGCTCATAATTTCCAAGAAACGAATAAAAAATGTAAACACTTCCAAGCATTCGTCCCTTTGGGCATAGGGTGTGTTAAGCAAAAAATAGAAAGAAAAAAAGAAAAAAAAATTCTTCATGGACAGAAAAGAATTGTTGGCCAGGGCATTTCAGACAGAAGCCAACAATGGCTGGCCTAGCAGACAAGAAAGAAATTTGCAAATGGTTTTATCACCTGATTCATGGAAATTCACCATTCATGTCAGCCTTAAAATGAATTCTTCTTCAAGTTTAAAAAAACAACTAGGAACTTTTTTCTGTAGTAGATTTCAATGCATGAGCTGGTTGTGGTAATTACTGGTAAGCAAATAGTAAATAGTCTGAGAGGTAGAAACCACAGAGCTGGAAATCAGGCCTCAGCTAAGCTGGGTCAGATTCTGTGCCTGATTACACCGTATGAATACATTATTGGAGGGCACATTTCCAGCTTTCAGAAGTGAGAAAATAAATTTTTGCAAAGCAGACCAGAAACTGCAGAAGAAGACGGCGTCATTACTTTTCTGCACTACTTGTTTAGAGGTGCCCTTTTAGTAATACAGGTAAAAATATCCTCATGCTTCCAGGCTGCATTGTAAGAGCTGTAAGATTGTATGAGTTGTTTAAGTTTCTCAGTCCATTTTGTTTCCCATGTCAGCTCTTTAACGGTGGTTTGTTCCCACAACAAAAAGTAAAACAGTACATCAAAGATAGGGTGAACGAAAATTGGCAGCACCCAGCCTTTTGTTGATATGAACATTAACTGGGGGCACGAGGAGAGGACCGTTTCATCTAACCCAAGGAGCAGATAGGAACACCATAAAAATTAGTAAGGTTGTTTTTTCTTTAAGACCTCTTGGAAGCCAGCTGAGCAAACATTGCAGCTCGGGAAGGATCAAAGGCGGAGCAAAATTCTTTGTGTTGTACCTGGCATAGACTAAGACCATCAGAAACCACAACTGGCAGCTGGTGGTGGGCACAAAACCAGAAAGTGGCCGGGGCTTTTCTGCCTGTTGCAGTCTTTGAAATGCCCCCAGTCAAATCCTTGCTGTGCAAGGATTCGTGTTGTTAAAATCTTCCTTGGCTTCTTTGGAAGCTTTTTCAGTTTTCCTCTGTGACTCAAGGTGAATCCATCAGCTCTCTGGAAAGAGTAGTTATCAGAATAATTCCATAGCTTGAGATACTACGATGTATTGTTTACCTTTGTCTTGCACAGTATGTGTTTCTTTTTTTTTATGTGTCTAATTGCTCTCGTAACTTGTTGAGATCAGATAAGGAGTTCTCCCATTTTCCCCAAGGCCAGGGTGCCGTTCATAGCCTTCCAGTGCGATGCTGTTTTCTCCCTCCCTGGTTTTCCCTCTGAACCAGATCTTGCTGAGAGTAGAAGAGACAATTCCCTTGGGGAACTCCTGGGAAGCAGCTCCCTAGGATTTTGCAATGGCTTTTAAGGCACCAGAGAAGACAGCATCACCATATGATTCTTCCTGAGCCTTATAAACAATTTAAAAATATTTTCTGCTTAGGGAAGGCTTTTCTATCCACAGCAGGATCAGATCAATCATTAAATTTTCTCACAAGTTCACATATATCCTCGACTCTTACCGTATCTCTTCGCCTGTCCTTTAAAAGCCTCCTAAATCCCTCAGCACCACATCGTTATCCTCCAAATGGCCAGCATCCATGTTGCAGCTACATTTACTGCTTGGCTGAAAAACTTATATGAATTTCTATTTCAGAGTCCGCTTACTTTGGGCTGATTTAGCATTGCACGCTTTGGTAACACAGGTCTTCGTTCTCACCAGGGGGTTCTCTACCTCCCAGCTGGTTTTATTTGAATTGAGTAGTTTAGTCTGGAGATTTTAGGAACTGCATTTGCAACACTCAACCTGGTTCATTTAACTCACATTACTTGTACGCTGCATCCTAACAAGTCACATTTACAAACTGCTTCTCTGAAAAACACGGTAAGAAAGAGTCAGAAGCGAGGAGAAGAGTAGGAGTAATCCCGCGTTCAGATCTAAATTTGAGTGAAGTGTAGGATGCAGTTTAAAATAAGAAAAGATAATAGTTGGGGTTCTGTTGTTTCTTTCCACCTCTTTCAAAAGTCAATTTTGATAATACTCCTTACCTCTTAGAAAAAAGTAAATACAAGTGACGGACCTTTGCTGAAGTGTTTCATGAGTTAAAATTAACCTCAGAAGTTTGCACACTCTGTTCTTTGAACTGCGTTTATTTCTATTTTATTTGTTCATATCTGACCAGAAATGGGTAGCATGCAAATGTCTCCTCGTGGTTTAAACAAATAAGCCATGAAGTCTAAAAATGGAAAGCAGTTACTGCTTTCTGTGTACAACCACTGCTTTCAGATGTCTTTTGTAGCTGCTAGTGCTTGTGACTATGGCTCCATTTTTACTCAAAAACACGCAGTCTTCTGAGTTGCTGGGGGAGGAGGGATCCAAGGAAGGGATTTCACTGCTCTGGTTTTCTCCTTGAAAGAGGGCTCCTGCGGTATCCCTGCCCTGGCAAGGACAGCAATCAGCAAAGACCGAGGATGAACCTTGCCTTGCCCTGCAGAACAAGAAGATTTGTTATTCAAAATGTCAGCTAATCCCCAACAAAAAGCTGCAAAGGTCTCAGACGTGGTGCCCATCCCTGAATTCCCCTGCCAACGTCCGTTGTTTTACAACCGTCCTGTCCTTCTGACACGCTGCTCTCGGCACTGTTGCTGTGTGCAACACCCAGACAACGCGGGCAATGCCATAAAAAACCCTGTATTCTCAGCAGGGCCACCCTTCTGGGACACCACGTGCAGGAATTATCTCAGCCTTTGCAGGACAGAATTTCTCTCTTCCTTGCAACTTGGCTCCCAGTCTGTAGACAGCATTTTGCATTGGCACATTTTAATGAAATGCAGAAGAAAAAAACTAACTTTTTCCTTTTCCTCTTTAATATATCAGTTTATTTTTGTCAATTTTGAGCTTTTGGATTGAGTTTAGTTTAGACTTGTCAGTTAGGATGAGACACGTGGCTGTAGTGAATTGGGAACTCTCAGTGCGTTAGCTTTGCTCCTGTACTTTCTCGATCATTGCTCTGCTGGAAGGTTTGATGGAGGGTTTTTATAGAGAACAAATAAACCAGAAACACAAATAAAGGCCTGATGGCCATTCTCTTTGCTTACAATATATATTATTCTTTATATTCAGAGTCATTAGGTATTCTTGGCACTTTGAGAGGTCTCCACAGATTAGATCAGCCCTTTATGGAAATAGGTGTTAAACATGCTGAAGTTCAAACCACTTTGTTCTTCATTTGTGATTGATCTGGTTTCTCACATTGCACTTCAGCCTTTGCTTTGCATTCTCGGGAAGTATTTGGTTACTGAGCTCTCTTTCTTTGTAAAACCTTTAAAAAATCAAAATCTATGGTAAATTTTGACTCTTAGAGAGGGAGGAGTTGAAGAAATCCATTGTGCCAAAGCAGCAGTGCAAGGCAGGGGCTTGCATATGGAAATGCATTTTGGTTAAAAACAAAAGGTAGTGGTTTTGAGGCCCAAAGTAAATTGACAGCTTTCTGCTTCTTTTAGAAGAGCCTGCCCCTTCGAACTGCTGACCCAGCTGACAGCAAACTGACTGCTGCTGTGGGCATGGGAGGGCAGGGAGGGGAGAGGTGGTCTAGAGCTTGAATGGGATCTTTCCCATAAGAGCAGCGCAAAGCCCTATAAGGAGCTCTCTGAAACATAGGGATTGTGGGTATACAGATGAAGAAGGATGAATTTACAACCTTCATTAACCTCAAATGGATTTACAAAGCATGTCCAATGATATTCTGGTAGGGGTTGCCCGTTGTTTCAAGGCAGCTGTGCAGGGGCTCTGTGGGCAGCATCTCCCATGGATGGAGCGAGCATCTGACGGCACCTGCGCACAGATCGACCTGCTGAAGGTGTTGAGCTAGAAGATGGCTGCTAGGAGATAGTGGCTACAAGGTGTACTACTGCCTTGTTATCGGGGCTTAAATTCCTCTTCATAACTATAGGTAAAAAACAAGAGTATGATTCACAGTTTGGCTTCAGCTGACCCATGGGCCCAACTGTTGTTGTTTGTTGCTGTAATTTCTATAGTTACACTGGAAGCACTCTGGGCTCTAGGTATTCTGACTGCTGAAAGCCAGAAATAACTAGTTGGAATAAAAGTGTTAATAGCCTGATGGCTGTGTGAGTCATAGTCACAGTGGCCTTTGAGACAAAAGAGATTGCTCTGAGCACAGCAGTGGAGAAAGCCCTTCCTCTATGCAGCCTTATTGCAGGTCAGATTTAAACTTCCTTACTCAGAGCACAAACAGCTCTTCTATTTATCCAGTCCAAGCTCCCGTACCCCAGGATCCCATTCAGCCAGAGCAAACGAGGAGACCATTGCAAGGCCTGCAGAGGCAAACCCCGCCTGGTGCTCACTGCAGAGCACTGGGGAGATGTCTTCCAGGCAGCTGCCGGGCAGGGAGAGGTTTTGCACAGCCCACTGGCAACTCAGAATTATGGAGCATCCAATGTTCAGCACTCAGGAGGATTCCCACATGGCTCACACACATTCATGTATGGTGCTTACTTGCATCTCCATGGTGCATTCTGCTGGCTTTTGCACGAGAAGTGGAAGTGTCCTCTCAGTTTCACGACCCCATGCACAACATCTATGTTTTAAATGAATACTGTAAGATTGCATTTTTGGGGAAGAAAACCTTTACTGTCTTCAAAGTGAGGAGGTGGTTAAATGGGAGCTTGGCGGTTGGTTGGTGTCAGGGTTCTCACTTCATCTTGCCAGGCACTGTTCAGGCTCCAGGTAGAAAATGGCAGGGAGAACTTGGACTACAGCCCAAATGAGTGTGGGCTCAATTCCTCAAAGCATTTTAGTTTAACTGAGGTCAAAAGACTGTTCTGAGCTTGCTGCAAAGTGCATGCCCTAGGAGCTTCTGGATCTAAACTGCGAAAGCAAGTGATTTGGTTATAAATGGTTTGGCTTTTTTGGTACATTCGGGAACCAGGCTGCAAGGAAAGAGTTTCTGTCAAGTTGAATTTGGGAGGTTAAATAGTGCATTTATCCTTTTGGACTTAGGAGAGAGGTACGACCTTTCTACTGGTACTAACCATCCTGAAGCTGCAGGACCAAAATGCTGTAGGGCGTTTGTTTGTTTGCTCTGTATTCAAAGCGCCCTTATCTCACATCACGCTTTGTGGGATCCAGTTAGCAAAAACAGCGACTGTGAGCTTCACACTTCTGCTTAGAGCTCCTGACACGATCGCTGCTTTGTGCGCTCTGCAGATGGAGCAGATCGTGTTGAGTTTTGCTGTTGTGAAGATACAGTAGCAGGGGCACAGCTTCCTGCTCTGTGGCCAAGCCTGGAACTAGGTCAAGTGGCAAAAGCAAATTGCGAAGTGTGAGATGTGTGTCTTCAGGAATGGGAAGGGGAGCTCTCAGCTCTGTTGCCAAACTGCAGGCCAGTTTCTGCAGAGACTTCGAGGAACTTCATTGGAACACGTGCTGGAATTCAGGACAACCTAACATTTTTGCTGACACCACATTTGCCTGTTACCCTGAAAGTTCTCCTGATGCCAAAGGATCACACAAGTGCCATGCTGTGGGATGCCTGTCTGGGTTTGTGTCCAAGGACTGAGAGCTTTGGATGGAAAACAATAACAAATCCTAGGATGCTTTGTGACGAGCAGCAAAACTGTACAGAAAGGGAGCTGATGTCTGAAGGAAGCATGAGGAACAGACTCTCTGTTCTGGGGCTTTGTTTTACCAGTTTAGTAGAGAATTAGCCTGAGTCTATAGAGAGTGAGCTGCAGTGTTTTGAATCTTTATTAGTGTTTTCTATTTGGGGGATCTGTGGTTGGTGTAGGTCTGGTGAGAGCTCTCACACCTACACACTGAGTGACATTATACCTAGACAGACGCCGCATTGCCGGACTACTTCACACGTGCTTACCGAAGTGTGAACTATTACATACATGCGATGGGCTGGTCCTTTCAGGATAAAAGCAGTATCAGGCTTTATTGCATATTGGCCCTTAAATACAGTGCAAGGTGTGTCTGCAGTCACCAGCTCAGTGTCTGCTAACAGGGCGGGAGGAAAAAACCCACGCATATGAGAAAGTCAAAAGAATCTGTCAAAATGCATTGTTCTCATGTATATGTGGATATATGGTACCTACAAGTATGTATGTATATAGAGATATACGGTGGTTTCTGACTTCCGAGAAGCAAAAGCAGTGGTCAAATTTTGAGAGTTAAGGTGTGATGAGGACTAATTACTCAACCCTCAGATACCTTTCAAGCTGCAGGTGACTAGATGCTCCACGCTGTGACAATCCCTCGCTGTGTTTTTCGCATTAGTGACAGAGGGAAGAAAAAGAGGACAGTATGCACCACCATGCATCACGGGCTTTAGCCTCTGATTTTCAGACTGTTAGCAGTAGTAGTTTTATTTTTATTTTCAACTGCTCGCCTCACAATACTTCCCTAAACTACTCTAATCCCCTTGAGAACGTTTCCCTATATAGAGCCTTAGTTGATGTTGACCAGTGGCATTGCAGATTTCAATCCGGATTTAAATGAGAGGGTCAAAATCTTTGAATTAAACTAACATTTGTTAATGCCATTTTCTCCATAGGTACTTTTATTTATTTTTTTTCATTGAGATATGCTTTCATTAGTTGCTCTCTAATGATTTACCACTAAATGTAGTTTTTAGAATGAATGTGGCACTTACTCTCACTAACAAGGATATTCTGTACCTGTCCATGACTATCTCAGCATTTGTGTAGCTTAGTATACAATTACTCACACTTTTTGTGTTATCATTTTGATATTAAAGAGGTAGCATTGTGCAAAGCTTTACTCCCTCAGCAGGGATTATTTTATATGATTTGAAACAAGCTGCACTTGAATGAAATCGGAATTCAGTAAAAATGCACAAAAGCATTTTAAAAAACTTCTTAAAGCATTTAAAATTACTTATTTATGTGAAGTTAATAAGCAGATGAGCTGGGTTGTTTTTATGCATTAAATCACCCCCTCCTCTTTGGTTGCACTTCTTTTCTTTGTCTTCAAACCAATTTGCATACAAAATTTCAGTTTCTTTGACACTGCCTGTTTAGAAAGCAGTAAGTGGAAGAGACATCGGAGTCAGAACTGGAGTGCAGGCTGTGAAACAGAGGAGTCAAGAACCGCTTCCTTTGGCTGTTTAAGAGAACTGCTGTGCGCTGCAGCTCAGAGCCATATTACAAAATCATGCCATAAATCTACGCTGACACATATCACTAACGCTCCTGAATTCCCTTGAAGCTGAAAACCTGTGACGGGCGTCCATGCATGGAAGTGCTAAGTATGCTGGACGTTTTAGTGCTTACTTTGAAAACAAACATGACGTGGCTTTGGGATAGATTTGCTTTTGCTCGGTAAGCCAATTTATCCTCTGCAAGACATGCTTGCAGCGGGGAAGGCACAAACACAACCTCCAGCTGCAGGCACAGGGAGAGCCCTTGACCCAGGCAGGGAGACCCTGGCAGCAAATACCTGCAGAGCCCACAGGGGAGCAGACAGGACTGGCAGCTTGGGTAGCCTGCATGAGGCATCCCCAGCTAGCTCTACTTGGAGACTGATGGCCAGGGGAGTGCTAACCTGCCTTTTTCAGCCCAGGATTCAGCCCACCTGGTGACAGTATGCTCACTTGTTCAAAGGAATATCAGTAAAAGGCAAAGATCGTTCCTACTCCAAATTTCAGGGAGGCAGAAGCAGCCAGCCTGCCGGGTGAGTCACGCAGGAAAATACTACCACACATGACTTGTTCACGGTGATTTTGCCTACTGATGAGCAAAATACAAGAAACAACGAAAAGCTGGCTTTGAAAAGACTTCGTTTAAAGTACACATTTCCTTAATTCCCTGGGAGTTCTCGGCAGCTCAGCCAAACAACAAGAGGCTATCAAGGTTTGGCCCTGCCTTTCCCAGCAATGGCACAGCGTGGGAATAGGACAGTGATGGCAGCTCAGGCGCTGAACTCTTACCTACAGTCTTTTCCTAGGGCTCAAGCTGGAGCTGGCTAGCCCTTGTTTACCTGGGAGCAGCAGAGCTCTTGCAAATGCCATTACAAGCTGCAGTGCTGTGACTGTAAACTCCTTGGGTCAGAAACCAACTGTTTTGGGTTTCGTATTTTTATCTAGTACAACAGAATGATGGATGAAGACCATTAAGGTGTACGGTACAAGGCTTCCACTTAGTCTTTTAGATTCCTGAGGATGCACGGGTTTACCAGACTGAAGGCATTAGCTTCCTTCATGGTCCAGCCTCCCTCCGGATACCCCCCACTGGTGCCAGAGCCACCAGCCCAGCACAGGTGATGAGACTTCGCCTCCTCAGCCAAACTGCTCTGCTGAAAACATCAGACCTGGCAATGCCACTGTTAAAGTCAGGCAGGGATGTAAGGAAAAGATGCACGCAGCTGCTAAAGGTGCACTGAGAGCAGAGCAGAGCAGCCCTCAGCCTCAGCCTCGGCCCCAGCCGCACGGACAGCTGGGGGAAAGCTGGAGGAGGAGGGCAGGCTTGCACAGCAACATTCTGCTCTCAGCATCCCAAAGGATCGATTCTCAGGCCATTATCTACATTCCCACATGTGCAAACACACGTGCCTTAGTGATCCAGGGAGGATCTGTGAGTTACCACCCGAGGAACAACCATCCCTGTAGGATAACATTTGCTCAAGGGGTTGCCAGTGGCTGCCCAGGCCCCGCTGCCCCACCACAGGCAACACACAGTGCTGCCAGCTTATTTTTCTCTGGGGCACATACAGTGTCTTTGGGATCTTTTAAATCTGTCTTCAGCCCAGCCGCAGGGCCGAGGCTTTCTCCGTTCCTACGCCAGCCCGACAGACACAGCTATCTAGCAAGTCAGACTAGCCCTCCGCAGCACAATCGCAGGAAGTTATTCCAAGCCTCAGACAAATCCCATTTCTATCTCTGGAAGAGTAAAAGGTCAAAAAACACCAGGCTGTAGCGGTGCCAGCAGCCGGAGCAAGCCGCGTCCCCGTGGGGCAGGGCTGAGGCGTGAGGGGCGCTGGGGGGCTCGGTCATGGCCGGCCTGGGCCCACAGGAGGGGAGGCCTGGCTGGGGACAGGGAGGTGGCGTCCTGGGGAGCTCACACAGCTCCGGGCCCACCCGCCCCGCTGCTGGCTCCCAGCCACCTCCCTGTCCTCTGCTGGCGATCGGCAGCGTAATTAGCACAAGTCCTGATTAGCTCCAGCCCTCCCCTTGCAGCGTGCTAGCAAAACAGGAGGTGTCTGGGGCTCGGGGCCATTCTTCAGCAGCGGCTGTGGTGTCCTGAGGCGCCCAGGCCCGGGCAGGCTGTGCTGTGGCCACAGGCACACAACAGGGACGTGGGGACGTCTCTCGTCATTCCCTGCTGTCCTCCCAGGACTTCAGGAATGTCCCCTTCCCTCCTGTCACGTTGCTTTCCTTTCTGCTTGGCCCTAGTGAGAAGGAACCCCCAACACCAGCCAGGCAGGGCACTGCCACCGGCCCTGCGGCTCCTGGCTGGGGACCCAGCAGTTCCTCGCCCAGGTTTTCCATCCCTGCCGATGAGTCCATTCATTTTATGTTTGTCCTTCAGCTTTCCTGCTCCTCCCATTCCTGCCCGTCCAAGTTTCTTGCCAGTTGGGGCTCCCCTGCTATCCCCCAAGCTCTTGCTTTAGCTCCTCTTGTGAAACCTCTCGCCATCACCTTCTCCTGCTCTGCTGCTAGGACATGAACCCCTGAACCACCCGTTTAAACACAGCCCTCATCCCTCCTCACGCTGCTACCTGCTGTCACTGTTCAGTTATCTGATACAAACACGGCCTGCCACAACAGAGGTGCTTTGAGACTTGCAGTGTCCACATGCAGAGCGATGGGCCGAGGCACACTTTGGTCACTGGCTGAAAGCTCCCACAGCTCCACTCCTGCCCACACTGGCTCACATCCTCTCCCCGGGGTGCTGAGCCCTTACAAAAAGGGCTGAAAGACTCCACACGGCTCAAGAGCACCCAATTTAAGTGAGGGCAGCAGCAGGGAAAGTCATGTTTGTTTTTCTCGAATAGCCTGCACACAGTGGGATCAGCCCCAAGCAAAGGCCTTTTCATACGGTCTCTTTGTGGTGAGTCTGCCTCCACACCCTCCCTCAGACGAATGCTCTGAGCGGTGGTTTCTTTGTCACTGCCACAGCACAGACTGTCAAGGGTCTGCGCTCTTGGAAGCAAGCTCACAGCAAAGGGTTGGGCACGGACCATCAGTAATTTAACCATTTTGCAGCAGGAGCACTGCTGTTTGGAGGAGTGGGAGAGGCCAGGCTGTGCAGGGCAGATGGGCTCTGCTCTCCGCTCGGCTGAGCAGGATCTGGTGATGTCCTCAGAGCACTGCACTGGGAGGTTTGTGCAGCTGCTGCGTCCTTTGAGCAGATCTCAATGTATGGGGCTGCCTCAGCATTGCTGCCGTTGGTTTCCCTTTCTTCATGGATCTCTCCCATGGGGTTAGAAGCAACAAAAAGCACTTTAAAAATGAAAATGAGGTTCTGCGATTTAAAAAATTAGCAGAGGAACTCCAAGCTAGGCTGAATTTCACTTCAGCTCCTGTTTTGCACTTCAGGTTGACAGTGTCACATTAGCAGCAGCAGCAGCCACGCTTACATTCACTTCCTTCTGAAGCACATGCAAGCGCTGCAGACTGTACAGTGGACTGTGCTCCTTTGGTTTTGAGGATTTATGAATTTTGGGCTGGGTTCAATAGAAGGGAACGGCTTTAAGATCAGTAATAAGACCAGTGACAAAGCTTTCCCATCAGAGGAAAGCGAAGATGGTGAGGCCACGCTCAGGTGTGCTTCAGGTGCCCCATTTTGGGGGCAGGGGGAAAGAAGACACATTCCTGACAGTGCTGGTGGCAACCTCACCCTCTGTGATCATCTGAGACCATCTGTGACTGGCTCACAGGGCGTGCCAAGGCACCTCTCCCTGCTGCAGTGGCAGGGGCATCCTCCAGGCTCAATGCTTCCTTGTCCCCCGTGCCTCCAGGGCACCCAGCGGGACAGTGCTAGCAGCACCCAAGCAGAAAGCATCCTTATCCCGAGTGCTGCCCGGTGACCTCATCTTCTGGGTGTAGCTCGGCGTGCAAAACCCACGAGAAAGAGATAGGGAAGGGAGGAGAAGAGAGAGAGAAGTTTCAGAAAAGCAGAAATAAATGCTGCCGTTTTGAAAATGACTGTGGAAAAACCCAGCTGGCTCATTGTCCTCACTTTTGTAACAGTAACATTGATCCTATTTCACCATCCCACGAGCACATTCTCGGCGACAGTTTTATGGTTTAAAGGAGATGATCTGGGTAAGCTGCACACCACCACTGCCTGCCACCGAGTTTACCTTTTTCCATTTGGTCAGGCTCTGGCTTTTGGTGTTTTAATAGATCAGTGCTCTGACAGGCTGAAAAATGATGGAAAGGGAGCTATTACCCTTCTCCCACATTGCTCATGTTTGAGATATTGCTGAGTACATTAATTGCACGTTGTTCCCAATAGATCAAGCTGAACTTTTGTTTCTGAAATCTGTTTTTACTCCCAAACCGTTTCCACTCTTTGCGGAGTTTGGCAGAGATTTTTACTCCTGCTGCACTCGCAAAGAGTCTGCGTTACAAAATACTGACAACTGGCCGAATGTAACCCCAAAGGGAAGGCACCTGCTCAGGAAAGCCGGCCCATCCTCTGGAGGCTGGAGCAGGGAGGTTTGGGCCCTGTCGGTTTAGTGCCACGTTGAATTTTGCCTTTCCACACTGCAAAGAGAGCGGGACAGCAGCCACTGCTAGGGCAGGCACACAGCTGAAGGGCACCGACCCGCTGCCCTCGGGCCAGGGGTAAGCGGCTGGTTTGGGGCATCCTGAACTCATCGCCTGGGCTGGGCACTGCTGCGGGCACCCAAACCACAGGCTTCCAGGCAAGGCTAGTACTTGGCAAGTCCGGGGATTTCCTAGGAAATGAATTATGGCATGCAGTTGTTTTCAGTGCTGCTGTGATCGAGTGCAAATCCACAACACGAAGGGGCTCCAGAATTCGGAACGTTGAGGCAAAAGCGCGCAACGTGCCAAATGCGATTGTTTTCCTCTTGCAGCCCGTTATATTCAGATGTTGAGGAAATGATTTAATATTTCTGAACATGTTGTGATTTCATCGGTGGGTCCAGCAAGGGAAGTTTGAGAAGTCATGCAAATTAAGATAAACATTAAGCACGCTGTTGGTGCTAGCTTTGCCATGCTGTTTTCTGGCTGTGAGGCTCAGGAGGTGGAAACAAATAGCAGTGCTGCACCAGGCATGCCAGCCGAGGGCACAGAGATGTCTTCACGACAATGGCAGAAGCTGCAGCATTAACAAGGGACTGGAAAAGCTTAATGAATCTGTGGGTCACAGCTTGAATGTCCCATTTTAGGAGGGCAGAAGAGAAAGGTGTGAGGATGAACAATGCAGCCGGGGAGCGGCGCCAGCTCTGCTCCTCACTCCATCTCTGCTGGAGCACCTTGCCCCTGGTGCTGGTGTGAAGTCAGCAGGGCATGAAGTAGCACAGTGAGAAAAACTGCGCGGATCTGCAGAATTTCACAGGCAGGGTGAAGAAATGTGTGGCTGCCCCCGAAGCATGGGAAGTTTACTTGATGGGTGTTTGGATACTCGAGCTGACTTTAGCCAGCTGAGCTTGTGAAATGCGCCTCAAGTGCGGAGGGAAGCGGAGCTCGCGGGGTGTTAGCCCTTCAAGCGTCGCCCTGAGAGCCCTGCTTCCTTGGATGAGATGCAGGACGCAGCAGCAAAAACTCTGAAAAAAACTCCAGAAAAATTCTGGCAACTCAGAGAGGATTCTTAAACAAACAAAAGAAAACCTGGCATGGGGAGCGTTGTTTATATTTTTCCTAACATTTATGTACTTTAAAATAAAAAATGACGGGCAGGAGATGCTGTATATTAGGAGCCGTATGAGTGATGACCACTTTTCCACAAACTAAGGAGAATGAAAGTATAATTCTAAAAACGTCTAAAAACCAGCTCAGTCTCCTGTGCAGTGTAAAGCAGAGAAGATTAATTTAGGAGAGCTTTTAAAGAAGAAGGAGAACTGGTTCTTAAAATGTACCACTGCCTAGCAGGATACTTACAGGCAAAGCAACCCAATGCATTGGTGAAAAGGCAGTCCAAAGCAGCAGAACTACAATCAAAATAGATGCGTAAACTCCTTAGCACAGCTGCTTTTCTAATATTGTACTTCAAAATGAGCAGGTGGGTGTGAACGCAGCCACTTAGCACTTCCAGCCTCCTTCGGTGCTGTGGGGCTCGGTGTGGCCACACTCACCCCACCTGTGTACCTGCAGCCATCCCGACCAGTTCAAGGGAGCTCACTCAAAGTATTTTACCATATATTTCAGTCTGTCTTTCCCACACTCCTAGTGTACTCTTAATTGCAATTCTGATATTTACTGAAATGGCCGGGCAGGTAGCACCCAGTGGCAGGGAGGGCCTGTGTCCCCCCAAAATGGGGTCTCATGCCTGAGATCACCAGAAGACACTCGCTGTCTGGCTGGAGAAAAGTCAGGGCTGAGGACAGCCTGGGAGTAACCCACAAACCCCAGGCTAGACCCGTGAAGGGTGAGTTCATCGTCTGATGCGGTAGATAGAAAGTCTGCTCATTTGTCTAAGGCAGATTTTCTCGATTCAGATGATTCCTTCGGCATGTGTTTCCATTTTTGGGAATCTCTGCATTTCTCAGAGCTTCCTGTCGAGAGGAGGACCTGGCCTTCTCCAAGCAAGTGGGAGCTTTGCCATTTACTTCAATAGAGTCTAAATGTCACCGTGAAGGCCGGGTGGCTCCCGTGGGACGGCTTGCGAGCCAGCACATCGATCCCAGCAGAGATCTTCAGTATCTGCACAGCAGGGAGCACGCCGAGCCCTCCGAAACCAGTGCCCCCTCCACACACCTGGATCCCGAGCTCTTCTGGACATGTGGCGGTTGCTGTTGTGACATTGGGCCTCTCTCTTTTTTCCTTCCTATCTCCGTACATGTGTCCAGAAAGGTTGGTTCTTGTTTTCAACACACTTGGCCTGCTCTGCAAGACAAGCCCTCCCACGCATGTGCACCTCCTCCCCGCTCCGCTGCCTGCCTCCCGCACACTTCCTTTCTCCAGGCAATTTTAGGAGAGAAAATGAAGTGCAAAGGTCGAAGCGCTTGCAGCCTACGGCAGGGAATTGGACGCGGGTGGACAAAAAGACGGCCGAGATTTGGCCCACGGTGGCTGTGGGGGATGCGTCTGATACCAGCTCGTTCCCTGCACACGGGGCGATGAGCCCAGCTTCTGAGCACAACCCAGAAAGTGGGGTCATTTCGCTGCATCGAGCACATTGCTATCATCAGGCTGAAGTGTCACAGCGTAAACATCTGTGGCTTTTTTTTTTTTTTTTTTTCTGATCATGCTGGCTACTCTGCTTTTCTTCATCAGATCCAGCAGTGTGTTGTTAAAAAGTTTAGCTACTGAAAAAGAAAAAAAAATGGTGTTGTGGTCCCCTACTAAAAGAGTCACTTTGCCCAATTTCCTGTTTATGTTCCTTCTCTTCGGAGCCGTAGCATCATGTGAGCTCAGACAGTTATAGATAGGCTGCGTGACTGTTGCTGACCTCACACCACATGTTCAGTTAACAAGGTGAAACAGCAAAATTTGTTCTGTTGGTGTAAAAATACTGAGAAAACTGCCAGTTCCCAGTAACACAGAGGAGAGGGACTCCAGATAGCCTGAGGCAGGGCGCAATCTTCAGGCTTGAGAAACCTGCAGTTCCTTCTGGTCTTTAACTACTTCGCACATCTGTATTTACATCTTGCTGGGGAGCTGCAAGGAAGGGGATTAGCCCCAACTCGATTTCTTCCCTTAGCAGGGGAGGTTTGGAGTCCTTCCATAAAAGCTATTAGTTTAGCGAATTTGCTCAAAATTTGTCCAAACTTCGGTCCCTTTAGTGTATACATTTTCCTGTGTTTGCTTCCAAAAATAACTGCAAATTACTTTGACTTGAATAGCTTCGGCCATCCAGCAGATGCTGATACCCAGCTTTCGTGGTTGAGAGCTGCTGCTCAAACAACCTGCAGGCAGCCTCGCTTTAGGGGGATCTCAAGGATCTGCATGGAGCCTTTTAAAAATCCTTTAGGATTATGCAAGAGTTTTGGATGAAAGCTTCCAAGAACTTGGAATTTACCTCTAGTCAAGATTTTATCTTATTACTGTGTTGGTGTTAAAGAATTTATTGTGGACAAGTCAGAAAAGCCCTAAAGGTTTCCAGGCTGTCTTACACAAGTAGTTTTCATGCAACTGTCAGGATCCCTGCCGTGCTGCATGAGGTTTCAGTGGCCCCTTTCCCACTGATAGAAAATGAAATTATGTTGTCAAATCCAGGAGAGCCTGAGCAGTGTGTTGGTTTCACCCTGGTTTTAACTCATTTCTGCAAAAAGCACAGTCCTGAGAAGTGGGGCTTTCATTTTGTAGCTGACAAAGGGGTGGCACCAAGCCAGACCGGGGGGTTTCTACCCATTTTCCTCTGCCACATCACACAGGGAAATGAGGATTTGGGATGGAAGAGACCAGCCAAAGCCAAAGGCATGAGCACCCTGGCCATGGGGAGCATGGCACGGTGTCGGCAGCAGGTGTACCCCGGGGCAGGTGAACCACTCACCGCATATGTGGCGTGTAACAGGCGTGTACCAGCTGCCAAGTGCTGCAGGACTTCAGGGGAAAGAAAGCACTGGAGAAATCCAAGCTGCGTTCAGGACGGTAATAATAATGTCACTTGAGATACTGCACATAAGCATGCTGCGAGGGAATATGGAACTAAAACTCTTGGCTAGCTGGTGAGGCTGTAAACATCCTCATGTGAAGAGCCCTGCCTGTAAGTCTTCACTGTCAAGGAGCGTAGCTGCCTGCAGAAACGTAGCAGCAGCCAGAAGGTGTCAGCTGGGGGGCAGTGGGAAGGGATTCGTGCTTCGCAGTGCCTGCCCTTGGGAAGGAAAACGTGTGCCCCAGCAGTGAGGAGGGGGTTGCTGGGAGGAGATCTTTCAATGGCTCCAAACCAAGCCCTTTGCCTGATGGTTTTGGGGCTGTCTTCTGTTGCTGGTATGTCTCCCCTGAACTGTCCTTAAACAGACGAAAAAGAAAGGAGAGTACAAGGATGCTGAAGGCATGAGGCCACATCCCCTTGACGTGCTGGTGGGACAGGGTCCAACAGCCTGCCATGGGGTAAAGCAGGCTGTCCAGCGCCAGCATCCCTCCGCATGGGGCTTTTGCAAGCCTCTCGTGATGAGTGGTCCACCAGGACGGCTGGCAGGCTGCTGGAAGTGGTGGCAGCTCAGGTTCAATCCCACCTGGAGGCACAGAAATTTCTGTCACGTCCTGAAAGCACCTGAGTCCATCTTCACTGCCTTGTTCATCCCAGGGATGTGTGGCCAGACACACTGGGAGAATTACTTGTTGCATTTATTGGTGGTGTCATTTTTAATTCTGCTTTCAGAACTCATTTGCTTATCTCCTGCAAGGTTTCTAAGAACTTAAACCTCCCAAGTTTCTAGGTTGCTATGACTTTGACCCGCTGTGCCCAAATGGACCCGTTAGCTTTACAAAGAATCTGCATGTTTATTAAATAGCAGTGACTCAGTTGGTTGCAGATGTTTGTATATGTAAAGCACCATAAATATGGATTGGGATGTGGAGCAGGCAGTGGGAATGCGTGTAGGTTAGCAGACAACAGTTGAGTCTGGGTCTTTTTCTTTCTTTCTTTCTTTTTTTTTTCATAGTGTGTGTCATTTATTTCTACACAAACCACAGGTTGCTTTTTGTGAGAAGCAGAAACAAAGGAAAGCTCCCTGGTTCTAAAGGACATCACCTTAGATGCTTTATTACAAAGCTTTTGCTGCACATAGAGTGCAGGAAATTTTTAGGGTAGCATTTTTAGTCAATCTTTGTATCTATATCACCTTGCAAAGAAGAAGGTATTTCCCCTTCCCCTGCATCTCCTCCGAGGAAGGCTCATGCTGACTTTCCTGAAATAAGATTCATTTAGACTCATACTGAAACCACCACAGGCAGATAGACAAGTGACTCAGTCAGTGACTCACGACTTAGCAGATGGAAATAGGGTGTTAGACAGTAGCCCGTCCCGAAATCATCGTACTGTGGTCCTCTGCGCGGGATGTGCAGAGCAGCTGTACGAGGCTGTGCTGAACGCGGCTTGCTGTGGGCATGCTGGTGTCCTTCAGAGCCTTTCCCCTTGAGAAAACAGAGCTGCGAGGGCAGGAGAAGATTCATTGACTTTTCTTTCCCAGCCGTAAGCCTCTTCAGCCTCTCGCTGCTGAAGTTTGTGAGATCTGAGCAGAAAATACGAGAAGCTGGGCGCAAGGGAGGCAAAACAAGGCGGGCAGAGTGCTAAAGCCAGGGGTGATAGGCAGCGAGCTCCGCTGTCCCCCAGAAAAGGGACACGCAGGCAGCCTCGTTAAGGAGATTTATTATGCAGAGCCGATGGGAGCTGCAACCCTACAGCCAGGACTGAGACAGCAAAGCCATCACTGCAGCTGGGGGAAGGTTTAAGAGGTCTTTTTCTTCTCTGATTTCCACAAGTGAGTTAATCGAGCCTGAATGCACAACCAGGTGGGCAGAGAGCAGGAGGCAGGAGCCCTCCTGCGAGGGGCTGGTCCGTTGCTCCTGCAAAGCATGAGCTGCTGAGCTGCTCCCTACAGCACCCTTGGGCTCTGTGAGCACGAGGACGCAGGTGGGAGCTGACCCCCTCCTGGCGCATCGCCCTGCGGCTGGCAGCTCTGAACCGCCGCGCTGTCGACAGGCCGAGACACCAGCTGCTCACAGGGCTGCCCAGTATGAATTCAAACTTCCTCTTAGAAATCATTTATAGGAAACGCTATAAAGTTCTGCCTCTTCTTTTTTTTTTTTTTTTTTTTTTTTTTTCCCCTAAAATAAGACGTTTTAAAGTGGTTCTTCGAAAACTTTGGTCTCAAATGCCGGCACAGCTGCAGGACAATTGCCCTGTGGCTCTGCCGGTACCCAAAACCACTCTGCGGCTCGGGCAGCCGAAGGAGGAGCACGGCGCACACTGGAACACCCAGCCCCAGGTCAGCCCCTCTGCTATGGCACCCGCTGCTCCCCTTCCTCCCAGCACTGAGCTCGCGGCCTCTCCTTTCCCTGCCGGGCCTCCCCACAGCGGCCAGCACGCTGCCGGGCCTCCAGGCGAGCGAGGAGCTGGCACGCCTTGTCCTGCTTCCCCTTGGCTTCACTGTGCCTGGTGAAGATTATCCTCGCGGGGGAGTCATGAGCATTAATTCAGCTGGTAAAGAATGTCAAGTCTTTTGGCCATCCCCTGGTTTGTTATTAACGGCAGAAAAAAATCAAACCTCACAGGATAAATCCTATTCCAGGCCAATTCACCTCATGGAGCTTGTGTGTGCTGCAGTTAATTATTTAGATCTCACATGCTGCGTTTGCTTCTCACAGACAAAACCCAACACATGCTCCCAGGCAGAAGGTAAGCGGTTACAGTCCCTGGCTAAAACCTTCCCATGCAGGCTCCCAACATGTTTACTAGTCAGCTACATTTTCAGCACCCGACTGGTTTGTTTGTGGCCTTTTTTATCTGGTGTTGCCACCAACACCCCCGGTGCAGCAGTCGCCCATGTGCAATAGCAGCCCTGGTTCAGCCTCCCATCGTCCCAAAGTCCCCATCACCTCCCCCTTGCACCTGCACTGATTTCGTTATTTCCACCCAGCCCTGTGCTCTGGCTGCCCGGGCGTGATAACCAGGGCTTCCCACAGCCTCGGTGCCTCCTCCTCTCCCATCGTGGACCACCAGCACCAGGCACCTCCCGCTCTCCTTGCAAGAAGCCTGGTGGGGCTGCCTGCCCGCAGGGAGGGTCATGGGGCAGCTCCTGAGCTTGTGCCAGCTTGCAAAGCACAGCTGAGGGTTTCTGCTCTCCTCTCACCAGCTGCCCAGGTTCTCCTGAAGCCCACAGATCCCATTAGGCTCGTTAAAGTCAAAATGCTGAAGAAATGGGGACAGATGCTGTACTGCCCAGCCTGACCCAGAGACACCCACCTCCTCCTCCCTCACCGTGCTCCTGTGCGGGTGATTTCCACCCGCTCTCCATCAGGAGCCAAATTTAAGCTGCAGGCCCAGCAGCCTAAGGGCAGTGGCAGTGCCCTGGGGGAGCTCAGGTGGTTCCTGCTGGCTGCTTTAGCAGCCAGCTTCCCTGGAGGGCAAAGGAGATGTTTTTTGGCTTATTCCTCCCGAGGCATTTCTCTTCTTGCTGCCTGGGCTGTGTGTGCGTTAGGGGAGCTGAGCTGCCAATCCTGGTGCACCAGCAGGCTGTGCATCAGGCATGCGTGGAGCTTGGGCTGCAGGTGGTGGCATGGCCCTGTCCAGGGCTATGCAATGCAAGATGACTCTGCTCTACTACTGAAATTTGCTACTCAGGGAGCTGTTTTCTCCATTAAAAGCTTCATTTTTGCTTTAATTTGATTTGGGGAGGGTGTGTGTGTCACTTTCTTCCTTGGTTCCTACACAATCCAACTTCTCTGCAAGATCTCAGTGATCTGATGTTGCCTCTAGCTGCTTCTAACAGAGACCAAATCACTTTCAAACCTTGACAGGTCGTATAGGTGACCCTGAATTTTCTTTGTGCAATACTTGGCACCTCACCTCTGCTTTGCATCCGTTCCTGATGCGGCCCTGCTTTGAGAGCCACTCCTTTACATCAGCTGCTGCGTGTTAGTCAGCCTTGCAAGAGCTCCCTCTAAAGTACTGCAGTCTCTGGTCCCTCTTTGTTATTTATGACTAGTCTATTGCTTTCAAAATAGATTAAGGTACTGCCAGGCTGAGTAGATTCATCTCTAGATAAAATATCAGATGAGTATGGAAAGGCAAAAGCTTTGCACTGTGAGGAAACCTCTGTTAAGTGCGGGGGGAAAATAAATCAAACACCTCCTAACAAAGGATTGCTATTTTTTTGTTGGTTGCTTTCACTGTTGCTGTACTCACAGGAACTGTCGGTGAAATCTGTAGTGCCTGTACTGAGCCCCAAGTGTCCCGGTAAGGATTTGTACGATGTAGTGACAGCATCCTGCCATCAGTTACTTTGCACCAAGGCCAGCAGGTTGGGTGTCAGTCCGACAGCCGCCCTGTGAAAGGAGCACTGTGGTGAACCCAAGTGCAAGCGATTGCCCAGGTTCACGTTGTGATGAGTCGCTTTGCGGTGAGCACTTGCGTAATGCTTAGGCAGGGGGTGGTTGTTAGATGTTTCATTGCTAAACTTTTAACTGATGAAGGCAATTAGAGCATCTGGGGCTCTATGGTGACTGTGTACCTGGGCATTGTGCAAGCCTCTTTGCCCCCACGGGGCTGCCGTCAGAGCTGGTTTTATCCAAACGCTATTTGCAAGGAGTTTGCTGACACCTTGCTTCAGCTTTCCTCTGTGGAGCAGAGCTCAGGGTGGATTCCTCTTGGCCCTTGAAGTAAGCGTGCTGGTGACAGCTGTAATCAGCGCAGGGGCTCTCGTGCTGCTGCTGAACTGCAGCAGCTGCTGGAGGAGCGGAAAATGTTATTTTGTTCCTAGAAACTTGCGTGCAGCTTAACGAAGTGATGCGGCATCTCAGTCTTCGTTTTAGCCTGTGTGGGTCCCGTGCCTTCAGCCATGTGGGCCCAGGAGATGCCGGTGCTGACAGGGGTTGGTGCAGGTTGCAGCGTCCCTGGAAGCAGTGTCTGGGTAAACAGATGTTCTGCAGCGCTGGGGAGGTTCCCGCTTAACTTCTTAGCACTACAGCTCCCTCAGGGTTTGCTCTGGGCTTCCAGAAGTAGCTGGCAGCTCATTAACAGCTTTTTTCCTGGCCAGGGAAGCTGTGCGGGTCATCCGGAGGCCTTGCTTTGGGCAGGAGGTGCGTGCTGCCAGGTGTTAGCTCACGTGCTGCAGCACACGGTGTGGTCCCAGCTGAAAGGAAAACGTGTTACAATCTCTTCTGGGTTCACCCGCTGTAGCTAAAGGCAGGTGAAGCATCAGAGCCATCGCACCATGCTGGCAGGCTAAGCGAGAGGAGAGAGAAGCCGTGTTCCCTGTGCTCCCCCAGGTGACAGCCCTTCTCCTCATCCTGCCCCAAACGCAAGCTGAGAGCAAACACTTTGGGTCCAAGTCCCATTCCCACAGGTTTATTAACAAGCCCTAACGCCAAAAAGTGCTGCTGGTTGTGTCGTGAGGCTGACGGGCCCTGTCTGTGCACCCCGCAGGCATGGAGGAAGCGCTGGTTCGTGCTGCGCCGAGGCCGCATGAGCGGGAACCCCGATGTGCTGGAGTACTACAGGAACAACCACTCCAAAAAGCCCATCCGCATCATCGACCTCAACGAGTGCGAAGTGCTGAAGCACTCGGGGCCCAACTTCATCAGGAAAGAGTTTCAGAACAACTTTGTCTTCATCGTGAGAACCACCTACCGCACCTTCTACCTGGTGGCCAAAACCGAGGAGGAGATGCAGATCTGGGTGCACAACATCAGCCAGATCTGCAACTTCGGGCATCTGGAAGATGGCACAGGTAGGATCGTGCTATCTTGGGGCTTGGGGCTGGCTTGGGGTTGGGGTTTTCCATAGCATTGCTCGGGGCAAAAGGAAGCATGGGGCTCGTTGGGGTGGCAAGGGATGTGGGACTTAACATCTCCTACAGCTCCACGTGGTCCTGAGGCGGTGCAGACCCTGCTCTGAAGGTTACTGGGGGGCTGGCTTCTGCTGGGCGGAAATAAGAGCTGGCCGCTTGGTCTCACGTCGATGAAGCAATCGCTGCTAGAATAAACAGCAGGTCCTTAATAAGAAAAGGTACTGTTTATGTGAAAAGCTGATTGAGTGTTATCTTCTGGGGTTGTTTATTTCATTACACGGCCCATGTTTATTTAGTTTGGCTTAACGTAAGACACCTGTTCCAGGAAAGTGTTCTGCAAAACTCGCATTTTCTCAAGCTTTGTTGAACGTGGAATGTGCGCAGATCTGGGTGTATGTGCACACATAAATCAATGACAAAAATGGTGAACTATCCTAGCCTATTAGTGAGAAGAAAAATAAAGCAAAGGCAGAGGACAGGAGAGAGCTAGGGGTGTCTGTCTAGGCTAAAGCGATGGTCCTCCAGTGCAGCACGAAGCCGGCCTGTTCTGCCAGCCCCACACCTGCGGGCAGTCAGTGGGGTGAGTTTCCTGGAGAGCTTCCAGGAGTTAACCACTCCAAGAGGGATCTAGCCAGGAATTAAAGCCAGGACCCATGTCATCATCAACTTACCTTTCAAATGAGAAAATCAGGCTCAGATAACAGCCATCTGTCTTTCCCTTGACATTTCCAATGGGCAGATACAGCAGCAGTTTCAGAGCTTTGTAGGAAGTGAGTCAGGGCTAAGCCCTTCGTGGTGATAAAAGCCAGCCTGAGGGCAGAAAAGGGTGGTGATGGAGGCACTCGGCCCCACCAGGGGACTCAAAGGGCAGCAAGATGTTTAGGGGCGGTCTATCCTGCCATGGTCGGTGTGCTGCTGTGCTCCCACTGCTGCGTGGGCATACCCTTACCTGGCAGAGAGGAAGCAAAAGGCCATGAGATGTTTGGTTTTAACCTATCCCAGTTCCTCTCCTTCTTTAATCATCTTTTCAGTAGTTTATTCTGAGGGGAAATGGGAGTGGAAGAGCTCTGCAGCGTTCCTGTTATGAATCTGATGTCTGCCGTTTTCATGTTGGCTCTAGAGAGCACCAGGAAAACTTGCTGGCACGTGTTCTTGTACCAGTACACACTGCCCATGGGTACAGCTTGAAGAGTTGAGCTGGTAGCTTTGGGGGATGGCAGTCATCCCCCAAGTCCATTGGAGTTTGGGGTAATTAGGGACTGTCCAGTGACCCGCTCCCTGCTGGTCGGCCCTTGCTGAAATGGAGCTGTCGCCCTTGTGCTGCTGCTCTCGCTGCGGTGCTGCATCGGATGCAGCTTTACCAATCAGCCTGACACGAAGCTGTCTTCCCTCACAAGACAAAGAACCAAATGTATTTCTTTGTCTTTCCAATGTACGTGTAGGCTTCTGGCACTGCATTGAGGATGTGCCCAAGGAGGTGTGATCTGAGGCAGAGGAGCCAAGACACTCCCCAGGAAAGATGCATTATTACTAGAAACCTCTGTTGTACTGCTCGAGTGTAGTGTGGCTTGTATGTGGGCAGCACTGGCAGAATCCTACGGGTGTTTCCCAGCCAAGACCACCAGTGTAGATGCTGATGGATGAGAAGTGACAGCTCTTGCTGTGGCAGGCTGAAGAGCTGACATCCCAGCTTTCTGCTCTGTTCCTCGAGGCAAATATCCCCTGCAGTGCAGAGCATTTGTCTGGGTTCAGTGTAAAGTCTGGCAGCTGAGCCTGCAGTCTGCATCGTGGGCATTGTAAGCTGAGCTTCCAGCCATGCACTTGCTACATCCCTCCTGGCAAATAACACCTCCTATTTAGCCCGCAGCTCCTGCCAGTGTGGTCGGGTCTGGTGTGGATTTGGCTCAGGCTGCAGGGCATGTTCAGCTTCTGTTCCTGCCCTCTGATTTCAGCCTGCACAGTTGCACAGCTTGCACGGCACGTTTCAAATACTGATAAATTGCTTCAGCTTTCTGGGAGCACAGAAATCCCCCAAGAGGTTGGAGGTTTAAACAAATTACTCCTAAAAATTAGCATAAGAAAAGCCCTATTAAATGCAGCACGCTTTTTTAACGTGAACGCTACCGCTACAGGGCACGGTCCCTGCAATGAATCACCGCAAGGAAGGCACATGCAGAGCAGGAAACCTTACCGAGCTGCTCCGCATTGAGGTGACTCTCACAGCCAATACTACAGTGGGAAATCAATCGCTTACAATCCTGGCATCTCTCTGAGAATTCACGGTAGCTTTGAGGCCAAACCCCGAACCAGTGAACCCCCGAACTGATGCTCTGTGGGCACAGACAGCGCGGTCGTGGCTCTGTGCCATGGCTCAGCCCCTGACAGCCACGACGAAGCCAAGCTCACAGCCGGCTCCTCCTCACCAGAGGCCTCGGGTTCGACATTTAGGCAGCTCGGAGCTGGCCCCGTCAGGCCAACGTTTTAGTCAACAGGAGGGGCCGGCTGGCCGGTGGAGGGGAAGCGCGAGCTCCAGCAGATGTCAGGAAGCACCTGGGCGGGCGGCAGGCGGGACGGGCTGGCCACTGGCCACCGGCCACCCTCGCCCCATGGCACTCGGCTGCCACAAGGAACTGTGCCCGTGGCTGTGCTGAAGGCACGGGAGCTGCTGGGGGAGGAAGAGGTTCCCTCTTGGGCTCCCTCTTGGGCTCTTCCAGGTATTGCTCCGCACCCCGTGTAAATGCCTTGCTTCCTCCCCATGCAGCCCCTACTGATCCCCGCCTGTCTCCATCACCCCCCTGTACCTCCACCTTCTCCCCCAGCACGATGGAGCCTGACACCCAGGATGTCACCGCTGTCACCTGAAGCAACCGGTCACCCGTGGTCCCTCCTGGCTGCGGGAGGCTGGACAGGAGCCTTCTGCTCCTGCACTCCATCCACCTCTCCCTCACTTCCCCACAGCTCCGGTCACTCCTGCTCGCACCCATCCTGGGACTTTCTCCCTTCCTGCTCCTTTCTGATGGTTTCTTTGCTGCTTTTAATGCATGTTTTTTGTTTTTAAACCTTGCTGAGAAGTGGTTTGACACCCTGGGAGCTCGCTGCAGCCCCCCTGAGGACACCTCTGGCAGCCAGGGCAGCGCACTGGGACGCGGGGAGCCAGGAGCCCCGTTCCTGCAGGAACCCTGCTGTCCCCACTCGGGGCGTCCCCTTCGTGTCCCCGCTGAGCAGCAGGCCTGCTGGTGGCAGCGCCCGGCCCATGTGTGGGAGTCAGGGGAAGTGTGAGGGCTCCTCCCAGCCCTCCTCGGGAGGAAATCCCTCCCTGAGCTCCTCAAGGCTGCTCTTTCATGTCAGCCTCTGGCAGCGTCTCCACCTCCCTGCAGCCCGGTGTGGTGGGGGGGAGCTGCAGGCAGGGACCCCCGCTTTCACCCATTGTGCCATTGCACAAGGACAGTTTTGGAGCTGGGGTCTGTAGCAGGAGGGAGAAGCCTTCTGGTTTTCCAAGACCTACATTGACAGGGAAAGTTGATGGGGCATCCTCCATGGTGAGTCTTCCCGTCAGTGCAGGGCAGAGGTTTTGGGGTTAGTACCCACCAAAACAGCTATTTTGCCAGCCGAAGCGCTGTGCTCAGCCTTCCTGGCAAACGGGAGGACAGAGGGGGAGAGGCACCGAACCTATTTTCTGCCTGCTCTCCCTTGAAAATGGCCATGCATAATTCATTCTCCCCAGCTGCCGCTGCAGCACGACTTTAATGCACGCCTGATGCGGTTCCCAGCAGAGCTGGTGGGGACTGGGATGGGGGGCCAGGAGCTGGCTCTGGGTAGCCACGTCCCCAAAGGCTAAAGAAGGGCAGCCACGGCGAGCGGCAGGGACGGGGACGGTGCAGACCTGCCATGTGTTGTGCAGCCCGCAGCCCTTCCTGATGGGATAATCTGAGGCTAAACCCTGCGAGTAGCAGATGGAGCTCAGGCCTGTTCAGTCTCTGTGCTAGTAATCCACAATGTCATTTTTTTTTTGTTGTGCACTGTGTTGGTTTTGTTATTTCTTTAAATACGTGGTCAGATGGTGATGTTCACATGCTCGCTGAGGTCTCTGTGGAGTTAGCCTGGTGCATATTTGATCCCCCTCAGCTTGCAAGCCAGCTCCGAGTCCAGGCTCTGCAGGCTGAGCCAGTGCCTGAGCCAGCAGGATGGAAAAGAGAAGTTATTTTTCAGCTGGGAAGGCTTCAGCCGTCAGCCCTGCTTCACGAGCCTGAAAGCCTGGAAAAGCTGTTCCCTTCAGATGATCGCTGGGGCCAAGAGGGCCGCTGCAGTCCTGCTGCTCCAGGCACCTGCTGAAAATTAAGCAAACGCTTTGCTGAATAAGCTCGAGTTGAAGCACGCGTGCGAGTGCTCTGCAACCTGGGGTTTGCTGCAGTACTGCAAATCCAAGCTATCAGGAGGAAACAGCTGGTAGAGAAGGAAGGAGATGGCTCCCCCTGCTTGAAAGGGGCAAGCCACGGGGTAGGGCGAGGAAGAATTCGGCTTTTTTCCTGCTTCTTTTGGCTCAGAGGGGGAAGGAGCCGGGGGAAGCCTGCCGGGGCTGATGTGGAGGTGTGGTGTCACCGGAGGGGTGGGTTCCTCGCTGGTGGTGCCCTCCCCATACGCCCCGGGGCTGAGGGGTGACCACGGCAGCCAGCACGGTGCAGGCACTGAGGGCTGGCTCGGCCTGCTGGGGCCCTCGCATCGCACCCTGTGGGACAGGGCCCAGCCCACACAGCCCTGCTCCCCGCGACGCCTCCTCGCCTCGCCCCGCTGTGGCTCAGCTGGGGCCATCGCTTCTCCCTGCAGGTTCGGTGGAGAGCCTGTCCCACACCACCTCGTCCCCGCAGCCCTCGCCAGCCGCCTCCACCCACGCCTCCCGCATCGCCGACCCCTCCTTCTCGGTCGAGCAGGCCGCTGCCGACGCTTCTGCCACAGAGGAGACCCCCAGCGAGTCGGAGTCGGTCTTCCTCCCCGACTACCTCTTCCTCTCCAACTGCGAGTCGGGCAAGCTCAGCCACACCAGGTAACTCCGGGCTCCACCGCACACCTCGGGCTGCAGCCACCCCGGCGTGCCCCTGGGAAGCTGGGGCAAACTGGTCCTGGAGTCTTGCAGCTCGTGAGCCCGATGGGACCCTCAGAAAGCCATTTCTCGGGGGGCTTTCTGTAGAGGAGGTGAGCGGTCAAGCATCAGCTGTCAGTCCTGGCCCGTGCAGTCTCCCTCCAGGTGCTCTTTCCGCCTGCTGCTGCCCCAGGTGCTCAAAGTGCCCCATGCTCAGGTCGGGGGGACCCTCCATGGCCACAGGGAGGGGACAGATCTGGGCTCAGACTGTGCTTTTTGTCACACGCTGTCACTTGGGAGGAAAGAATGGGTGAAGCCTCAGCAGGACAGTGCTAGTGCTCCTCTCCTTCCTTCTGTGAAAGTCCCCCTGGTTTTTAACTTGGGTTCCTGCAGCACAACAGATGCCTCGCTTGGCGAGCACGCAGCTTTGGGAGCCACTTCTCCACTTGCCTGGTAACCAGACAGGGAAACAGGGGTTGTAGCAAACGCTGCAGCATGGAGGTTGAAATTTGAGGTGTGGTCGTGCGAGGACTCCTCACGCGGAGGGCTCAGCCTTACAGGGCTGGTAGAGGAGCATCGCTGCTGGCCACACTGCCCTGGGGGTGAGGACAGGGCCTGGACAGTGCCCTGAGGGTGTGCAGGGCCAAGTGCCAGCAGAAAGAAAACCACAAAGTGGTCAGTGGGCATTTTCCAAGCTGGGAGTGCAAAGCGGCCCATGGAGCCGCTCCCAGCAGGTTTTACCCCCCAGCCCTGCACGCTCACCCGGCTGCAGGCAGGGGAAGAGGCAAGCAGCAGCCCTGCTCTCTGCCCCGTGCAGGTGTGACAGCTGGTCCAACTCGGACAGATCCCTGGAGCAGACCTCATCGGATGACGTGTTTGTCGACTCACTGCAGTCCCAGCCCTCGCTGTACCTCGTGCAGCCCTGCGGTGCCGTGCACCAGGACACGGCCCTGCTGGCAAACCCCGGCGCCGTGCCCAGGAGTGCCGACGTGAGCGGGACACCCAGTGACTTTTCCTCCTCCTCTCCACTGCTGGGGACGCCGCTGACGCCAACCTTTCAGACTGAGCAGAGCCAAAGCGCGCTGCCCTACGGTGTGAGCCAGCTGGATGTGCTCTCCAACACGCCCCCCCCGCGGCCCCCCAAGCCCACCCACTTCTTGGACAGGCGAGGGGATGAGGCGGGCGGCAGGGTGCTGCAGAACGGCCACGCGGGGACCTGCCGGGCTCCAGTGGCGCTGGTGCCCAGGAGGATCTCCCTGTCCAGCCTGGACAACGTCAGGAACTGGAAAGGTGAGCGTGTCTCGGAGCTGCTGGCACTGGGAGGGGTGGGAGGGTGCCCACTGCCTGCTCTCCTGCTGTGATGCTTCATGGCAGCCCCAAAATGGTGCGAGCAGGGTTTGGACCTGTCCATCACTTGCATTCAGCTCCTGCCCCTCTGTTTCTGAAGGTCAAAGCGTGGGCTTGCCCAGGGGAAGTGCCTTTGTGGCTCCGCACAGAGTCCTCTCCGTAACAGCAGTGTTTCTTTTCTCATGCTTAAAGGACAGGACGCCAGGGAGGTGCTGGGGATGGGATGTAATCCTGGGTGAGCTGGGGACTTGATGTCCTTCAGCAAATCCCCCTCTGTCCTGGCATTTCCTCCTGGCTAGCCTGAAAACCTGCTGCAGAGGGAGACGGCTGCAAAGCAAGCCCTGCTCCCAGCGGGGGTGCCTTTTTGGTTCTTGAAAACCATCTCAGACCAAATAATGGTTGAAAACCAGGAACACCCAGGTGACAAAATCCAGTGTACACAGTAGGTGCGAGTTTTATGTTGTGAAGCCACAGAACAGAGGGAAGCAGCTGGCTGGAAAGCATCAAATATTTTGCAGAGACGTGTCAGTTTTGATGAGGAGACAAGGCAGGGTTTTATGGGTGAGCATCCTTCAGGCCCCTGTAGTCTGAATGGGCTCTCAGTGTCTGGGGCCATTAGATCTTGCCCTCCGAGCTCAGGCAGCAGAGCAAGGAGAGCTCTGCCCAGGCTGTTTATCAGTCTACAAACAATTCTTGGAAGGTTTCTGCAGAAACACCCATCGGTGGAAATGCTCTTCTTCATTATCAGTTACGCCTGCTTGCTCCCTGAAAAACACTGCTTTTGCTTCCATGTATATGCTGCTCCAGCCCTGCTGGCACGCGTGAGGTGGTTAATGTTTCTCCATCCCAATTTACACCAAAGGGTTCTTAAGAGGATTAAGTGTCCAAATGTCATGTTCTGCTGCTGTGCTGCAAGGTTATCTCTGCCTGACAGGGGGCAGCAATGAATTAATAAGTGCTGCTGTTTTTTTTTTCTCTTCCCCCAAGTGCAGCTGAAACTATTTGAAAGGTTAAACTCTGAATTAAAATGTGCTTCACAAAGGACGGTCTGAAAAAGAAACAGGGAGGAAGCAGCTGCAGCTCGTGGGCTCCTGCAGTGAGCCCACTTGAGTTTAGTTCTTTTTTTTTTTTGCCCTTAGCAATGTGTAAAAGCTGCATGGCTGTGAATCGACCTGCTGCAAAGGTAGTATGGGCTGGTAAAGCACCTGTACCCTGGCACCTACCGGTGTGCCTGACTGCTTTTGTGCCAAACGAAGGAACTGTATCCATCGCAGGACGCCTGCCCACCCCGATGCATGTGCACCCGCACCAGCAGCACTGCGTCCTTCTCCTCCGCACTGCTGCGCTCAGCCCCGAGCTGCGGTGCAGCACAGGCATCTCCCCGGCCACAGCAGGGTGCAGGGCTCACCGTGCTCCTACCTGGGAGCCCTGAGAGCACGGAAAAGCACTTTTCTGATCAGAAAGTCATTTTCCAGAAAAGGGTGGTGGTTGTAAGCAGGGGTAGAAGTGTCTGTAACCGTACACGTCTGTGTGTGTGCCCGTATACGCGCCCATGTGTAGGAGTGACAGCAGTTCTGTTTCCTCCAATTCCCCCAGTTCCTTTTTCTGCCCTCCTTGAAAACAAACTGTAACAGCCTTCCATTATCCACAGTAAAATCAGACAGAAACATTCCAGCAGCTACCACTGCTGATCTAGGGATTGAAAGCCATTTTTCAATTTTTGTTGCCTTTTCCTTCAACAAACAAGTTGACCTACACCAAGAGGAGGCCAGCCTGCACAAGGGAACCTTCCCTCTGGCGGTTTGTCCCCCAGCAGCTCAAGCCACGTGCCTTGTGTCAGCATTTCTGGGCTGCAAAGAGAAGAATTTCCCCCCTTCGTTAGGCTTGCTCATGCACCCTTGCTAGAACAACATGTGTTTCCCAGGCACCCCGCATCCCAGGCACCCAAATGCTTTCCAAACAGCAAAATAACCTTCCCTACGTCCCTGTGGTGTAATTCTGTATCTGAGAGATGGGAAACAGAGGGACTAGAGCAGATACTGGGTTCAGATGTTAGTCTGCTTGCTTGCTTGCTCTCTGCACCACACCAGTCTTTCTCCCCATCTGCTTGTGAGTATGGGAAGTCTCAGTTACAGCAGGGTTACACGATCCTGTTCCTTGGCTTCATCACACTTAAAATAGCCGAAATTGCTCTTGAAACACTACCAAGTTGGTTCTGGTCTTGTGTGTCATTGGGTTTCCTCATTTAGGGTACATACCAGGAGTTTGAGAATCTCTGTAACACTCCGGTTTGTTTAGGGCCATGTGCTTTACTCCAGCATTGTTCCACCAGGTTGGACTACCTTGCACATTTTTAATCGCTTTTTTCTGTGCAGCAGACGTGGAAGGCAGTTCTTTAAGAAGTCGGGACAAGAGGCTTAGCTTGAATTTGGTGAGTACTCTGCTTGCGTAAACTTAAACACTGATGCATGCGGGCTTCAGCAAGTGACTCATTTCACATTCTGGTAGTCAGTCATCTGCTGGACTCAGCAAAAAAAAATAATTAAAAAGTAGGAAGAAGCAGCCCTTGGCTTCAGACAACTTCTGTACTGCTTCTCTGTGGCCATGGGAAGAGGGAGGCCACAACATGGAGCCCCTGGTTTTAAAGCAGACAAAGGCAGGTCTGCTGTGAAGGACTCCAGTAACTTCAAGAATGAAGCTGTTGACCACAGGCACCTGAGAAAGCCGCTTCCCTCTTGGGGAAAAAAAGAGGTTTAAAGAAGCCTATTTCTTCCTGATCCTGAGGGCTATCTCCTCCTCAGGATGTAGGAAAGGCTGTGAGCAAAGCCCCTGTGATTCAGCACTGTGTCAGCCCAAAGCTCCTGGCCCAGCTTGCACAGATGTGGGTTACGTGTGGCACCACCAGGCACCACGCAACCAGCCTGCTGTCTGGCACTGAGCGCTGCTTTCTGTGGGGGAGCTCCTTTGCTGCTTGTATGCAAGCCTTGGTGGTGTGCAGCTTGTGTTCCTCTCCTCTGGAAGCTTGCAGGGTTGGTGATCAACCTTTAGTGGTTATGTTCAGCTATCAGAAGTAACTTGTCTGCCTGTATCTCTGCTCTCTCGGCTTCTACATGTGCGAAAACCCAGTTGTTCTCCTTTCAGAAGTTGTTTGTGTGAAAGGACTTCCTTCATCCTGTAGCTCAGAATTGCTGCTGGGAGAGGCAGACCTACTTCAGTCACCCCTAGGTTTGGTCCTAGTGTCCAGCAGCAAGGCGCTGAGCTCCTCCCAAGCTGGCACGAGCACCCGAACCGAGTGTGTCTCCCGTCCTTGCGTGTCGTGGCAAGGTCCCAGCAGGACCTCCCGAGCCGCTCGGGGCGAGCTGTTTGTTCACCACCGTTTCTTTCTCCTTTCCTCCCTTGCTGCCGAAGCCCTGCCGGTTCTCCCCGCTCTACTCGACGGCCGCGGATGGCGCAGAGGACAGTTACGTGCCCATGCGCCCCAGCACCTCTCCCTCGGCGCCCGGCTCCGACTGCTCACCCGACGGCTACATCCCCATGAGCCCCAGCTCGGCCACCTTCACCTTCCCCGTCGTCAGCACTGAAAAACTCACCAGCCCCTTGCCCGAGCTGCCCTCCGACCTGGAGCCGCCTCCAGTGAACCGAGACCTCAAGCCTCGCAGGAAATGTAAGGCCAGACCTAAAGAGCATCTAGGCTGCGGGTGGCCTTGGCGTGTTTCAAGGCTTTTTCCCTCTCTAGAAGGGGCTGAATCCCTGTGTAGGAGCCTTGAGGACTGTGGCGTAGCGGGGTGCATCCAGGGGGCTGCTTGCAAGCAGAGGAAAAGTGTCTGTGTGTCTGTGGCCACTTCTGCAGCCACATCAGCGTGGGGCAGGGGTGTGGACCCACTCTGTAGCAAGACAGGAGGCTAACCCTGCGTGCTGCTGCCTCCCAGGAACGGGGCATCCAAACACTCAAATCCTCCACTTGGCCTGTGGGCTGTTGGCTAAACCTCTGCTGGGTGGGTGCAGCTGCCTTGGGTTCACCAGGAATTTCCTGCAGATACTGTTACTTTCCATTCCAGCTTCTCATAGCACTTCCAAAATTTGGGTTGATGATATACTGGTGACGAAATATGGCTATGCAGAAAAAAAATTGCCAAAGCTTAGCCTGTGGTAACGCTGTTTGGGCTACAGAGCCACAGGGGTACTCAGGAATGGGTTGAGGAAATGCTACGTGAAGCAGGGGGAGAAATGCAGAGCACTGCCAGGAAGCAAAGCAAGCTCAGGTCCTTGCTTGGAGGGTTTTGAGAACTGAAAGGAAAACATGCAGAGGTGCGAGGAGAGACTGCCACGTGTAGGACCTTTGGGTTGAGGAGAGAGCCCAAAGCCTGCCATGACCTGAAGCTGACCTGTCCATTGCAGGCAGCACGGGCTGGGCTGCGCTGAGGCAAGGGTCAGGTGTAGATCTTGCAGGGCATTTGCTCTCCTGGTGCCCGATGTATTTATCCTGCTGGTTCTGAGTAAACGAGGGACTTTGCTTTCCGGCACTGCCTGAAGTGGTCATCTGTTACTGACTCCTATCTCGGCTGTATCAGTTACGTTCTGTGAAATATTCTATTGCTTGCATTTTTCTAATCAGTTCCTGCTTTTCTTGAGCCCTGCTTTTGCAAATGCCGTTCCCTTTGTGTCTCCCTGCAGCACGGCCACCTCCTCTGGACCTGAGGAACCTCTCCACAATCCGTGAGCACGCTGCCGTGACCAGGATGTGGACTGTGCCTTAGTAAGTCGCCAGGAAACCCACCCTTGCAATCTTTCAAATGTTAACGTTGTGGGATGGAGGTAAAAGTAACTTCTCACATTCCACACGATGCAGCTTCCTGGTGAAGGCCACATACCAGAATTCCCCAGGGCTCCTTCCAGCACCCACCAGGCTTTTGCTGTCTCTAAAAACCAAGGCTCCCCTTCGAGACTGGCAGCTCCAGTGAGCTGAGCATCACCCGGTGCTGTCAGGAGGGATGTGTTCTGGGTATCTTGCAAATTGGGGTTTGCAGGAAACTCCATCTCTTGTGAAGGTTCCTTTGGGAAAGGCCAGAGCTAGTCTGGTGTGGCTGCTGTGATGGCCAAAAGCTTCACATGCCTCAATTTTATTTTTTTTCTGGAGTGATGGCATCATTTTTGTTTCTGAAAACTGAGATAGAAGAGAACTAGTTAAGATCAAGATCTGCCTGACTTGCAGCCTGGGTGCAGGCTTCTGTGCTGCCACGTGGAAACTGAGGTTTGCTCTGCTGGTGTGACCTTGTGGCCCTGGAAGCGAGCTGTGGGGAAAAAGAAACGCCTTTGTTCACACAGGCAGTGCGAACGGGTGGTGCTGTCGGGCTCCAGCTGCACAGAGATTCAACCTGAGGGAGCTCGAGAGGAGGGGAGGACACAGCGAGATGCTTGGGGGAGAGCTTGGTGGCTGCGGAGCCCTGTCCCAGCCCATCCTTTCCGAAGCAGTTAACCCCACGGGCTGCCTGGGAGGGCAACCCAGCAGCCTGCCTCCCCAGCGCCCTGCCAGAGCGCCGCGGTTAATTAGTGCTGACACAGTGTGGAGTCCTGAAGGATAACGAGCTCAGGGGGGTGTTTGCACATTTCACGTTAACAAAACTAAAAAGCAGGCTGCCCGGAACTAATAAAGCAGAAGGAATTACGCCGTTCATGCTGCACCAAGTAGCCGCCCAGTTTCCTAATAACTAACCCCCCTGTGCCAGCCTGCAGTCATTCACTCGTGATGCAGATTTCCTCGAACAAGGGCCGAGCTGCAGCCATCTCCACGGCACAGACAGCCTGTGTTTACACAGGGTTTGGAGCCAGCCAGCTCCTCCGTGTGCCCCTCCAGTAGCTGTTTAATTCGTGTCAGTCCCCATAAAGGGGTGCCCATGTAGCTAGCTGCCCCAGCGGCGCTCGTTACCCTAATGAGTGCTGTCTGTGCCTCTCGCTGGAGAATGGCTCCAACGCTTTATGCTTTCTGTCATGCCAGAGATGGCAAACTTTCATAAATCCTCCCCTAAAATAAAAAGACACTTGGAGGAACGTAACACTTTCTGGAACTAAGGAATGTTTTTGGACATCCTCTCCATAAAGGCTGCAGCGTTAGTGCGAGTTTATTCCCCATATGGACTGTGTCAGGCTTTGGCTTCATTTCAGAGCATCTGTAAGATGCTTCCTTAACCTCTCCTGTGTTTTTCTTCATAGCAATCGAATGAGCTTTATCTCACCAGAAAGAGACGGTATTAATTCAGCAAGAATATTTGCCAATTCAGTTTCCGGAGAAGAGGAAGAAAGTTACATTCATATGGTAATCTTCATTTTCACACAGCCATCCTTTGCTTTATTCTGCTCTGTCACATTGATGGAGAATGCAGAAGTTTGTTTTCTAAGAAAAAATGTTGAGGAGGTTTGTCCTTTGCCTTCTGTTTGAACAAAAAATGATGAAATGGTTTTAAACCCAAGACAGTGGGACCGATTTACAGAGAGATAAGGGGAGCCCTTCTTCTGCTCCGCAGAACTCAGCTGTTCACCCACGAATGTTGCTGAGCAGTTCCAAGAGAGCACAGGGATCAGCCATATTTACATGAGAACTCATTAAGGCGAAGGCAACTGAAATCTTTTCACCTTTCAGAAGTGTGCCCTGCAGAAATCTCCTAGGAAATGACAGAAAGCCGTTAGCGCACTTCCTAAAGAAACACACCAAATATTGTGCAGAAACAGAACGCCCATTGCCGGCTCCTATTGCTTCTGCTTTGGCTGGTGGCACTAACCCCACTTCCCATCCCACGAGAGAAGAACATCTGGCTTTGTGGCTTCCTTTTCTTCATTCACTCTCTAGCCATATCTTGCAAAAGACCAGAGCCTCGGTTTCCTTTGAGTTTTAGGTGGAAATTGGCTCAGACCAAGAGATTTGAGACCCATGTCTGCCGATCTGGCCCCGCAGCAGTGGCCATACAAATGCATTGCGAAACTGACCACAGCCTCCTTAAACAATCGTCCCAAATTTCAACCCACACCGTTCCCAGACCAAAATCTGCTTGGTAGGGCAGTTCCAGTTGTAACTGCTGCCTGTTTGACTTTCCGGTCAATTAAAACCTCCCACGTGCTTGTGGTCGCCTTGATTTCCCTGGCACTAGATGCGGACAGACACTACCACGACAGCTCCGCGGGCACCCCTGTGAACCTGAGCCTTCCAGGGGCTGGGGCGAGGAGCTGGGCTCCTGCCTCGGGATCTTGTCCAGATCAGAATGAGATTCAGCAGGGTGTGCTGGTTTTGCCATAACGACCAGGAGAAAAAGGCACTCTCCATTTCCTTGTGGTACCCAGCTAGTCAGCTTTACCCCACTGGTCGTCACCAAAGGCTGTCCCATGGGTGCTGGCCGGCCTCACTCGTGCTGCCGGGAGAGTCTCCTGCTCCCGGTGCCGTCCTGCTTCCTCCTGGGATGGTGTTTTAAGAGCATTAAAAGTTTCTCTTCTTTCCTGACAGGAACACAGACAGGCAACATCTCCATACAGTGGTGCTTTTCCATGGACAAGGAAATCTAACCTTGATTACTTAGCATTGGATTTTAATTCTGCTTCCCCATCCCCTGTGCAGAAGGTATGAGTCCCCTGTGCAAAAAAAAACAAACCTCCTTTCTTTGTGTCTGCTGGGAGGAAAAGACCCAGAACCATGCTCTGTTAGGTACCAGTCCTGTTTCCAGTGGCAAGATTAACCCCATAAAAGCAGAATTAGGGTGATGGCAGGGTGTCCTTAGCTTGCCTTGTAGGGCTGCCATTAACTTGAGCTCAGCAGAGGGCAGGAGGCTCCACTGGGACATGCAGCAGAGGGGCCCGTGGGTGAGCTTGTTGGTGCTTGAAGGGTCTCAGCATGCTCTTCCATTTTCATAGTCTCCCTTTCCTACTGGTTTTCCCCCCGGTCTCTCTGCAGTAACAAGTATTACAACCCACGATAAATTCATCAGGTAAAAACTGTACCATCTCTCATAACACAGCAAGATGTGCACTTTTGTTCTGGCATCTCCAAAAGCATTTTAATTTCTTTAGCAATGCTGAGAAACTGCAAACCCTGTTCCAAATTGCTTCCAGCCTGCCCAGGCACTGAGCAGGTACCGCAGCAAAGCCAAGACTGTTGTCTGCTGGGGAAGTTTTGTGTCCTGTACAGCTTTTTATCCAGTCCTCCTGAAGGCAAAAGCCTTGGGACACCAAAGCTTTCTTAAAAGCAAACCATTCTCTGGTTAAAAGCAGGCAGGTTATCCCCAGCAGGATGTGACAAGGCAGTGATGATCTGCAGGGGCAGAAGAGCCAGGGCAGTGTCCTCGCTTGGCAAAGCAAGCGGGGCTGAGCACCGGGGCGCCGGGTGGGTGGCTGCAGCTCTGGCAGGCTGCAGAGCAATGCTGCTGGCAGCTGGTGGCACTGGGAGCTTCGAGGTGAAGCGAGGCAAGCAGGGAATGAGGGGTAACAGAAAATCAAGGCAGGTTTCGCTCGCCTCCCTTTTCACAGCCTAACTAAATGTGTTGTTTTTTGTCTCTCACAGAAACCATTTCTTTCTGAGGAGCAGAGAGTGGACTACGTGCAGGTGGATGAACAGAAGACTCAAGCTTTACAGAACACTAAGCAGGAATGGACAGACGAGAGGCAATCAAAAGTCTAAAGGAAGAAGGTTGGGATCTGGAGGAGATTTTTTTTATTTTTTTTTGCACTGGAACCACAACGTTAATGAAGCAGCTATCACAGAGCTCAAAGGCGGAGCTGTAAGATGCTTACGATCTCCCGAGGAGTGGCATTTTTACCGGAAACCTTTGATTTTGGCTGGAAATAGTATGTTGAATGAGTGAGTGGTTCACTGGTGATCGCATTACCCTTTTTACTGCCCTTACTGGTAAGCTACATGGTACCATTTTCTGTCATGATTCTGGGACGAGTTGTCCACCTAACCTTAACAAACCCACTACACATTGCATTAATCTAGGTAGCCCTGTCTTCTCCCTCTGTTGTGTAATTCCTAGTTGCTAAAGCTATTTTTTGATGTTCCTACAGACACTGCGGGTGCTCGGGCTGCTTCTGGCAGCAGGCACCTGGCAGGTAGCGGTGACTAATCAACTAAGGGCTAAATACTGAAACAATAAAAAGAACTTTTTATATAGCGCTCAAGCAAAGAGAACTTGGGGAAATAGCTTTTTTTCCCCTGGGATTAAAAAGCCTGACTCCGAGCTGCTGCTGTCAGAAGCTCCAAACAGGAGTATGGACCCGGGACCGGGACGCGCGGTTGCTGACCCTCCGGCTGACGGTCATCGTGTGAAGCTTCTGCTCTCTGTTGTGGCTCGTGCTTGTCGCCTCTCTGTCTGATTACTACTGATGTTTTCTTCCTATCTCGAGGAGTGTCCTCAGCACAGCACAGCTGCTCCTCTAGCAGGAGGCTGCTGACACACAGCTCTTGGCCGGCCAAAAAATAGAAAGGGAAGCTGTGAGCCTGTTTCTGCAAGTCTTGGGAGACCTGGCAAAGGATCAAGAATGCTTTCATCCGAGCTGCGAAGAAATGCAATTGGAATTGCTGGTAGCAGTCATCAAACTGATTGTTTCATCAGACCCACCCCAAAAAAAAAAAAAGGAGAATTAGGAAGCGCAGCACGGTCCGCGAGAGGCTGGCGAGCCTGCCAAACGCAAACAACAATGCGCTCGGGCGGCGCGAGGACCTCTGCCTTCAGGAAGCTTATCTACCTTGGGACTTGTTAGGGGCGCTATCTCAGTATCACATATGTGTATAGTTTATGACATATTTAACTTTGCAAAGCTTGGCTGCGACCTGTGTTTAAGGTGGCGCACAGCCACTCGAGCACGGGCAGCGTGGCCCATGCTGGATCGGCCCTGGCAGGCTCTGCTCCTGCAGGTAGGTCCCGCTGGCCGGCGAGGTGTGATCCAGCCGGCGAGGACAGCCAGCCAGGGCCCTTACGGAAGATTTCCCCTTTGACAGGGCCAAATCACTGGCCTCCCTCGTGTGCCTGTTGTACCGCGATCATCTGACCTCCCCGAAATGCTTGCAGACTGAGCAGAGGCTGTAGGAACATTGCTGCAGACGTCGCTGGCGCTGGAAGTCCCTCCTTGCTCTTCTCCCTTCTGCCTGCAGCCCCTGAGCTCTCGCAGGGTGGGAGACGTGGCCAAGTTGCACGGCCTGCTGGCAGGGGCAGCCTTGAGAGCAGAAACACCATTTTCCTCCTACCTCAAGAGAGCTGAAGTGCTCGCAGGCCTCGCCATCTCTTTAGAGCAGATGCAGAGCTGGGAGCTCCGTGGTGAGCACCCTGTAAGAGCGAGGTTCGCCAGCAGCTTGGCTGACTGGGCGCTTGGCCCCATCCCAGAAATTGTCCTGGGTTAGAAAACAAGCTGGTTGAAAGCAGGGGGTTATGCTGCAATGAAAGCTGATGCTTGGAAAAGCTGTGAAAATAATCCAAGCTTTTCAGTGTAAATCTGGTGTGAAGTTTAGTTTTTGAACCCCTTTTTTTTTGGTCCTAAGACTGATGTAGGCGAGCGCTGCGGGTGTAGCCGTGGGAGAGAGGAAGTGGGCTCAGGGTGGGGCTGTGGGGATCCACACCTCTGCAGGGCTGTGCCAGGGAGGGCTGCAGTTAGAAACACATCTGCCTCTGCTCAGAAGTGCCACTGCAAGGCGTGCAAATAACAAATGTCCCTGAAAGCTTTCAGTATGCAGAAAGCTGCATTGTGGAGTTGCATGTCTGGACGAGATGTGTATTGCACCAGGGGACCATCACGCTCAGGAGCCTTGCAAAGCACAGAAAGCATCTGCAAAGGGTGAGCACAATGATGCTGAGCTGCTGCAGAGCCCCAGCTGCAGAGGGAGGGCATGCCAACCTCCCAGTCAGGCTGCAGGAGAGTGCAAATCAGCTCGTGTTTTACCGGAGTGTTTCTTTCCATGCTGTCAGAAAACCTTCTGAAGTGGAAAAATACCAAGCTATCAGGAACAACTGTCACGCTCATTATTCTAGTTTGTTGTAAAACTATTTAAACTTGGACAGACGTGGCTGCTGGGTCATTCAGAAGTTTAGGAAAGAGCAACGCTTTTGGTTTTATTTTCCTAAAAATATATAAATGTTCAGCTTGGAGGTGGCTGTCCTTAGCTCAGTCTCCCCCTTAAACTTCCGCATGTCTCCTTCCTGCCCCGGAGCTATCTTATCTCCATCGAACACAGCTTACTGGCTTCTAACTTTCACTTCTAAACTAAGAGCTAAGTATGGGGTTTTGTTCAGATTTCTCATTTAAGGTCCCACTCCAGGGTCTGTGACATGTATTCCTGTGCAAGTACAATGCACAGAACAGGAGCGAATAAAATGCAGAAGTTTAAAAGCAGAGCAGGCCTCCCCAAATGCTTTTTGTCCCCTCCACATAGCCAAATTGTGCAATACTCCGAAGAGGGTATATAAAAGGAGGGTGGTGTGAGGATGGCAAAGGCTGACTGCAGAGGTCACCCCCATCACTAGGGATTTCAGTCTGAAATGGAGCCACCACCTCGCCATGGGCCACCAGTGATGTACCCGCATGCTGCTGTCAGCATCCCTGCAACCTGCGGGCAGGAGGAGAGATGCTGCAGTGCTCAGTAAATTCTGCTCGCTGGCCAAAGAGGAAAGAAAAACTGTGAAAGCACCTGAAAACCGAAAGAGCTTTTGACAGCGCCGTGTCTGAAAACGTAGTTGAGGCAGGATGCCAGGCACGCCTCTGGTAGCCTCCTCTGTTTGCTGCAGGGCTGTTGTTTCGTTATTTGTTTGTATTTCGTAAAAATATCAGGGGAGTCGGTGCAGAGGGAGGCTCTGCGCCTTTATGAGCGTGGCATGGCCAGCAGCCCCTCGTGAAGCTCCTGTCTCCTGGGGAGCTGGCTTTGCCCTGCTGGGACCTGTAGTGCCTTCTCCAGCTCCGCTGGGGGTTCTTGGTCAAAGCGCAGAAGCGTTAACCACGCGGAGTGGGCTTTGTGGAATTAGCAGCGGCGCCGCGCGGGGATTGCAGGTGCAGCTGGACTGCGTGACGAGGCGGAGGGCAGGCGGACGGCACTGGTGCTGTGGGTGCTGTGTGAGCCCCGCGAGGAGGCCGTGGGGCCCAGCTGGCTCCTGCAGCGCCGGCAGCGTGGGGTGCTGGCCCGGCACGGCACAGGCAGGAGGAGGTCGGGGCCGGTACGGGGCTCTGCTGCCAAATCATCTGCAGCCAGCGGGTGCAAGAACACCTGCTGGAAGTAAATCTGACAGAATGGAAAGGGATTAAACTGCTCTGGACTTCTTGCCTGAGGAGAGCAGGATTTAAGTGCTTGCTGGGGGTTGCGCTCGGTCCCGAGGTCTTCGCTCGATTTGAGGTTACCACAGCCGCCTCCTGCAGTCCTCTGGTGATCACGCAAAGCGTAGCAGGATCCAGGACTCTTGCTTTTTGGACTAAACCGTATTTTCCATTTATAACTCCTTTATTACAGGAGACAGCATTAAATACCTTACCGTCAGATAGGAACACTTTACCTGAGAAATGCCAACAGCCATTTAACTCGAGCCAGGTGGTTGCTACCCGCTCGCTTTTGCCCAGGGTAGTGCCCGCTCTCCGCGCCGCTGAGCTGATTACGTCCTGGATGTACCTTTGGGAGTTGCATTGACTTTCAGTGAGTCAGTGGTTGAGGAATTCAAAGACCATCAGATGCTGTGATGAGAATGAAGCACAGGGCAATGCCTTTCCTTTGTTCCCCTGTTCCGCGAGAATTGCTCAGGTTTGAAAAAAAAAAAAAAAAAAAAAGCCACCAAAATAGCAGACTTTGCCATTTCGAAGCCAGAATATTTTTTGTTCAAATAAGAATAAACTTTTTGTGTTGTGCAAATGAAGCATTATACTTGTTTTTGTATTTGTAAATCTGTGGGGAAGCATTAAACAGTCATCTCTGTTATGAAGGAGTAAGTCACTGATAGAGCGGAGGGGCTCTCCCTTCCCGACGTTTCATTGTAATGTTGGTTGTATATATTTGCACATTAAACTGTGTATCTTTTTTTTTCTAATAAATTAATATAAAACATAGCAGTGCTCTTTATTTATTTTGATTAGCAAAGGGAAACTCCCACATCTTTCATTTCATGCTTCCTCCATTTTCCAGCCATTTCTAGGCTGTGACTTGTTGATAGAAATTATCTGAATGTAAATTCAAACAAATCTGCACCCGATGTCACACACCCGTGTGTCAGGAGATCATCTGCAGGTGCCTTGAGGAACAAGCAACGATGAAGCTGTGGCTACGTCCTCCCTGGGATGTGGGTGAGTGGCTCCTGCTGCAGCCCGGGAGGAAGGGGCTGTGCTTTTGCAGCCCAAAGAAGGAGCCTCCAAACGCCACTTTGCTCAGGAAATGCTCTGGGTTTGGATATGAAGACTGGTCACTGTTCCATCTGATACTTTGACTGTCCTGTGCTGAGGAGCTTGGATGCTGTCAGTGCAATTTTCCCACTGAGCAGGTGAGGTGGGTTCCTCCCAGCACATGGGTCTTGGGATTTCATGAACAGAGCAAGGCCATGGGAGCAGAGCTGCTAACAAGGGAGGTATTTGGGATGCCGTTTACATAGAGCTTTGGGCATATTTACCTTCATGGTCCTGGTGGGACCCCTGCCCCTCTGTGGGCACCTCCTAGCTCAGGGGCACCCCGAGCAGCTTGGACAGGGGCAGCCCAGCCTTGGGAGTGTGCCTGCTGAGCCCGAAATCACACTCGGGGGCTGCAGATAATGGGACTGGAATGAGGTTACGGAAGGCTCAGGAAGCTCTCGGGCTTCTTGTGCCTCTGTACAAAGCACTTCAGGGATTTTTCAGGTGTGCTTGGAGTGGCAGGGACTTGCCCAGGCCCAGTGCCAGCAGCAAAAATCTTCTGGGTGTGTTGGGCCATAGCCCTGTCCTTCTGCCCCCAGTTAACGTGGGCTGCCTGCTGCGTTTTGACGGGTCTTAAGATCTGCATTTCCCCCAGACGCCATCCAGAGCTCCTCTCCTGGTTGTTTTGGGCAGCCAGGGTCTTGGCTGTACTGGTTACAGGCTGATAGTCTTGGGTGGCAGCAGCAGCACCTCCAGCACCTGGCAAGGAGCAGTGGGGCAGGGGCTCGGCCCCTTTCACCCACTTGTAATGCTGGGCTGCCCTCGGGAGTCCTGGCTCTGCTGCTGGGCTCCTGCTGAGGGTTTCAGAGCTTGATGTGTGACCTTCTCAACAGCCCAAGCCAGACCAAGAAAGGAAGCTCCCTAGGGAGGAGGTCTGAGCTGCTATCCTGCATAAAACCACTTATTCCAGGCTCCTGTGCCTCTGATTTAATTTCTTAAAGAAGCATTTGCACCATAGGGAGCACTCTTTCAGCCTGCGAGCTACTCCTAAATAACTGCTGGGCAATCCCACGGAAGCTGGCAAATAAAGCTCCCAGAAAAGCACAGGGGCTTTCCAGCAGAAGGTGTGCTTGGCGCTGGTGCATGTTTTATCTGTGAGGATGAGGCCATGAGCAGGATAGCGGGCAGGCTGTTTGCAGCACAAAAATAAGAGACGTCAGGGTTTTTAAGTTATTTTAAAAATAAAAAAATGGAAGATTCATCATTTCTTTGGCTTGACTTCCTCTGCAGTTAGTCAGAAATCATCAGGAAATGCCACCTAAGGAAATCCTTCCCCATCTGCGTGCTCAGCAGAAGGAGCGCGTGCATGCGGACGGGAAGGCGAGGGAGGTTTCTGTGTTCCCAGGCGAAGAGCTGCGTGACCCCGCAGGGACGGCTCGAGAGCAAGCTGCTGACTGGCACACAAAGCAGAAAGGACAGGGAAACAGAGGGAAGATGGACAGGGAGGTGAGCAGCAGAGATGGGCGAGGGCTTGGAGCCAAGAGAAGAGCAGCTGTGGGCATGGAGTTTGCTGTAAATGAGATGCCGCACAGAAAGGGCTGTGTAGGTGAACAACCCCACAGTCACTTCTACAGGCTAGGACAAAGTCTAGATCTTTCCTAATTTCCTTATGGAGAAAAAGACCTGTGTTGCATTATTCTGTAGCAGTGATTAAAACATGGTGGGGTTTTGTTGGTTGTTTGCTTTAAGCTCTGTTTTGCGTTCCCTGCAGCTCCATGGCTTGTGGAGACCCAGCCTTCAGAGCTCACCTTCAGGAGCCCTTCGGCATGCGGACCCCAAGCCGTGCCTGCAGGCCCCCACTGCAATACAAATTTGCTGTCAGAAAAGCAATATCCTCCCGGAACGGCCAGAAAAGGATTAAAAACTCGATTTCCCCGGTAACTCTGCCGCTCACACCTCTGCCGAGGGGAGTGTCGGGGCGGAAGGCGCTGGCACGGAGAGCTCAGTGAGCGGGGCGGCAGCACGATGCGGGCACAACGTCAGCCCGGCATTGAGCAACCTGCTGGGCAAACCCCGGCACAGCCGCTTCCCCTCCTGCAACCCGGCCAGGGACAAAGGGCCAAGGCCGGGGCAGGCGGGGAGGAAGGCAGCCAGAGAAGCTCCCGGTCCTGGGGCGAGGCTGTGCCCTGGTGGGACTGTGAGCCGTAGGGTTGGGGTCCCCTGGTGGGACTGTGAACACAGCCTCGGGAAGTGCCAGGGGACGTGTGGGGAGCCGGCAGCGGGGCCTGCCTGGGGCTGAGCCTCCTCTTCAGCCCCCAAAGCCTTTGGGGGAAGTCTTAGATTTTTAACTGTCGTTTGGAGTTAACTTTCATGGGAGTCTCCAAATAGATCTCACGGCTCTGCTGAGAGCTGGGTGCTGGTTTTAAGCTAAGTGAGCAGGGCGCTGTTGCCAGAGGTGGTGCTGAGGCAGGGAGGGTGCTGGAGGAGGCTGGCGTTCGGCAGGATTTTTCGGGCTGCTCGTGCTCACAAGCAGCAGGGGGACGTGTGACCAGCAGCGGTGCCTGCAGCCCGGCCCAAAATGCAATGGGCAAATCCTTAGACCTCAAGTAAAAGCAATTCCTTTGGATTTCTTTTTTGCAAAACAGCATTTTTCATCAGTGTGTGCACCTGGTGAGCTGGGAGCACGGGTCAGCCTCGGTCCAAACTCCTCTCCTGCAGTGCCCAGGCTCCCCTGTCCCAGGAGACAGCAGCATCTCACTGTGCCGTGCTGCTGCGCTTGCATGTGTGGTCCCAACAGCATCGATGTGCTCTGTGATGTGCCGTGGCCACCTGCTCCAAGCGACTGGTGTCCCCGTTCTGCCTGCTGGGCTGCCCTCCCTGCTGTGCGTTTCTGTAGGGGATTCATTCCCAGGACTTTGCCTCTCCTCCCGCTGGAGCTGCAGCAGCTGTGCAGGCTCCCATGCAGGGAACACCACCAGTCTGGGATGCAGGAGGCTTCGTAGTCCCTGTTCTTGTTATCTTTGCCACTCTTCCGCTCTCACTGCTAAGCAGGCAGACTAACGTCCACGTTACCGATATTGTTCTCACCGTGGCATATGGGCTTCTGCGGTCTTTGGGCTGTTTGCAAAACACCCAGAGCAGGACACGGCGCCCAGCACAGCTAATGGGTCTTTAGAAGACGTTTAGATGTTGAACTTAGTGATACAGTTTAGTGGAGGACTTGTTAGTGTTAGGTCAGAGGTTGGACTCGATGATCTTGAGGTCTCTTCCAACCTAGATGATTCTGTGACTCTGTGATTCTGTAATCCGGGGCTGCAGCTGCTCCCTTGACCTGCCCTGGCACAGCGCTGGGTGGCGCGGCCGTGTGGGGCAGCCCGACCCACGGCAATGCAACGGGTGCTAGGGTGAGAGGTGGTGTTCGACAGGCACAGTGGGGCTGGAGAAAACAGAGAGCAGCTCTCAGCACACAAAGCTCTCTGCTGTTTGCATGTGCCACCAACCCAGACAAGTCTAGTACTGCAGAAGGAAACAGGAGTCAAAGCAACTGCAACGTGAAATCCCATCCCTAACTGGCCGTATCTAAGAGGTAAAGTAATAACACCATAAGCAGCTAATGAAAGCCTTCATTTCAACTTACCACAATGACAGGCAACATAAAAACATACTTGCTGAGGGTGAGACGTGTGTGGGCCAGGGCTGTTAACACGTAGGGGTTCCAGAGTTTGGAAACGTGCATGAAAAGCAGTCACGGGGCTTTCAGCAGCCAGGTCAAAGTGGCCTGCAGTGCCATGGTGCTGCTCAGCACCCCCGGCACGCCTGAGCCCAAATGGCAGAAAAAAGAAGCTGTGATGGGAGAAGCATCAATCTGCGGCCAAGAGGCAGGCCACGGAATGAGTTAAACCCTGGGAAAAGCCTTAGTGGGAGGTCATGCCTTACGGGACATGAACACACCGCTCTTAGTCAAGATTTCTCTCTCACATGGATACCCTGGTGCTTCATACGGTGTGAGGCTGTTCCTGTGGTCAGGACGTTCACAAATCTGTCAGTCCCCAGACAAACCCCTAGCAAGTTAGTTACTGGTTTATGTAATTGTCCTACAGCCATGCATCCAGCATTTTCCCATAACACAGATGGAAGGAAGAGCTGGCTTGGGCCCCCTCCCCACCACGAGCACCCCCTGCCTTCCCCAGGTGCTCCCAGCAGTGTTAATTTTATGTTATATAAAAAAATCCATCTCCTGCGTGGTTTTGAACCCACTGTGTTTCAATGGCATTGAATTAGTTCTTCTTTCACTTGCAAGGACAGGGAATTAAAATAAGCATCTGGGTTTCAAACACTTGTAACTCACTCCTATTTACTTCTACTTCCATTTCTTCCTTTCAGGATCAGCTTTTCAAAGATTTGTGAGCACCTAGTAACACAGGGAGCTGCCTGGAGGGCATGCACAAGTGCCTGAGCTTGTTTATCCGTGACCTTTTTATTTTTTTGACAGTTGAGATAAAAGATACGTGCTGGTTTGCCCTTATCTCCTGTGTTCCTGCACACCAAAGGAATTTTATACATTACAAGATGGAAGATTTTCCTTTATACACTTCTGCATCTTTGTCCCTCTGAATTCAGGCTTAGCCAAACGCCTCATATTTAGCCGTTATTTTTCACTGCCATTCATTTATTTGGTACACAAATAATGCCCGCTGGACTGTAATTTCCAGGACTGCTTTAAGCTGATTTTAATGCAAGATTGTTTGTTATTGTCAGGTTTATGTGTGTCTGAAAGCTACGCTGCTGGTTCCTTCCTCTGTTGTCATGGTGGCAGCCCCACAATCCAATCAGTGCCCCAGCCCGAAATCCTTCTTTTGTAAAGCAGGTCCTCTCCTCTTCCTCGGTGGGGATGGGAACATCTCCGATCCTCCTCGGTCCAGTACAAAGATTTGTGTAATTGTATTAGCTGATGAGTTTAGCTGTCCTTGTTCTCCAGGGTTATTAAGTTAAAATGATTGGTGTTAGAGCAGAAGAATGGCTGTGCTTGTCCTGACCGAGGCTCTTCCAAGCAAGGCCAGGAAGCAAACACACCCCCAAAATATGTGGCCAAATCGGGAACCCACCAAAAATCTACAGATGGCTTTAAATGGCATTTCTGCCCCTTTGTCTCGTGCTCTGAGACACAACCTCAGTCATTCTGCTCCGACCTTGCCAAACCATGGTGTCGGGCTGGCGGCAGGCTGAGGGGATCGCAAGGCTCCTGCTCTCCCTCTTGGAAAGGTTCCCAAAAGTTCACTAATTATGGCCAAATCAGCCCCAGACATACAGCTGCAGCACCTGCGCTTACACAACGCTGTTGGGTAAGCTCCCCAAAAAGCCTCTTGCAGAGAAGCACCTTGAAACGAGTGCCAAGGTGATGGGGAGAGAACAGGTGAAGCCATTCCTTGGTCAGCTGTCAGCCCGAGGCTTCTGCAGTGCCTAGAGGAGGGCGGGCAAGCCACGTGCTCAGATACCAATTAATTACATTTTATTAGGTGTTCAGGTAATGTGGGCAGCCACTGTCATGATCAGAACTGCTCACGTGTACGCACACATGGATGGGCTTCTGGCCAGCCAACAGCTCATCCGGGGGGAGTCCCAAAGCCGAACCTGGACCTGGAGCCCTACTGTTACACCAGGACCCATCTTTCAGCCTAAGCTTCAGATCCTGAATTTCCGTGAGATTCCTCCTGCTTTTTGGAGCTGACGAGCCATCACTAAACTCATCATGTGACAGTCCGAACTGGAAGTTGCAGTAATTCGATTACAGTGTTTTCTTCGTGCTGTGGCATTCATTTCATCTTTTAAAAAACACTGACCTGCAATGTCAAGAAGTCCAAGAAAGGGGCATAACTCCAGTTTGTTCTTTCCTTTCCCTTCTTGCTTTTCTCCTTTCTGTGGACAAAGTCAAATGATTTAAAAGCTGAAACTTCAACAGCAGCTTGGATTTCCCTGCAGGTGCTGGGGCCGTTCTGGGTGCTGCAGCTGGCTGGGGTAGCAGAGGTATCCCCTTAGAGGAGCTCCAAACTGCCCCTGGGATTGCTCACAGCCACGCAGGTGGCGTCTCTCGATGGCAAGCTTTTCAATGAAGACAAGCTTTAGCTTTCTGAGCGTGCACCTGATTTTGGAAGCAGCTTTCTTTAGGACTTCAGAGGAACACACGTATCTGAGGTGTTGACACTGCTTTCTGTTGCATTCCCAAGAAGCACACTTCATCGAGCTCTCCTCACGGCCCTCCCAGCCCCATCGTATTTTTCCTAAGAGCAAATTTCCTCCAACCAATTTCTCTCTTGCCATTTTCAGGCCGCATTTGTTTGCCACTCTGTACATTTCAGTAACTTCACTGATGTCAGTGAAACAGAGGTAAGTGGATCTGTTCCAGGTTTACATAAAAGTAAGCAAACTCCATTTAAAAAGGACCTTTTATGATTTACTTGCCCAGCAAACTTTTATTTTCTCTTTCATCCATCTCTTTTATGATTCCTCTTTGTACATCACTTTTGTCCTTCCACGCAGAAAGTGAGCTGGGAATTGCACTCCTTGGCACTGATCTTCCTTTGCATCTTCACCTTTCTCCTTGTTTCATTACTCTTACACTACATTTTTCTTTTAACTTATTCTCTGTAAGAGCTGCTTATTCAGGCCTGTCTCTCCCTGGAATTCTCTCTGATCCTTCACTAAAAAAAAACAACTCAGACATAAAAATGAGTCTGAGTTTCAGCCAGGCAATGAAAACTTCCAATGACAGCCTCTTGATCTGATCTCTTGGTATTTTGCAGTCATGCAAGATTTGGATGAATTTAGCCATAAAGAGTCCCAGTTATGTAGCTAAACTTCTTACCCACATTTTACAATACAGATGGAGGGAAATGAAGACCTTTAAAAACAAACTGGCACAGTATCGCACCCACAAATCCAAGCTGGACAAAAGTGTGTTTTTTTTTTTTTTTTTCTTTCATGTCTCTGCTAAGGGAAGAATTAATCTACGAGCAGGTTAAGGTTCTCATTTTGGCTTTAGACTTTTTCACACAATGCTCATGGCTCATTTCTCTCCTGGAGACCTTTGAATCCAGCAGCCAATCGTAACTAAACCTAGCAGCAGTAAAGGTCCCACAGATGCTCTGCTTTTGCAAAGTTTGTGGAAAACAGGCAGCCAAGCAGCAAGGCCTACTAGTGCCTCTGCAGAGAGACTGGCTGTGGCAGGAATTCTCCCCTTATCGGCTATCGGAGTGCTCAGGCAGGAAACCAGCATGGAGCCCCCAAGACAGCAACAAGGAAACCAGGCCCTGCTACTTCTGAGGCTCACAGAGTTGCATTTCCTTCCCTTGTGGGCAGGAGTGACAGCAACACATTTTTCAGACGCTTAAGTATCAGACTTAAGTGTCTGAATCCGTGTGAGAAGCAACTTTACTTACAGCTTACACTTCTGCTAGGATGCCTTGCTGTCCTCCAGGAAAGAAGCTAACCGCAACTCTTCAATTCTCTCAGACTTGAATTGGGATTGAACAACTCTCATTAAATGTAGCATGTCACACCTTTGGGATCAGAATCACACTATTTACAAAAAATACGTGGTAGGCATTTTTATCTCACCTGTATGTAGCAAAACAGCAGGCACCGGTGAGGTGGGTTCTGTCATAGCTTGGATTCCATGCTGCTGAGCAGATGGTATTTATTGACAAAACTACTGCTAAACTGTTTGCATTCTCCAGGCTGTAGGTGCAGCCAGCCTGAAGCACGTTCACTACTCATTACTGAAATACTCATTTTCCCAGAAAGCCATCTGTGTCATTCGGTCATGGCAGAAGTCCAGAAACGTCCCATTCTCTCCACCACCACCAGCTCCCCCAGACTGTTTATTTGCTGTCAGATCTGGACTATGTTTCCCGTCTCCTTTCTCCAGAAGCCCTTGTCACTAGAGTTGCAGTAAGCACAGGGCAGCAAACTGAATGAACTATATAATTTCCAGTTTTTCATCCTCACAAATATGAATCTGAGAGTCTAAAGGTGCAAGTGTGGCGAAGAAAGAAGATTTGCTAATGGAGCAACCTGAACTGAATTATGTCATGTGCTGCTTTCACATTAAAGGGGGTAAGGCAAGAGAGAAAGGAAAGGAGCATTACAGAGGTACTGATTTGGTGTAAACACAAGAGCTGCCAGCAACTGCACGTAAAGTGTGCTGTCCTTCTGGCTGCAGCCTGCCAGAAGCACAGGTGCAGAGACAAGCAGGCCAGCTCCAAGGGCTCCTGCAGAAACACACTCTGCAGAGCTGCTAACAGGGATAATATCTGCCCTAAAAACATCGATGCTTCCTTGTCTCCTCGGGACTAATGATGCGTTTGGCACCAGCAAGCTGAGGAGAGGTGGGTAAGGTATTGCTCCTTATTTACGTACCTCCCAATCAAATTTCTATGCAACAATTTGCATAGCTAATTGTGCATCATTCATAGTGCCATGGCAGAGCCCTCTGTAAATATGCCTGCAATTCAGGATGATGAATGCACCTTGTCATCCACCCTAGGGGGTGGTAACTGAGACTTCTTCTTCCTTATCTGATGTGAAGGGTGTAGAATTTCACCCAGACGCACCTGTTACTAACAAAACAAAGTTCTGCATTGCATCAAAAACATAGATGTGTATCTCAAGGTGCATGGCTGACAGCCTGGATTAGCTTGTCACTGATTTCTTCTCCTTCAGACCAACACAAATCCCCTTTTTGCCTGTAGGCCCTTTGAGCTGCAGGACATAAGAGGTGTTTGATGGCAGGGTGCAACATCCCAGAGAACTGCAGGGGTGAACTTGAACCAAGTCCCTACAAATTATTTCTATTATTTCTTCTTTATCAAGCACTTCTGTAAAATATTAAGTATTTTAACACATATCTAGGAATAGATGCACTTGGAAAAAAAGCAAATGGTTCTGGTTTCCTTATAAATGTATAAGTAGCACGTACCTCATTTCCTTACACATATAAATTGTGTGGCATAGCAGAATAATTTCAGTATCGAAGAAGAAGCAGCTCCTGAGAAATGTTTTACCTGATTTACAGATATTTACAGCGATTCTTTCCCAAGTACACTGACATATACACAATGTGTGCTAATACCTCTGATTTTCCTTCTGGACAGACAGCTTGGCCTTCTTGACCACACTATTTCCAAGAACCTTACAAGAACAACAACATATATGATTTTTATCCTTTTGTTGAAGGTTGCTGAGATTCACCAACAGATCCCTAAGATATCAGGTGTCTCAATAGCCATCTTGCCTACCCTAGTTTTGCTCCTTCTGGAAAATGTAACACCATATTGACAATGGATATGAATAACAGAGGTTGCCCCCACTGGCTGGGGAGTCTCCTTCCTTGGAGATCTCCAGTGCTGTTCTGAATGGGACCTGAGCAACCTGATCCCCCATTGAGGATAGACCTGCTTTTAGGTCAAGCTGAACTACATGATCCCCAGCGGTCCTTCCTTGGCCTCAACACCAAAAAAAACCTGACTAGTGTTTCCTATTGGTGGGCTTCTAGGTTTCACAGATTGTTTGTTGTGACAGCCTGGGCAGAAGTTCATGCTGAAGGGCATGATCTTCAGTCACCCAAGTTGTGCACAGGGTGGACTGAATTGGGGTGAGCTTAATGGCCTGAATAAAGGCAGAAATTTGAACTCATATTTGGGCCTGTAAACCGAGTAAACTCATATTTGACCAGTAAACCAAGTGCAGACAGAAATATGGCTGCCTAGCCAATGGGACACACTGAACTCTGGCACTTTTGTGAAATTTTGGCTTTTTGAAATAGAACAATATAGGAAATTCCCCGCTGAGGATGAAGGTAGTGCTGAATAGTTGTTGTGCTTCAGCTCACACCCTCACTTATTTCGAAATAGCTTCCCTGTTTAGACAAGCCCTAAGAGATTGAGACATTTATAATGAGTATTTAATCTTTTCATCTCTTTTCTTACTGTTTTGATGTTTCCTCAGGCTTTGAAGATTCAAAATTATTTTTCCAGAAACTACAAGTCTTAAGGCAAAAATCAGGCAGCTAGAAACTGACTGCTGCCAGTAGGAATAAAAAGTTTATAAGTTTTTTCACCACAGGAAATGTTCATGATCTTCATTAGCAGTGACCACGTTTTAATGTATTTATGCCCTTAGGGTTATAGAAATGCTTCATTCACAACTTTATCCACCCAGGATCATAGGACCGCTAATATTTCTACAGTGGCATCATGCCTTTCAACAGGATCTGTATTGTATGCATGTTTTGAAGGACAAATGGCTACACGTTTTTTAAGATAAAATCAGGTCTGAAGACACTCACCGAGAATGCAGCACCTGAGGCAGCGGTCTCTTCCAAAGTTTTCCTGTGCAGTTGAGTACTGAATGAGTCCTCACCAGGGCCTCAAGGCATGATGGAAAAATAATTAATGATTCGCAGCAGCAGCGAAACTTCCTCATTGTCATTCAGGGAAATACTGTCTTTGGAAACCATAACGTTATAATAACAATCACATCACAACAGCCATTTGGAGAGCTTTGTGGAGCAGCACAGAATATAAGAAGTAAGCATTTACTTTTCATGGTGGGGATGGATGTCCTTTTCAGGCTGGAATCATAAATCAGAATTATTTTTACCTCAGTTTCCCTGTGATGTCCAGTTTGAAGTAATGTGCTATCACTTCACTGATACTCTTGGACTCCACTGCAGAAAACACCTCTCCTCACTCCACTAAATGTTCAAAAGAGAAAAGGGAAATTCCTCATCTTGGTCTGGAAACTCAAACATACTTTCACAGAAGGCAAAGTGTGTGTGGTCACCAAACAGGCAAAGAAGCAAATCCCAAGTTGGATGTTTTCTGCAGAAATGCTTTTTGCTCTCTCTTCTTACTCCAGGAAGAGCTGCCATTTATGTGGATGAGAAGAGATGATGGCTTCTTAAAGAATATTTTGAAAATCAAGCTGAGCTGACCCATTTGAGCGAGCCAGATCCCAAACAGGACTATTGATTTCCTGGTGTAGAGCAGCTCTCCTCAGGAGAAGACCTTGCTCATTTCTCTCACACTGTGTAAATCTCTGTCACATTTGTAGCCACCTAATGAGTTGGTATGGAGACAGCCAGGAGAGCAGGATCAAGGGAATCACTTGTGAGCGACTGAGCCTACCAGTGTTAGGCAGTTTATTTAAGTCTGCTGGCGAGGTGTCATTAACATTTGATTGATGATTGTTCGAAGTATTTTGCTGGTAACAGTCCAGCTGCAACAGGCTGGTGGCCGCATGACAGAAACCACCGCCACGCTTGGCAAAAGCTAAGCACACTCTCGCTTGCTTTCAGGAAAATAGCAAACAAATGAGCTCCCACACAGTGAACTACCACTCCTCACCCCAGTTTTGGCTGCACCCCTCACGCAGTTCTTGTCCTGCCCTGTTCTCTGCTGTACTTTAAGTAAACAATGTCCTCAATAGCGGGTCAATGCCCGCCACAGGCGAGCTGGCCCCAGGGTCACCTCCTGTCAGGCTCCTCAGCGGCCCTGGGGTGGGTGCGTGGCCAAAGGATGGGGACTCGGTGCCACACACTGGGCATGCCATCGGCTCTACGAGATGGGCTGTGTTTCGTCCTGTTATGGATCTGCTCGTGCAGATAAATCCAGCAAGGGACAAGTTTTTTGAGGAGCAATTATTCCGACAGGATGAGGTGATACTGTATGGTACTTGTACACCCCCATGATCCCGAAGGAGCCAATGTCACTGCCCAAGGCAAACTGAGACCACCCGGCCCAAAAAAAACTATGGTGAAAAAGTGCCACTAAATCATTTCTTCCACCGCCTCGACTGTGCTTCTCCTCAGGCGAGCACAGGAGGGGTCGCCTCGCTCCGCGCTCAGCCCCTGGGCAGCCCCTGCCGCAGGGGATACTTCGGGCAACGGCTGCGATGTGTGCGTACGTGGTGCGGGGACACCGAGCCGGCCCCTCAGCCTCCACACAACCCCGGGGGGCCGGCGGGGAGAGCCGGGGAGCTGTGTCGGGGCCGCGTCGGGGCCGTGTCGGGGCCGTGTCGGGGCTCCGGCCGCCTCCCGGGGCGGAGCGGGGCGGCCGCTCGGTCACCTGACGGCGCCGCCGCCGCCATTTTGTCGGGGAGTGGAAATGTGAAAGGGGAAGGCGCGGCGCAGCCCGGGCCGGCTGCTTTCCTCCTCCTCCTCCTCCTCCTCATCTTCCTCCTCATCACCGTCCCCGGCCGCCTTCCTCGCCGTCGTCCTTCCCCGGGGAGGCCGCGGGAGCCCCGCCATGTCGGGGCAGTCGCTCACCGACCGCATCGCGGCGGCGCAGCACAGCGTCACCGGCTCGGCCGTCGCCAAAGCCGTCTGCAAGGCGACGACCCACGAGGTGATGGGCCCCAAGAAGAAGCACCTGGACTGTGAGTAGCGGCCGTGTCGGGAGCCGCGGCTTCCCCCGCCTCGCCTCCACGTGGGAGCTGCGAGCCCCGGCCGAGCCGCGGGGCGCTGTGTGGGGACGGCAGCCCCCCGAGAGCCTCCCGGCTGCCGAGCCCTGCCCCCGGGGCGGGCGGTGCGGTGGCAGGGGCTGTGCGGCACTGCTCGGGCTTCTCGGGGCGCTGCCGGGCACTTCTGTGCCCCCCCGGGGGGATGCAGCTGCCTCCAGCCCGTCCCGAAATGCGGCTGTCCTGGGGCCGTGCCGGAAGGCTGGGGTGAGGTGAAGGGATGGGGGAAGGCGGAGTGCATCTTCCCTAAAGGGCAGCGCCTGATTGCTGGTATCTGTCAACTCAGCATGTTGAAACTCCCTTTTTATGTACCAAAAGATGCCGAAAGCTGCCCCCGCTATCTGCAGAATTATCGGTGGTGTTGCTTTGTTTCAGTTTTTAATAACTGCATAGCACTTGAAGTTGCTCTTTGCTCAGTTGTGCAATGAGTGCTGCAAACCTTGCGCGCCGGGCAGTATCTCCACACGCCTTCGATGAAAAGCAAACCAAGCGTGTGCCTTCACGCCAGGGAGAGCAAAGGCAAGGCAAAGCTGGGTGCTGCTCCCGTCAGAGGCTGGGGACCAGGCTGGTGGATGTGTGGGACTCCTTCCAGCTGACGGTACCATGGGGAGCCTGCTGTTCGGGCGCTCAGAACAAGCGTGTTCTGTTAACTGGTGAGGACAGTTCGGCTCTTGGTGCTGTGGCACTCATCTGGTGAAACAGGCATCTTGCATGAAAGCCTTTGACACGGGTCAGGTAGAGAAACTGAGTGTATTTCTTACTGATCTGGATGCGTGGAAGCCAGGTGCAGTAGTAAATGTTGCGGCTACGGGGTTGAAGTTGAAAGTCTTAAAGCTGGGTAATTGATGATTCTTTTTGTTATACTGTTGTTACCTTGTTTTATTTTCTGCCTGAGGTAGAACAACTTTGAGGTAACCCTTATGTCCAGAAATGGCAACATGACAGGAAGCCAGAAATCCGTGACAGCTTGCTCAATAGTTCAAAAGTTTCTGAAGCTGAGAAGAGGGGGTGTGTTGTTCGAAACTGATGCCATTCACTGTGCAAAGTAAGAAAATGGACATCTGGAAAAACTGTGTCTTGAGAATAGGATAAAGTGGTATTGTGACTGTCGTGTTCCTTTGGATGTTTACTGATAGAAATCTGCTCAGAGTTGTCAGTCTCTGTGAAGGTTCTTACCTCCCAAATGAGCTCTGTGTTTTGCTGTCAGTTGCTGTCTATTATTCTTGTGTCTAAAAAAAATAAAAAGCTTGTTGTGCTGTCTGTAGCTCTGGAGTACAGGAGGACCGTGGTGGGGTGGACGAAAAAGATGTGAAATGTGGGACTGCGAATACCTTTGCAAAGAGCTTTAAAAAAATAAAAAAAAATTCCAGTAAATATTCTTCAGTCTTCATTGAGCATATGCATGTGCTGCTTTTCAAACATCTGCAAGTCTATGTATTGCACTTCTTAATTATTATTTTTTTTAACTTGTACATCTGTAAGCAAAACTTAGTTGTACTGAACATAAGCAGATGAGATACAAGTTCAAATACTGTTATCTCTGGAACAATCACACAGCGTAGTTTCAAAGACACAGCGCAAGTAGTTTCCAAAGCATGACATAAAACATAGCTTGGACTTAATGCAAAACACTGCTAGTTGCACCTTGGTCCCTGCATGTGCGTGTCATTACAAATGTACGCCATCTGGTATTACTTGTAGTTGCTGCTCAAAAAAAAAAAAAGGTTCCCCAAGAACATGTTTTGAGAGTTGACAGTTGTATTGAGGATCATGGAGAAGTATCAGTCTCTGGACTCGATTCAGATAATTTCTTAAAGTCCCCTTATTGCCAAACTTCCTTAGCAAGGGAGACTTTAATATTACGGTCTGGGTATAAGCAGGAAGATGTTCTGCATACAATGTGTGAGCTAGTATGTGGAGCCTCCGGTCTTGCTGAGCTGCTGGGTGGTATAGTGAGTTTTCTTAAAGAGCAATAAAAAAAAACCTAAGCAATGTCAGTGGGGATACTTGATGTATTTTTTTCTTTTAAAGTAGGTCGCAGTGTTCTAAATAAGTCAGCAGATCTATTTCTGTAGTATTTTGTAATATTTCAGGATAAAATAAAATGTTACACAGTGATTGTTCTTTTTCCTCAGTGAAGCTCTCGAAGCCTTGTGTTTTCTTCCCCATGTTTTTGGCTGTCTTGCTTTGCCTCAGCCTCCTGAATTTGGGTTGCAGTGGAGTGGGGCTCGGTGCTTCTTTTGGTGACATCTCTCTTCCTGGCTAACTGTGGAAAAAACATCAAAAAAAAAAAACATAACTTAAAGCTGTAGCCAAGCTGGACCGAAATTTAGAAAGCGCAAACCCTAAAGTGAATTGTATATTAAACTTGTAAATGAACGCAGTAAAACTGCAGGTTTTTTCTCTCTTTATGCCTTGTACACAGCCCTCTTAAGAAGCAGATGGGAGGGGAAAGTGGTTAATGTTGCTCATCAAGACTTAAAGCTGCTCTAGGTGTACAGGCTTTAGAAGTCTTGTAAGAAGTGATAATTTAGGTACTTCAAAATTGTATTATGTAACAAAATTGGGCTATTTAGCTTTCCACTTTTGGTGAAAGTTGAGGGCTCCACCAAGCCATTGGGGATTCAAATGTTGCCAGTAATGTCCCATTATGACTGTCACAGGTCGGGGATGTTTTGTATCTGCCCTTTCTTTTGGCAGCTGGAGCTCATGACTGGCTGGCGAGTGCTGATGCAGTTTGGCTCTTAGAGATATGTCACTTGTGATACTGCGCGGAGACACACGCCCAGGCAGGAAGGTGCCAGTCTTTAATGTGAAACTCTCTAGTCCTCTGCAAAGCTGTTCAATTTGACTGAACCAACAAAATGAAAACACCGACAGAAATACCTGAGTTAATGTTGGAATCTGTAAATGCTTTACTTTTTTAATGTAGCAATTGCTTAAAACTTTTTTAAAAGGCTTTATGAAAACTTTTTATCTTGTAACCTTGTTTCGTGGGGGAGTGGGACAGAATCCCTGAATTAATATTGCTTCTAGCAACTGTAATTCTAAGCCAGTTCAGATTTAGCTACCATGTAAAAGAAACTTAGGTTGCTATCAGATCTTCGCTATAAGCACACATGGACATAAACACTTCTGTTAATCAGGTGATACTCCTTAATCCACCAGCTGGAACTGTGGCATTCCCTAGGCTGCACTGAGGAAGTCTGCTCAAGTGTTCCTTCTGGTTTTACTTCACAGTGTAACTTTCAGAAAAGCCATTTTTTTAAAGACTGCTGGCTTAAGACAATTGGTCTTAATTCTTGTATCTGCCTGCCTTAGAGCTCTTTCTCTCCCATGGTGGAAGGGAAGAAATATGGGAGTATTCAGCAACTGTAGTTGCCTTAACTCCTGTATTACAGGTGTCTTGAAAGAATTATTTCCGAATGAAGAAAATGATTACTTTCTTGTTGCTTTAACGTTGAAAAGGATGTTGGTTTTTGTCAGCGCCTGGCTGAAGAATTTCCAGCGAACTGATTTTTATATCTGGATTTACACATGCTGCTCTCTGAAGAGCTGTGTGGTTTCACAGATGATGTGCCAGTATTTCAGATGAGCTGTCGAAGAAAAATCCTTAGTGCTCTTCTAGGCAGTAGGGTTTCCACAGATCTAGGCAGCTTGAAATCCCCTGCAGTGCTCTTCTGGTTTAAAGCTGATTGATTTTATTTTATTTTTCCTGTGTGATGTTAACAAGTTTCTAAAGTCTATCCTAGAAATTGCACTAGGGTTTCACTTGCAGTGGAAGCAGTTCCTCTGTGTGACTGGCAAAATGTTTTGAGTTAGAAAGTGTTTATGGAAGTGGTGTGATAAGAGAGCGAGCGTTGCTTGCCCTACGACACGTTTCATCCCGTTCAAGGCAGGTTTTGCAGCCAACATCCCTATTACCGTTGCCCAGCTGTCAGTCTCTCAGGTGCATGTGTTCCTTTGTGTTCCCAGATGCAGGGTGTTAATAGTCTTTTCTTCCTTTGCTGCCAGCTGTAACAAATCCATGCTTTTTTTTTTTTTTTTTTTTTTTTAATCTAGGGATCCTACTGCAGCCTTAAAAAAAAAAAAAAAAAAAAGGCAAAAAAAGACTTTAGAGAAATTTTTGCTTTTTTTTTGTTAAAGATTTCGAGTGATGGAATTCAGATGTGGGACTAGCCCTTAATAGTATTATTACTAATTGTGTGTTTAAAAAAATACATAGGCAAGAAATCTCCCAGGTGTTCAGCATCGTCTTAGCCTTAGCTGAGGGCAGGTGACAAGACTGCATGAAACAAAAATCTCTCTAGTAAAATACCCAGGAGATGAGCCTGGCTGCTGTTTCTCTCAGAGAGCAGAAAGTTGTTTTTAGCTTGGATTTTCCTTCCCAGTTCTACTTATTAAATAATAAGCACTCTTAATGTTCACTAGATCATCAGAGAAAAAAATTGACTTGCTTCGTGGTCATGGGAAGGAGAAGAACTTTGTGCGGAAATGCTGCTTTCAGCAGGCTGTGTGGTCTTTGCCCTCAGCAGTTTAATGGAATTCCTTTAACTGTTACCTATTAGTGGTGGTACAGATACTGTTCAGTGTCCTTTGGGGTGGATTTTTTATTTATTTATTTATTTTGTAAGCTGAGAAGAGGAATTGCCACTTGTAAGAGTTCTGCAACGTTTTTTGCTGATTACAATCCAGTTGTATGAACGTACTGAGCTAAAGCTAGCAGCAGTCTTGATAATGCTTAGAAAATGAATGGATTCAGGAAGACTTATTTGTCCTAATGTGCTCTGACAGAATTACTTAGAAGTTCTCATTCAGTAGGTGAGACTACTGAATTAAAATTCAGGTTCTCGTCTATGTATAGATTTTTGAATTGGATCTTGCTTCATTATACAGAACAGTAACTGTCTGTGGACAGCTGGGGCTTCAAGAGATCTTAAAATATGATTTCCTTTGGCACAGCATCTGAGGATGACACAGCCATAAGTGGTGAGGGGCATCTGTAAAATGACTCTGAGGTTCTTTGTATTTGTGCAGTGAGATGTTTTACTAAACAATCGGATTTTGCTGTATAGCTTGCCTCAGGCTCCTTTTCAGGGCTCTTCTAGCTGTACAGTTATTTCAGTGCTTTTGCCTGTTATTATTAGGGATGAAAGTTTTCATCCCAACTCGAGTGTTTTGTACGTATTTGGAAACTTCTGATGTTGGAGTGACATTAGTAAGGTTATTAGTGTCTTCAAGTATCTTATTGAAGCAGAAAGCTACCGAAAACTCTTAATAGACAGAGAAACTGAAAGTAAAATTACTCAAAGTATCCATTAGTGATCCTTAATTATAGGACTTTAAAACAAAAAAAAACTCTTATTAAACAGGTTCCTAATGAAGTTACATCTGTAATATATTCAGTGCGCTAGAGCAGATAAAAAGATGAAATGCAATATTTCCATCGCATAATGTGTCCTAAACTATCTCAATACGTGACCTCCAAGTTCAGTCAAGTTGCTGCTGGTAATGTCATCGGTCCTCTGCATGGTGCTAACAGTGTGATAGCGAAGCTGGTGGTGCTGGCACCTGGGTGCTGGGTTGCTGCCCGGCTTCCCAAGCACCTGCACCTCTCCAGGTATTTGCAGAGCAAAACCACAGAGGCAGCACTGCTGAGCTCCAGCCAGCGGGCTGCTCCCAGACTTGGCTTGAAGAAGAAGCCACAAAGGAAGCTTTTCAAAGTAGGTGTTTGTTGTACCGGCCTTGCCCAGTCCTTGAGGCGTGCTTTGATCACACCTGAGCCAAAGTTAGCTCAAAGAGAATAAATCAAGTGTGCGTGTCTCAGGGGTTTAGAATAGTCCTGCTTGCAGTTCTCCACGCAGCGAGTGCCCTTCTTCCCTGGGTGTCTGCTGGAGCCTGCTCTGGTTTTGTACCAGCACTCAGGCAGTGGGTTGAAGCTCTCTGACCTTCCACGTTAATGTTTTACTGCTGAGTTCATGAGCAGTCTCTGACACAAAGAGCTTTTTTTTGATGCAAAAGCTTGAAATCTGCCATGATCCAGCACAGTGCACTCAGCAGGTTGGCGATTAGGTCACTCGAGCTGAGTGGAGAGGTGTGTAGGTGTAGGCTCTTGCCCATAAATCTGCTGGGGAAGAGGCTTAGTGCAGGTTTGCAGCATCTCGTTTGCTCTCAGGTGTTAGTGCTCAGGCTTGGACCTGAGCTCTGGGTACTTGCTCCTTGCTGATCTTGTGGGCTGCAGCTGTCTCAGCTTTTCTGCTCTTGTCTCTCTTTCATTCTGGTTAGATTGAATGACTCCAGGCACTGGCTATTCAGTGTGTCTGCACTGGCTTTTGGATGATACCTTGGGACTAGATCTTCTGCTGGGGCAGGTTATTTATGAGCTGTTGGAACTCCATAAAACTGTTGAAATGCCTTTGACTTTATAGTCAGTGCTTTTCAGTAAAATTTAATGAGTTTGAGCAGGAAGTGTAAAATAGCTCAATTATTTCGTAAAGAACTGAAGTTAAATCTTCCAATATGAATTATCATGTTGCTTTGTGTTTTTTCACATGGGTAATCTTCTTTGAGCATGCAACTAAAGCTTTATTTTTTTTCTTCTTTAATTTAGATCTAATACAGTGCACAAATGAAATGAATGTGAATATTCCACAGTTGGCAGACACACTCTTTGAGAGAACTGCAAACAGTAGCTGGGTCGTAGTGTTCAAAGCTCTAATTACAACACACCACCTCATGATGTATGGAAACGAGGTAAGACGTGATTAGTTCTGTAAAGGCCTCCTTAACAGTGTTTGTTAACCTGTTTCAACAGATGGCAGGCTGACATTAGGGGATAATATGAAGTAAAATTCACTGCTTGGAGTTCACTAGGTAATCCAAATACAAAGCTAAACTGAATGCTGTAAATCAGTATGTATGTTTTAGTCTCTACTTCCAGTACTGTTCATACTGAAACTTGAAAGAAACAAAAGCTGACGTGGGACTATAGAAAAAATTCTGAGCATCGAGTCCTGGATGCACCAGTCAGCATCTGTTTGCCCATGCAGCAGTTAGTGGTAGGAAAGACATGAATTTGTTTGTACCAAAACTGCTCCTTAGCTTTGAATGGATGCATCCAGGGATTCAGATCAAAGGTGTGACAAGTCTCATAGGCCATTCTGATTGTAATTCTTGTTTATGGATTCAAGCATGTTTAAAGAAGTTAAAAAGTACAGAACTCATAGAACATATGTATGGGAAAAGTGGAAAGAAACTTTTTTAAAACTACTTTACTATCTGAATGTGTTGTTTCTTTCTCTAGTATTATTTGTTGAGCCAGCTATTATTCCTCAAAACTTAAATGTTATTTACTCAGATCAGCACAACTGTAAGTCTGAATTATACCATTCCCCAGTGCTGCTGTTCACCAGGGTTCTAGAAGTACTGTTGTTGCTAATTAAACTTTGCAACTAAGCTGGTCTCTGACTTTTACTGCAGCAGTGCATGTGTGGAAGCTCAGATAATTCAAGTGGAGCTTGCAACTTGTAGCTTATCTGTTCTAAACGACAAAGTTAACCTAAACAGCTCCCTCTAGGATTGCTAGTCTTATTCATGGGCAGCAGTGACTTTTTATTTAAAGTCTCACTTTTGCCAGATATGCAACTTTGTATTTTGATGCTTTGGTCATCAGTAGTTTCAAGGGCTTTTTTGTGAACTTTTTAAAGTAATTTCTATTGTTGGCAGAGGTGATTAGAAACAGTTACAAGCGAAGTGTAGTTTTCTTGTAATATGCTGAAGTGTGTTGACTCTCGCAACAAAAGTTAGATTCTCAACTTTTTCTTCCCCAACAGCGCTTTATCCAGTATCTTGCATCGCGAAACACATTGTTCAATCTAAATAACTACCTGGACAAAAGTGCCATGCAGGGTAAGGATTTTTCACTGAAGGAAAAAACTCTACTGCTTTTTTGCTCTGTGATTAGTGCCTGGGTCTCTGCGCTCTGGGAGACAAGTGACATTTAAATGAAAGAGTATTATGATTTGTATTGCATCAGGCACCAAAGAATGTCCGACCAAGAATTTAGAAACGAGAAGGTGAGATTGGGTTACCTAGCTGAGTAGAAATTTACCTGCAATGTATGTGTAGTGCTTACAGAGCTGTCGAGTTGAAATAGTGAACACTTGCACTGCCTAGAGAAACCTGATGATTATTAGCATGCTGATCTATTTCTGAATTACATTTTAGTGTCTCAGGAGTAAACATGAATTGCTAAGGTGCATGGAATGCACTGTATAGATAGCAAGGACTCCCTCAAGTCTCTGAGAGATGTTTTGGTTATTTGCCAGTGCTAGAAAGTATTTAGTCTTTGTGTGGTATGAGGCATTGCAGATGAGCTACCAAAGACTTTGGCATTTCACTAGGAATGTATTTTCAGTCTGATTTCTAGAACATCACAATAAGAGCTGCTTGGTTCTTGCCTTATATTTTTTGTTGTAGGCATTTATTCTGATAATTTCAATGAAGGCTTTTCTAATCTTAGCAAGTTGGGAAGAAGCTGTAACACTACATTGCAAAGAGAAAATAGTGAATCTTAAGACCCTGGATTGTGCTGGTGAAGTGTTGCTCTTATGCAAGTTGATGCAAAATGGATTAGTAGAATAGTTCTTGAAAAGGACTTGAAGGAAACTGTTCCTCTTCAAAATATCTAACCTATATATTCTTAACTTTTAGGCTACGATATGTCTACCTTCATTAGGCGATATAGCAGATACTTGAATGAAAAAGCACTTTCATATAGACTTGTAGCAGTTGACTTCACCAAAATGAAAAGAGGGTAAGACATTTACTGCTTCTTGTGCCTGGGAAATACCGGCTGTTGTCAAGCTTACCATGGGTTGGTGCTCCTTGTGACCCCTTGAGGCAGTATAGTAGTGTTGAAACAGCATAACCTGCTTAGGTTTCTTGGTAACCTGTAAACATCTTTTGCCCTGCAGGATAGATGGAGTGATGAGAACCATGAATGCTGAAAAGCTTCTGAAAACCCTTCCAATCATACAGAACCAGCTCGATGCACTCCTTGATTTTGATGTAAGTACTTTAAGCTCATTGTTAGGTAACAGTCACTCATTTTGAAGTGCAAGTTTATTTCATTAAACACTAATTTATTTTCTCATTGCTTTCTACACAGGCAAATCCAAATGAACTAACAAATGGTGTTATAAATGCTGCCTTTATGCTCCTCTTTAAAGATTCCATTAGACTTTTTGCGGCATACAATGAGGGGATAATTAATCTTTTAGGTATGTGGAACTATTATTGTTGTTGGGTTTTTGTTTTAGCTTTTGAAATTGTGTGCAAGTTGTTGAGAGAAATAACGTAGATAATTTCTGACTGTAATTAATAAACTGTCTGTCTCTGTTCTGATGAAATTAAGCATGTCTTAGTGTCACTGGCAACTGGTTTAGGCTTAAACATATGCTTTTACCTTGAACGCAGCCTGAAACATAAATGGAAGTGAGAGTGTGACTGATGTGACTAAAACAAAGATACCATAAATATGCAGTGTGTAGTACTTTTACAGTCCAGTTGCTACAGGTTAGTGAGATACCTGGTTTGGTTTCCTTAAACTCTGAAGTTTGGTCTGTGACAGTTAGCAAGCCTTGAGCGCTGAACGCTCTTGAATGCTTAGTGCACTCACAACACAAATGACTTCTGTTTTCCTCTACTTTGTATTTTGCCTGGTTACTTGTAGGTGGTACTTGAATCTACGTGAGCCTGGTACATGGCATCTACAGCGCTTTGCTCAAGAGTGACAAGCTATTAGGAAATTCTTATAATGACTATGCAAGCAAATTTCTGAATGAAAACATCATCTGATTGGTTTATTCTGTTAATTCAGTAATTTTTACTCAGATGTTTGCAGGCATTTCAGGCAAAACCACAAAAAGTGAAGGATGTGGTTGCTATTGGCAGTTCAGTGTGATACACGTACCACTTCAGTAGTCATTCTGATGGCTTTTGGCTATCAGGTTCACTTACAAATAGTAAAACATATTAATACAGGGGCCGGAAATGTAACCATATACCAGGAATATTGTATGTACATCACTTCCAGCTAATAAGATGAATACCTTAGAATACTAGTGCAGATGCCTAATTAAACAATTGCAGTGATTTACTTCTGTGCTTGTAAAGCTTTACATTTTATTCTAAGGTACTGAATTTTAATAATCACATTTTTCTATTAGCTGAGGACTTTTGTATTACAGGAATTTATGTCAACTTTAGAACATGGATAGCTTTGAGTTACTACTATCTTCTCTCCCCAAAGCTTGTCTTAAACTTACACTTAGTATGCTGTGTCAGCTTTTTGCCAGGACAGATGTTATCTTACAAGAGTGTTTTTATTTGCATCCTCAGAAAAATACTTTGATATGAAGAAGAACCAGTGTAAAGAAGGCTTGGATATTTACAAGAAATTTCTAGCCAGAATGACCAAATTGTCAGAATTCCTCAAAGTAGCAGAGGTAAATAATTCAACATGTATGGGAAGGCTAACTGTTAGCTATATGTACTGGTACAGTAGTCTGTATTCATAATCATGTAACATAACCTTCACTATGCAGGGAATTACTCTGCAGATTAAGTATTTTAAATTCTGTTCACTCTCATTAACGTGAAATGAGATTCTCAGGCATCTCTTTTAATAGCCAGACAACATATTAACACTTCAAAAAGATTACTATAAATTTGATTAACGGTCTAGAGTGAACTAAGTGTTAGTGTATTTACAGTACGCTCCTTTACAGTAACTGCTTAAAATGGAGTAGTTCCAGTAAGCAGTGTCAATGTTTCTGATGCTTCCAATAAGCTTTTCTGCTTTGAGATGCAGAGTAATGTGCTTGAGATTTCTAAGGTGTGATCTTAGCTAAGCTCATGCCAGTTCTGGAAGTAATTAATAGCCATTTCAATGTGTTAGCTTCTGTGTAACACTCAGACCTCACAGATTTTGTTTGTTGTCACAGCATGTAGTAACTTACTTCTTCTCCTTTTTTGTAAACCCAGCAAGTTGGAATTGATCAGGGTGATATTCCAGATCTTACTCAGGTCAGTGTACGTATCATACTGATATAATCCAATTATTTTGTCCTCTGCGTCTTTTGAGATCGGTGTGTATCATAATAATTATCTTCAATGTATTCTATTAGTCTCTGTTTATCTGAAGGAAGTATATATGTGTGTTTTCTCATGGATCAAATGCGCTCAGCATTTTTTTACTTTGCAGCTAAGATTTTTTTTTTTATTAAAACAAAACTCAGGGAAGAGCTCTTTTAGGAACTTTTATTTTTTGTGTTACGACAAAGGACTAATTGGCTTATAAGCTACAGACACCTTGGCATGTCTTGAGGAAAACCTCCATTTCACTGTAACTTCAGGTATTCCAACTCCTAAAGATTATAGCTAGCTCATGCAGTAATTAGTTGTTTTTTGTTTGTTTGTTTGTTTTTGTTTTGTTTTTTACTGCTCTGAATTCTAAATAGATTCAGTGTTTCTATACTAGCTCTTAACGTTGTCTTGAGTATTACCCAGTAGTATGAGGAATGTGTGAGCACGCTGGAAAACTTAGTCTAAGAAGTGGAATGCAGGCCAACACATTGTACTGAGGATAAAATGAGGGGCAGAGAAGAGATGAGAAAGGTGGTTTGATATGGCGAATGGGAACTGCTGAGCATCTGCAGAAGTACACAAAGTTATTCTTTACAAGTTCCTTCAGTTCATAGGAATACGGTACTTCTAACCTGGGAGCAGCCCAGCAGGACTAGGGTTTGTGGTGTTCTTTCTGTGGTGTAGCATAACCTGACAGTCAGGAGACTCAGGCAATGCCCCGGAGTGCCACTGAGGCCTACAGTACTCAACGTATTGGATTGGAGTCAGTGTGAAACAGTTACAGCTAACGTAAATTTTGGTGAATTGTCATACCTAATCCTACACTAACTTCGTGAAATTTAATTTAGTGGGTTAATCAATCTCTTGTGAAGATTTTCTTGAACTTCATTCAGTGTCTTTATAATATGAAAATCAGACCTAAATCACAAACTTGTATTGTTGATTTTTTTTACTACTGATGAAGGTCGGACATCCCCCTCAAGTTGTACACATACAAATCTATAATACTTGCTCCCAGCAGTAATATTAACCTTTTTAAGAACTTTTAGGCCTTTGAGTAGGAAAGAAATATGATTGTAACCAGCAAGATAAGGGCAAGTAGTGAATGAAGACAGGCATGATGTTGCCCATTGCTGTTTGATTTTAGCATCTTACTCTCCTCTGATCAGTACTGCATGTTCAGCTGCTCTGTGGTATGTTACGAAATCACACCTGAGTCTCAGGTGGTGCTTCAGGACATTGGCTTGTACACTGGGTTTGTGTACTCTCCTTTGCCCAGTTAATTGAGTATAAGGTTCTTCAAAGCATTGGGGGGAAATGATTTACCAAGAATAGGGTACTTAACTGCGTTTTGCTGCTTCTTGTTTCTAAAACTTATTGTGAGCAAAACCCTTTATAGTTACTGCTGAAACATCTCTTTTTCTAATAGCTGAGCGACTCCATTACAAGTTCACTTAAATACGCAAGGCAACTGTCTGAAATGTGGTGGTGGGTGCCAGCATCTTGTATATTGTCAATTACAGCGCCATCATCAGTTACACATTCCAATTCCTTCTGTAGTAAATCACAGGACATTTCATAGTGATAACTGTATAGCAGTTTAGTGCCACGTTAAAATGACTTGCTGAAATGTCTTAATGGCGGGCTTTCACAAAAATACCAGTTCTTAGTGTGCCTGTGGCACTGAGTTCTGACAGGATCATTTTTTTTTTCAAAGTACTTAGAAGTTCAGATTTCTGGTGTATTTTCTGTTCTGGGATGTGCATATTTCAGTGTTTCCTTAAGCTGTTCCTGGGAACAATTGACTTCTCATCAGGCAGAATTGAGGAAGGAAAAAAAAGTGTATAGCAGCAGTAATAATAAATTTCTCATGTTCACACTATTGCTGCTTTTGCCAGTTTCTATAGAGAAAATATCTTCCCTTGTAGTTGCCCTGTTTCACAATGTTGTTGCTTATTTTCTGTTTGTAGCTGTTACTGTATTTCATAAATGCAACCCAGTCACTTTCATCTGCATGGATGTGAGTCTGGCAGATGTCTTTGGGTGGAGGGAAGTAGTCTGAGTCATAAAGTGCAGACTTTTTCAAGTCATAATATCTGTATTAGCCCAGACGTTTCTTCTGACACAAAGCTATGAAGTTCTGTTCACTTAAAAATAAATAAAAATCTGTAATGCTCTGCTGGATGTCTGCAGCAAAGAGAAAGTTCAGAGAAAGTTCCTGCTTTGTTTTGTTGGGTTTTATGGTCAAGGAGGGGGTTGGTTAGAGGGTCTAAAACAAAGCAGAAAAGTATGGAATATGCTTTTTCCACACTGGTAGGTTTTAGCATTACCTTGAAGAAAAATGCAGACCAGGAAAATCTTTCTGGAGTTAGTGTTAGTAGCAGGAGACTGTGTTCTGTATACCTAAATGTGTCATGTGATACCTTTTACAAAACCGGTGTTCTTGGGAGGAAAAGGGTGTAGTTCTTTTTTTGGTCCCTAATATCTTTCTAGAAAGATGTTTCAACAAAATTGTTACCTCTTGGGGTTCATTGTCTTAGTTGGGATGCTGAATTTATTCACGACCAGTTACTGAGGTACCTACGCTGTTTTAACGTGCTCTTTCTGTAAACAGAGCTACATATCAACTTGGGCCTTAACTTTTAAAGCAGGATTTTTTTTATAGGATTATTCTAATTGTTCTTCTCTGCATCTCCTGTGGCTTGACTCAGTTTTTATGGAATGTGGGAAGTCAGATTGTGTTCAGTATTCCAAAGGGGAACTTGCCAAAGGCTTGTCTGATTATATTTCCTGGAAAACATCGGTCCAGCTTTTGGTATGGAAGGGCTAGTGCGAGCAAGCTTGTTTGTTGGAATGTGTTTCTGTCTTCCAGATAATGCCATCATATTTATTTTACTCACTGCAAGTTCGTAAGTGGCAGGAGAGGCTTAAAGCCTCTGAAAACCCTGCCAGCTGAGTTGGCAACTAGCTTAAAACTTTGGAGGTCTGTTCCCTTCATCTGAACCTGCTGTAGGATTTAAGGCACTCGGTCTGTGAAGCATGGGCTATGTAGTTAAAAAGCCATGAGAGCAACGTGGCTGGAACAGCAAGGCACTGAAGTCTTCCAGCAGTGCCAGCCTAAGTGTTTTGCTTTCTGGCAGATTTTTCATAGCATGATTTCTGAGATATTTTACTTCCTGCTAAGACTGTAATTAAGATCAGCTCAAATTCTGTGTGAGCTTTGAAGAGGTTTCCTTTAGCATGTAAGAAACGTTTCTGTAGTAAATTTAAGTACACAGTGGAAAGGAAACGTTGTGATTGGCACTTTTTTTCCTTACTTTCTGTAGGAATGAAAGCACTACTGCTGGGGTTCAATCTTTATATTTTAAGCTTGCTCTTCTTTTGCTGCCTATCAGTTACATATTGTCCTGGCTGTTGAAAGATGTCACCACTCTTCTCAAGTCTTCATAGCTCATGAGCAGTGTTCACTTAACTCATTCAGATGTCCGAAGTTTCACCTTGTGTTTAGTGTGGCACTCTAATACCTGGCTTGCTGCTGGGTTTAAGTGGAGGGAAGTCTGGTTTTAGGAATCTTCATTTCTTTAAAAACTTTGCTTAAAAACTTCTCATAGGTAATGCTGTTGGGGGCATGGAATATGTAACCAACGTAATGTTGTTAGTTTCTAATTAGGCTGCCAAAGGCTTTGGATAAATGGGGTTGGTTTATTGTATAATGGTGTGTTGGATAGATATTGTCTGTGATTATATTGGTGGGATAAGGTTGAGCTTGCTTGTTGTTTTTTTTTTTTTTTTTTTTTTTTTAATCCAATTTAACATCGTGTTAAGTGTTTCTAATGCAAGCCTTTGTGAATATATGATTCAATAGAAGTGATTGGCTTTTTGTTGTGATGAGGGAAGGGATCAGTGATGCACAGAGCTTCATTTCTGCAAGTTTATAGAATTACTGCTGAATGAGCACTGTTGGATAAATCTTAACATATTGGATTAATCTTAACATAGCAGATAGTGTTGCTAAAAGCAAGAGTCCAGCGTGTGCACACAGAAGCAGACCTGCTCTGAAAGGATCCTTGCTTCGTGTCTCTGGCTCCCCTCCTTTTAAAGAACCACAACTGGCTAGATAGAATTCAGGCATGCAGGGTCGCAGCAATACCCAAAGGCACAGTTAGTGATGTGGGGTTTTTGTTTATTTGATGAGGAAAATGACCTGTGTACTGAGCAATGAGGTCCTGTCTAGAAGCAGTGGTTTATGAATGCTCTAATTTTAGGCACCCAGCAGCTTGCTTGAAGCACTGGAGCAGCATTTGGCTTCTCTGGAGGGAAAGAAAACAAAAGAAGTCTCTGCTGCCAGCAGGTGAGTGCCAAATGAATGGCAACAATGCCTCTACTTAGGATTTGTCTTAATAATCTTATTGAGAAGTATTATTAATATATAAGATGATTAATCAATAACCTTATTGAGAAGTTTTCGGATTCAGTCACTTGAGATTGTCCTCTCAAATTTAATTCACTTCCAAATGTGTTTTCTTAAAGTGTAAATGATGCATCTAGTAATATTCTGATTGCATTGTCACATTTGATATTTAGATATATATTTGTCTGTGTCTGACAGGTATTTACTGTTCTGGAATAATCCATTGAGCTGCGACCTTGTATATTATTCTTTGTTCCTCTTGTTTCAAGTCCTGTGGCTTAAGAGACTTGTACAGTGTTGGCGGTTTAAGTTTTTTTTTTTTTTTTTTTTTCTTTTACCCAAGATAGGCTGGTATTTGTCTTCATTGTCAGCTGTTTACTTCTGAGAGTGTGAATCTGTCTTAACCTGCTTATGAAAGTTCTTCAGTCCCTTCTCGTAACTACTGAATTAGTTTAGGTGCTCTGTGCTGAGTTGATACCTTTCCTGACAGAAAGGTTAACAATGTATGTGAACAATACTTCTAATTGAAGAGGTTGAAATCCTGTGTATCCATGGCACATCTGTGGCACCAACGGGCATAGCTTAGTGATGGGACTCAGGAGGTCAGGTTGATGCTTGAACTTGACAATCTTGAAGGTCTTTTCCAACTTAAATGATTCTGATTCTTCACCAAACCCCCTCAGTATTAGGGTGTCTGCTTTTCTGTACCCAAGAGTAAGGTAAGAGAAGACCAGGGTGGGAGGAAATAACGTACAATTTGGTACTTAAACTATGTGATGTATATCTGACTGGTTTTCTTAATGAAATGTTATTACTTTTTTTTTTTCTTTTTAGAGCTAGTGCCCTGTCCAGTGCTGTTTCCACACTTTCCAACACAGGAATGTCATTTAGCAGGATGGATGAAAAAGAAAAGCAGCAGGCATTAGAGGAGGAACAAGCTAGACTGCAGGCACTTAAGGTACTGTGTGTGTGTATATATATATATGTATATATTTTTTAAGTATATATTCCAAGATGTTTTTCACTGGATAAGAGTGAAAAATGGGATTGGCTTAAAATGTCCCGTGGTACTCATCTCAGTGGCCAAGCTTCTGTAGGATGCAGGTGTGATGGCTGCCAGTATATGGTGACCCCTCTAAGGATTGTGATCTGAATAGTAGATAGCTAAAGTAGATCAATTAAAGAACAATCTCCTGTAAGGAAGAGTGTATCTCAAGGATTCATGACACGTGTGTAGAACAGCTCTGGGTTGTCTCGACAGCTGGACATCCAACATTGCTGTTGTAAGACTGATTATTGGTAGGAGGGAATTATTTTTCCCTATGATGTATGGAACATCGCTGTAGTGTCATTCTTCAGTACTGTTACTCATAATGAGAATATTTGCTATAGTGCTGTCCAAATTTAGCTGCTTTTACTTAAAATTCTATCATTTAACTTGCACCATCTTAAAGTATTTATGAGTGTTTAGGTATAATTAATGGACTTTGAACAATAATGCATGAAAGAGAACTGGTGTGTTCTCTTTTGGTTCCTTAATGCACTTTATTTTGCTCAGCCATACCTATTGAACTGCCCACTTAGTAAAATCCTTTCCTAAAGATCTGAATCCCAGTCCTTCAGGTACTTCTAAGCTGTTTATCACTGTTAACTGAGAAGATGCATAATGCAATCTTTAACAAGGCATGATGATTCTCTCTTGAAAGCTGAGTCCATAGTTCTGTTGTGTTCCAAGCCGCGCACAAATGGGGCAGTTGACAATTCTCCTTGTGTTGCTTTAGTATCGTTAGAGCCACTAAGCAATGAAGCATCTCTGCTCTTACCATCAGAAGGCCATGCTGTGAGACCCTTCAATGTTTGGAGTGTGAAAGTAAGCTCTGGTAGAAGTTGAGTTGAGCTTTTCCCCTGGAGTTACAGGAGTCTAGCGAAGTGTCTCCACTTTTCTCACTGTATGCGAGGCATACTTTCCAACTCCATGTGATGGAAGCTGTAAGATTGCTGCTGGCTGCTGAACTGCTTTACTAGAAAACTTCTGCAAGTGCTGTGGTGCTGTTGTTTCTTTTTTTTCTTTTTGTGGGGCTCTATCAGGTGTTTCCTATCTTTCCTGCTTCTCCTGTAACAGGTGTTGTAACTGCTGTAATTGTCAAATTAAATCGGGGAACTTCAGTTGGGTTGGGGGCAAACTTGCAAGCTAACTCATTTTCTACTTGCCTGATGTAAGTGGTATATAAAAGACACCTCTGCTTTGACACGTGCTATGTAAATGCAGTGAGCACATCTAAAAGCAACAAGGGATGTGACCTGAAACTAACAGTATAAACTAGTAAAAGAAAAATCTAGTTTAAAAGCAATATCACATAGGTGATATTAGGATGCACACTGTCACTTTAACTTTTGAGCATCTGGGTCAGATTATAAGGGGTCTTTTAGAACAGAGGTCCATTGACCTGTCTTTCTGACTATGAGGGTAGCCTAAAATGTGTAACTTGTGTGTTCTGCTTCTAGACAATTATAGGTACCAAGGTGGGACTTGAGGCTTTCCAGACTCTCTTTCTGTAGCCTATTAAGGCTATGTTAAAACAAGTACTCTTATCTTTAACTCGGATTGGCTTTCAATTTTCAGGACTTTAAAGAATATTTTTTTTAAGACTGTGCTTAAAATAGCCTTTTGGAAAAGGTCTGAAGGGTTAATAAATAACACTAAACTTCAAACTGTATACCTCATCTTTCAGGAGCAGCGATTAAGAGAGATTTCTGTAGTATCAAATTCCACTTCCACATCAGCATCCCCAAGCACCTTATCAGGAAAAAGTGTGAATACCACTGTAGCTGTTGACCTCTTTGCAGTACCAGCACCCACAACAAATAGGTGAGAGGTAACTTATTGCATTGTCTTGACAGTTTGCAATCAGCAAAGTGTTGATCCTAGTTATTTCTGAAGTAATTCTGAAGAATAACTTCTTGCTTTCCTGGTGGATTCACTGGATTCTTGTAGCATTTCTTATCAAGCGATAACAAAACAAAAGTAATTGGGGGGGGGAAAAAAGATGTGATTGGTGTGAATTTGTGTATGACACAAGGATACGATGCATATTATAGATCTTCATTTTTCTCTGTCTGTGTTCATTTTCAGCATGCCCAACCTCTCTAGTGATCTTTTTGATCTTCAGCCTGCCTTTGTTCCAACTGTACAGAGTACTCCAGCTATATCAACTTCAGCAAGCAGTGCATGGGGAGGTAAGCTGAGGAGGATGAATTGGCTAAGGGATGGGTGAATTCTTCCAATGCAGAAATGAAATACAAGTTCATAGTTAATTGAATCTACCTCTTAAACCTTGATTATTTTGTGCCCAAACATTTCTAATCTTGGGAGAATATAAAGACGTTTGACAGTCTGACAGAGCTGTCAAGAGAAAAGTTGCTTTCTAATGCTTAGCAATAGCAATAGTGTGCAGTATATGGAATGAAGGAGCTATTCAGTAAAGGGGATGGGTGGAAGAAGTGTAACTAAATTAAAGTTCAAAAACTTTGGAATGTAAATTAAGTAGGTTTACTTGAAAAGGTGCTGATCTACTATTTTCTTTCTATTAAGCTGTTACTTAATACACTCTCATTAAAAAGATGTTGGTGACTTCAGGGTCCTTTTAACAAAGCTGTCATTCCCAGTTTCATGGGCACAGCTTTCTTTATACCCTCACTTCTTCCAAAGAATTATCAGGAGACATGTCAGATGTCTTGAACACTGAAATAAGGCAATGGAAATCTTGGTATTTCAATAGGTGGAATTGATACCTTAAGTGGTATGTTCCCAAAGCCAAAGGTGGAATGACTGTTTTTTCTTTTTCTTTTTTTTTTTTTTTTTTTTTTGGTAGATAGCTGTATTGTCCTTCTCCCCCTTCCACACAGTGGCACTAATGAAATTACTTTCTCTAAGTTAAGAGAGCTGTTAATGCTTTTATCTGAAACAGAGTTCTTATCTTAAGTGGTCTGATTAGTTTGTGGGAAATTTACGGTTTGTTTTTTTATCTAGAGATTCTCACGTGCAGTCGTTTCAGTCTGTCTTCTCTGTACTCTGTATTCTTTCCTTTACTTCTGCATCTGAAAGGTCCTTTCTCGTCTTCAAATGGTTGTGTTGGTTCTCCACCTCATCTGGACATCTTTGACATGAAGCCAGTTGAAGAAGCTGTAAAATCTACCGCCCCTTTCATCAATTCTACCTTTTCCTCCAAACACACAGTGGAACTGTTTAGTGGTAAAAAAACGAACAAAAAAAAAAAACAACCATATTATTTCTTTGCAACTGAAGATAATAATACTAATAAACTGGGTTGTGCAGCGTTCTTGTGGTTTGGACCAATCTTTAATTTTTGTTAACAAGTGAAAATGATGCACTAATTCCAGGTGTAGTAAACAACATGTGGCTTCTTAAAGTTTTATTTCTAGAGTCGAAAAAACTCAATATCTTGTTCAACTTGCCCAACCTAAATTCAAACTTGCATATTTTCTGGAATTTCTGCTGATTTCTTTCAAAGTGCAACTTCCTTTTTCTTTTGTAGTGGGGAACATAGGAGATTTTAACATCAAATTTTCTGGTTAAAAATCTTTTTATTCCTAAATATTGTTAAATTTTAACTGCAGACCTGATTTGGGGGTCCTTTCTTCCTTTTTCTCTCTGAAGCTGACTTTATTTTCTTCTCTCTTTCACAAAGATGACTTCAGTGGTCATAAATCTGCATATGCTTCTGTGTATCATCCTCTGCCTGTTGATGGTAACTTGATTTTTTTAAAAAACTTTGTTTTTACTGTAGCGAGTGCTATTATTTCTTGGGTGTATTTGATTTACCCTAAATTTCTTTTTCAGGTTTTCCTCTTCATTCAGCTCCTCCAAGTACAACCCCTTCAACAATTAATGTGGACTTTGATGCTGTTTTTGGAGGAAAATCTACAGCACCAGAGTATAGGACTACAAGTGGTAAAAACTAGTTTATGACTAATTCATACCCTACAGGCAACAGTGGTTTAACAGTTTTGTATAATTGCTCTTGCAACGCAGAACTTAATAGCTTAATCCAGTTGTAAGCTGACTGTAGGGCTGATGAGATAACAGGCAATCAGTTGAATTGTAGTTATTTAAAATTAGCTCTGACTTATCTCCTGCTGTGTACTAACTGTTTCCTCTCTCTTTTGGGGGGATAATCTTTGAATGCGACCCACTGGATATCTCTTAACGGGTAAGCTTACGGTAATCTGTTTTCAGTGCTTATGACTTCAGTGTTTTCTATTAATACATGATAACGAGTTCCTTATAACTTCACTGAGAGGCATTGTACTTACAGAAATGCAAAACTACTTGTGTGCATGCTTTGCTTTAAGAGTAACTTGAGTTATGATCTTTCTCTTGGTTGGCTCTACTTTGTCCCAAAGTCCTTATAAACATATAGCAAAGGAACACTTGTGTACATTCAAGATGCCTGCAGTATTGTGAAATTACTGCTAGTAGCTACTAGAACACTTTGAAATTATCTTTAACAACTTTTGCTCTGGAATTTTAGGGGAGTTCCTGCTTAATTTAAAAGTAACAGCAGTTACTGCGGAATTAAAACCGAAGACTCTAGCAGAGTGGCAGATCAGTATTCTATAAAAAATAAGTGGTTAAGCTCTGCTTCTGCCTAAGTCTTAGACAGTTCCAGCATGTTGAACCTCCATGTACGAATACTCAAGCTGCTTAGTGTTTACCTCTCTAGTCTGTGGATGTCTTTTTATTAAATTTGATGCAACTTCTCTTAAGAGTTGGTTTTATGTTCTTTGTTTAGCTTTTAACATTCTAGATGATGTATTGCAACCCACAGTACCACTACAAAGTCAAAGAGCCCCTTCAACCAACCAGCAAAGTGGAAAAATTTTGGCAAATGACCTCGATTCTTCTCTTGCTAATCTAGTGGGAAGTAAGTTTTGAGATTTATTTTCCCACTTGTTACTGAAACCAACCAACCAAAAGCTCCCCTCTACTATAAAACAAACAAACAAACAAAAAAAAAAACATGGGGTTTATATATCTGTTTTTCCCACCCTCACAGATCTTGGCTTTGGAGGAACTCCATCCAAAAAGTAAGTGCATATTTATATTTATAACATTCTGACATGACTGCTGCTAGTCAGTAGCGCAGTTTACCAGCACTGACATGGCAACAGTCTCCACTCTGCAAAGTAATCTGCTACCAAGACCAGCATTGAAAGTGAGTCTGTGGTCAGTCACCGTAACAGTCAGCCTTTATATAAAAAATTTAGTCTTGTAATTGCTCTATATTTAAGTCTTTGAGGCACCATAGAAGATCTTGCAATTATATAAAACTCTAGTGAGCATTGTGCTGTACATTCCAGTAATGATAGTAATCTCTATCATTAGATAGCATATCTCTGCTGCAATGAGTATAGTATAAAGTCTGGGGATTCTGTTTAACATTACAAGTAGTTACTGAAACCCTGAGTGGTTCTACTGCCCATAGCTTTCAGATGCCCACATGCTTTAAGGCATGTGTTCATTATGTTGTTGTTACTGTATCTTTTGTCTTTGCGTGAAAATTAATACCACAGTTTCCTTTTAGATCAGATATGCAGTGGACCCAGCCTACTGAGAAAAAACTTACTGGTGGAACAAACTGGCAAGCAAAAACAAGCACATCAACCACGTGGAACCCTACTCCCCTACCCACTATGCCACATATGGTAATTTCTGTACTGCTGAAATTGCACTTTATTCTATCAAATGTCTCTTCCCTGTATGATTTAATTAAAAAAGAATAGCAAAGGCTGTTTAGGACAAGACTTGCATGGGGGGAATGTTTGTGGGATTGCTTCTCAAACTGAGCAAGGCAGAGATTTTAGTGTATTTTATTTCCTTGCATTGTCAATATTGTCTGTTTTTAAAAAAAAAAAAAAAACAGATTAAAAAAAAAAAACACTTGAGAGGGAAGCTCCTTACTTGAGACCTGTAGAATTGCTTGAGTTTTTGCTGTACCAGAATGACCCCAAGACAAACAAAGTAAGAGGTGCGTTTGTCTTAGACATTTCCCATGTGCATGCAAGATTGCTAAGAACCTATTATAAGGGGGGAAAAAACAATGCTCATTCTGTTTTTTGCAATACTGTTTCAGTTATATTATATGAAACAGTATTGCATCCTGGCAAGGCACCTCTGTTATTAGTTCAAGCAGCACTTTGGATTTCTAAATATGCTTAACAGCAACTTCGTCTCATTTCTAATGCAATACAAAACACTGAGTGGAAGCTTATAGAGTAATTTCAGTGAAGGACTTTAACTTCTTGGAGGGCTGTTTTTAGGCAGATGAATTTTCCTATGCTTTTAAGATACTTTCCTGGTGTCTTCCACACAAATGTAGTTTGTATGAGTACTTCTGAAATATTATAGCTGTGTTGGAGGGAAGTAGATTGTTCATCTCAGTTACGTATAACATACGACAGTTGTATATATGACTGTTATATGTAACTATATGAACAACTGCTATATGTTATATGTAACTGTTATATGTGACTATATGTACTACTGCCGTGTGTTATATGTAACTGACACATTTACTATGAGTTTTAGACTGCTGATTTGTTTTTCCCCATGAGAATAGATTTGTCTGTAGTGCCTTTTTTCCTCAGCTTATGAGAGTCTGCTCACTCAAAACTCACAGTTGAATAGACTGAAATCCATTATTGAACTCGAATGAAACCCGACAGTTCAAGTGAAAGAATGTCAGTTGTATAGTGCTTACATGTGAGACTTCTGAGACCAAAGACTTTTTGTTCTCTATTGATGCTCCAGAACGTTAGGTTAGAGTGCTGATACATTTCCATTTCTAAAAGATAAATGACACCTTAGTAAATATGGAACACTGGGTTTGGGTTGTGTAATTTTTAGTTCTTATTTTCATGCCTAATGCTGTTTGGTCTTAGGCATTTGAATGCTCTGTGCCAGGTACTTGTTCACGCATTTGCTTGGAATTCCAGCAATGTAGGATGCAAAGAACTAGCTCAGCTATCAACGCCTTTAAAAATCAGTGCCCAGACATTGGAAAGGTCCAAGTATGCTAGTTTGGTCTGCGGCATTCAGAGTAATGACCCTCAAGTTCATGTACGGTCTGTATAACCTTTCATAGTGAAGTCCTTTAACTAGCACTTCATTTCTGATATGATCGGTGCTAGTTAATAACATGGCACTATGAAATGCATGTAACACTGTCTACAAACATAACCTGATTAAAAATATATATTATCAGCTTAAGATGTTCACTACTCTTTTTTTTTTTTTTTTTTCCATATTGTGATATGTTGCAGACATCTGAAATTAGTATGTGAGTAGTGTCTGGCTGCAATATACTCAGATCTGGCTAAATTTAGTAAAAGTTCTATTTTTGCTGTAAGTCTTTTAAGTGATAGCCTCCTAAGCTGAGAGCCTATCCAATTTAACAGTCACTATCACTCACGTTACTCTCCTTGCACTTCCCTCCCTCCTCCTCTCTAATGATTTTAGTGAGGTGAGCATAGTTAGTCAGTCACGTTATGAGACTTGAATCCATCCCTCGGTTAGAATTTCCAGTTTGAATATCTCCTTAAGTAATTTTCTGTCCTTACTCCTTTTGCTGTGCCAGAATGGAGTACATTATCCTGGATATGTAAGTCCATTTCTTGTAAATGTTGGTTATATTAACTATTTGAAAAATGTTTTGTGTATATTACTAGTATGCACAAGCTTATCTAAAATATATAATGATTTTCTTGATCGAAGGTACCTGCTCCTATCACCTACCCAGTGACCACACCTCAAGTGCCTGTATATGGAATGGTAAGAATTGTGACAGTCTGACCTTCTTGAAAACCTAGTTGTCTACTCCTGCCTGCTCATGGGAGGCATTATTGTTTGAATTGTCCTGCAACTTGTGTTCTGTTTTGTAACATCAACAGCGTGTGAGATCAGGTGGATTTTTCACTGTGTGTTGGAAGAAATTAGTTTAAACTTCATACAGAAAGATTTAAAAAAAAAAAAATCTGTGCTATGTATGTTTGCATTTACCTGCTTATTTTCTGTTATACTTACAACGCAATAAGAGAGCTTCTAGAATTTGAGTTTTATAGACCTGTTTTGTGGATTGTTTGTTGTATGTTTTTGTTTTCTCTCAGGTACCTCCTCAGATTGGAGCTGCTCCTTTGATGGCACCCCAGTCAATGATATATACGCAGCCTGGTCTAAGGCCAACGAACCCTTTTGCACCTGTCTCTGGAACTCAGGTGAACTGTTCTTTTTAATGAAAGATCACACTGAAACTTTAATCTTAGCAAAAGCAACTAAATACCTCGTGAAGGGCTACTAATATATTTCTGCATCTGAAAGTGGGAGGTTCTCAGTCAGGGGCAACAGCTTTTCCTGGTGAGGAAGCAAATTCAGATAGTAAGGGCATGCAAGTGCAGGAAGTAAGGAAGAAACTGAAAATCTGAAATTTAGTGGCTAGCTTTTCACTGTGTCAGAATTAAGAAAATGAGAATGATGAAGGCACGTAGAATTCCTATGGTATTAGCTAGATACTTCCTTTAGTCATAATGGTTAGAACAACGATGAAAGCTTTCTGAAGGATGGGTGGTGGTGGGGAAAAAAAAGGAATGGAGAAGGGATCACTGAAGCTGAAGAAATTGTCATCCTAATATGTTGGTTTTAATGTTCTTTGGGACTTTTTGAGGTGCCAAAACCCAGCTTGCAAGTAACAAAGCATACAAATAGATTCATAATGAAACAATGTGCTAAGGAAGTGGCATTAACATGTAATCCCTGTTTCACAGATACAGTTCATGTAGAGCTGCCAAAGCCGCAAGATGTGAGAACAACCAAATCCTGGTAAAAAATAAAGACTGAATTTCATTCTTTTCATGATGTATTCCTGAACAGGGCAACCATTTCTCCCCTGTATAATGTAATATTATTTTGAATTGCAGTGCTTTAGAGATTCTTGTTTATAACAGTCACTGCTGTGTGAAATTGTTTGTTCACTGATTTCTAGATTGCTCAGCAGAAAACTGTATTCATTGAGGTTGACTTGGAAGGCACAAGCTGGATTCTTATCTTCAGAGCTGAGAATAGGTTTACACGATTGCTCTGCAACCATGTTCATCAGTGGATTGCATTAGGAAGCTAACTGAGAATGTCAAATCTATTTATTTTCTCCATGAATTCTGTGGCTGTTGTAACCAAGACACAACTCAAATGAGGTTGAGCAATAAAACTTTGATATGCTCTAATAAATACTCTGATAGAGTAATGCTTGCGTTATAAGGCCAATGTGCAAAATCAGACAGCTCTTTCCAATTAGAATAGTTCCAAGTAATTTGAAAACTTTATAATGTGAGTTTTAAATGCTGTGAATCAACAAGATATATACATATTAAATATATATAAAGAGAGTAAATTAATAAATTGCTCCATTGGGTTGTCAGTGTTACATTGCTAGTTGAAAGGGCCAGGCTCTGGTGTGGGCTGTTGTGGGGTAGGGGAACCAAGCGTGTTACAGAATAGCACGTGTAGCCTCCAACAGGTGACAGTAGGTGCACTTCCACTGAGCGTCTTCTCTGCAGATGGCATCTTCTGTAGCTCAAGGAAGACCAGGTTTTGTTACAATGAACCTAGGTGCTCCCAATAGCAGCAAAGGGGAGCAATTCAAAGACCTGTTTGCCAACTGCTAATGAGGTAAGAGATCCAATTTATTAAAAACAAAACAACAACTTTAAAAAGAAGTCTGTTAGCTCCAAAAAAAAAAAAAAAAAAGGCAGACCTTGCCATAATGCTGACACTTCAGAACTGGCAACTCCACTGAAACTGTCCCACTCTAGAGAATTGCTTGTGCTGCTTTTTTGAAACAAAAACCTATTTGCAAATCATATAAAAGTATTTTTAAACGTGTAAATATATGTAAACTTTTAAATACCTTTTTCTTTAATGCTGCAGTAATCTTTTTCTTCTGTATTATTTTCAAGATAAAAATGCTATATTAAGAAACGTGGGCTTCTAAGAGGAAAATCTTGTAAATGAACTAATTTCTGGAGTACGCTGTTGTTGATGGGTCAGATGTACACACTTCTGGCATATCCTGAGTTTTAGTAGTCTTTCCCCAAAGTTTAGGTGGGCTATGAGAACACCAAATCTTGTAGTTTTCAATGTCCAGTGAAAAGTGATAGTATAAATGAAAAAAGTGGCTAATAATAAGGATTAAACAGAATGAGGAGCAACCTTTCTTCCAGAGTTCTGTGGCAGAATACAGTGAAAATCTCTCCTGTAAGGTAAATTCTGTGAATAGTAAATATTAAAGCTGGGTTTTCAAAAAATGAATAGTATTCTATTTTTACCATAAGCGAACCTCCAGAGTAGCACGTCTTTTAATCTGTAGATAGTAGGCTATGTAACTGCAGACATCTCCCTCTGACTATAAATGCAGATAGTCCTGAACATCTTGTCAAACTGTCTTTTAGAGAATGTATGAAATGCAACGTTTTCTACGTAGTGGGAACAAGCATTCTCTTCGGACAGATAAAGCATTTAGATAGAGTGCAAAAGTAATGTTTCTTAATGCTACAGAAGTATTTTTGTCAAGTGAAACAGTGTAAAAATTAAAAATGATAAAAATAAACTTGAAATTTGTAGCCACCAACTTCCTGGGAAATGTGACATTGCAGGAGTTCACAACAGACTCTGGATGCGTATTGATTTAAAAGAATTTGGACTGGTATAGCATGATACAATGATCAAGTTGGAATTACAAAAGGGCTTCAAGCTTTAATCCGCCTTCCTTGGGTTGAACAATTGTATAATTTTAAGCCCATGTTCTTCAGTGCCTGTAGTTACCCTCTACATGCTGAGGGAACAGATGCCATTTAGAATGGGTCATTGTGTTGAGGAGGCCGTTTATTTAAGAAATTGTTAATTCCATTGATGTATTCAGCACTGGAAAGTCGTGAATTCCAATTAAACCAGTAGTTCTAGTAATAAATATCTGGGCATTAATGGCAGAGTGCTACAGCCAGGCAGTTTCTAGCACTGCAGCCTGTTAGATCTCTCATATTGAGTTGTATAAGTAACGTTCAGTTACTTTAATAAAATATACACTGTTTGCCAGGTATTTATTTATATATTTGTCAGAAATTTTATTGTAGAGCACTCTGAATCTCTGGAAAGGACTTCACTCAGAAATTGATTTATTACTGGCTATAGTTTGCACTACCTTAACTTCTGGTTTGCTCTGGATTTTTTTAATGGTTTTCAGTGTGCTTTCTTGTAGCAAAGCTGTCTGCTAGCAGTTTGTTTAGTATTGGAAAAGGGGAAACAGCCATAAAGTACATCCTAAAGACTCTGCTAAGCTACCTTTTCAGTCTTGTTCAGAATTATTGGTACAATAAAACAGTTACTTTGGATTTATTCTTAGGAAGAATAGGTTGCTTTACACACTTCTCTGCACAAAAGTGCACTGTGCTGCTTTCTTATCAACCTCTTCTTTTCACTGTGTTGTAAGTAACAACATAGTTTGTACATTAGAAGTAAAAACAAAGACTTAGGGTGCTGTCAAGGCTTTTTTGGCTCAGAACTTGTTCTCCAAAAACACTTTGAAGACAAAAGTTGCTCTTGAGGGTAACTGTAATGGCCTGCAAGAGCGCGACTAGTGGTTGTGATGCGAGAACTCTGAAGAGAGATGTATATAAATGTGACTTTCCTTTTTGTTTTCTTCCAACTCCTTTGATCAGAATCCTGTTCTGAATGCTTCAGAAAGCAGTTAACTCAGCTGTCACTCCGTGTTTGTCTGAACAAGGAGGAAGACTTTTGAAGTATGCTGTGTGCTTTGCATTATTGTGCTTTAGTGGGTCATGCGAGCCTGCCTGTTGGGACTTGGTGCTGCTGCAGGAAGGCTGTCTTTGTGGGGTATACAGTAAGATAGATAACTTTGGGGGGTGTTTGGAAAGGGTGATTGTGTTAGGCCTACTGGGCTTGAAAAGTGTACCTCTTTTTAAATAACTGGGGTTTTATAATGTTCTTTAGATATAGTTTGACTTTGCCTCCAAGAAGTTACTGAATTCAACTTTTTTAATTTTGGACAAATTACGTACTAGAGAAATCTCAGTTCTGTGCACATAGTGGTGGAATACTTGTAGGTAAAAATGACAAATGAACTTTTTTAATTAAAAAAATAAAAATAAAAAAAAACTTCAGACTACAAGATTGAATACAGGGTGTATCTACATCTGTGCTTTTTTTTTCTGTGGCAGGGAGGGTGGGGATACAATTAGAATAGTAAGCACTGTGGATCGGTGCTTAATTTGTATATAAAAAGGAAAACTTCTGTTTTGGGTAGTTTGTATTGTAAGGACAACATCTAAAGGCACTGTATCAGTCATTTATTTCCATTTTAAAGATTATATTTTTGAGCAATGGAAGCTGTACATGTTATCATTTATACATTTACTGGTAGCTAGGAATATAGAAAAACTTGGTATTACTCTGAAGATGTATTTGATTTGTCATTGGTATTTACTGCATCACTACTTTTTGCAGATGGTTTGTATAAAGAGATTGTAGTAACTTGTGCAGTTACAAGAAGTATAACATCAAATCTTTCAGTATATCTCCAACTTGTATCTTTGTGATTGAATTTAATCCTGTACCAAATGTTTGGCTGGAATTTCATCTTGGAGCAATGACAAAGTAGGTGCTGGAATAGATTCCCCACCCTTACCCCTTACATTATTTATTTAATAGGTGTTGTTTTCTATGTTATGTTTTTCCCCATAACAGGTTTGTGCCTTTATTGGATATTTATTTTAAAAAGCTACTTTAATTTAGGCTTTTCAGGCTTTTTTTTTTTTTCAGATGTATTCTTGTATTGGCTGTTCCTGTCCATCAGTTCCTTCATTTTATCAGAATACGCAATGTGTGGGAAAAATACTATCCACAAACTGGAAGGGAAAAAAATGAGGGTTTATGTTCTATTGATTAATATTCATTTTGTAAAAAGAAGCCTAAGCACAAGACCAGCTGTCTGGCTGTGTTGGTATTTTAATCGTGGAACTTCACACTTTGTTAATACACAAACCATTGTTTTTTTAAGATTGTTGCTCATATCCAATCATTTGAAATGTTTTGAAAAATAAACTTTGGCACATGCAAAGCCTGTATGTATGAGACTGTTCTTTGAAGTGTTTGTGGGCTCGGATTTTAGGCTTTCTGTAGAACCAATGGCAGACAATTATCCTGTTAACTTTCTGCACTTAGCTTTAATGTGATGTGTCTCACTCAAATCTTAACTACAGCAGTTTGCAAATTCACACCAGTTTTCCTTTGACAAGCTGTGACCGACTTCGTGCAGGGTAATGGGACGTGATTTGGGGGGAGGGGGGAGTGCAGGGGAAGACACGGAGCTGCTTGTATCAAATGGTGAACCCAGGAGAGAACCTGTCATCCACATCCATGTGTCAAATCGGCTTTGGTCAGTGCAGAGTTAAGTATTGCATACCCTTGGTCACTACTGCAGAGAGCAGTAAGTGTTGTTTCCCTAGATTTGCGTGTTACCCTCAAATCATGCATGAGCGCTGTGAACAGTCTCAAGATAAAAGAGCCTGACAACTCTTAATGGTGCAGTGCTGCTTGTGTGCAGTTGCCTGTGAGCCTTCTGTTGATTTTTAAGCCTTTCTGTATGGAGAGTTGTGGGTGGATGTGCTGGTTTTTATTTGTTTGTTTGTTTTGTTTTGTTTTGTGTTTTTTTCTGAGAGGTGTTTTAGTTTTGTTTGAGCTTGCCCAAATCAGCCTTACTGCCTAGCCAGTCAGCATTTCAGCGAGCACTGGGGGCCTGGAAGAGACAGGGCTCATCTGCACGTCTTCTGCAGAGGTTTCTGCTTCTAAACCAGAGGCCTTGAAGCCCAGGGCTGCGTTTGTGATTTCTGTAGCTGTAGCGATGTGCTCTGTTCGGAGCTTTTCTGCGCAGCAGCTCCTCCTTGCTGTGTCACTGCCAGCCCAGGGCTTCCCCTTGCTGCCGAAGGGCTCGGCCCCAGCACTCAGCTGTTAGGGGACGGGGCCAGCGGGCTGCGTTCCTGGGCACGGGGCCGAGCTGGGGTTGTGGAAGCTGCAGTCTCCTTCCCCGCGCTGCCTGCCCCTTTCACCTGCCGCAGCAATGGTACATGGCAGGGGGCGGCAGAAACTCCAGCGCGTAACCCCGCAGGGGGCCTCGCTGCGCGTCTGGATCCTCGCGGTTGTGTCTGACGCCCGCAGCTCCGCCCCCCCCGGGCGGCCCCGATTTATGAATGGCGCGCGTGGCCCCGCCCCCCGCCGCGGTCCCGCCAATGAGCGCCGCGTGTCCCCGCGCCCGCCCCGCCCCCTCCCCTCCCCCCGGCGCGGCCGTGATGACGTCGCTCCCTCTCCCCTCCCGTCCCCTCCCGCGGCGGCGCGCGCGCAGCGGCGGTTCCAAGATGGCGGCGGCCGGCGGCGAGGCGGCGGCGGGGGGCGCGCGGCGCGGGCCCCTCGGCATCCCCGAGGCCGTCTTCGTGGTGAGGCCGCGGGGCTGTCGCGACAGGGGCCGAGTCGCCGACCGAGGGGGCGACGGGCGGGCGGGGGGGGGCTGGCGCTTCGGGGGGAGCCCCGCGCCGGGGCCGGGCTGGCGCTTCGGGGGGAGCCCCGCGCCGGGGCCGGGCTGGCCGGGGGGCCCGGCTGCTGGGGCAGGGCTGGGCCCTGAGGCGCTGCCCGGCTGCGGGGGGCGCTTCGCTGCCCTCGGCCTCTTTGCGCCCTGCCCGCTTGGTCGGGCCGCGGCGCTTTTGGTGCTTTTGCTTCGTCAGTGTTAAACTGCACAGCGCCGGGCAGGGGCTGTCCCCGCGCTGTGGGCAGGCGAACTCAGCCGGGAGCTGGGGGGAGCTGGGGGGGAGCTGGGGGCTTCTCCTCGGGTAACGCCGGCAGCACCGAGCCCCCCGCTGCAAACCCCGGCAGGAGGCTCTCGGCAGGAGAAGGGTGGGGGCTGTGTAGAGGTGCGAAAGAAATCAAAATGGTTTTGTACTTTACTCCAGGAGAAAATAAGTTTGTTTACCTAGAAAAAAATCTAGACTTAGCTGCGAGTAAGATGACAGCAGAGCTCTATCTGGGATTTCTGCAAAGCCCTTCTGACGCTGAGGGTTTTTCTCTCCCCTTAAAGGAAGACGTAGATTCTTTTATGAAGCAGCCTGGAAACGAGACGGCAGACGTAGTTCTTAAGAAGTTGGATGAGCAGTATCAGAAGTATAAATTTTTGGAACTTAATCTTGCTCAAAAGAAAAGGAGGTAAGTCATAATTTTTGCAGAACTGGGAAATGTTTAGTGCGGTTCTATTTTTTTGATATAGCCTAGTTTATTTAAGTACCCCAATAAGTAAAAAATAGTTTTTAGAACTAATGTTGGCAGTACCTTGGGAAAAATAACAGCTTCCTTTTTCTTATTCATGAGAATTATATGCAAAACCAACCAAACAAACAAACAAAAAGTATTGTTGAATTGGGCCTTAGCCTCTAAGGCTAAAAAGGCTTGCTTTACTGTTGTAATTTCTTCAGCCTAATTCAGATAAGAATACATTTTGTCAGCATCTACTGCATCAAGCCTCTTTTGGGTCAGTAACCTCTTACCTCTGCAGTAGCTTCAATCTTGATCTGAAGCTAGGTAAGAAGCAAATTTTTAAACCCAGAATCAAAGCATTGAGGCAAACTTCATTTGAGTTAAGTTTCTTCCCTGGTGGTGTTCCCCTGGTAATTCACAGCCGGCAGCCTGATTTGGTGCTCGCTGCAGTTGGAGCCTGGCCGGTGTGGGAGGACAGGAGGGCTGGGGAGATCCCTGAGGAGGCGGCAGACCCCTCAGCTCTGGAGGGAGCTTTCAGTTTAACAGTGCCAAGTCTTGTGGCCCTAAACCTTGTGGCTTGTAGACCTCAGCAGAAACACGCTTGTTTTGTTTTACCTGCAGTGAGTTTTGTCTGTGTTTCTGCTGAGGTTTCCCTCTCCTCTGTGGAGGTCAGAAATATGCAGAAACACAGCAGTTCAGCAAATAGGTCTGTGATGCTCTGTGTTTGTTACACTTTGAAATTCCCGTGTGTTGCTCACTTCAGAATGCTGGTGAGCCTCAGTATGCTGAGAGGCAGGTGAAGCAGTAGATGAGATGTCGTTACCTGCCATAATCTTTAAAATCTGCATTTATAGGCCTGGAAAGCTGTTCAGAGATTGAAGTGTTAAAATGGAGGTTGGATTGTATAGTAAAGCTGATCACTTGTTTAGGAAACTTTGTGTCTCTGTCAAATAATAAATTATGACTGTTGTTAATTCACAGGCTAAAAAGTCAGATTCCTGAAATTAAACAGACATTAGAAATTTTAAAACACATGCAGAAGAAAAAGGTAAACTATTTTGAATATCTAACGAGTATGAGAAAAGCTAACTACCTTTCCACCCTAACAGAACACATTGCAAGAAATGTTTTGGAGAGCACACTTAATATGCCTTTATAAATAACAGAATTGTTTTAAAGGTATGTAGTACTTTTTGAAAGCTAGTTCAAAACAAGTAATGTTTGGAATGCAAACTTCACTTCTCATAGTGCATAGATTGCAGCTATGCTTTGACTTTCTCTCCAGTCCTTACAGAGATGTCTACATTGCTTTTAAATATTTTTAAAAATGCTTTAGTCTTGGAACTCTTGTCTTGAATGTTGAAGTAATGTTTAGTTCCACCAAAGTTAATACTGTACCAATGGCAAAAAAGCAGAAAAGTGCACTCCTTACTGTACGTTTTGTCTCTGACATACGTTTCTAGTGAAAATAGTAATTTTAAGTTGTCATTTGTTCCAAGGAATCCACAAATCCAATGGAAACCAGATTTTTATTGGCAGATAATCTCTACTGCAAAGCTTCAGTTCCTCCTACAGATAAAGTTTGTTTGTGGTTGGGGGTAAGTAAAATAGAACTCCTGAAACTGTTTAAATAACGTAGTCTTACAAGAGTCAGCATTTGTTACTGTCTCATCTGTCCTTCTAGGAGATGGGGGCATAACTGTGCTGGTGTGTACGTGGTAGTGCTGCGTCTTGTCAGTGAAGCAAGCCTAGGAAGACAATTTCAGCATGTTAGTGGAGCTTGTGTTTCTGTTTTGATGGCTGAACATATCAAGACCACAGAGATTTGTAGTCTTGCTGAACTGTTTTTTCCCCAAAATCGTGTTTGTGACTATTTTCCTTATCACGTTGTGGTTCACATTACCCCAGTAATTGCCTAGGATTGCAATGTGCCAGACAAAACAACTAAGTTTGTTAACTAGCTTCTTCTCTTTACGTTATTTGTATTTAGCGTGCTGCTTTCCCTCTTCATGCAGGTTCTGGGGGAAAGATGGGATTTTGTTCCTCACAGATACCTGCCAGCATTGAGAGTGGGGTCTGTGCTAAAGACTGGTGGGATCAGAGCTCGAAACACGGATTTATAAGCACTGAAACAATCAGGCTGGGATGTTCCGTAGCAGAGGCTTCCTTATCTGTAGCGATAACCTGCTAATGTTTATTCTGAGACTTCTAAATCCCTGGTGTTCCCAAGTGTTGGCTGCCAAACCAAACAGCCTGGTTAGGACAGAAGCGTTGTTGACACGTACAGCGTCCTGGCTGATTTGGCAGTTATTCCCAACCTCCTTTTCTATCACAAAAAGAGAAGATTTCTGTTTGATACCCGTTGCTTTCAAGAGGCTGCCTTCAAAAGTCACAGAGACTTTCACAGTGCTCCAGGTTTATTTTGGTAGAGAATATCAAAGAAAGTTCATGCTGGTTCATACAGAAAAGCTCTCATGAAATACCACAAATGATTTATTCATCATCTTTAGGTGTTCTTGGGCTTTCTGCCTTTTATCCTCCACGTTGCTTACAGTCTGTGTGTTGGGCTATGCATTTTACTATTACTGCAGAAATTATGTCTTCCAGCTATTTAAAAAAGAATGGCCTCTATCATACCTGCATCCATGGTATTTCTTGGACTCACATCTAGTTAATAGTACGTGGCTCTGTTTAACGTAGAGTTCTTAAATGGGACAAAGCTTTACAGGTGCATCTTTACTTGGTACCACTTTTTTTCCCACTCTACATGGTAGTTCCTTACTGAAATGATGATTTGTATATTAAAAATCACCATGTTATATTGGACTTTAATGCATTTTACATCTTTACCTGTAATAATTGTTGTTAACAACCATATGTTTTTCCATATTGCACATAGATACTAAGGCTAATCTTGAATGCAGTGAAAATTGTTGGTAGAGTTGTGTGACCCTTGAAAGATGCGGCTAAGAAACCTGAGGAGTCTCTTGCTTTTCAAACATGGTGGGGATGAGATACTGATACCTAAAAGTTGACTGCAGTCCACAAAGAGAGGATTCCCCTGTTGCTTAGAAATAGGAAGAAAAGTTCAGTTCCCCAGGGGGGTTGTCACTGGTTTGCTGAAGTGATGGAAGCCTCAAGTGGCTTCTGGCATTGCTGGTCCTCAGTCCTGTTGTGGTCTGTCAGGACAGGCTCTGTTAATGTGATTAGTTACAAACGATGGTGTGAAATATTCACAACAGTATGAAATATCTGTGCTATGGCTTACTCCTTACCACGCAAGAGTAAAAGCTTATACAAATCTTTTTTTTTTTTTTTTCTCTAGGCCAATGTGATGCTTGAATACGATATCGATGAAGCTCAGGCTCTGTTAGAGAAGAATTTGTCAACAGCCACAAGAAACCTTGATTCTCTAGAGGAAGACCTGGATTTTCTTAGGGATCAGTTCACCACTACAGAAGTCAGTATCCTTCTAATTTGCAGGGGTGGAGGTGTACATGAAAGGTACCAGACAGGTAGTTACTCGTTTCCAGACGTGCTTTTATCTGGGACTGGCCGCCATTAAAATCCTGTAGCACTCCAAGAACTTGGTTTTAGCAGTGAACAAGGACACTGTTTTCAGCACTGTTGAGGGCTGGTGGCTGGGTGTACAAAGCTCGACTTTGTAGTTGGGTCCCTGCGAAACCTGCTGTGATGGTTGCAAGCCTGGGCTGGGAGTGGGCTGCAATGGTGGGTCAGCGCTGATGGCCAGGCAGCCGCCACTGCAAAGCAAAGTGACCCGTCCGTCTGTCCTTCCTTCCTTCCTTCCTTCCTTCCTTCCTGCAGTTACTGGTATTCCCATGTGTTACAGCTGTGCACCAACTCAGTTCTTTCACTGAGAGGTTTGTGTAGACTGCTATGCGTATGCAGTCTAGCCAACTGTATAACCTGCTTTTTCCTTTTTCTCTTTTCTTTCATCTGAATGCATGTGCAGTTTCCTTAATTCCACACCCTCAGATATGGCTAGAGTTTATAATTGGGACGTAAAGAGAAGAAACAAGGAAGATCCTTCCAAAAACAAAGCATAGTTTTGCCAATTTTAAATGTGGTTTCAATTTGCAAATATTTTTTATTTAAACACCCCCAAAGTTCATTCTTAAGGGACTGAGTTACTTTAAGCATTTCAGTAAATGGTAAAATATATAAAAACTATGAGCACCATTTTATTTATTTGTAAACTCAAAATTTGGTTTCATGCATGCTTCATGAAATTACCAATTATTCGAAGACACCACGCGGTCCAGCAAAGGACGTAGTATTTTGATCAGACCAGTCTGTTCCAACTAAATTTCTACCTGGAAGTTTGTCTGAAAAGGTGAGGTGTGTGTATGGAACCGACTCTGACATTTTAGCAGGTTAAGGTAACGCAAGGGTTTACTTTTTCATCTCTGTGTGCAGCTGATAAAGTCAGCATGGGCTGGGAAGACATGCAGCTATATTGTTCTAGGAAGCAGGGAAAATACTGTCACGTCTTGGATTTTATTTCTGTCAGGTACTTTTTTGGCAGCATCAACCTACAAGCATTCCTGAATATACACTTTGGATAAACTTGGTTTTAATAATTATTCGTTAGTTAACTGCCTGTTAACTCTCAGCACTTTACATACAACCGTTTGCGACTTGTCTTCAGAGAAAAATGGTAAATGGAGCAAAGAGCACAAGCTATGTCAAGGCTGCAGGTGCTCTCGCCCTGTTCTTTTTCATACACATGCACACGCTGCTTACTTTTTGCAAGTGTCTTGAACCAGGACACAAAAATGCTGGCAGCCTGTAAGCACGAGAATCCCCATTTGCAATCCCTTAGACAAGATGTCCAGTTGAAATGTCTTAACACTCTCAGCCTCCTCGGTGGTGAAACCTGTATTAGAGAAGGGTGGTTGACTGCAGTCTGACTTCTGGTGTTAAAAGAGTTGGAATGTTTTTTTGGTTCTTATGAAGCCTTGCGAGATTGTTGCCTTTTACCTCTGCAGTATCTCTAAAATGAAATGCTCGTTGGTGATGTCAGTGGCTAATATTCACATTCTGTGACTAGGAATACAGGTTTCGCTGCAAAATAAATGCAAATGTTAACTGTTTAAACTTCATGTAAGAAACAATATACCTGTAAAGTTTTTGTACTTTTATTTCATGATATTAAAATAGTAAAACTAAGCAATTGTGGCAAACACTGGTTTTTGCGCATCTTTCTTTGTGGGAGAAAGTCACGAATTTGATGCACAATCTTTTGTAATGTTTCCTCTCTTAATTGCGGGCAGGGGAATGAAAAATTTGGTTGAAGCAGCAGCAGGAAATGTAGCTGCTGAATACTGGAGTGAAATGGGGGCTGTGAGTCAGCACATCTGAGTTGTGAACAGAAGCAATTGATCTGACAGCACCGTGGCTGTGGAAGAGTCAGAGCTGCAGGGATGGGAATAAAAGAGGTAAGTCCTCACTGCTGCTCACAAGTACATGTGTGTACCTGGGCTTGGCTCATCCACATCTGTTTTTTCAGGGAGATGCTCTTTGTTCTGGTGTCTTTGACTAGAAGAGTTGAGTTGAAATCTTGAGTGTTATCTGACTAGCAGGGGTCTCTGCCCTTTGCTATGCTAGGCTGAAGCTGGGGCTGCTCACACTGTGGGCTTCTTCTCTCCCTTTCTTTTTAAGAGCATCAGCAATGACAGGAGAGGCAGCTGCAAACACGTCCTCATTTCTTTTGCAGTTTTCTCTTCCATTTGGACTAATGAGATCCCAACAGGCTGAAGCACTTCCCCTCCTCCCCCACTGCTGCTTCCCTCGCTGGTCCTACGGCAGCAATTGCTTTTCTTTGTTGTGCACAATGAAATGATGAGTTAAGCATTTATGCACTAGCTAAAAAAACCCGCCTGTGTGCAGCTCCCAATGACCTAATGCTGGTACTGGTGTGGGGGAGGTGGGCAGCATCAGAGCTGGAGTTGCTCAGCAGGGTCAAAATGTATCTGGCTGCGGGAGGAAGAGGTGAGATGGCTCAAAACTCTGGTTGGGGTCTAGGTGTTTTGTTTGCTTGATACCAAGTTAAAAATTTCACAAACAACTCTGGCTTCCATACAGCTGATCTGTCCAGTGCTGCCTTGTCCTTTGCTGTTACGTTTTTGTTGGAGTACAAACAAGGGTTTTACTTAGGCTGCTACTTAGCTGCTATGTCCTGCCTGCTGAGAGACGCCTCCAGGAGAGACTACGGCTTTTTTGGGTACTGCTGTAGGGAACAGAGTGTTGTTGGTTTCAGAATGGCCAGTGTTTCTAGAGTTGCGTTGGTTCTCTCAGCACTGCAGCTGGCTGGTTTTGAAGATCTGATCAATAATGTATAGCAGATAGCATTGCAAAGATCGTGTTTATTGTTGAGCCAGTCAAATACCAGATTTTCAGTTAGGGTTGTTGTAGAGAAGTGGGACAGGTACTAGATAGCTTACTGGTAAGAATGGGAAGGGGGAAAGGAGGAAAAAAAAAACACCCGAGTTTTTTCACAAGTTTAGAACTCACATTATCACAGTAACCATTTTGCTAAATACAAGCATATTTCCAGTCACATACAGACAGCTAAATACAGCATTATTTTCACATTTCGTTACAGTGCATAACAGAAAGCGAGGAAAGTGTATAGTATGCTTTTATTCTGGAGGTTCAGAGCAATTTCAACCTAACATGCAGATTGTTTTTAACATGTGGTAGAGACCACAAAGTTAGCTTTTTTTTTTTTTTTTTTTTTCCTTTTTTTTAAATTTTTGTCCTAGAGTAAAAGAGCTCCTGACCTTTATCCTATGAAGGGTATGACCTTCTGGTTTCTCTAAATCCCTCTTGTACTAGAAGTCAAAGCATTAAAACCAGTTGTTAGAAAAGAATTCTGAGCATAGCCTGTAAGTTCATCTTAGAAAAAACATTCCAAATTTTGTACAGATGAATCTACATCTATATTTTAATAAGCTGTCTAGAAAATGCAAGGAATTAGAAAAAGATGTATATAATGATTTCTCTATCATTTAATATAACCATTTATTACCTCTAAGTAGTTAAGACTGCATACGTTTCCTTCTGTACTGTTCCTTGTCAGAATTATGATACTTGTATTTTTTAATTGAATGTTTACTCTGAAGACCTGAAGGTACTCACTTAGGTTTTCTGGAATTTCTCTCTGGGAGCAGAAAGGCCCAGAGAGGGAGAAGGGGAATGTCCAAACCCATTAAATAAAATATTGGTCGCCTTGAGAAAAGTGATCTTTTCCCTGCTGGCCAGGTTCCTGCACAGAGGCTTACGGGATTTTACTATTGCTAAAACTCTGCTTGATCCAAGTTTTAACTGCCTTTAATGTAGAGCTCTGCCCTTCAGGACAGCTGCTACCCTCAGGTAGGCAACCCAGGACGTACCTTGTGAATAGCCAGACCTTGAAAGAAGAGATTTAAAAAAACGACCCTTTTGTACTTGTTTGTCCTTGCCTTTGTGAAAACAGGACTAACAGTCCCGGTCTGAGCAAACCTTGCGCTCTCCACTGGCATCAGCAGAAGCTGAAGGTAGAGAGCCCATGGTAACCACGCTCCTGTGGTGCTCTGCATCAATCTTCTCCAGCTTTGCTTACCTAGAAAGAGATTTTGTGAAGAGATTTATTTTTTTTTCTATCTTCAGGGCACTCAACTTGACCAGCACTGAACCTGCCTGGAATTCAGTGGGCCTTAGTGTGAGGTTTTCAATGTATTCGTAGCCTATTCAAGACTAAGCAGGGGGCCTCAGCAGTGACAAACTTTCTGAAAGGTGCTAGACCATCGCCACCCCTCCCTCAGTCTCATTTGCAACTGGTGCCCTCCCAGCAGGGCCCAGGAACTGGAATTCTATGAGAACATTAAAAAAAAAATAAATTAATTTTCAGGGTGGTTGGTTGGTTTGTTTTTCAGCTTAAATGCAGAAACCTTTTTAAAATTATTATTCATACAGACCAACCCAAGTGCTGCAAACTAGAACAGGTTCAAGGGAGACATAATCTGAACTCAATAGCAATCAAGACCCACACTTTCATTGATGGGGGTAGCTTAAAAATCTGTGACAATTATTTTCTTTTCTACTTAGAGGCCTAAAATCAAACACTAGATGCTTCCTGTGGTTTCACCTAATCCCTCCCACCCATTAGTAGTCTGGTGTATAAAGCTTGCACACTGAAGTAAAAAAGTCACTATCATTTTGTTTGTTTTTAATAGATTGAACTTTGCTACAGGGGCCCAGTTACCCTGCTGCAGTTCAAAAGCTGGTTAAAACTTAGAGGAAGCAAAGCTCAAGTGGGGAACAGCATTCCCAGAAAACAGCCACCTACACAGAGCTTTTGTAACAACAGCTACCACCCACTATGACCAACCTGAGATGGATCCTCTTTTGTCAAATTAAAACATGGAGGAAAACAGATTTTACTCTTGAGCTTGTTGTGTGGCTTTCCTTTTCACCTGCTTGCACACTTCTGTTCTGTGCTCCTCCTTCCCCGTTCTAGTTCTCTTCGTCCACAGATGCCGAGAAAGAAAATGACACTTTAACAGCAGAAAGTAGTGATGGAAGCTGTTGCTTTCCATGCTATTTAACTTCTATAAAAGCAAATCTCACCTTTGAGGATGTCTGATACACCTGAGTTAAGCTTTTCAAGTTTGTTTGTTTCCCCCCCTCCTTTCCATTCCTTCTATTGGCCTTGGCGGGCAAGACACCCAAAATATCAGCACAGTGCTGTTGGCAAGACAGAAATGTTGGCGTGCCCCACCTGGACACCACATTCCAGCCTTAAAACGCAGCATCTGAGCACGTGGGTCTCTCTTTATGCTCCTGACCACGTAACTCTACTGGAAAGCCCTGAACTCGGGGTACGTTCAGGGTACATACCTAGGCAATAAATATTTTTAAAATGCACTGAATAATTTACTACTGGAGCAGGCATTGCCACTTGCAATCCCAGTTCAGCACAGCAAGAAAAGCACTATTGGAGAGGTCCTTTGAATTTTCATTATCAATAAAATAACTATTTTCCTCTTGAAATTCCACAGAATAGTCTTTACTATTTAACTACGTTCAAGAACGTAAGGAGAGGAAAAAAAAAAAAGTAAAAAAAAAAAAGTGTGCATACCATGTCAGTAAACTTCTCTTGTGGTGTTGGCCTTATGAGGAAATGGTACCCGTGCTGCCTTTACACCTTTCTGGTAATAAGCAGCTGAGACAAACTAAGCTGTCCTCTTTCTTTCTTTCTCTCCGTCTGCCAGTTTGTCAGACTCCTACACTAGCTGTACTGTGGCTTCAATACCCAGCGCAGAGCTATAGAGTTACTTAAAACAGGCCATGCACAGTACCCTGGCATGTGCCAGCCCATTCAGAGCTGCTTACGTACTCTCTGTGTCCTGCTGCTGCCCCTCATTTCTGCTGCCTGTCTCCTTACAACATCTGCATGCACCCTCGCTCACTCGCCGTTTGGTTTGTAACCCCTGGTTCTGGAAGGTTAGATGGAACAGAACATCGCTCTCCTGGGGCTGTCCTCGCGTCCAAAACAAGGTGGGAGGCTGTTCACAACGGGAGTGTCGCTCTCCCTTCTGTCACACCGAGTTCACTTAGTAAAGTACATTTGGTTAGTAGAGTTCATCACCACTTTTCTCGCTAGAAGAGCTCAGCACAAGCACCGCCTATCTGATTTCACCACTTCTTCTGAAGAGTGCACTACATTTGGGACAAACCCGCTCTTTACCCCTTCCCATCCCTCCTGGATCGAAATTTCCCCCCTTTTAACAAGCTCGTATATATCTCGAGTCAGATCAGTGAAGGCCTTCTCCACGTTAATGGCATCCCGAGCGGAGGTCTCAATGTACTTCATACCATAAGCAGCAGCCAGTTTCTCAGCCTCGTGCCTGGTGACCTGCCGCTGCGTGTCAAGGTCACACTTGTGACCTACCAAAACAAAGACGATCTGGTAGGGCTGGACGTGCACCTTGGTCTCTTCTAGCCACTCGTGGACGTTCTGGAAGGACCTGCGGTTTGTAATGTCAAAGAGGAGGAGTCCACCAACCGAGTTCCTGTAGTAGGCTCTGGTGATGGACCTGGAAAAGCATGAGCCACAAGAAACACGTAAGTCACAGCTGGCTGGGAGAAAAGGCACAGCAAGTTTTGTGTGTGTTTTTTTTTTTTGCTCATTTCTCTGGTTATTTTTGTTTTCTTAACCTAAACGTGGCACTTCTGAACGTTTGTCTGCGCTTTAGAAAGCAGCATTACTGCCACCTTGTCTGCCCTGCAGGCTAGAGGACAGAGAATGCCATTCAGGTCATGTCTTACTGCTTCGGCTTGTGCTTTGGAGATCTTGTCATTCAAAACGCTAACCAGTTTTGGCTTAAAAACATCATCCTTGGGCAACCGCTCCACTGATAAATTACTGCTCTGTTCAGAACATCCCCGTACAGCATTTTTGGCCTCTCCTGTCTATCGAGGCTTTCCATCTGCTCTTTGCCATTAGTCGAATGAGCCCCCCCCCAGCTGATCTCCATCCCTGGATCGGTTTGGCTGACCCATCGGTTCAGCAGCACTGTAATAACTCAAAGGGTTTAGCTGGACCAAACACCCACGGATAGGAATATAAAAGGCAAGGAGGGAAGCCACAGAGTCTGAAGGCACCCCATGGAGCTGCACACCCCGCATCCACCCAGGGCCTCAGCACACGCACACAGACATCCACCCGGTGCCTCCTGCCCCTTGTCAAGCTGCCGGGACGCACGACCCCAGCTAACGCCAACAGGAGCAGCCAGGTTGGTCCCCCACGTAACAGCAACCTGATACAACAGCTTCCAAGGGGAATCTGCATTAGTGTTGGTCTTGTTCTTCCCAAATCCTGAAAATGTTGAACAGTAACGGAAGCCCCCCAAACCCCAGGCTGAGAGCTGGAGAGCATCTTCCACGATTCTTCAATGCAGCCAGAAGCACCGTGCCAGCAGCTAACAGGGCTACAGAGAATGCAGTTCAACAACTGCTACACGTGGGAAAAGCAAGATGCTGTAAACCTGGCGTTTCTGCAAAGTCATGGATTAGTTCTAAATCCAGAAGCACTGATCGATTTCAGTCCCTGGAGGAATTTGCACTGGGACATGAACTTTTCTTGCTGGGAAAGTGTAAGCACTGCTGCAGTTTTACCTTGGGACAAGTCTTCTTCAATCATTCAAGACTCTTGTTAGAGGTTGTTCTGTCCCACAATGTGCATAGCTAGTGAAACTGCCCCAAAAAGGACTGGTTGGCTTTTTCAAGGTTTGCTTTATCAACAGACATGCAATGAATGAAAATCCACAGCCAAAATTGAAGAAAGCCAGAAATGGGGAAAAAAAATGAGAGTTGGCTGCGCTTGGACAACTTCTTCCTCTCCGTTATCTGGCCCAGGGCCAACAGCAGCTCTGCACATTTGGAACCGAGGGGATTAGATCTGCCTTTTGCTATCCAGCCAGCTGCAAGCAGATACTGGTGCTCTGAATCCCGCCCCCCACCACTGTCACAGGCATTTCTGCTTCTCCCTTGCGTTCAGCGCATCAGCCCTGGCTGCTCCTGCCAGCATCACCGATGCCTCAGGTACTCCTGAAAGACATGACGGGATCTAAGCTGAACGCTGCGTTGAGGTAAAACTAGGTGAAGGTCTCAGTGCCTTTTCTTAAAGCCTTTTCCACAGGCTTTCCCTTACTGAGCCGCAGGAGGCGAGCTACACTGCCCTCACACTGCCCGTCACTGCGCAGCTCCCTCCCAGACCCCTACCCAGCTCCTGCCACCCCTCACCCCACCACACTTGCACCGCAGCCGAGCAGTGGGGCTACTCGCACCTATTTTAACCAAATTTGAACAGAAAAGTATTGCCTCTGTGTGGGAAGCCTCCTCTGCTCTGCTGTGTACTCGTGGTGGGGCTCCTGTACCTGGGGTCCTCTGCTGTCTGTTCGAGTCTTTCCCTCTCAGCCAAGGGAGAGCTGCCAGCTGGAGGGAAGCAGCTCTTCTGTAGGTGGTGGTACACATTCCCAGCGGGTGAGGGCTGCACATGCTTCTCCTTTTGTTAGCATTACACAACATCACGTTTCAGACAAGAAAGTGGAGTGTTTGAGCAACCCAAGGTGGGCAAAACCTGCTGGATCCAGGAAGAAACGGACCCTGCTCTTCGACAGCTCCAGAACAGCCTCAGCGCTGCCCCAAAGAGCAAGGTGTTGGGGCTGATCCGGCCAAACAGCGAGGCACATGCTTAACCACAATTTAAGCCTTATTGACAGTGAGACAACTCGCAACAGGGGTCAGGAAGAGCAAAAACATAGCACAGATGCAGACCAGCAAATGCCAACAAGGTGTCTTCAAGATAATGTCTTCAAGATAACTACAGTGGTTTCTTTCTTGTGGGACAGCCTTTAAGGTAGTGCAGAGCAGGCTAGAAATGCTAAAAATTGAGAGCTCTGTGAAAAGGGGGAGGTTATTCTGAAGAATTTCCTTCTCAAGAGCTTTCCTGCACTATGACAAAAAAGTTTTAAGGGTTCCGGAGAGCACGTGCACCACCATGCTTTTTGCCTATGCCCAGAAGTCTGAGAGGCTTCTGCTTATCCCCCCAAAAGCTGTATTTTGCCTTGTGACAAGAAAAACAGCCTGCAGAAGAAGCGCAGGAGCTTTAAGGGGCACGATTTCTCACAGGGTTAATGATGACTTGAAAGAGATAAACACAGAACAGATTTTTTTTGCCCAACTTTGTCATAGTTCACAGTCTACCAGGAAGGCAGCTAGGTTTGCTCACTTCGCTTTGGCCTTTCACACTGGGAATTTAAGTCTGCACTTTGGTGAGGGCCTTCCAAAGCGGCAGAGTGCCTGGTTTTGTGTCCGTCACTGCTCCTGCCCCTTACGCTCTTTCTGCTGAATGCTGCTGCCCGGCGCAGCCTGCCCTTGTGCTGAAGGTCGCCTGCTCATCGTGCTTACGACCTGCAGCCAGGCTGGGTCAAGCACCAGCACGAAGGGTAAGCAGCCTCCAGGGCCCCGAACCTCCTGGCATTTTGGAGAAAGTGAACTGAAGCCATCTGACGGCTTCTGCTCCTCGCAGCGCAGGCACGAGCACTGGTCGGCACAGGGCCGTGTTTTCTGAAGACCTGAAGCTGGGATCTGACGCAACGGAGCGCCACAGCAGCATAAAGCACCAGCCCCGAGCCCGAGGGACCAGACAAAAAAACCTGTCCCTGCGTAGGGCCCGAGTATGGCACAGCCCGGGCCAGGCGCCAGCACCACAGATGCGAGCGAAGGCTGCGGGGCGGGGGCAGGGCAGGGCAGGGCAGGGCAGGGCAGGGGTCGTTTCTTCAATGAAGGCAGCGAAGCTGCGCGGGGCCTGGGGGCACGAGGAGTGCTTCCGGAGGGAGCATCCCCAAAAGGGCTGCTGAGGGTCAGAGATGCGCGACAAACGCCGCCCAGGGCGGGCTCGCAGCCCTGCTGAGCCGGCACAGCCCGAGCAGGGCTCGTCCGGGGGCAAATCTGCAGGAGCGGCCCCCGGCACTGCCCCTGCCCCAGGGCACCCACCCGCGGCCACGCACGGCCAAACGAGCCGGGGCACGGCAGCGCCGAGGGCCCAGGCGAGGCAACCCACGGCGAGGGCTGCGGCCGCTCCTTTGTCTCGCCCGCCGGCCCCGGCCCGCCCCGCCGCTCACCGGAACCGCTCCTGGCCGGCCGTGTCCCAGATCTGCAGCTTGATCCGCTTGCCGGGCTCGATCTCCACCAGCCTGGAGAAGAAATCCACGCCCACCGTGGGGTCGGAGATCTGGGCGAAGCGCCCCTCGGTGAAGCGGCGGATGAGGCAGGACTTGCCCACGGTGGAGTCGCCGATGACGATCAGGCGGAACTGGTAGAGCCAGATGGCCTCCATGCTGCCGCCGCCCGCCTCAGCGCCCGCACCGCCGCCGCCGCCGCCGCCGCGCCGCCTCCTCCGAGCCGCCCATGCCCGGCCCGGGGGCGGCCGCCGCCGCCTCGCCGCTCAGGCGGGCCCCGTGGCGCGGCCCGGCCCGGCCCTGCCCGCTGCTGCCGCCGGGCTGCGCTGTAATGGCGGCCGCGCCGCAGCGCAGCGCCGGGAGGAGCCGCCGGGCCCCGACCGCCGCCGCCGCCGCCGCCGCCGCGGGAGCCGGGCGGGGCGGAGCGGGGCGGGACCGTGAGGGGAGGCCGAGGGCGGGCAGCGCTGAGGGGAGCCCGGGCTGAGGGGAGCGGGGTGCGGGCGGACCCCGAATGGAGGGGGGGGGGCGCAGGGCCGGGGCTGCCGCTGCCGAGCTCTCCCCAGCGCCTGAGGGAGCGGAGCGCGGTGCGCGGCGCCTCTGCCCCCACCCCGCCTCTCGGTAGGGCCCTCAGCGGCCGGCAGGGGGGCGGTGTGTGAGTAACGGGCTGACGAAACGCAGCGCGCACGGAGCTGCATCGTGTGTACATGCGTGATGCACGCAGAGCCTCACCCCTGACAACACCTGCACCGTCAGTACCACAACGCCACAGAGCTTCAGTCCGTTTTGCCTCGCTCTGTGCAGCCGTGCTCAGGCCTGCAGGCTGCTCAGGAACCCGACAGCAGCACCCGCAGCGCTGTCTGCCATCACGCAGCGTTTCCACACATCCCCAGGCACCCCCCAGCTCTAACGCCCCAAATGTGCCTCAGACCCCGAGATCTCGGCCACAGGCAGCGCTCGGCACGTCCCGAGCAGCAGCGGTGCCGTGCTCGGGGGGTACGGCCCAGCTCCAGCTTCTTGGGCGCCTCCAAAGCAGAGCTGTGGTCTCTGGAAGGGAAAACGCTCACACGTAATTATTAAAAATCTTGACTATGTTGTGTGTATTAAGTTAAATAAGCATCAAACTTTATTATTATTTAGGAAACATGTTTTTTAATAAGTTTATTTCATTCAAGAGCCCTGCCTGCATGACCACTATTGAAATAAACGCATTCGCAGTGACTGTTATACTTCTTTAATCCTCAAAAAAGGGCATTTGTATAGGTATGAGGTAGTTAGCCAGCCTGCAAATTGGACGAGGACATCAGAGAGACCACTTCAAGGCTTGGGGAAAAATGGCAAGGAACGTTTTCCTTGAAATATGGTACATTTATTAAAAAACAACCAACCCAAAAGATCCTATTTTACAGTACCTCAGGACAGGAAAGAAAACTGATGAAGCAATCTGCACAGCAACAGAAAAAATATTAAACCTATAAATCCAAGTTACCAGTACATTAACCAGTGACTCATTGCCAGCACGGCTTTGTGGGGATCTGTTGCATTTAGCTGTATGATTTCTGAGCGTTGGATGCCCATTACTTCAAGCCCACAACAAATTGTGGTTTCTCTGAACCCTTTTCCTTTCGCTCCTCCTCCCCACACACTCACCACCTCCCCGGTCCGTTTCTCTGACAGGTTTCAGTGTGGTTTCTCTTCAGATCCGGCGGCTGTTTTTTGGCGGTTTCTGGTGGCAGGAGGGGACCCCAGGAGGGGACACCCATCCGGACAGGGGGTTCTGGGGGACTCTGGGCTCAGCTGCGCTGCTGCAGCATGAGCCCTGACGGGGAGCAGCTGAAGGGCCCTGAGTTTCCCCAGGCTGTGAGGAGCCAGGGAGGGCACAGATGGGTGGGATGGTGCCCGGCAGATCTAGATCCCAGTAGGATCTACAGGAAAAACCTTGGCACTCCCAGAGCATCAGGGACCCGTTTTCCCAGCAAATAAACCCCCAGGATCCTGTGACGCAGATGGTACTTTCACCTCCTCTACCACACGCGTATAGATGAACACCCGCTGCGTGAGCAGGCAGCCACGAGATTAATGGGCAGCAACAGGGCAGGTAGGAGCAAACAGGATCCTGGGAGAGCCCTCGTTCTGGTACTATTTTAGAAAATGGAAAATCTGGTGTCTGGAAGGGAGAGTAACCTAGATTTGATGCTAAAGCGGTTTTATTGGCAGGGACAGGACGGTGAGTGCCACTAGTGCTGGGGGAAAGCTGCCTGAAACAACCACAGCACAGGGAGGGCACGTCTGGCCCCACAGTGGTGGGGCTGAAAGTCAAACCCTGCCCCAGGACTCCAGCACTGCCACCCACAGATCCTTCCCTCTGAATATTTTGCTGTTTGGTTGTAGTTTATTCTCTCCCCAAAACCTGCTGGTGCCCTTTGTACCTCTTGGTTTTCAGCTGGAGATCGAAGCTGTCTCCAAGCCGATGGCAGCACTACGAGGAGGAGAGTGCATCAGCACCGCACACACTATGCAATTTTAATGCCCTTTCAGTTTCCAAGGCTACAAAACACACAATCAATCAGCTGTCCCTCGCTGCGGGGCTGCCTGCACAGGAGCCGTGCAGGACAGCCCCAGCCTGTGCCCACCCTGCATGGGGCAGTGTGCGAGCGAGGCACCCAAAAGCACAGGCAGACGTCCCCTGGCCCTCGGGGGTTTTTATCTCCCAGCCCCGCTCAGCACCAATGAGATAAACTGCACCCAAGGGGAGCCCCGGGAGCACATGACACCAAACAGGCCAGGCCAGGCACTTACGAGAGTTACAGGTCACAACGGGGCTGGCTCACAACAGCAATTTATTAGCTAGTTCCAAACAAACAGCCCTGGAAAATTAGGCATGCCCAGGAGATGTGACATCAAGACAGATTGTACCACTGACAGGGACATGATGGTACCCCTGACCTGCTAGCTCCTGTGTGCCCCTGTAAAACCTGGGGCAGAGGGAAAGTAGTAAGCAAATTAATGTTTCTTATTTATAGGATGCTCACAGTTAGTCTGGGTGGTGCAGACAAGTGTAAAGCCAAGGGCACTACACGGTGCTTAGGAACTGACAGCCATGCTGACAGCAGGCACGGGGAGCATAATTTAGGACTTTGTGACAAGGTGACAGCCCTAAATCCAACAAGAGTAGCCTGGGGAAAGCACAGGCAGGGCTGATCACCAAGAGCCACAGGATGATGCCTCTGTCCCTCGGCTTTTGGCTGGGCTGAGGGGCCTGTTGCACTGGTCGACTTCTGTGGCAGAGCAGCAGGTGGGATCACACCAGAAACAGTCGAGCAGACACAGGCTGAGTGCTGTGAAATAACCAGAGGTGCATGCAGGACTCAGCCTCCAGCACCAGCAGCTTGTGCAAGGAGCAAGCTTTGGCTGGGTTTTTGAAGAGACGTAAAACATTTTCAGAAGGTTTCCCTGGTAGAATAAATTAAAAGTCGGCTCACTACCATGGGATGGGTTAATCCAGATGCACTTCCCAGTGTCCGATTTCAGATTACAATCACATTAAAATGGGCATGGGTGGGCTAGTTGAAAAAGGGGGGGCTCCCATCTAAAGATCATTAAGTCTGCCTGAGGCTGGCTGAATCCAAAAACAGATCCTCCACTGGGAATATTATGTCTCTGTAGCTGTTCAGGTCTTCCTAGGAAGGGAACAGGATCTGCTTAGAGCAAATAGAAACCATTACAATCACGATAAATTAGTAATGGTGAGTAGGAGAGAGAGGAGGAGAGGAGAAGAGGTTATTGTGATTTTTCTTCCTACAGAGTGGGTGTCTGAGCTACTGACATTACCAGAACACAGCTCCCTAGCTGCCCCTCTGAGCCCAGTGCTCAGGGTGCTTGCTTACAGCTCAAGAGCTACTTGGGATTGTTTGCAACTAGCGGGATGGCATTATGGGTTGTTAGATGCATGAGATCTGATTTCGGTTCCTACTGGTAGCACCTCAAGTTTAATGACAGCACAGGCAGCTTTGTACAGTAAGAAAAGGCAAAGCATGCTGGTATTTGAGCTGCTCCATGCCTCTAAACCCAAGCCTTTTTTTTTTTTTTTTTTTTTAAATCAGAAACTGCAAAGCTTGCTGAAGACTAATTGTAGGGGTCTTTCAGGTACTGCAGGGGGTAGGACTGTGGCTTTGTGGAGTTACACATTTTGCATTGTGTACAATAAAGGCCACCAAGTAATTCACTAAATCCTGACTGCAGCCCTGGCAAAAAATCTGACAACTGAGCAGTGGGGAACTGCCTTCATCCTCAGGCCTCCTTCCTTTCCTCCTAGGGCAATCTATCAAAGCAGGGCTGGTTTAGCTAACTTTGGTCCACACTGGAGCCTGGATTGCCACAGCCCAGGGACAAGTCCAGCCATAATATGATTTTACAGCATTTTAAAGAGCAAGTATCTGCCTGTTTAAGCACGCCACAACTGCCAGCCCACCTCCAGCAGGACTGCCAGCTGGAGTCCTCTGGGCACAAACCCGGTGTGACGAGCAAACCTTGCAAGCTCAGCCCCTGCTCCCACTAGCGTTTTTACACCCCTGCTAGGACGATGCTGCGCCTGCTAACATCTTCACCTAACTTCATTCAGATTTTACTATCTGACAGGAGGAGTTTCTGTGGATTGACAGGGAAATTAATGCAAAATAAAAGGGAGGTTGGTCTAGGGCTGCTGAACTCCTGTAGGCCTACTGGTGGAGACATTTCCAGCTCTCCACGCCTGTCACTCCCCAGAAGAAAGCCATTGACAGTGAGTTCTCCATGGCCCTCCTGGAGGCTGAGGCTCCGTTTTGCACCATTCTGAGATGGCCCAGCACCCTCCAGACCAACCCATTCAGAAGGGTGGGAGAAGCTGGCAAAAACCCCAAAGGTAGGAACGGGCACCCTCATGTCACCTGCTCTTGCTCAAAACCTCATTGCAAATCAGTCCTCTTCTGCTCACAGCAGAGCAGGAGCTGGCACTGCAATACCAAACACACTCAAAGCCCCCCTGTGGCCCCACAGACTTCACCCAGACCCTCACTGGGACAGCTGCTCCTTGTGGCAGAGCCTCCCATAAAAGCGCACCCCCTGGAAAGAAGTGGCTGATCCTCCCGGCAGATCCCACGGGAAGGGATTTCTATCTTGGGAACTTCCCACATGTCAGTAAGATCCTGTGCAGCAGCAGCACTGCTGAGACAGCAGCATGGTTCCAGCAACAAATACCTTATGGCATCTCTGCAAACGCGCTTTTGCAGGGTGCTTTACAGTGAGTTTCACAATGTCTTGAGAAAATCTTCACGGCAACACCGAGGGACATCTCCTCCTGGGCATCTGTTTTAACAATAACAGCAGACAACTAGGACACCTGAGGGGTGGAAAATAGGCAGGTGAAAAAAAAAAAAAAAAAAAAGGATCCAGCTATGAAAGCTACAGCAAGTACAAAACAGCCAAACAAAACCAACCAACCAACCTGGTGCTGAATATGCACGCTCTTATCAGGAACCAGTGTATTTATTTATTCAGTTTTTCATAAACCGGTCTATTTGATACATTTCTAAGTTAACAAGCTTTCAAAAATACAGCATTTCATATTTCGATAGATATTATCACATGGGTTCATTTAGCCAGCATCATTTTCTCCTCGAATCACCACAACTTATTTTTTCCTGCCTTGGTGAAGGATAAAGCTGAGCAAATATTTAGTAATGGATAATTAATTCAACCACTTATTTTCCATCTCCTCTGAGACACTCATTCACTGGATATTGTTCAAGATTCAGCAATTCTTTCTTTCTCTTCTTTAGTTTCTGAACTACATGGATTTTTGGGTAGTTTCTGATACCTGTAATATGAACAGTTTCAAATGAACATGCGCCACATATTAGATTTGCCTGAGTAGACAGAAATACTCCCAGAATCTTGCCTTCTCTTATTTTCTTGCTTGTAAAGATCTCCAAGAAAAAGTTGTATAGATAAGGCATAAGCTCAAAAGCAGCACATGTACTCTCAGATGCAGAACATGTATGGAAAGCAGTTGCCCACCTCTACTGTAGTCACAGATTTTTGTTTTATTTTCAGCAGATAGTGCCTAAGGGTACCAGCCTGCAACCCTTCAGCCTACTCACTCCTTGGGGTTACTTCTGCATCCAGCAAGAGATCGGTGACTGCAGGACATGGCACCACGACTTAGATGTTGGCATCAGCACAGATTCCTGCTGGTACCTGCATGCTCACGTTCAGGGAAATGAGTCTTAAAACACATTTACTATAAGCATCGAGTCTTGCCTTCTTATGAAACTTTGCTGAACCTATTCTGCAATGAACTAGTAAATACAGCCAGAAAGCCACGTAGAAACAGGCTGTTACTCTTATATTCACAAGCTCCTCCACTCCTGCACATCACTGACAATAAAAGTGCCTAATTTTATTTTTTATTTTTTTTCCTGATAAAGTGCTTTCTGCATAGTAAGTGAAACAGATATGACATGGGAAATTTTACTCCCTCAGCTTCAGCTGTGTTACAAATGTGTATGTGGTTTGGCAGTGTAATCTTTTACTCTGATAAACCACTAAATGCCAAAGAAAGCTCCTTAAGTTAATCAGGGCTTTATTTAAATAAACAAGCTAGCGAAAGATTAACAAAAACCCTCAATGAAATCTGAATACAGAAGTAGTTTGTTCACAGAGTTCTCAGCCAACTTCATAAAAGCAACTACTCTGGGATGAAAGTGGCCCACTGACATCCTTTTTCTCCCTTTATTGGCAACACTAGTGAAAGAGATGCTAATGTTCTGAAACACAAAACAAACACTTCCAGCTCCATTTCTGTAAACAGCAGTGTTGGCAACATCATCACAACTGCGTGTGCTAATAGTGCACATGAGGAGGAGGAGGAGCAGGCACGATGACTCCATTTTTGCAACGATGAGCAGTCGAAGGAGCCTCTGGAGAGAGATCTGGACCTGCCTGAGCCAAAGCCCCTGGTATTACCAACCACATCTGTAGCCACAGCAGAAATCTCCCTGGGAGGAAGGCTGCAGGACAAGGAAGAGTCTGGGGTGAGAGCAGCAGTCCCGCAGGTAACTCCTTTGCACCAAGCCAACCACTCCAACAAGCAGGCCTCCTCGTCGAAATTAAGTCATATTTATGCATCAATATTCACATGTTCTGCACCTAAACAGGTAAAGCTAATCCTTTAAAAACTCTTACCCATGGCCCCAAATTGCTATTTTATCCCACAAAGGTAATAAATGACCAAATCTTGGTAAACAAATTATGCCAGGCTGGAGCCCATACGAAGTATCTTTGGGTTGACACGCTATGTATGCATATGAGGTCCTTCATTAGGCTAGTCATTAATTAATTCTGTTGCTGTACAGACTTTCTGTTAGTGCTTTCATTACTATAACCAGTACATTTTCAAGTTTTATATTTTTCCAATTGCATAACCATATTTTTTTCCACTAAAGCTGCTAGTTATCTCCCAAATGTCTTCATTTCATGAAAAAGTCTTGTCACTTCAACCATACATATTTTCTTCCATTTATTTAGAACCATCTTTGTGAAGCTGAAAATTAATCCTGTTTGAGTTTAAAAATAAAATCAATACATTAAAGACAAATATCAAAATATTCACAGAACCAGAATCTAAGACGGGATAGCTACAAAAAATATTTCTGCACAACATTTCACTTGTCCTTGGGTTCTTTTTGACATGACAAAATATAACACCTCTTTTGCTTGCTACTTCATTACTCAGACCACGCTAAAGATAGGTACAAGGAGACCAGCTGATGACTAAAGAAAACCATTCAATTTAATTGCAATATGTACATCCAAAGTAAAAATTACACAGCTGCATTTCAAAACGCATTTGTAATGCCCCTCGGCTGCTGCTAGTGCGCCAGACACAAAGTTCTTGCAAGCTATTGGCAGGGAGGTGACTCCAGCTCCGAACAAGAGGCTGAGGCATCAGGTGAAAGGTAGATGAGAAGGGCAGCAAGATATGCAGAGGCAGGAGTTCACCCCAGGCCTCAGCTCTGCAGCTACCCTTTGTCTTCATTCACTGCCTGCTTGCCTCTCTCCCAGCAGTTGCCAAGACCTCCTGAATTTCACGGTGGTTCTGACCTTTCCTTCCTGACCCACTGCGCCAGGCTAACACAAGACTGTTTTCTACATCATTATTTCATACTGAAATGTGTTGCACACAAGGCATTCCAAAGATGCTATTAGGTCCATTAGCAATGTAACAATATTTTACATTTGGGTGAGCACTTCAGTTTATATTGCACTGGAATTGTCTTGAGTAACTTGCCTGAGGTCACTGAGGAAGCCTGTGGGACAGGTAGGAAAGCAGCTCCTGGTTGCAAAATCCCACTAGCCACAAGATCATCTCTTCTCTCTTTCATTTTAAAGCAGAAAAGATTTAATGCATTGAATTCCTCATCGTTATCCTCCTCAGGCTGCCTCATTTTCTGCTTCAAATAGTCCTCTCTTTCTTTGGATTCACCTTGGATCTCAATATCCCTCACGTTACAGACATGTTATCACCAGCAACAAACGCAAAGCTCTCATTCTCAGACTGCTGGCTGGTGACTTGGAGCAATTCTACATCAAGTACAAAGTGTACCACTTGCTGGGAAATATGAGTAATTCCATGCTGTTGCTTTAGTAAAACTACATCTCTGCACAGGAAAAAAAAAAAAAAAAAAAAAAAAAAAAAAAAACAGCACAAGGAACAGTAAAAAAATAAAATATCTATACCTCCTCTTCCCTGACAATGTTCCCAGAGCTTAATGGAATTCAAATACACTGAATATAAATGATTAAGCAAAAAGGCAAACAAAGTTTCTTCTTGGTCAAAATCAACTATAGCGTCAGTTAGGCATCTTCCAGCTCCTCTGTCAGGGAATTAGTACTTTATGTTTAACGTTTCCAAAGTGCTGTCCATCAATTGCCTCATTAAAGTGACACCTGCCGGCCCCACAGTCTCGATCCACCTCAGGGCAGGAAGTTTCCTAATTCTAACAAATGTGTTCAGCCTTTCTCTAGAACATACAGTAGGTTATTTAAGTTTTTTCCTCCCTGCCAGTGAACGCAGTGGCAGCAACCCCTCAATCCATTCATTGGTAGCAGACATCATCTCCTGCCAAAAGGCCACCTCCTCTTGCGTGGAGTCCATCCAGTCCACGGAGATGCCATAGCTCAAACCTGAAGAAAAATGAGGAGACAACAGCGTCAGGAGCTGCCTGAGGAAGTTCTACGCCATGCAAAAAATACTCAATGGGATGTAACTGCTGCAGGTAGGGTCTTAACCTAAAAGATGCTGACTTCCTCTCACCAAGTTCCACTGTAAGCACCTTCTGTTCTGCTAATGATCTCCATTTTACACCAGAGTTCAGAATATAGTCACTGTAAAAGCCCCAAAACACAAGAACCCTAAATATAACCTTCCAAGGAAAATAATATTGGGCTCAAGCCCTTTATTGCGCCTTTCAGAATGGTAAAGAAGTTCTACAAGGCTTGGTCTTCCCCTCGATCTTGCTATGGATGGGGGGGGGCAGATACTTGTCAAAATTCTCTTGCGCTACACTTTGTTTTTATAGGAATAAAACATACGATAGTGTAAAAGTGTGTACATTAATTCCAAGTTAATTTATTCAACCAAATTTCACATGCCAACTGCTTGCCAATTAGATAAAGGTCTAAATTTGGATCACAGCTAATCTTAGGGTTGGTGTTTTTAAATCTTGTTTATGAACTTATTTTTGTTGCCACTTCCCACCAGATAATTCACAACCCTTCTGATGACATGCTAGAGAGTGAAAACAGAGAACACACAAGCAAATCCAATAAACAAGTGTACCTGCAAGGCAGACCTTCCAGCTACAATAAGCCTCTTCCTGATACCCTCAAGGGACAGTGACTCTTCATTACAAAGCTCTGACAGCTTCTGTTTGTCTTTCATCTCTCAGAGACTCCTCTTGCTTCGCAGTAAGTATACGTTGTTTAAAAACCCTTAGATCTCCCACTTGCCAAAATACAAAGACGAACTTGCTATCCATCAAAGCCTAGGTATGGGGGTACACTGAAAGCTGGAACAGGATGGTTAGAGAGGGACAAAACCTCCATGATGGACTTGATTATGGGAGATAGTCCCATCCATTTTTTCCAGCTTAGGCTTAAAAATATTGGAATTTTCCTATCTTCTAGGGTGAGTAACCCCAATGAAGTAAAACACTTCCAGCTAACCACAGGTTTAAGTCCTTCTTTCAACTGGAAACTCATGCCATAAACTCCCAGAGACAGCAACTGTCTTCCAGTGTAGCAAATGGCACCTCCGCTGTTTTCTTTCAGCATTTCATCATCTAAATTAGTAAAATCAAAAGAAGAAAACAAACAAACCAAAAACAAACAAAACAAACAAACAAACAAAAAACTAAACAACACCTCAGTCTACTCCTGGAAAACTCAATTTCTTTCAATTTGTGGTTTAATCAATGCTGATGTTCTCTCAGTAATGACTGAGACCAGAACAACTAGTGCATCTAGCCCTGTTTTTCAAATATTAGTTGCTGCTCTTATTAAAGCATTCCAAGGGAGGAGGTGATGATGGAGTCACCAGGTGGTGCTGTCTCACATGGCATTCAATTTCCTTGTCTTCAGCTCTGAGCGCTCTTCACTGGAAGGAACAGCAATATAATATTGATTTGTAATGCAGTCTGGATTCTACTGGACTCAAGCCGATTCTTGAGTTTTGCTGAACCTCAGAGCTGATGTTGGGAGAAAATGCGGGCAGAGAGGGTTGCTATCGCAGTACCAGGGCCCCCTACAACCCCGACACAGAGCAAGTACCAAGACACAAAACAATTACTGAGATTCCCTATACCTGGTTTCTCACCAACAGGAATTTTCCTGCAACTTCCCATTATACCTCATGGCTCAGCAATAGAGTAAAAGTATTCATTTAATGTAACTGAAATCACTTACCTGTCCCAAGGCCCAGCCTGATTCCTCCAAGGAAATGGTTGGTTAGTTTTTCATGATCCCACACAGTCAGCTCAACGCATGCATCCTTTAGATCCTCTGTATGAAAGCCATCATACACAATAGTGTGATTGAAAATAGGGTTTGTGTCTCTTTTTATGACTCGGGTCTTCTGGTAACTCTTCTTACTCGTGTCTGGAAGCACATAGCTTTGAGAGAAGAAAAAGGACAGCATGTAGTATGGAGTATCACATGAGGTATGAGTTGTTCCTACAGACTTCCAGGTCTAAACAAGGCTCATGCCTGGAGAAAGGAGGAACTGGATTTCAAAGTAAGAAATCTCTATAGATTTAATGAGAAATGTTTATAATGTGCTTTGAGGGTGGTGAGGCACTGGAACAGGTTGCCCAGAGAAGTTGTGGATGTCCCATCCCTGGAGGTGTTTAAGGCCAGGTTGCGTGGAGCTTTGAGCAACCTGGTCTAGAGGAAAGTGTCCCTGCCCATTGCAGGGGGGTTGGAATCAGATGAGCTTTAAGGTCCCTTCCAACCCAAACCATTCTATGATTCTCTGATAATCCCTGGGCTATTTTTACCCCCAGGAAAATAAATTTTAAAGCAAACATTTTTAGGAAGGAAGGGTACTTACTTTAAAATTTCCTACTTTAGGCATTTTTTTTCAAAGTAACACTTTACATTTTAAAAATGGACACTATTCTCACATATTTCTGTTTTCATAATTATTCATCAAACAAATGCCCAAAAGATCATTTCAAAACAGACTGTTAAGCTTCCTGAGCAACAAACATTTTTGCAGGAATACTTTCTTAAAACATACAAAAATATAGTGAGGACTTCAAAGAGCCAGAAAATCTTAAAAATCTGAGTTATTTTTAAATTTTTGAAGTATTTGTAGCACCTCCTGTCATATAACAGGCAGTACTGATGTCACAGGCTGCAGAACACATGCACACACTGAATTCTGGACAAGATCAAAGCAGGATCCAACTGCACGTATGTCAGTTCTGGCAAGTCCCTAACACATTCCCAAACTTTGCGTGCAAGTCCTTATCACTTCAAAATTCACAACTTCATATGAAAACACCAAAGCAAGGTACAGGGTCCCCCATCTTCCTTTCACTCAGGCGTTATTGAGGCTGAGGGAGTCACAGACAGAGCTTTACCACAGCAAATTTTTTTCTAATATAACCACAGGAGAGTAACAAGGGCAATTCTCTCCTACACAGCTTTACAGTATGGAAACACAGGTGAGTGAGCCTGAGAAAAGAGAAAAAAACATACTGCTCCATGGAGGCACAGACCCATCATCTAAGCCAAGACAGTGCTCAGGCACTTACCATTTCACAAAAGAGTCTACTCCAGAAGGACGCAACTGCAGCAGGTCCTTGACATCTTTGACCCAAATGTGAACTTCACCAGAAGGAGGATTCTTGGGACCTGACATTTAGAACAAGAGAAAAACTCTGGGGTCAGTTCCTGCAATAGCTAGCAAGAAAACAGGCATCCTGCTCCCTCAACCTGAGGGAGCAGTGATGTGACTTCTCTGCAGACTCAATCCCTAGGAGCTCTGCATTCCTCTGCCTGGATGCCGCAGCATTACTTGCAGCTGTGCAGCTGCAGAGGACTGCCAGTCATTGACATAACCTGCCCGTGCTGCTTTGAAGCAGGAAAGGAAAAGGCTCTGCTGGGCAAACCCGACCTCCTACCTGCCCCACAGTAAGAGGGGCTGTGTGTTGCTGCTACAGCATCACAGCACCCAACAGTGCTTGCAGTGTCCATAACAGCTGGTGAGTTTAAGTTTGTTGAACCTTCCCTCCATTTGCCCTGTTTCCTCCTAAATCCAGATGTGATGTAGTCTGCAGGTGGCACTACTAAGCACTGCTGGTTGCCCCTCATCTCTAAGATCTTGCTCGAATGACATTACTCTTTAACAAGCCCGTATACAGATGAGGCATTGCGAGCTGCACGCCAACATGCAGGCAATGCTTCTTAATGTATGAAATGAATTTTACCTAGACTTCCTGGAGGGACGTACTTAATAGACAAATTCATCACTCCTCGATGATCCACACCATTAACAGCAGAAAGGCTCTGAAACAGAAAGAGTTATGACTGACTAAGAAAGGGCTTTTGTTAACAGCAGGGCAAACAGCTTTTGAGTTTAATGCAGGGGCACAAATGGACAAACTTTGCTATTGTATGGCTGGGACAGCTCCTTACTTTGTGGTTTTGCTCTCATACTCAGTCCTTCAGAACCAAAAGCCTGAGGATTCAGAGCAAGGTTGCCAGGAAGGACTTCTGCCACTTCAGGCTTCAGGGTTGGGTTGGGAAGCAGGATTGGAGCTGAGCTGCACTTACCCGGGGCTTCAGCGGGTACCAGTTGAGTTTCCTGTTGCTCCAGTCCCAGCTGGCCAAGTCTATTTCAATCTCTCCCAGGAAACTGTTACGTCCCAGTGGGTCATTGTGCCAAACAGAGAGGTTTAATTTTTGGATAAGCAATACCATTTTCTCTATTTTGTACTAGAGGAAGAAAGAGAAGTCAGGTCGCTCAACTTCTTTCTCCAGTTTCTCTCACAACCCAAGGGGAGAGCAGTGCAGCAAGAGGCAGGTGAAGGAGCCCAGCCAAGAAGGCAGGCTCATTCCAGACCTGCCCTGGTACCGCATAGGTTTTCAGAGCAGATAGGTGTTCTTACCCGTAACACCTCATTGTAAATGGGATTCACTGTCCTTTTCTTCACTGAGGTTTTCCTCTTACCCATTCTAGCTTTGTCTGGAAGCAGGTAAGTTTTAACATACCTGGAAAAGGAAAAAAAATAAAAAATCATCTGGATACTGTTCAGTATTGCTATGCTCTAATAAGCAGTCAAGACTTCTGGGTGGTGACATGGGATTTATGGGAAAAAAAATGACCTGGAGTTGACTCCTTGGAGGCAAAACTAATTAAGAGACCTGCTAGGATATTAACTTGGCTTGCATTTGAAGTTATAAATTGCACTGGGGATGGGTGGATGCCACCAACATTCAGAACAAGCAGCTCTCTAGGCAGCATGGGAAGCCAGCAAGGCTGTATATCCATTTTCTGAAATGCCCACAACTACAGCATTTCTGTGTGCTCAGCATCAGGATGAAATTAGAGAGAAGAGGTAGAATGTCTCAAGAAGCCTGATTACAAATCTCTCTATTTCAAGGTTCAAATACAAGGTGTTTTTTTTTTGTTTGTTTGTTTGTTTGTTTTTGTCATCTGTTAAACAGAGTTCACTAGCCTTTGTTCAATTACCAGTGTGTCCTCTAATGTCACTTCTTTTCAGACTTTCTTCCCATATAAACACGTGTCTACATCACGTATAACCAATTGGTAATTGGTTATTACCAATGTAATTGGTTATTACCAATGTGTATTCACCATGGAGAGACGTTCACATGGAAACGTGTAGAACATATTTCAGTAATAACAGGAATTGTCCCTGTAGTGACCAAAGCCTTCTCAATCCTATTCAAAACTAAGTCAATGACAACATATTTACTGATGCCAATGGCTCCAGAGCCATCAGCTAGGAAAGACCCAGCAGTAAACACACAACAGAATTCTAGAGGAAGGAAGAAATTATGGCATTTAAAAATAAAATTCATAAGAAAAAAAAGAAAATTCTCTAGAACACAAAATTCAGCATCAGAAAAGCCATGAAACACCAGCGGGAAGCATCACTCACGGGTCAGATCTGCCTTTCTTCTCATCCACGACAGCCAGGTCCTTGCACTGGGACACATGAACCTGGAACTCCCGGTTCTTCTCGTCATAATCTAGTGCAAACTCCACAGTACCTTGGGCATCCACACTCCCAAAATCGCCACTGTACACACTGAGCACACTGCCACTCACCTGCCAGGTGGAGAACAAGGTCAGTGCCGTTGAAATAGGCACTGTTCAGACTTAGTTCTGCACAAAGATGTGCACTGCCAGAGAAATAATCTGTTATCTCTGCCCTTCAGTAGGACAGAGTCCTTGACATGTCTGCAGCTGTGCTCACCCAAGGGTTTGGGGGTCTGAATAAAGGTCTCACAAGGATGTGCTATCCTTGACCAGCACTAAGAAGCACTGTTCTCCCAAATGCCCACTGAACACAGAAGATTTCCACCTCTAAATCCCAAAGCCTTGGGAAACAGAGCCAAATACATGTATAACTTGTGAGAGAACACATGTAACTTCCCTTTCCCTACACTAACCCCACAAACAGCTGCTTTCCTGACCCGGTCTCATCACTAAGAAACAAATATACCGAGAGAACTTGAACTATCTTTTTATATAAACTTATTATTTCTGGTAGATACAGTCACCTAATTGTCATTCAATTTTAAAAATAGGCTATTAAGAACCATATCAGACTAGAAATATAGGACAAAATAATACTATCTTGTTGCTTGCTCACAAAGTGCAGAGAGCTGTGCAAAACAGAAACAGAAATAACCCCTGTCCTGAAAAGCCACTGTCCCAGCAGAGGCAGTTTGTGGGAATCTACTTGCCACAAATGCACAGGAAAATGAAGTTTCTGCAGGTATAACAGGAACGAGGCACCAAAGAGTCTCTTGCTTTCCCAAAACAAACTGCATTTGCCAACTGGCCTTCACTTTCTGTTTTCCAAGGCTTTAAGTCCTTCACTGGTAGAAAGTGATGAAACAGAAATAAAACACAGCCCCAGAAAGATGAGAATTTTCTATTGGGCCAATCACTCATGATTACAGATGGTATAACATAAAAGCTAATGCATTTTACCCAGCAAATAATTAACCCTCTTGGCACTCCTCTGTGGTACAATGCTGAGCATGTATCAAAAAACTTTCCTAGTAATTAACCCAATTCTTCTCTGTCACCCATACTTCTTTTGTTTCTCAATTTCTTTCTATGGTAACCTACAAGAATCTGCTAAATGTCTCCCCTCAGTCCTTGGAGCTACATTTATCATCCCATCAGGATATCAAATCCAACAGAGAATCCTAAATGAGATGTTCAAGAACACCTACATGACTTGGACACAAAAGGCTCATTTATAGCTCCCAGACTTCACAGACTACGAGAAAGACTCAAGCACCCCAAAGTTCAGTTTTGCTTTTTTTTTTTTTTTTTTTTTTTTTAACATATTTATCTACAGTCACAAACTCTCCCTACATGCTTTGTTCCACATATATTCTTTAAATCTCACACATACAATTTGGAGATGTCTATAACAGTAGTACAGCGAATTAAAGCACTTTTAAGCAGCTCCCAAAAAATACTGTGTCTAAGGAATCCTTTTAAAATGCCTAACTAAACACGCTCAGCTCTTGCCAACTCTCCTTAGAAGGCAAATCTCTAAATCATACTGCTGCTGTTCAGTTCTGAGTTCCCTTTAATTTGCTAATAAAGTGAAGGAGGAGCTTGCAGAGGTCACCAGTCTGCAGTCTCAGCTTTCTGGGAGGTGGACCACAAACAAGTCACTCACAAGCTGTGTGCCTCGTTTCCCCACCTAGAGACAGACCACCCCTCTCTCCCTTATGCTGCCAGGCTTCAGAGCATCTACGCTTTGGAGCAGGGGCTATTGCTTCCTCTGAATTTGTCTAAGAATGACTCAGTGGCTCCTTAATTTGAGATGGTACCTGAAGACACTTCTTTAATGCAAGTAAGTAATTAAACATCACTGTTATTTTAATAAAGTACCATGCAGAAAACAGCACGATACTCCGGAGGCCACATCATCGGTATCAGCCTAAATGCAGCATCACTATCCAACGGAGAAACATTTTCTAGAGAGACGTACGCGTTAAATACCTACCGAGGAGACAGATGCCATGTCAGAGGAGTGGCTGCCAATGCTAGGCGTCTTTTTGTGCTTGCTAAATTGGAAGCTGATTTCTGAAGCCGTGTCTGATTCTGTCTGCTCAGAAAATAATAAGCATCTTTAAGCTGTGCCGTACGAGCACTTTGCAACACTAGAGAGAAAAACCAATAGCTCAGCAGAGTCCCATTAAGCAGCAAGCAGGTTAGGAGAGCAGAGGAGAGTGCAGGGAATCTCCCCAGAGGCATTGCCTCCGACCAGCAGCAAACGTCATCATTAACTGCCTCCAAGCAGAGCTGCATGCAACCACCCAGGCTCTTACGAAGAGCAGGTAATAGCGTGGTTTGAGGCAGAGGGAAACATTAAAACTCCTACAGGATTGAAGGGTCAAAAACAAGTACTGTCAGCATCCTGGAAAAAGATTCTCATGAACCTGACTGCCATTTGAGGGATGCTGCGAACATCATTCCAGCCATTTCTGGTATCTATCCTACCTCAGACAACAGGAGAGGAGAAGATCTGCTCAGCTCTTTGACTCTTTCAGGTTCAAGAAACTGGTGAGGTATCAGATGAGGTTTGTTGTATGCTGTAAGTACAAACAGAAAAATGGCATCAGGATGAATTGTCAGAGTCAGCAAAATACAAGAAAGTCACCTTTTTGTTAGAGGACACAAGGAGGAAGGAAAAGCTAGTGGGAGGCACTTGCCCCATCTCTGTTACTGGCCATTGAAGGTGAGCCCTCCACAAGGCACAGACTGCCGCTAGCTAACGCTCTAAAGCTATTTTCAGCGTTTTCATTTGATGTGTGGGAGTGTGCAAACTCCCCCTAGTGGATAATTCAATTCATTCATCAGTTTAGAGATGTGCAACTACCAGATTATCTAGCTGCATAGATTTCGGTCAGAGTAAATGCAAGCATCCCTGTCATAAATAAATAAATAAATAAATAAATAAGTAAATAATATAAAGACACTCACATTTCCATCTCATAGCATCTTGTAAACAATATAAACCTTTTTGTTCTATCTTTATCTTTTCTCAATAACTTCCTTGATGACTAATTTCATCCCAAAACAACTGGCTTGTTTTTAGGTGACACTACAAGGTGACACTTGCTATATTAGCCAGGATGAGACATCACTCAATGCTTAAAATGCCCAAAAGTTGCTCTGATAGCAAAGGCATTTACTGTTATTTCCAACCAAGAGTAAAGTGTTACATTTTGCCCTCTCTACAGGCTACTGGTTATACTGGGAACAAGTAGGAGCAACTCCATAGAAGAGAGTTTCCTAGGATGAGGCTTGTGGCTCTACACAAGCTGTGATGGGAGAAGTCTAAAATCTTGGTTGCCTGCATGAAGACCACGTCACCAAACAGCAGCACAGCAGGACTGGAAGCTCTGTGCTGTGTGCCAGACGTTGCTGCACCATCTGACGGGGCACACATTCGGCACCAGGCTCCAGGATGGTGTGGTTCAGCCACACACAGGCAGGGCAGTGCAGCACGCCCCATCCACAGGCTGCTTTTGGCAGCCTGAAGGGGACTCTCCATCCCATAACCAGTGGTCATGTTCCCTTAAACAGGCTCTATTGTTTCCTCTAAGCTATTTTCCCTTTCCCTGTGCATTGCTTTCCCAACCTTTCCACCTTAGTCCTGGAAGCCTTGGCCTTACCACTTTGCTTTTAAGCAAGCCCTTAGCTTCCCTCTTGGGCCTTCCAGTTTTCATCTTCTGTGGATTTCTACTACCTTTCTTGGCCACTGAGGCTGCTGCTGCCTTCCTTCAGGCCCTCTCCCTTGGCTGCTGCTTTCTTGGGCCACTTGGTGGCACAGCCAGGTTTCTTGGCCATGGGCTAACTGGCACCATTAAGTGTGTCCCAGCCAGCAGCTGAGGAGATCAGGCCAGCAAATTAGGTCTGCTCTGGGCAAGGGGAGAGGCTGATAAATCCGCTGAGCAGGCTGCCACGCAGGTCCCAGAGTACTTAGTGGGAGAAGAGGAGAGATGGGTACAATCCTCTTGCCAACTCGTTAAAGCCCTCACAATTTTTTGCTGAACACACTGAGTAACATACCATCAATCTAACTGCAATTTCCTGGCTCTGAATTTAATTTTAGGCACTATAAGCTCTCTAATTTGATGATGAAACCATATGTCATCTTTCTTGCCTAGTACAAGCACAGAAGCACCAGGGATGCAGAACTCAGGCATAATATATTGCCTTCAGGGAACATAAACCAAAAAGCAGAAAGATGTTACTCACTCTCTGTGGTTGTGTAAATGTTCACCATGCTCTTTGCAAGATTGATGTTATTTGCTCGGGCCAATGCCTGAGCAGCAGGAGAACGATCTCCATCTTCCTCTGGAATATATGAAAAGCCAAATCAACACAGTAAATAAATAAACACAAATGGGCAGTGTGTCAACAAGCATGCATGTGTGTTTCTCTCCTGGCTTGCTAGCTCTGCTTATAGCACGCTGCAGTTACATTACACAGGGCTACCCTCACATCATCAGCTTTAACATCTCTCCTTGAAAAAAAACTCTTCACCCAGTCCCCAAAAGAGACCAGCACTTGTGAAGAGCTTCCAGTGGAATACAGCCATCTGCTAATATCAACCTGAAATTAATGAAATAATAATGAAAAAAAATGAGAAATACAACAATGACCTGGTATAGAAATGAAATGTTTGTGTTTAGCTGAAGTGCAACTGAGGATTTTCATGGACATGTTAAAAAAAAAGGAGGGAAATGCCACAGTTACAGATCAGAATTAGATGAGTCCATGAAAAATCCTCTCAAATAGATGTTACCCTGGTACATGAGGACTGAAAAGTTGGAAAAAGGAGATAGGGAGATCTCTCTTCATAGGTAAGTTTTTGCTTGGCAGGGAGCAGAGATGTAGGCAAGCAGAGCCCAGGTTTAAAATGAACTGCAATTAACATGAACTTTTGCCCATTATAGCAGTCACTACAAGAGCCTGTCAAACCTGGAGGAAGAGGCTGATAAAGTGCTGGTATTATTGACACCACTGTGATGGAGAACCCCAAAAGATCAGGCTCCTTGTTCAGTCCACTGTGCAGTTTAAGATGCAAACTCAGCTGTGGATTCCCAAAAGGCCCAAAATGTCCTTTAAAAACTAATGGCCAGCAGCTCTATCAAAGTAGGATAATGGCCAAGGTATTTATTAAACTTTGTTTCATGTTTTATTTCTGAGGTTTGTGTCAGACTTATCTTTACCACCACAGGGAATTCCTCCAGACTCACACTTGAAGAAAGTGGTAGTGAATTTACATGGCAAGTAAACATGTTTACAATCTTCCCAATTAGTAAAATAACTTCCTGTGACCTGCTGTAGGTAGGGCTTAAGAAATGAAGAGCTGTCCTGAGTTGAGGTGCTTGCAGGGAAGGTATGAGGGCTGGCAGCAGGGAGAAGAAAAGGGAATATCACACTGCCCACTTTTACACTTCACTGCAGTACACAGAATGGTGGTTTTCAGAGCTGTTTGCTAACCACATTCTTCACATGCTTTTAATTTTAATATAGGATAAATGTAGAAGAGAATAAAATGTGCAAAACACAGAATAAAACAGGTGTAGGGATGACTCCCTATCAGGATTTCCCAGAGTGCAGTTACACCCTTGGTACCTGAGTAAACAGCTGAGTCCGTTCCCTGAACAACTTCAGTCTCTCCACCTGGTGCTCTGCCTGTTGGCTTGTCTGAAGACTCAAGTGCTTTTTCCTCAGCTGGCTCTCCATTTATTTCCATGCTGTCATGAGTACCCATGTCAGCTCTTTGCTCTTTCTCATCATCTGTAAGCGCAGGGTCAATGAGTATCTGCACCCTGCTCGCCAGGCAGTTTGCATACTTGTGTTTTTCTGCCACGATGAACTTGTCTGCAGACATCTCTGGCTCAGATGTGCTGCCAGACACTTCTTTGGTAGGCGACTCAATTTTGATGGAAGGCGCTCGCACAGGCAATCTGGATTTCTTGGAGCTGTGTTGTGCCATCTTCTCTTCCTCTGGCACCGGCGGCTTCCCGTTGCTTTCACCCAGCAAGCTGTTTCTTGTAACCAGGCCTCCTTTGCTCTTGGCGTAGGTGGATCTGGGAATGAAGGCAACTGAGCCTTTCCTTGAAGGGGCTACATAGCTTGGCTCTTCCTCGCTGGAAGACAAAGTTATTGTCCTTTTGTGAGGGGCTCTTGTTTTGGTGAAGACACCGGGTTTTTCTTCACCATTCTGGCCTTGAGCTGACTGCACGGAGAGCGAGCGGCACAGCTTGAACTGCTTTCCGTCTGCCTCCCCCGAGCTCGAGTCCTCCGGCATGCTTCCCACCATCACAGAGTCTGCTCCCTTCTCCCAGAAGTTCTTCAAGTTCTTGAAGTGTTCCCGATCAAGGCCAATATCCTCCTCTTTATTACTCATTGATGAGATTGTATAGTTCACGCTGTGCTTCACAGACTGGCTGCTTTCCCCCTCTGCAGTCAGTGATTTGGGGCTTTCCATCAGCTCTCTCTTTGCCACGCTGTTCTCTGCTGGCCCCAGGTGATTCACGAACTGCTCTGACCTGGGGAGAGTTCTGCTTGATTTCCTCTTAACCGGTATCTTGCTGGGAGCATATGTTTCTTCAGGTGGAGTTTTTGGTCCTGCTGTGGTGCCAGTGGCACCATCAACAGCTTCTCCTCCCGCTGCACAGCTGGGCTGAGGCACAGCATCCTCTGGAAGCATGGCAGGCAGTGGAGATCGTCCATTACCTGCAACAACAACAGAGGCTCACAACCTACCGCATCACATCTTATTCACCTGGAAGGTCTGGGCTTCAGTTTCTCAAAGGGAAGCCAGGAGGGGTTTCCAGAAACCACCAATATGTTTCTAATTCTCCCCTATTTTGAGAGTCCAGCAAACCCCCTTCCCTCTGAAGAAAACCCTGAAAAAGACAGCTCTTCTTTCTGCAACAGGACAGGGAAAAAACCCACTGAGCTCTAAATTGTTGCTGTGAGTTTGAATTTTTTCACAGCTTTGCTTTTAGCTTGACAGCTTTCCTACTGGCTATTTGCTATGAACCAAAAATACACCACACATTCAAGGCAGGAGAAGAAAGAGAAGGTAACTTGGATCTGTGCGCTAAGGAGTTGTTAGCCAAGCACTCAGTGTAAAATATACTGACAGCCAGGAGAAATTTTAGTCATTGGAGATTTTTTTCTCGGTTGCTGCTGCCTTGGGCATATTTCACACAAATGTTGGCAGCCCATTCTTATACACCAAGATAAGAAATGCTCTTTGTTATTCATTTGTACACAAAGAAAAGCAACATGCTTCTTGGTGTTGACTCTGAATAATGAAATAGCCAGTGGTTCACTGAACAAAACCTTACCTTTTCTAGACAAATGTAAGCTGCCTGTTGTAGCCGTGAATGGACTTGCTCCAGTGTCACTCTCTGAGGAAGAGACATCATGGATACTGGATCTCTGCATGGAAGACAAACCCTGTCAGTGTTTATCATAGAATTACAGAATCCTAGAACGGCTCGGGTTGGAAGGGACCTCAAAGATCACCTGGTTCCAACCCCCTGCCATCGGCAGGGATGCCACCCACTAGGGTTGTTCAGGGCCCCATCCAGCCTGGGCACCTCCAGGGCTGGGGCATCCACAGCTTCTCTGGGCAGCCTGTTCAGTGCCTCCCCACCCTCTGAGTGAAGAGTTTCCTCCTAACATCTCATCAAAATCTCCCTTCTTTTAGTTTAAAACCATTCCCCCTTGTCCTATTATTATTTGCCAAAGCAACATCTTTTATAAGTCCCTATATACATTGGTAAGTCTGGAAAAACATTTATTTGAGCACAGATACCACGGCATACAGTCTGTGGAGTCCTTGTCAGTAGATACAGGCTGTGAAAATCCAAGGAATAACCAATCCAAACACAGAGGCTGTGGCTACACTACCTTGTGTGATGCAGACAGCGGGACAGAAAGTCTCGGCTTCGGTTTTGGCAAGATTTTATGCTCTTCTGCAGCATCAAGAATGGGTGTGCTGGATCTGTGGGAGAAGAGAAGCATCTGAGCAAGGAGATCAGTGGCAGGGATGTACTTGATCAGGCGTCTTCTGAGCAGGCAATGCAGTCTTCAGCATTGTGTCTGTTCTGCTCGGCTGCTTTGCCACTTTTAGCTAAGAACCCAGCCTAATATAAGGCCACCCGGATCTGGTGCCAGAGGTATAACTGGATTAATCAAGCATACAGGAACTCCAGGAATGCTTATGCCATCAATAGTCAGGGCAAAACTACAGTACGGGATATAGATCTTCACACTTGGAATATAAGTTAATTACTATCCGCCTGGTAACTAAATGGAAGAAACACGTATCACAGTTTTCCCCACTGCTTCTCCTGTCCTTGCTAGTGTCTAGTGGTGGCTGCTCTCCAGATAGAGAACTGTCAAGTTGGACCCCTGGTGAGAGTTCAGATGGAAATGCTTCATGTTTAGGGCTGAATGAGGAAGATGAAGCAAGCTTCTCAGGATTTAGTAAATCCTACAAAAAACATTAGGACCAAAACAAGCACAAATGTCTTGGGCATGTGACTGGTCCTCCATCACACAACACCCATTGTTCGGCTGCAGGAGGTCTGGAACTGTTGTCAAGGCCCATATTTAACAATTAATTGTAGCAACTGCTGCCTGTAAAGAATAATTCCTCATTCTGCTGACAAAAGAATGCAAATGAGATGGGAGCAACAATAAATGAAAATGTGGGTGTTTAATTGGCTTCTCCATAGTCCACAGACATTGAGTGAGGTCACTGATTTGCTCACTGAGGTTCTTTTAGTGGGTGTTTCTGCACAGTCAGCACAACTTGAAATCTACCAAGCCACGTCAGTGAGTACTGAGCACTGGACACAGTGGTTGGCACCAGCAAGAAACGAACAGTTTCTAAAACAGTTCATTTAGTTAGCATTGCTCCATGGCAAAAATAAATAAATAAAAAAACATAATTACTTTGAAAAAGTACCCAGAATATCCTGGCATTAGAGACGGCTTCCATTTTACTGACCCCTTATCAAATCACGCAGGAAAAGACTTTTCTGGCATAAGCACATTAGCACTTAGTTAGTAGTAGAGGATTGATACTCTGACAATTCCTGGAAAAAGGATTTTAAAAATATCCTATACAACCTATTACCAGTATGGGCTTGGAAATTCAGTTAAAGACCAGGATTTAATGCGTATCATTCAATTTTCATTAGAAATGCGAGCAGCAGCCAGAGCACTGCTGGAGCAGTGGCAGTTACCTCTCCTCTCCCGTGCCAGCAGCGTGCTCATGGAAGGGAGGACCTGGGGCATCTCTGCTGTCCAGCCCCCTCCGGATGTGCTCGTTAACCTCATCTGTAATGTAACAGAGAATTGAAAAATTACATTTAATTGACCTTGCAATGGCCAGTGTGTGCTATCTGGGGCAAGCAAAGGCTTGGGAAATGAGTCCCACCAGCACAAACCCTGGGGATTCAGCAGGGGTGCCTGGGGGCCTGCCCACTGCCTCCTCTGAAGAGGATGCCCCACAGCAGCATCACCCACGTTCCCCACGTGGCTCCTCCGGGCCCCACGTGCCTGAGAGCCCACAGATTGCTGCCCAATGCCTGGCTCATGCCAGGAGCTGCCGCATTGCTGGAAACCTTAGCAGGACCCTGCCCTGGCTGTCAATAAAGTTAATCCGCTCCAGGATTTAAATTCAGCCACTTCCTGTTTTGACTCCAAGTCATCCGATCTTGGCAAACAAAGGAGGAGGCCAATACAGTTAATGAGGAGATCCCTGTTATTTTTACTGGCACAAGGCTCAGCTATTTCTTTTGAGCTCTCAAAGACCCCAAAGAAAAAAAACAATAGAAGAAGGTAACCTTTAGAGCAGCCTGCCAAGGTGCAAAGTTGCATTAGGCATTCAGCTGGCAAACAGGCTTTCATGCTACTGCAAAACCAGAAGGATTAAACTCTCAAAACGACAACAAACTAAGCTTAGTCTGGTCAATTAAAAAAAAAAAATAATAATAATAAAAAAAAGGTTGCACATATTTTTTCACTTGCATCTTGGTCTGTTTTAAAGAATAAATTTACCTTTTACAAAAACTGCCAAATCTCTTTCAGCTATATTTCATTCTATAATAGAAGCAGAAGCTCAAAGGATTCAGATGTGACCTGAAATAATACAGCCTTGCTTGCTATTTGTGCAGAAAACCAATGGGCAGATCAGGCCTGCAGACAGGCTGTGACAGCAGCGCTCCTCCAGTGCATCTTGTATGCTGCCAGCACAGTCAGCCCAGGGCTAAGGGGCATGTCAGGAGATGGAGCATCACTCCCTGCTGTCTGTGTGTCCTCACTGACACAATGCTGCTGTCCCAGCCCTTCCTACCTGCCTTCCCGTGTCCCCGCAGGTGATGCTCGGGGCTGCCTGTGCAAGGACCGTGTGCATGAGATTGCAGCTGGGTGTTCCCATACTGGGAACTCTGTGTTTTGTCCATGGAAACATCACTGTGCAAAAAAACATTGCAGAACATCATTGTGGGACAGAAAAGCTGTGACATGGCTGGTGGCACATGCAGGCCATGTCACCTGCAGGCACAGCAAAACGCACTGAGGAGCATTTGTTTACACAGTGAGCCACATCCTCCTCTTCTGCCCCAGTCCAAGGGAGGGAGATGCCAGCACATAACTGCCGGAGAACCAGAAAACCGAACACAGGGCTCCCACATTTTCCCTCTGCCTGCTGTGACTGAAAAGACCTCAACAACCAAAGTCTGCATTCATTTCTCACCTCACTTCCACAGGCACTGCACCAAATCTGCTTCTCACTGATACTTCCCCCTCAGAGACTTCCTCAGACAGCTCCCACCTCCGGCTGGCAGCAACAGCAGGAGGTGTTCGCTTCCCTGTCCGTCAAAACAGCTCAGCCACCAACACAGCTACACCTGGCTTCGACAGCCACAAACAAAAAGGTTAACAGTGCGTTATAATCCATCAAGATGAGCAAAATACCCCTGGTAACTTCAGCGGGAGACAGACTAAGAGGCAAATTCCAGCAGAAACTAGCGGTTGTTTGACCAGTTCAACCTGTCTGTACGTGTATGTGTATGGACAGAGCCACCCCTGCTCTAATATTTTAGCTGCTTCACCCATTTCCTACCACTCTAAAACACAGACACCCAACACTTGAGCACTAAGTGTGCTGTCAGGACTGACTTGCATGGGCAGGGGGATAAAACAGCCTCTCCGCTAGACAATTTTTAGCTTTCATCCATTGCACACAAGCTCAAGGAGAAGTTAGCACCAAATTCATCCATCTGTGCCACTCTGCAGACTGTAGATTGAATACAGGGTATCTCTTTTATAGATTTATATTGATGCCAATTATTACTGCCATCTGTTACAATCAATAGCAATTGTGAACCCCTTAGGGAACCACACAGCAGTCTCTTCTGAAGGTTAACACCCACCTCGAGGAAAGGTCACTGGGCCTTTTTCTGTGCAGGCATAGATGCCCACTCTCCTCAGCCCATTTGCCGTGCAAAGGGAATGCCAGCAATTACCTCGGTGGGGCTCTTCTGGGCAGGAGTTTTCTCATTTCACTCCCTAACACAATTATCAAAGACTTAAATCAGCATTAATATCCCTGAAGCCACAAATATGTTATATTTATTTGAGCAAATGAACAGAAACCCCTTCATCACCTTGAAAAGGTGTCAAGATGGCGAGCAAAGGCCCTTATCTCACCTACTGCAGATCGAACAGGAGCTGAGTGGCCAAACCACTTGGAAATCTTGTCCTTCCCCAGTGGGGCAAGTGCTGCTCTCGCCAGAGCAATCCTGTTGCTGGCAAGTCAACGAGAGAAGTGCTTGCCCCCGTGGGCAAGGGGAGGCAATCTCTATGCAATAACGACTGTGGGAGCTGAGCGTGCAAAAGGTAACAGCAAGGTGAAAATACTAGCTGCAGAGTCTCGGTCCTCAGCCCCTGCTGTAAAGTAGCAGTGGGCAAAGTAAGAGGAGGCAATAAAGTCATATTATACCTGTGCTTTACCATAATAAGGTTACGAATAGAAAAAGATAAAGAGAGAGGAGATAACAAGGTAAAAGAAATAGAGGACTAAGTCTAAACATAATTGGTAAAGTAGTTCAGTAATATTTGCTTCATCCTTCTTTAAAACAGCATTAGCCAAGTACTGAAAATGCACATGCAAAAACATAACTTGTATACGACTGCTGGATTAATAAAGAGATTATTTTAGACATTAACCTGAGGCCATATCTCATACGTACACAGGCCATATCTCACACGTACATGTTGGCAGTAAGAGTTAAATCACAAATGCACATCCTCAGCAAACAGAGTATGCCCTGCAGAAATGGCCAGGCAACTCTGCCAAGCTGTAAAAGGTTTTACATGTTTTAGCATTCTGGAGGGATGACAAAATAGTAAATTTAATGACATAATGAATCCTTAATACCAAGGATAAAAGCAACTCTATGTGAAATATGATGGGCCAGTTCTGCATCAGAGGTTCCAATGAATCTATGCTGAGTTACAAGAGCTGTGAGGGATAAGCAAAATGCAAAAAGAAAATGAAGCTCTCGGTTAGTGAAGTCCCTGGCCACTGCTTAGCTTTGAGTATGTCTGAGTAATGTGGAGCTAAGAGGGGTAACCTGAATGGGTTTGGAAAGGGGAGGAAATTAATGTTACAGAGAAATCCTGGCCAATGAGGCCCAGCAAACAAAGGAGTGATTTATGTTACTGCAACCCCAAGACGGAAATATGGACCCAGTTTGGCTGAACCAAACTGGTGGAGGAGACATTTGAGTTTTGGACAGATGGAAGACAACCCTAACCTCCCAGAGCCCAGTTATAAGGTCTTCGTATTAGGACTTTATGAGGAGCTCTCTATCATGGCTATTGCTTTCGAGCAGCAGCAGCCACTAACAGACCACCAAGCCTGCATATCTGTGATTACCCACCCTGATAAATAAGCAAGGAGGTTGTGGGAGGCCGGACTGCAGTTCCACAGGGCTGCTGCAGAGTTGGCTGGCCTGTCTTCACGCTGAGGACTGGGTGTGAGTCAGTTCTGCCTTGCACAAATGTTCAGCACCGAGTGCCAGCTCTAGGCTGGTTACCTTGGACTCGAAGCACAGCCCTGCTCATTTCACGTGGGGCTGCTCTCTTCTCTCCATTGCCCTGAGCCAGCAAATCTAACCTGATCTGTTGTGTATGCCACCACTAGTGCAGCTGCACGTTGAACATCATGCAGTACATCTGCTTCAAATCAGCACGTGGTGCCAGACAAGCCACACTGCAGCACAGCAGCCTGCGTACCACTCAGACTTGGCCCCAAAGCCCTTTTTACTTTGAAAGTCATGTTGTGCCTTGGAATTACTCCTGGGTAAAAAGCTAGGGCCATCACTCTCCTCTCAGAGAGGGCAAATTTTCTGCCAGGAGACAAGAGGCAAGACTGACCCCTCCATCCTGGAGGCCTGCCAGAGCAGCTGGCTGTTTTCCATCAGATCACTCTAGGAATTGGAGGGGGCTTTGACCCACACATATCAGCTTGATGCCAGAAACCACCCCACATCATTGCTTTCACTTCCTGCTTCCATGACAAGAAATGATACCAGTGACCTCCGACAAATACATATTTTGGAATAAAGTAGTTGAAATGGGGAAAAGACATTTACTGCATGGAGCTGGTAAACAGCTTTTATCTTGGTCCTCTGCCACACTGTAATTTTTATTTTGGGCCCTGATTTTGACAAGCATTATTTTTTTTTTTTCCTAGTACTGACAATTTGGCTGAGAACCTCTTTCTTAAAACATAAAGACTGGTCCCTAAGAGGCTTCCAGTGCAGGGAGACCCACACACCTGGCCACTGTTTCCTGGTCCATCAATTGGTTTACTTACGGCACACAGTAACATGCTTACTTTCTACTTTGCCCTTTTTCCTTCTTATCGATGCCCGAAGCAGATCCGACCCCTCCAAGTCTTCTTGAAACCGTTTTGCCTTCACTTCCGAAAACCATTCGCCTGTCACAAACTTCTTCTTCTTTTCATCCTTGATGGAGCCTTGTATCCTCCTGCAAGCCAACGAGAACATCGCACACTAAGAAGATCTCCAATGTTTCAACTTTCCCTGAGCTCTTTCATAGCAGCTATATGTACAATTCTCCTATCTGCTACTACAAAGGATCCAGAGGTTATTCCCTGCAATCGGAAGGGCCAAACAAGCATAAAAGTGAAAGCTGACTTATTTTATTTTTGAAGAAGGAACAGAGCCTTGTAAGCACAGGCCTTCACCTCTTACAAACTGCATGTTCATAATCGAGTCACCTGGCAAGGAGATTTGTCCATTTCCTTTGCAGCCCTGAGGGTTTGAAGAGGCGTGGGGTTGTTTACAAGTCCTGCACTTCTTTATTTTATTTGTCTGTTCATGTCGTTATGAGCTGCTCTTTATGGATCAAATCTGATGCACACTGGGGGAATAAATTTGGCTATCCAGGGCACTAACCTGGCCCTCAGCATTCTCCCCAGAGCCTGCTCCTCCTGACACGCTGATTTTGGCACACAAACAGTTAGCTCTCCTTCCTGAGCACAGCTTCTCTTACTGTAACTAGCTTGGGCACACCCAGGGCTGGGTTTTGGCACCTAAATCCTTCAGTGCTCTGTTTGCTTACCCTGTGCTTCTAACTCTCCTCCAGTTATTTTGTTTTTATACTACTGCTCAGTGGATTTGCTGCCTTTCAGCTGGCACTGCCTCCTACAGCTAGCCACAGTTCAGGAGCCCTGAGAGACCTCAGAGGCCAGAAGAAACCCCTACCACAGGTACCCAAGCTGCTTGTGTGCCACCACCAGCTCTTGACCCCAAGTGGGCAGGACACAGAGGCTCCCCAAAGCCTGCTGCAAAGCCACTCACCCCTTCGAGCCCCATGCATCCCTCCTACAAGGGGCTTACCCTTTATTTTTTTTGACTCAATGGGAAATCAAAGAATCACATCCTTACCAGGGGGCAGGGTAAGGTGGCACAGTGCCATCCCCACCCACTAAGCTACTCATTCCTAGCCATGGGGAATTTGGTGGCAGCTTCCTGAGCCTGGTGCATATTGTCAGAGCAGATGGCGGAAAGGCTGGCATTTAAAAAGTGACAGCAGCAACAAGCAAATCCCGATCAGCCCGAGCTGAGCCCCCGGATGCCCGGAGGCGAGCATGCTGGACTCACAGTGATTCTTGGCTCCCCGCAGCCCTTTGGCAGATCACGTAGCCTCTCACCGCCCCTCTCTGCCTGCTGTGTACAGGCAGAGAGGGGATCAGGATGTAAACTCTCACTTAGAAACACCGCAAGGGATTCCTGCTGCTGAGTGAGGAAAACAAGGCGGCACAGCACCTACTGCCCTGCTCTGACCCCTGACACTGAGAAATTGGCATCTTCCCCACAAAGCAGGAAAGGGGCATTCCCCTTGGCATCTCTGAGGGATACTGATTAAGCAAAAGGAGAGCCCAGCCCCTCAGTCCCACAGAGCAGGGGTGGCAGCACAGCAGGCTCGCTGCAAAAGCAGGAGGTGCAATGAAAAGATCATTGGGGACCCAGGCATGAAGGGACAGCACTACTGCAGCCTGCATCTCTCCCTGTGCACACACACACACACACACATCCTCCTCTAAAAGAAGTAAAGAAATCCCCCCAGTGGGAGCTCACATCTGGCTGGTTTTGCATGCTCTCTCACCTGATGCGATCCCCGTCCTTCTTCTTTAGCTCCGCATCCCTCTGCAGAACCTTCATCAGCTTCTCATACTCCTCCTCGGTCAGGAAGCTCAGGTCCAACATCTTTCCTGTGCTGTTCTTCAGCTCTTCAGCCAGCCGAAGCAGTGACACACTGACAACTAATCCAGCCCAGCACGCCACAGTGCCATGGGCAGCCCCCGGTGCAGCCCGCCCTGGTGCTGGGGAGAAAAGGACTTCACAGCAGCATGGCCAGCTTGGGTGGAAGTTGTGCTAGCACCTGGACCTGCACTTGCAGGCGCTAGGCAGTTCTTCCCTGGCACGTTTCTCTGCTCCGCATGTCATCTCTTGCCAGGAAATTTCTCCCAGCAAAACGATGCTCCTTCGGTTTTCTTCAGGCACAGTCACAGCGATTTGGAAGCCAATGTCAATCAAGCAGGCACGCACGGCAAGGAGCGAGCTCGCCGCCCGCCTTAGCTGCCTCGTCTCACCAACGGCAGCCCCGGCACCTCCAGCGTGTGCTCTCCTCAGTGGCGAAGTCTGCTTCCGTGGAGTTCAAGCATCCCTGCAAAGAAACAGCGCCGAGATGCCGTTCATGATAAGCGCGCCATATGGTAACCGAATGTGTACGTTGGGGGTTTTTGTTTGTTCTTCAGCACAAGTTCCAAAACGAGCTGCCCTACTTTCCTCCCCGTCCTACAGCTCCTCACACGGTGCTAACCTAACCCAGGCAGGATTTTATTTTAGCTGCTTGCCTGCTAACAGGTAAACAGTTGACTCAGCGGGCTATAAGCAAGATACGCATATGAATTACCAAATTGCTTGCTTGCATTTTATCTCCATTCTTCTGTTCCTCATTTCTTCCTGCCCTAAATGAGACCAAGGATAAGCAGCCGGCCTTTGCAAAGCAACTGGAAAACGACCGGCCAGCAATCTGCAAGTGTTACTGCTGCATGTCAGGCCGTGCAATGCCAGAGACTGCTCACCTTCCAACACCAGCGCGCTGTGCCTTCAGCTGCACTGATACTTGCTGTTCAAACAGAGCACTCGGTATTTCAGCAGGCACCAAAACCAGCCAGAGGCTGCAGGGTGTGGAGGAAGAGTCAATCATGTGCTGCTCTGCTGCTTTATCCCTCTTCCTCTCCCCGGCCAACCTGAGGGCAGGAAGGTGCACCTCCAAGGGAAGAGAAGCTCTGCTCCCATCCGTGGAAGCAGTTTCTAGCTCACCAGGTGGGATTTTTCCACCGTGTCCAAGCCCGTCAGGTGACTGTGGCTTTCATCATGTGGCTTTTTCTCCCAAAGCCACAGCCTTGGGAGCCAGGTCACTAAATTCTCCCCTGATGGGGGAAAAGCTAACTGCAGCAGGAAGCCTCCTCTGCTGCCTGTCCCCAAATTGTCCTCCTGCCCACAGTGGCAGCCAGCCTTCCCGAGCCACCCAGCACCACTCCAGCTCCTTCGTGTGCTCCTCAGAGCTCTGCTTCTGAGTGTTTTTGTCACCCCGCCTGCAACTGCCTTCACCTGATGCACCTCTTCTTGACCTGGCCTATGTGAAGTCAAGTGCAGGTATTTCCTCCTTTGACATCATTTTACAGATTAATGGTGTTTTCCACATGATACATTCCCAAATGTTTGTTTCAAAAGGGTGTAACAACATGTAGAAGAACTGGCATCTGTCTGTAATGCTTACAACAAACACCACAGGACATAATAAAAGTCTGAGCACTGAAATGAATAGACCTTGTCATAAAAACACTGTAATTATTACAAAGCATTTTAGGGAAAGAAGAAAGTTTACCATTTCATATATTTCTTTAAAGCAACCATGGCTGTGCATGTCACACTACATTTACAACTTTTATAATCAGAGAAACCATTGATACCACTTCATTTGGAACAAAAACAGTAATAAAAAAATGAAACCGATAAATTCCTACCATTTAAACCTGCATTTCACCCCCCTTGGCAAGGCACTTCCACTTCTGGTCCCCATCTCCTATTCTCTCTGGCTTTCAGGCACAATCTTACTTCTAAAAAAGACAGGTTTACAGAAATTTCTGGGACAGATTTTTTTTTTTTTTTTTTTTTTTTTTAAGCTATCTAGGGACACATTTCTCACAGTATTTGCTTCTCTAGAATTTTTATTTATTTTTAACAACCCCATGACATGTGGGCTGAAATTACTGCAGAAAACATTTTCAGCTGAAGCTCATATTTATTCATCAGGAGGGCAGTCAATTAGAAAAACTGCAAAAAATGCTTCTTTGTAAATGGCCCTTTTCTGGGAATGCTTTATCTTCTTGGAACAGTTACGCTAGAAGGAAAAGGTTAACAGAAATCAAACAGCCAAATCCTTCTTTTGTTTCAAAATAGTTAAAAATCAAACCACTTCATGCGCTTGCTGTGGGAAAAAGGGCCGGTCCAGCAGACTGCTCCAGCTGGAGGTTTTGCTGGCAGCTCAGGAGCCACAAAGCTGCCGACCCAGGCCCACAGGAGCAAACACAGCTCACAAAGGATCCCCGCACGCGGCACCATCACTGCTGTGCCTTGAGCCATGCAGTCTCCGATGGGCACACCGTGATGTCCCATCTCAGAGGCTTGAAATGGGAGAACCCCTAGTTACCCCCCCAAGGGCACAGGAGAGTGCATTGCCTGTTTGCTTGGCTCTGTGACTGCAGTGGATTAAGGCTAAAACTCCCCCAGGTTGCCTAATCCCAGAGCTGACACTTTCACTCCTTCAGCAGCACCACACAGCTTTGATTTGCTTTGTGACATTACCTGGAACCCTCTCCCCCCTCAAAGCCCTGCTAATGAACAGCTCAGGGAGCACGGGGGTGGGCACAGTGCGGGCACCCACCTCCGCAGAGCCACAAGAAAGCTGGGACCCCACGGGCCTCAGGCAAAACATGGGAAACACAAAATCCTTGTAGATTTGTAAGGTGATGATGGGAGCCACCAGGCAGTGCCGGGGCAGATTTGATCCTAGACTGGGACTTTCCTGGTGCAAATGTCTTTGTTAGCGCACTGAAACAAATTGTCTTTGGGCACAAAGTGCTGAGCACAAAGAAGTTGCTCCCTCCTTTACCCCTGATGGTGGGAGACCCCTCCCAGCTCTCTGGCAGCAGGAGCCAAACTGGTGAGTATTGAGGGAATTACCTGGGTCTGGATTAGTGGCATCCACTGAAACCCACACCGAGCACACTTGGGCTGCTCTCAGGCACTGCAGCACCGTGATGGGACCAGCCCTGCAGGTCCTGCCACTTGTCATGACACAAGGGTGGGCAAAGCAGCTTAACGTGGCTCCAGTAACAACCAGAAATCTGAGGACACTGGATGTCCAACGTACTTCCTTCCAACTGCTTTTTTGGGGGAAGAGATTATCACAGAGATCAACTTGCACGCCCAGCAGTGTTGACAACGTGGGTGCTGAGGACGGTGCGGAGACGAGCAGAGGCATGACCTACTGTGTGGCACAACTGGCTGTGCCTCATCCTCTGTTAGCATTTGATTTCTTTTGGCTGCCACAGCAAGAAGAAGCAAATGCTCCAACCAGCAGCAGAGACTTGTGACAGCACGTTCAGCTGCTGTGCAGCTCGGGAAGCCCAGAGCCCAGGCACTGGCAAAGCAGCGAGGGCTGCTCTGTTAACCCAGCCCGGTGGGAGCTGCACACCTTGTCCCCCAGCAGCTTCTCCAGCGCCCAGTTTAACGACAGAGGGATGGCCACAGACAGCTAGATTGCCCTGTGACACACGAGCTCATCCTCAGCAAGGGATGAGGGGATGAAGCCGGGGAGAGGACAGCGAGCCAGCCCATGCTCAGCATCCTGCAGGGGCAGGGCAGGGCCTCCCTGCAGCAAGAGCAACCCCTGTGCACCTCACAGACCCTCCTTGTTATTTGCTGAACTCACATCGAGGCATTTGCAATATCCTCAAAGCCCCACAGTCAGTGAAAAAGTATCTGCCCGTGTTTTGTTTTGACCTGCTGCTTGCTTGCTTCGTCTGATATCCCCGAGCCTTTAATCAGAAAACCCAGTAACAACTGCTCTGCTTCCACCCACCCCACGCTGCTCGCTCTGCAGACCCGTGTCATGCTACGGCTTCTCTTCCAGAGGAAGGGACTTTGATGCTTGCTCGTTCCAGGTGTTACTCAGGGAGCTTCCATCATTCCTCACACCCCTCTCTGCCCCCATCTAGTGAACCAGAGAACTGCCTACCAGCATTTAGGTGCAAAGAGCCTTTTCCCCGCAGCTGCAGCTCCTGCTGTCTTCACCTGCAGGGCTGGTTTTGCAGTGCCACGAGAGGCAGCATACACTGTGCCCTGCTGCAGCTGGGCAACGCCAGAGCCAACAGCTCTGCCGACCCCTCGGATGGAGGAGAGCACCAAGCATCTGTGGAAAAGCTCAGAGAGACGATAACAAAAGGAACAAACCTGCCTTCAGACGTGACAATCTCGGATCAGTCCAGAGCTGCCCTTTCCCCCTCCAGCAAAGCACCAAGGAGCAGCATTACGTGCATTCCCTGGCCCCAAACCAACATCCAACCCCCAGACTGGAGGGGCAAGCAATCACCAACCTTTCCTCAGCAGAGCGCGACACCCTCTCGTAGCAGCGTTGGGGCACACCAAGCGCAAGCTCGCTGGGACAGCCCCTGGCCCGGACAATGCTCATTTCCTTGTTCCTCGGCGCTCGGCGGCGTGTGCCCACACGTGACCCAACGCAGGTGAATCACCCCCAGGGGAGCCTGCCGGCCGCGCGGGGTCACGGGCATGCAGCTCTGCAAGGTGCAGCTCTGGAGAGCCTTCCAAAATAAATAGTTTGTCCAGCGCTGGGTAGGGTTTCTGCAGCTGTAAGAGCTGTTCATGAAGGAAGGAATGTTACAGACCTCTCGCCTGGAGTAATACATCCTCTGTCTTCGAGTTACCTTTCTTCTTATTGCAGAAGAAGGGTGTCATTCTAGAGGGTTTTGTTTTTCTAGGAAACTCGCCTCCAAATAGTTTTGTTGGGTGGAAATTAAATGCTTGGCAGGCACAAAACATAGCTCCTTTTGGATAGATGGACGCTGAAGGGGCTGCCCCCTTCTTTATGCTGCATTTTCATTTTATTTCTAGGAGATTTAACTCAGCTCCAGCTCAAACAGAACTGTGTTAATGCTCTTCATAACTACCCCCAGCACAAATCGCTCGGATGCACGTTACCAGCTCAGTGCTCTTGCTGGCATCTGCCTACAGACACAGATTATCTCCAGACCATCTGCAGGGCACTCCATGCTCAGATGTGGCTTCTCACCGTGTACTTTTCCTCCTTCCCAGCACTGCACATTGGGATGTGCCCAGACGAACAACAGACCCCACAAGCAGATCCAGATCGCAAGGACAAGACGCTGCTTTGCATGCAGAGGAAGAGGACGGCTTTAGGAACTTTAACCTGCCAATTAGCTAGGCAGGAGCCACGAGCGACAACAGGGTGTTTAACACCCCCATTTCATCACCAAGGTCAGTGCAGGATCATCCAGACTCACCTCAGCCTCGAAGAGCGGGGGCTGCACATAGGTCCATGTAATAAAGATATGAAAACATCCCTCCCCAAAACATAACAAAACCCGGAACAGATAATACTGATCTCACCAGGCTATTCATAGCCAGATGAAAATAGCAGCAAGCGGGAAAGGCTGCTTTCCCCTGTCCATACCTCTTTATCACATATCCTGTCACAACGTAAGGAAATAACCTCCTTATGCTTTACAATGCGTGGACATTTCCCAGTGCCCTTATTAGTCATGACAGCTCTTGTAGGGCAGGTCAAAACCAAAAGCAGCATTGTGTCACTGACGATGGACGCGGTCCTGGCACCAGAGTCACACAGCAGTTTCCAATCTCTGCTGTAATGAACGGAATCATGGAATGGTTTGGGAAGGGACCTTAAAGATCATCTCATTCCAACCCCCTGCCATGAGCAGGGACTCTTCCTGCTGGGCCTTGTGCCTTGTGCCTCTCCCTGTTTCATGCTGGAGGGTCCAGCCACACTCCTTCTCTCACCTTATTTCTTGTGGTGTCAGCACCACGAAATATGCAGCATTGCCGTCCCTATCACACAGCCAAAACAGTGATGGCCATTATGCTCATGGGCATAATATGATGGTATTTGGTTGGCCTCCTTTAGCAGCAGAGAAGAAATAAAACACAAACTACAGGACAGTCTTTCTCTTTGGGAGGGATGGGCTGAAAAGCAGCACAAAACCTGTCTGTGGGGGCCAGACTGTGCCTCCTTGCCCTGAGGGGTGCCAGTGAGCAGGCAGTGCAGCCTGCACACCGCCAGCTTCAGGTGCTCTGATGGCAGCTGAGGGCTGTCCTGCTGAAACGGCACATGGCCGAGCAGCAGATGCATTTGTCCTGTGGCCACAGTCACAGCACCAACCCTCCTTCTTCCGTTCTGTGCTCACCTCTCCCTTCTCTCAGTCATGAAATGAAATACTGTCTTCTGGCTAGCCACTGCAAGGCGCAGCTCCGCAGCACCACAAGGGCTCCTCCATGGTGCACCCTCTTCTCTTTGCACTGCCTGATTCTTCACAGACAAGAGTGGTTTTGAGGCAGTACAATGTATGTAATATCATTTTTTTTCTGAAGAGTTATCCCATTAAAAATGTGGCTGCAGATCTTTTGTCTGACTCGTCCCACCGAAAGGACAGAAGAGAGCACCACGGAGGGCAGTTTTGGCTGGATGCAAGAGGCAGGCTGGTGATGGCTTTTCACTCCAACAAAAGAAAAATACCTCTCAGTTCATTGAGAGCACAGCCTTGGGTGGGTTTCTCTCAGTTTCAGCCGTTGTCTCACATGACACTTCTCTAATGATGGAGAAGTCCAGCTGCTTTGTTAATACCACATTCCTCCTCCTCCCCACTGATCAGGAATGGCACTGAGATGCTCTGGGCCTTAGGAACTGCAGGAATCTAACAGAGCAATAGGGTCTCTAGCCCAGCCCATTGGTCACAGACATTTTAGAACAACACCAGCACGCCAGGCAAAAAGACGAGTACACTCCCCTCTTCAGAACACCTGGGGAATGTATAATTGAGGAAATATGCCACTGACCACATCAGAAGTGGGTGAAATCTGCTTATCTGCATTTACCCTCGGAAACACCTCTGCTTCTGAAGAAAGGATGGATCCACAGCATTAGAGAAAGATTTGTTAAGGCTTCAGTGTTCTTTGGTAAAGAATGATGCATGAGGATTTTTGTCCTTTACACATTTCTACCCAGCCTGATGCAACTGTCAGCTGAATAATTACCTACACTGGGCTCTACCCATCTCCCTCCAGCAAGGAATTACACAGTGAAATTTGCATTACAAGCAATTTACTTCCTTTTATCCATTCTTAATTAAATGAAACATCCTACCTAGGGTAAACAAAGTCTGTGCTTTTCAGTCTTTTGCCATTATTTCACAGAGCTGGGATCACCAAAAAAAAAAAAAAAAAAAGCCCCATCAGAGGAAAGGCGTGACTCAGCCTCTGTAAGGTCAACAAAGCCCTTCAGTGGTAATAAACTGGCAGTCTGATGCTTTAGTTTAAATATTTGAGGCTTGTGTTTATTTCATAGGTGGGAACTATTTGCAGATCTTGCAGGATGTAGTTCACTGTAATTCCGCGTGCTGCCAGAACACAAATAAACAAGCACAGCCCCAGGACTCCGAGCAAACCTCCAACACCCCACTGAACAAGAACAGCCAGGTCTCAGCTGCAGAAGAGGACGGCAGCGTTTCAGAGGCCTTGCTGTGACCAGCCCTGCTCTGCCTCCATCCGGCCCCACACGGGGCTTTCTGTGCAGGGCAGAGGGGAGCGCTCCCATGCTGCCCCTAAATGCGCTTGGCTGTGGGGTGGGGAGCAGAGGCTTGCACTAAGACGGCACTTCCAGGCAGAAAGAGTAAGGCAAGAAAGGCAAAATAACAGAGATTTAAAAGATTTTTTGTTTTGCAACAACCCATCATCCCCACACCTTTGCTGTGAGCTAGTGTTGAGCTCCTCACACACCTTTTGTCCTGCATTGCTGCTGCGCTGACTTTTCCATCAGAGAAATACCCTGCTGTCCTGGCTTCCCCCTCAGCCAAGGGAGAAAAGGCATGTTGAAAGAGCTCAGCTCTCCTGCTAACATTCTCTATAGATACCACACACCTCTAAAGTTACTCCTAAGAGCATATTCTTAGCTGTTAATTTGTGACACATACTTGAAAGTGCAACAAATAAATACCTGGTAGCTGCAAGTAGGAAATTAGCAGCAGCTTAAAGCTGGACCATTGCAGGTGAAAGTTTCTTATCCAGACTAACCATCCCATCACTCTTTTACTCACTCCTCTTCAGAACCTATTTTCACTTGGTAGAAAAGACAGAAAATAAGTTTTGGCCAAATTCAAACAAAGAAACTTCCCGGCCTGAAGATGAAGGAAAAAAGCAGCCACTCACGACAACTGCTGGCTGCTATTTTTTGACCCTGAAAAATATTTGCTGACCTCAACTTTGCTTTCTTCCAAGAATGATTTCCCCGTGTTTGCTTCCAGTGGTGACCTACCACGAATTGCTTTCCTGACCTTGCCTGTTCTGCCCCAGTAACACTGAGTGTGCGCCTCCTGCCTGGTGCTCTGGAGCAGGTTAGGGCCCGTGGCTCAGTTCAGCCACGCACAGCAGAGCCCCCAGCCCCGCATGCGTTTCCACTGGGGTGGCTTGGTGATTTATCCCTCCCTGCTCCTCCAGCTAGTGGGCCTTGGCACTGAGGGCAGAACCTGAGGCTATTTCTGCTGTAAAACAAACAAGAAAAAGTATATATATATATATATATATATATATATTTTTTTTTTTTAACATGGTATGAGCTCAGAAGTCAAAAACATGGGGGGTCCAATTCCTTCGTATTTCTTTGCCTTCTGAGCTCAATGACATGAGACAGAGAACAGTGCTAAAACCCACGGGAAACCAGTGCTGTCTGCTGAGGAAACTTTGGATAATGCAGCATCCTCCCTTCTGTGTCCAGGATGACTTTTAAAGCTCCAGCCACAAGTGGGTGATTCTGAAATAACTCAAAAATGGAAAAAAGGTGGCTGTAAAACAGTAATCCTGTTACCAAAGCAGTGGCTTCACCTTCTGTCACAGATCTTTCTCCATGAGCAAACAAATTCACACATGGGAATAGTTTTTAATAAACTGGCCACTTTTCTCCCAGGAATAATGCAGCTTCCCAGGCGTGAACTCATTTAGCAGAGCCATTTATGTGCTCCATGAGCCGGATGACTTGCGTGGGACAGAAGGTATTTTGGGCAGCACTTGTTATCTACAACAAGAAAAAAAAACACCAGATCCCACTGTCTGTTCCCTACAGCACTCAGTTATGTGAGAGATCTCGTATTTAAATGTCCCCAGTGAAGGGTGATGTGCAACATCCACAGACATGAGGAGGACAGGAGGAAGTTTCAGCGAGCTAACTGCAGGTGTGATTCTAGACAACTGTGTTTAAAGTAGCACAAACCTGCACGTGGACAGGAACTGCCATTTAGTTTAGCTCAAGAGAAAGTTTAGGTAAACTCAAGTGAGAAATCCAAACAGATTGTACCAATTTAATTAAATCGACCAAAAATAAAATCAGTTTCAGATGATGATCTGGCACCACTTTCTTGCGCAGACAAGGTGTTTCTGCCATCTGTGCAGCTCCACGAACACCCACAAATCTTGCAAGGAGGTGGGGAGGCCAGACTTTCTGGATAAGAATAACGCAATCACCTGTAGCATTGAATGACACTGGTTGATTTCTGGATGCTCCAGCTGAGTAAGTATTAGGAGCTTCCATCTGAGCAGTGAGAGCTGTCCCTCTGAGGATAGCTGCCCCTGGTCCGGCAGCCACGGCACAAGCAGAAAATATCCCCTGAAAGGGAAAACTCCCTGAGCTGGCTGCTCTCTGCCCTCCGAGGTGAAGCTGGGGCTGCCTCACAGAAAGGTAACTTCATCCTGATCCAAGGGCCAGTGCCAGGCGCTTGCTTCCCAGTGTGGGCTGCTGCCTGCTGGCAGCCCCAGCACAGCCTCATGCTCCCTTTGAGCAGGAGGTATCACTGATCTCCTGTCTCTGAAGCACAGATAACAAGATTGATTTGGATGCAAAGTGAGCCTGCCACACAGCGGACACTTCACCCTTGTTGTGCCATCCTGCGGCAAGGGCTGCCTCCTTCCCGGTGACGTAGGCTTGTTGAAGGGACATGATCTATGGGTTCAGGAGGAACAACAAGTTTGCACTTCAATTACAGAACCCTGCAGGAGAGCAGAGACCTAGTTCTCTACGCAGAGCTTCTCAGATATTCTACCAAAGGTGGGATGGGGAGAAGGACAGCAGGAAGAAGGGGAATGGCATGAGGTCAGCCCTCGTAACCAGCTGATCCTCAGGTGCTGGCATCCCCAGAGAAGCCCCACAGCAGTGTGACACCAGGTCTCCACTGCTCTGCCCACAGCGTGTGGTCTGCCCCAGGACAGAGGCACAGAGGCACAGAGCGGTCCGTAACGTACCTGGGCAGGACAAGCTCTGCTGCCAGCTGTTTTGTTTAAGAAGCACACACAAAGAAAGCTACGCAAGACGTAACAGACGGAGGAGAGGCAGCCACAGGGTACCAGAGCTTGTATAACTGCATCGATCACACCGGGGAACAAAGAACCGGCTGCAAAGGGAGCAGCAGTACACGAACGCTGCTCCTGTAGCTGTGCCAACTACGTACAACAATGCAGCCTGAAGAAGGAAGTAAACAGAAGCGGGGTGGAGGGGGGAGCTATGGAAATATAGACAAAAGAGCAGGAGAAGTGACGGGGCAGCGATACCTCATGCCCCGGGCTTTCAGCAGTAACTCGCAATACAAAGCAGGAAGGCAGCAGCAGAGTGCACAAGGCAGCGTCCCGTGGGAGCCACTGTTTGTGCAGCAGGAACCAGGGACACCCCTTATTTTGTAGGGCTGCCCAGGCACCAGACACGTCCTTTATTTTGTAGGGCTGCCCTCTTTTTCCAAACACTGTCTCAGGTCTCCTCCAGCAGGCAGCTGTGCCTTTAGCCCGCGTTCTCCTCTCTGAGGGCCAGCAGCTGCCTCTTGGACTCATTCCTAACGCAGGTCACAATCCCCCTCCATGCATGGGGGCCGAGCCAGGAGCCCCAGGTGGCCACGGGGCCCAGAGGGCTGCGGGAAGGCCCCTGGGCACCACCACCATGACACCTGGCAGCCGGCAGAGCCAAAGGAAAAGAGGTGGGTTGGGGACGGAGGGAGGGAGCGGGGAGGGCAGCGAGGGGAGCGGTACCTCAGCCGGCATCTTCTCACTGCTCTTCCCACCCAGGGCTGCCAGGGCTTTTCCCATGTGAGCTCCTTTCTGTGGTGGCCCCAGCCCTGCTGCTCTCTCCCTGAAGCACTGCAGAACTTGCCTGGTTTCTCACGTCCCGGCCGCAGCGAGTGGCAGCAGCACTGAGGCAGGCGAGGTCGCTGAGAGCGCTGTGCTCACACCGGGAGTTGGCTGGGATGCTTGGAGCCCGTTTGGGAGGGTTTGGCATCAGATAAAGCAGTGTAAGATGGATCCTGCAGCTGCAGAAAGAATTGTGACAGGATGGCTCGGTACAACATGTACCTGCTTGGATTTGCAGCCTGTGCTTTCATGTTTTTAGCCAGGTACCTTATACCCAGGCTGCTACAGCTGATGTCTAACACAGGTACAGAATAACAGCCCTAGAGCATGCCACAAACTCCGCAAGTGGCAGGCTTACAGAGCCTCCAGGCATCACTGAGAGGTGAATTTCTGGGTGCTGGAGAGTCAGTGCTCATACATTAAGCAAAAGAAGGAGTGATAGTTTAGTAAAGGTTCATTTTCTGGCCAGCCCTGATCAGTGACAGTGAAAAATGGCACTTTTAGGCAAGTAAACACAGTGGGAACAACTCTACAATGGCTTGTAAAATCAGGGAAAAAATCCATTTTATTGCTGTAGCCAGCTACGCTTATGCTTTTCACAACTTTCACTCTTTTAAAGTCTTTGTGTGAACAGCTCGCAGCAGCCACGTAAAACACTAAACAGTTTCTTGCAATCGTCTGGCAGGTCCTTGATAGCAACGTACATCCCTGGTGATTGGTATGAATGATGATACTGCCCAAGTGCATCAACCTCCATGCCCAGGAAAGGAGACTGGGTATCCTGGGGCTGGATCAGTGCCTCTGCCAAGGACTGCCAGGAGCACCCAGTCCAGATGGGCAAGCAGGGAGAAGTGGGAACTTACAGTTGCCTGAGCCTTCACTAAGTTTAAAAAAAAAAAAAAAAAAAAAAAAAAAGCTTTGGGCTTGCTCCAAGACACCAGTATTTCTGCAGCGACCTTTAGGCATTACTCCTCTGCCAGAGATTTGTCTCTGGGGTGCTTCCTCTTCTTGTGCCATGGTTGAAGCGACAAAGGTTTGTTCATCTATGTTACAGTAACAGAAAAATGTCCCCCAAAACCTAGAAAATGTTTTGGACTACAGTGGTTGGCTGCTTTTTGGATCGGTGTGCCTTTAACATGGATGAGCAGTCCTTTTGCTTTCCCACCTACACTGAGGCCTCATTAAGTACAGTCATGATACAACTCTTTCTCAGTCATCTTCTTTCTATGCTATCCTTTTTCTTAACTCGATTCCCACTGAACCTAGAGTGTTTTCAGTATTTTTAGCTGTGACTTTCAAAGGCTGCCAAAAGATAGATGAAAAGTACAGAGCAGCGTGATTAATGCTCTCAGCATTTCTTCATGTTTGGCTCAGTGTTGGAGGAACTTCAATGTGGAAGCACAGCAGAAATCACTAGCAACTATTTCATTGGGGCTTTTCATTCAGATTTTTGCTATACTGATGGTCTCTGTAATTTTCCTCCCCAGCTATTTAGCTGGGGTGCTAAAATTGCTGGGAGCACCAAGGGAAGAACGTGGTGCTTGTAGATGCTGTTTTCTTCCCACTGTCTTGTCACAAAAACATTGGATTGAGAACGAACTGGTGCTCAGTTTGGTTTACTGAGTGTTAAAATGTTAGCTTACAGTGTGCTGGAATAATGAAAGAGACAAAAATTTCTCATCCATTACTGCAGGCACTTCACTAGCAAGCTATAAATGCAACTTTGGATTCCAAAGCAAAAAAGAAAAAAAAAGACAGTAACAGCATATAAGCAGGATCCTACCTGTATTTGCAGGAACTGTGCATCTAGGGCTGAACAGGTACAGAAGAGCTATGTGTCTCCTCGGACTGATGCCTTGCAAGCCTGTTGTATGTCTTGGGTAGAGAAGGAAAGTCAGGTAGCAGCTAAAACTCAGCAAGAATAATACACTGCAGGTCCACTGAAGCTACAAGGAGCACATCTAGTTTAAACCAGCTAAGAACCTGGCTTTATTTTACTTGGCACTGGGGACCTCAATTTTTACTGATGAAAAAACAAGTTGTTTTAAACAAAAACTGAGCCTCTGTGTCCTTTGCACAGTAATGTGCAAATCTGTATTGGTTGGCAGTGAGAACTGTGAATGATTTTTGATGCTATCTGGCTGAGCACTGTTAGTATTGTAAGGCTCGTTGGTTGTTTTTTTTTTTTTTCCACTTAATAACAGTTTTAAAAGAGAAATTGGCTCATGCTTCAGGGAACTTTCTGAGAGGTTTACAAATTACGTGGCCCAAGTCATGGGAAAGAAGTTACTAATCGCCTGCTAATCACAAAGCCAGTAATTGTCATAGGGCCACAGTGACGGAGTGGGAGCCACAGGAGGGGCTCAAGTCTGTACCCAGTCACTGGGCAAGGCCCTGATTTGCACCTGGAGGGGGGAGCTGGGTTCTGCAGGTGAGGATGCTCTGTAGAACACAGAGGAACACAGGCATCTGCAGGGATGAACCGCCCCATCCTCCAGAAGGTGAGGAGGAGCACACACCTCCTTCCTGAGGTGCCTCATATTCCTTCACCGATTGTGTAAGGAGCTGAGACAACACAGCCTGCTCCTAAATGAGGTGAGTTCTGCTCCTAAATGAGATGAGCTCTAACCCCAGATCAGTGACTCCTTTGAGACCTCAGGTGGGTTTTAAGGCTTATTTCATTCCAACAGCTAAAAAGCCATGCAAAGTAACCATGCAAAGCCTGGCAGGCACAAGGAAAATACTTCTGGAAAACAGATCTTGAAGCCTGAGACCTCCAACCACATGTCAAGACCAGTATTGATCAGTGGTAGCACAGGAAACAGGTGAGAGTATAGATTTGCACACAATAAAATGACATTGATTCTGTACAGACACACACTGCTCTGGAAGCAATACACATTTGTGGCCATACATGTTTAGGTTGAGGGCAGCGTACAGCAGAATGAACTCACCACAGAGAAGGAAACACCGTGTGGCTCTGCTTAACACCACCGTTGCTCCAGTGCTGAACTGAAGAGCTGTATTTTCAAGCTAGGCATAGGGTGCCTGTGCCAAAAGCATCTTGAGAAATCTGTTCCCTGCCTTCCAACACAAGCAGTAACCTCCCCTATAGCAGAAGACAACAAGGAGGAGAAGGTAGCTTCTCAAAGAGAGACAATTAGTAAAGGCTTTCCATTTTCAGACAGAAAAGCGCTGCGGGTGGTGAAGTGATGCTGCCTGATGCCCCTTTCACATGCCGTCCCATCCCTGCCCCTGGATGCACTGCCGCTCCCTTCACATCAGCAGGAAGCCACCAGAAACGCACATTTGCTGCTCACTGGCTTTCAACATGGAAGGAAATGGGAAATGTACGCAGCAGTGTTGCTAAGCAATATGAAATTGTGCTCTGCTCCAGCACAAGGCTCGGCACACACATTTAAGTTGCACCAAACTCCTTGGCACGCCTGCTCAGCTTTGCCATTTCATCTTTTTGCACCCTCTAACAGGCATACACAGCATAACTTGTTTCAGGATAAATATACTGACGGCACTTCAAAATCTTAGCTACATCTGTGTATCACCCAGTCTCTCCCTTAGGCCAATTTATATGGATTGAACTGGGCCTTACACCAGACCCTTAGTAAATACTCAATTTGAACTAGAAGTCCACATTTGCCCAGTAGATCTTAAGTGCTCTCAGTAAATGTCTATTTTGTGAGGAGTCCCACTGAATTGCCAAACTTTAGCGTGAGAACCCTTGTTCTATGATTTTTATGATTTTTTTTTTTCAAAAACAAATGGATTTTACAACTGCTTGTAGCCAGAATTTTCAAGGACCAACTGCATTTTGCTTAGTGTCTTTATAAGCAGTCAGAGAAGAAAATTCTAAAGAATAAATCTTAAAAAAAAAAAAAAAAAAAAAAAAAAGGAAAAAAGGAATAACATTCATTAGAATTTCTCATCGCTAGAAATCAGAAGCATTTTCTTCCTGTCCCCTTGCTACAGGGCAGCATCCCTCCCTTCCTCCTGTGCTCCCTCCACCAATCCAAGCCAGGCTGGCGTTCACCTGCGTGTTCTCCAGTCTCAGATGGGTGCAATGAGGTTTTTTAACCTACCAGTTACACAAAGCTTCTGCATCACAAGAGAAGGTGTCAAAATAGGCTGTATGCTTAACATTGATGGCATAAAACAGAACTGTGCCTGAAATTTATACAATTCAGATATTAAAAATGCCTAAATGTATTATGCATTTATTTACATAGAGGAAACAATGCTTTTGCTGTATTTGCCTTCAGGGACTAGTGCACAAAATGAGTTTACTTACAGGAATGAGAACACAAAAATAGCATTTTCTAAGGAAACGGGAAATATTTGCTGCTCGTTCTCTGCAAGTGCAAATCAAGCTGCTACAGAGAGGGATAGGAAATCAAGCTGCTACAGAGAGGGATAGGATAACATATTTAAGGCATGTGGAGTTGTGTGCAATCAAAATTAAGCAAGTCTGGTGTAGGTGTCAAGAGTCCATCCTTGCGATGAACTCACAGACTGCCACCCTTATCCCTTTGTTCAGATCATGTTTTAAAAAAGGAAACACCTGCAAAAATGAGCATAGCCTATGAACAGTATAGGAACTACAAGAGACATTATGTTATTCACATAATTTTCTTTCTACAAATTATCAAGTAGTTATCAACTATTCTACTATTATTGTTGTTAATGCAATGTTGAAGTAGAAAAATTGGGAATAGGCATTGTCCTGTTATCCTTCAAAGTCCAAATTGCAAGAAGTTGCTAATCTTTTCTAATCCTTCTTAAATCCATATGACAACACATTCGTGGTAGCTCTGTGCTTACACAGGGCCACTCCCAATAGTCAAAAACTATGAACAGAACTAAAAAAAAAAAAAAATATTAAAAATAAATGTGCCTAGTTGATTTGTTTTCTGTTTCATGCTCTTTTGGGATGTATTTGGAATTATTTCAAGATTTTTTTTTAATGCAACCGAAATGACAGAAACATCCTTACTTTAAGGAAGCAGAGAATACAAACTGAACTTTCACATTATTCACTACCAGCATGCCTGGAGCTAGGGATTTAGGGAAAAGCATTAATTATTACATGGCTCATGAGAAATTTGACAGTCCTGCTGCATCTTAGGTCACTGCCATCCCCATGATGGAACACACCGGTTAGACACATAGCCCCCTCCAGCCCCCATCTCCACGGCTCACTTCAATGCCACAGCAGTCTCACTGACGCCACAGGACTAAAATCAAGGCTGCAAGTGATTGCTTGCAAGGTCAAGGTCTTGCTGTCCCAGGAAGCCACTTTAATTACATGTAATTACTGTTAGCAACATACAACCACTCCAATCCATCAGCTACAGGTCAGCTGTCCACTGGGGCGTGACCTGACTCCCAGAGTCACAGCAAACTGCAAAGGAGCTTTTTCTAGAGATGCAAAGCCAGTGGTCATTATGGGTGCTAAGGAAACAGTCCCCGCTGGATCTAGGGCATTAACCTGCATTTCAGGGCACAATGAAGAGCTAATGCTTGTTCAATGCTAGTCACATCAGTAGTGCAGAGGATATAAGTCCACAAACCACGTTTTAAGCCATTATTTCTTTCTGCGAGCTGTCTGCTTTGCGAATTGGAAGCTTTTCAGCGTTTCATACAGGCTCCAAGAACATTTCACTTTACTCATCGAACATTACAGAAGAGGCCACCCAATAGGAGTTTTACATCATTCTTGGCACAGAAGCAATATTCAGTGGTTGGGACAGAAAAGAGCAAAAAGAGTCTCACTGCACTTCTGATAAACCTGAAAAGCAATATGATTCTTTGGGGAGGCTGGTGAAAACCTGAGGCTTTTGGTTTTTTTTGCTTGTGAGAGCCAGGGAACAACGGGGCAGCTTCCAAATGGAGGCTAGGAAGTTGCAGGGCACGGAGGCTGCCCACGGGACTGGTGCCCATCAGCTCAGAGGAAGGCGGCTGCCACATGGGAGCCAGGAGACAGCATGGAGTGCAGCCGTAGGGGTTGGACCACGAAGCCAGTGGTGGTGTACAGCGTGCCCCAGCTACAGGCCAAGGTCGGTGCTTTCTCCACCAGCAGCACGTTTGCCTGGCTGCTGGATCCTGTTGCCGCGAGGGAAGGCGGGACAGGGGTGGAAGCAAGCCAGGCCAGGCTGCCCCACTACTTTTATTAGTTCATCCCAATCGCATCGCTGTGTGCCACCAGACAAGAGTTGTTACTGAAAGGTTACACCCTGCAGCTTTCCCAGATGCTCCCATAGCACACAGGCTGCTGGCAGTTTCATTTTCCATCGCTTCCCTCCAGTTTGCAATCTCACTGTCTACCTGAGCACCTAAGGATAACAAGTGCTCCCGAAGAATTCAAACTGCTAGTGTGGTGTGCCATAAAGCTGCTGGGCTGCAGGATCTGAGCCCTGATCAGCTGATGAATAACGTTGGTTGTCTGCCTCAGGCAAATCAAAAACATGACAAAAACGTGTGTAGGTTTCTCTCCACCGGTCTTCTGCACTGTCTTGTTATTCAGGATGGCCAATCCTCTGCTAGACAACTTTGTCACATAACACCATTAGACACTGCCATACTCAGTGTAACTCTAATTAAGCAGCTATAATGGGATTACTACCAAAGCAGGATGGGAAGTGTCATATCATTCTCAGCCAGAATTAAAACTAATTAAACCAGCAACCTTCTCCCAGTACTGTGCTCCTATGCTAGGTTTTCAGGGAATGCAGAGATACACATTAAACATGGGGCAGAGTGCTGCAGCCATGTAAATAAGTGCACCAACATATCTGTGTCCAAGTGTTTCCTTGAAACACTGAGAATTAAAAGTTATTTTTTAAATAACAAGTGAGATTGCCTTCTATTTTACAACATGAACGGGTCTGTTTAAAAAGCACCAAACTCTAACATCATTTTAACATATATCTACCCAAAACCTCCATTTCAGGGATGACAGAAGCAGGTGGAAACCATCAAGTTCAAGACAATTGCATGAATTTTATCTCAGGTTTTAGCTTAGCCTTAAAATTACATTGCCATACCTGTTAAGAGATGCAGGCACCATACAAACAGTTCGGTTATTCACACTGTTAATCTGAAAGCAAATTTCACTTCAGACAGGTGTACGACAAATACTGCCACTCAAGGAATGATCCCACTTCACAGTTTCAAAAATTGTTTGCTTAAGAAAATGCAAATGATGATTAGAAATAAGACCTTTCCCTCTGATCAGGGAGACAGTTCAACTCCCAGATTTTCACTGTGAATTTTCTATTTTGTTCTGCTTTATTAGCTTCAGTTTCAAAACAGCACGAAAAAGAAGAGAGGGGAAAAAAAAGGCATACAACTAAAGTTAATCATTGGCATTGAAAAGGTTATGCAGCCAATGCAAATTCAAGGGAACAGCAATTCCACAGAGACAGAACCACTTTAGCGTGATTTACCAAGCAGCAGAGAGCTTGCTTTGGTTCTGACACAGAAAGGGTTTCTCTGATGGTGGCACTTTTTGTTAGAAAGTCATTCTTCAGCCTGAGGCAGCCAGAGCACTCGTGGCACGTAGCTCACCAGCCAAACAAGGGGGGCAAACCGAACATTTATGCTACCACCATGACTGCTGTGAACCCCTCTGCTTCTGCTACAAACCTCTCTCTAGCACGCCCAGACCAGCACAAGCACCAGCAGCTACAGCTGTTTTGCTTTTTTGTAGGCTTTTCTCAGAGTAGGAGGCAGGAAAGACAGAAAGAGAGCTACCATCAACCCCAAAGGCCTAAGCCAGATCTACAGCTGTATCCAGGTGCTTAACTCTTCACCAATTTCACATGAGACTCTGAGGAGTAAATAAACACTTGTGTGGAGGCAGGTGTTGTGGCTCTGTTGCAATAGAACAATTCAGGGTGACCTCATTGTGGCTTTTCAGTACTTAAAGGGGGCTTATAAAGAAGATGGGGAACAACTTTTTGCTCAGGCAGATAATGACAAGGGGGAATGGTTTTAAACTAAAAGAGGGGAGATTTAGATGAGACGTTTGGAGGAAATTCATCACTCAGAGAGTGGTGAGGCACTGGAATAGGCTGCCCAGAGAAGCTGTGGGTGCCCCAGCCCTGGAGGTGCTCAAGGCCAGGTTGGATGAGGCCCTGGGCAACCTGATCTGCTGGGTGGTGTCCCTGCCCATAGCAGGGGGCTGGAACCAGATGATCTTAAGGTCACTTCCAAGCTGAGCTGTTCTATGATTCTGTGAATGCACTGCACACAAATAAATGCCTTCAGCGGCAGCAGCATCAGCTTCCACAGCTGATACAGGCTAAGAAAACTTCCTACTTCTTCTGTGGCTGTCAAACAGGCCAGATCAGACAGCAAAGGTCTAGCATTTTGCATGCCTTTAGCAAAATCCCACTGAATTAACTGCCTGCCACATTTTGGAGAAATTCAAAATGTTTACGCTACACCAACTGCAATAGTCCAGGGTTGTGGGAATGTTGGAATAACATCCCAGGACACTGCCAGCCCCAGGGGGGCTACACGCGGACAGCTGATCCAGAGCAACCCTCTGCACAGGATTTGGTACTCCCTTTCTGTGAGCACGGCCCCTGACATGGGTTGCTAAGTACTAATCAAATAAGAAAAAGTCCTTGGAAATTGATACAGATGGTTATGTGTATTTATGACCAAGTTATTTTGAGGGAATAAACCATGGTGCTCTCCTCAGAAGAGTTTATATTATTGGTATCTTTACAGACCTCCACTATCTGAGAGCCTGAAACTAACAGTGAGTACAGAAATTTACTTTTAGGCTCCAAATACTCCCACAAAAGCTTATAAATATTTTAAGACAACAAATAGGGTTGCACAATAAGTAAATAAACTGTAAAGTGTAATTGAAAGTCAATCTGATGATGGATTTAGAGGGTTAAGGCAGCTCCTTTACTGCATTTGTTTGAATTTTTAATTACATTCCTCTCTGCATCCCCAGCAATCAGGTGTGATGCGGAACTAGAGAGCTCTGAATCACGTTATGCTGGGTTTGGTGCCTTTGAACAATAGCCTACTTAGACTATTTCAGAAACACAAAGCACTTGAAGTGCTTTTAGTCAAGCTAAATGTGGAATTCTACAGCAAGATTAAAATTGGTGTTTGGGCCAACAGAAGCAACCCAAGTGTCATCCAAGTGCTTGTCTAGGCAAGGCAGCGCAGAAAAGCCTGCTGCTTTGCTCCGGGTGTGCCTCTGGGCTTCATTTTTGTGATGACTGACACTTCTATTTATAGAGTGAGCACAAGGGAGTTCCTTGGAAGGCAACATTTCTGAGTATGTTTCAGTGTACACAGACCTGAGTCACAAAGCCTGTTAACATACAGTTCCTGGTACTGGCCCCTTCCATTTTATCAGCAGATAAGAGTCTTTGCTCCACCTCTGGCATACCCGCTCCACAAGTGGATCAGTGCTTTGCCTAGTCAGACTTTGTGTGTACATCCCTGTGGCTTCCCTGCCCATGGCGGGGGCATGGAACCAGGTATCTTTAAGGTCCCTTCCCACCCGAGCCATTCTTTGATTCTGTGATATTTCTCTTTGGACTCGAGGTCTCCTGTGCATCCACGGTGAGACATACGGCTGTTCCAAGTCTTGTCCTCTTTGTCACAAAAAGGCAAACACTGCCCATCCCGTGGGAACACTGCATGAAGCACTGAAAGTCAGAACTAAGGAAAAGACCTCTTTTATAAATTGTTTTTGAGATGGTTCATATAAAAGTACAATCAAACACTGACATCCACCCAGAGATTATTCAGGAATCGCCACAGCAATAGCAGGCAGGATAAAATTCACTTAATTACATAAGCCTGATCCTGACTATAATTGACCCAACAAGCAACTCATTGCTTCTACTGTGAAGAATCTTCACAAGCCATCAGAGACGAGGGTGAGCCTGGAAATTCCCAGCTGTCCCACTACACACGGCCAGAGGCTGAGCCCCACTTCCCAAAAGGGCTTCACCAGCTGCACCAAGGCCCTGGCCGTGGAAAGGGTGGCCCATCACTACGGAGGCTGGATTATCAGGCATGAACTAGACCTGTGTTTTCACCAAGCACAGAAAAAAAGTCACTGCTTGTTTTCATTGTCTTGGGCAGAGCTGCAGGCACACATCTAAAAGGCAATGCTGCCCTCTGTTATGTCTTCAGCTACTGCCGCATGGCTGCAGGTGCACAGCCAGCTACTGCCATCTCAGCCCAGGTCTAGCACTAGTCTCAGCACTAGTGTCAGGCGAATGCCATGGAATAAAGACAGCAAAGCTGCCTTCCTCAAGAAGCTGAGCACCTCATGTTCCTCACGAGCCTCAGAGAATTAGAGAAGGTGTTTTAAATTCACCAAGGACAAACTAATCTACTGTAAGTTACTGCAGTTAGTCCTAACCTTCATCCACTGTTTTTTGCTAAATACATCAGGTATTAAGATTTAAATAAAAATCAATATATTCACCTTGACATTTTGTGTTAGTAGCATCCAACTTCATGCATTCAGACTGGATGAAACTAATTTTATTATCAGTTTAGAGGATAAACTGTTTTATTTTGTCTTTATTTTGGTGTGTTATCTTCCTGATGAGTTCAGTACAGAAATTTCAAGGCAATCATGAGTCCAACATAACCATTCTGTATAAAATGGTGTGAGAAATAAATTTTAAAACAGAACTGTACTAGCCAAGTATTATCTCCAGATACAAGTTTAAAAAAAATGATTGAATTAACAGGAAATAAAGATTATTCCTTATTCATACTAGGCCCGACTCCAACACTGGTAATCAGATTGACTGTTAATAGATCCACAAATACTTTGGTTGTGCTCAGCGGGAGTACTTATGAGGGCAAATACTGCTGGGCCTTGGTAAAGGTGGGAGAACTGGGGCTTCTCTGACTCAAAAGTTTAATATTAACAAAACACTCAGTTGCTCACACCCCACAAAATGGTTTCAACTGAACAATCACGCCACTAGTCGGAGAAAGGCATACATGTGATAAAGGAGAATAAAAAGCTTATTGACGTGTTGATACATAGCTGATAAGGAAAACAAAAACCCACTTGAAAAAAAAAAAAAAGCCACGGTTGAGTTTTAGTTGAAGTCAGAACCTGCATCTGGTCTCTTTTCTCTCCAAACATCAAGATGTTTGCAACGATGCTGAAGATACTTCCAATCCTAGCCACCCTTGCAGGTAAGAATAACAAACTGATTGAAATAACACTGAAGTAGAAGAACTTATTGAAATAAGAGAGCAGGTCAACGTGACTGGCAAACTGGGAAAACACTCTGGATTTATTTCTAGATGGAATGAATATTGTGGCTACAATGCCACGCTAATTTGTGGAAATCAGCAAGCTGCCCTCTGACTGGTAATAATTTTTTGCTCAAGAACGGAATTTTAGCTTTGGTAAATCAATGCTTTGCTTTACAGACAGGACGAGGCAACGAGTTCACATGTAGAGTGCTAGACTGTTTCAAGAGGAGCCAAAAGCTGAATGTGAGAAAACCTAACCTTCAAGGCTGGTTTCATCACATTTGGCTTTTTTATCTCTTCAAGATATTCCTGGGAAATGATGCCTTGGGCTCATCCCCACCATTTTTTGGGGGGTATGCTTAACTTTAAGCATGCATATAATCATTTGGGTTTCTGTGAAGTTAAGTGAGGATGTAATACTCATTGGAATCTAGGAAATATATGGTATATTAAAGATAATATATTATTCATGTTTCAAAGACAATTTATTGTGCTAAGCTTTACTTTTAATATATGCAGTAGTAGATATTTTAAGTCTAATTCTCCAGGAGGAGATGAACTGTGTCCACTAAAGAAAATGAAAGTTAGATTACGCGTTTTCTTTTCAAGATGGAATTACCTATTTTGGATGCCAAAGAAATAATTTAAATATTTGCTCCTAGTATTTCAAGGTCACCTCTCTCACGCACACAAACTCCACAGATTTTTGCCTTAGAAATTAAAAGGAATTCAGTGCTGGTACAAATACTTTGCAAAACAATGTTGTGGACTTAAGGCTAGCAGTGTGGCCGTAGCAAGGGGAACCACTGACTGAAGGTTTCTGGGGAGGCCAGCAAAATATCAGCAAACTGGTATTTATTTGTTAGCATTAAAAACTTCATGGGACTGCAATGAAAGTGGATGATTCCCAGTTAACTGCAGTCACTTTCTCTGTAGCAAGGAAATGCTCACACAGTTATATTGCTGAGTAAAAGACAGAGCAATGGTTTAACAAGAAGTTATAGTCCTGCTCACACTAGCCTTTTTTATGGGGTCACTTTTTATTAATGTGCTTTTTTCACTGAAATCAAAAGGGCTGTATGGATGAGATGGGATTATGAGTTCGAAACCATAAACAGTGAATTAAACACAAGGCAAAGCTCTCTCTAACTTCCATGATGTGGGAATAGGCTGTGCGGTTCCAGCTTATTCCATTTCCCATCAAAAGCACCATCTTAGAATTAGCAGTGGCTTTTAAAAACCTTGCTGGACAAATAAAGTTTTATAGGTTTTGGCCTTATATGTTTACTAGAACTATGCTAGTATATTTCAGCTGAATGTATTTATCCTAAACATATAACTTTATGGAAGATGGAGTCATTTCAGCTAACTTCTTGTGGAAAAGCTTGTAATATTCAAGCTGTGGCACTCCTGACTCCAGACACAGAGAGTGATGAAGGAAACACACAGAGCAGATGACTGGAAAAATTATGTTTTCAGTAGTTTGCCATTGTGTTGAAGGACCATAGCTTAATTCCAATGAAGAAGAGAAAATTAATGCACATACTTGCAAGTATTATTGTGGCAAGAAACTATAATCTTCTGGCCAACTCTAATTGTTAAAGCTGAGAACAATGAACTGAGACAGCTAAAATAACATTACATGGCTTTCATATTAGATTACAGTAAGGATTAAGCTATTGGGAACTCATAGAACAAGCAGGACTTACAGATAGCACTGGGATGCCCTCTTTCCCCAAGGCAGGATCCACACTAATTTAGGTCAGTCTGCAACCATTCCCGTGAGACTGTTCTCACATATAATGCAAATCTCGCTGTAGCTAAAGCTTGCTAGTTCTAATCCTAGCCAACACTGACATGGAAAGTGGATTATTGCCTTCTTCCTTCCACTGAATTTCTAATACTCAAGCTATCAAACAAGGAAGTCAGACTCCAAAGATTTTAGGTTGAGATAGGCTTGCCTACTGTAGGAGCTGATGGATCTGCAACATTTGCATGGTTAAAAATGCCAAAATATATTCTTTCTTAAACTATGTTTTCTCTCATGTGGGTGATAGTGATAATTTGAGCAAAATATTCTTTTGATGTTGCTGAAGGTTCTGTTTAAATTCTAAAAAGCAGCACCCTAGCCTAAGATGCACAGATATTCCATTAAGAGAAGAATATTTTGTATGTTTGCCTCTGTCACTCATACATTGGAAAAAAAACACAACTTCTGCATGGAAGCCATAAGGAACCTAAACATAAGCAAAGTAGTTAGCAAAAGGAAAATGGAGAAGGGCTGCTAGGCTCCAAACTGGGGGAACCCAACAGTGCCACTGAGTCAGAAACAGAACGTAAGAATACAAGAAGAGACAACGCTGTAGCAGATGGTGAGCCACGGATAAAGATCAGACATCTAAAGGAGTAACTGCAGAAAAGAAGGCAACAAAGGTGTAAACGAGGCCTCAGGACAGCTGTGAGCGAGAGCGTGAGGTTCAGGAGAGCACTGAGAGTGCAGAAGAAAGGTTCCGTTGAGCCGCAGGCTCTCAGTAAGAAGACAAGCCTCTGCAGGTGAGAACAGGCCTGCTTTCAGCTCTGCTTTGTCAGAATATTCTTGGTTTTAAGGGGACAGCTATTCTGGGGATTTATGTGCTTGTTAGCTTTACCCACTCCCAGCTCGTTATCATGAAAACATCCCATCAAGCCCAAGGGAAACTGCTGAAAGGAGAAGGACAGACATCTCCTTCAGGTTGTTTGGATAAAGCAGGAGCAAGGCTCTCCTGCCCTGCTCCCAGAGCTGGCCCCAGCAGGTCTCTGCTCACCGTGCTTACTGCCCACAGGTCACGCCGGCAGCGTTGTGGTGACCGTTCCTGAGAAGATAGTGAATGTCACGACGGGCGGCAATGCAACCCTCCTCTGTACGTACGCAAGTTCTCAGCCGCTGGGAAATTTCTTTATCCAGTGGAGCTTTTACAGTGCCAAAGAGAGCCAGCTGCACACCGTAAGATATTTATTTGTTATTAATTTGAAGATATGTTTAAGATGTCCTGATGTCCTTAAAGAATCTTGTTATGTTTTATAGCATTATCCTCACTAATACCTGGGGGCAGGTAACATTGGTGTTCCCACACTAAAGACAAAGGACTGAGGTGCAGTGAATTTTAGGGCAGATGTACAAAGCTACCGAGGCTCCCAATTCCTACTGCATGCCTGGGCTCTCATGGAAACTTATGAGAAGGTAGGAGAAGCATTCAGATGCTTCAACAACTTGCTCCAAGTCACACAGGAAGCGTGACGTGGAGTAAAGCTGAGGTGTCCAAAAATCACACAAGTGCTCCGGCCCCTGGACCAGCTCCCTTTTCTCTTGTCTGGCAGACACTTCCTCCTATTGTGAACGTGGTTTTCCTGGTGAGACGCCCTTGCCTATGACAATGCATTCCCCACCTCAGGGTCAAATGCGAGCTCCATTAGCGCTGCTATTGGGTGGCTCGGACGAGAGCAGTGCATAACAGACCACCAGCCCAAGTCAGCAGCAGTAGTGGGAAATCTGCCCCAGTTAACTTGGGTTAGCATTTCGCAGCATCCCGTGGGTGTCACTGCAGTAGCAGAACAATTACAGATCAAAGGCAAGTGCTCCCTGCCCTTCCTGAGACCAGCAGCTCCCCCTGCAGCAGTGCAGCGTGGTACGATGGAGTATCGGCATGGAGAGGGCAGCAGGACTGTGAGGGACACCAAGTACTAGGCAGCTGCCTGCTGTAAGCATTGCCCCAGCCCCTCACGTGGCTCTGAAGGCCTTGCAGAGCAGCCTGGACTGCCTCCAGGGAGTCAGGGATGGGATGTGCAACTTCTGTACATACCCACACTAGCAGTCAGACTACGAGAGCTACCAATGAATCCAATGTTTGGGTGTGAAATTAATCCAGCATAACATGCAGGTTCTGAGTTCCCCTTAGCTCACCCAGCAAGGTGCTGAGCAGTCAGCAATGCTTTCCTTTATAAGAAGAAATGCTGCTTAGAAGTATCACTGCATCCTTGAAGACCGTGACTTCTTTCGACACCCTAGTGTCATGCTTGGCCTTTAAGACAATCAGCCTGTTCCCCCTCCCTCCCCCCCTAGTTTTAACATTACTGCTAACATTTTTTTCCTACAAGTTCAATTTTCCTGCTCGGTGTTACACCTGAGAGCTGATGTAAACAGGTTTGACTTAGATCACTGGCACAGCCCACTCTGATGATATTCCTGTCGTGTTTAACAACTTCCTAATAACATTATATTCAGAGGTTTGCCATGGCTGATAGAGTTATACCTTCTATTCAGTTTATCAATTAGAGCAGAATTAGACTGTGTGCAATTTGCAGAACGTACAGTACTTACTACATTTGGCACTGAGCAATAGCCAGTATGCAAGCAAGAGCAATTTAACACAGGTCAGGGGAACTGCTTACCCTCCTGCTGTATGTCGTAGCTATAGATAAAGCCTCTAGCAGTGACAAGCACAAACAGTGGGCCCGTCCCAAGTTCTGACTCCAGCTAAATGACAGACTGATATATGCACACCTTTCTGACTAATTGTATGAGTAGTTGTTACTCATATCATTTGCTTTTTTCAAGTCAAAACTGTTCTTAAATAAAGAACTACTCACAAAAGGGTGGCAGCTTCACATTTCCTAAATTGTGCATAGAGTAATGTATTATAATTTTGATCCAGTATGTTGTAGCACAGACTTCAATCACTCCTTCAGGTGGGAAGTACAGCACCAAGACAGGATCGAGCCCATATTCTCCAGATTCAGTTACAGTCTCTCCATTTTACTTGCGTTAGATTTTCCTCATTGCAAGACAAAAAATGAAATACATTTTCTGATCACAACCAGGAAAAATAAGAAGATTATAGCTGAAAGTATTTCAGAGGGAGCATGGGACAGCATCAAGAGATCCAAGAGGGGAAAAACCATTTGTAAGCTGTGATGGATGATGAGAAAATATCCCCTAAGGAATGTAATCAGAACATACTGTGGGTGGTTTGGAATATGCTCCAAAAAGGAAAAGTAACTGATGCGAGGCTCCGAAATGCCAGGGAAACTTCACGGTTCAATCTCTTTAGCACTCAGTCCCGGATTTTGCAGCTCCCCCTGAATTCAGTGGGGAAGCTGTGCCTAGAAGGACTGGAAAAAATGCATCTGGTTTTCTCCCCATTTGGTACTAATTTCATGGTAAATTCACTTTCACACCACAGCACACATCCATTGGTAATGGATGATCTGCATTGTCATTAAATAAAGTCGATACAATCTAGCAAGGTGATGAGGTAGTGCTAATCCCATCCTCCTTGAGGACAGAGGCAAAACTTCCCTTCACTGCAGTGCCTGTTATCCTCAGCTCTACACTCAGCGAGGCATGGAGAAAACCCTTCCCTCTGCTGATGTATTCAGAGGGTGCATGCATGTGCAGAGCTGCAGGACTGGGGTGCTTTAATTGAACTGCTTTTAGCAACCCATTCAGCCCTGTATTATTTGGTCCCGAAGCTTTTTACTGCAACACAGTGATTCCTCAGCATTTTGAACCTATTCACAGCAAAAGTAATCGTGTTAATACAAACAGTGGTAAGAAAGGACTGTGACTGCTTGTGAAAAATACCAATTTAAAGAAGTCACACAACACAGCTGAACATGGAATCGGATTTTCAACCTGTCTAAACCCACAGCAATTTGAGGCTGCTCTTTTCATTTCGCACTGGTGAGTTTTCTGGGTTTCAGAAAGGACAGAGTGCCTGGCAGCATGTATACTTTTCACCTACAGGTTTAAACCAAAATAATCTTTGTCTCTACAAACCTGGCTTTGCCCTGGTTGCTTGGCATGCAGCTGAAGTTAAATTTCATATTTTCTTCCTAGTAGAAAGTATATGCATGGCAACGGAAGAGACTGCCAGCTTTGGCTTACGTTGTTTAAAGAATACTAAAATCAAGTCAAAAATATATTCAATATACTGTTGAGCTGACAAAAACAGCGCAATTGAACATGTTGGCACTATAGTTTACTGAATACCAGAACAGCAGCTTGCATGTTAAGTTGGATAAAATTATTAAATTTTATTATATACTTAGATTCATCTAACACATCTCAAATAAATAATGAATACTTCCTTATAATTAGCGTCTATTTTCTCCAGAAAAAAAAATATTAAAAATTATACTGTTATTAAAAAATTGCCATTTTTTCAACAATTAAATGGATAAATTTTCAGCTTCCTTTTTTTTTTTTTTTTTTTTTTTTTTTTTTTAGAGTAGAAAATGTCTGCCAAATATTTTAAAGATAGGAGACTTACAATTTTTCAGAAAGCTACAGAAAATACTTGTTATCTCACCTGCTACAATCCTAAATATTCCCAGCACCTCACTAAGTGCTCGCTGTCTTGAGGACCCTGTTATTCATGTGGCTAGTATAAAAAGAATTAACAGGGGGATATTCTCCATAACAAACATAATGAAATCTTCATCCTAATAAATAATGTGTATTTACATAGCTGGTAATACGGCCATTTCTCTCTGCAGTGGCAGCAAATAATAAAGCTAACACTGTAGTATGTTAGAATTAATTAAGGCAAATTTAGATTCTTTAGATTCAAATTAAGATTCTTTTGGCTTTTAAGATTAATGAGGCTGAGCTTTACATTATTAGATTTTAGGACATTATATATATATTAAGTATGGAGGCCATAGGTGTCCTTTTAAAAATAATGTTATTGTTTTATACTGTCATGTTACAAGTTTTGCAGTGTTCTGAGATACGTGAGCTCAGCCGCAGTTCTGTTTCGAAGGAAATCAATAAGATCAGTGTGAGGACTGGTGCCAGTGCTAATTTAACACCCTGGAGTATTCAGCCACAGATTTTACCTTGCTGCAAGCTTAGGCAGTGCTGTACATCAGTGCACAGACCCAATGCTTCCCAGCGCTTGCTTTGTGAAGCTGGCTGGCGTGCTTTGCTGTTTGTTGTGGTGTTTTCATATCCTGTTCCCCTTCGCCACAATGCTGGTGCAGGTGCTCAGCAGCTAAAAGCCATGGCAGTTACACGGGTGGGGAGGAGATGCCACAAACAGCCGGTTGCTCGCAGACACTGCGATGAGGAGGAAGGCAGCAAACAGGGGAAAGGCAGGTGTTCGCTGGGCTGGTTTGAAGACAGTGTAGGTATATGTAGTGAGGAATATTAAACTTTTCTCTAATTGGAGCCTAATTCTGCTCCTATCCTGAGAAGTTCCACCAGTGGAAGTAATTCTCTTTATTTGAACTAAATACTGTAAATGTCAACTAATGGAAAACGTGAAGTTATGTGTATTTTTACTTTTTTTTTACTTTTTTTTTTTTTTTTGGCCTTTTTCGCCCTAGCAATATGTCTTTTTAATGATGAATTTTATTTTTAAATAGCTGCTCCCAGCCAAGGATCTTGAGAAATTTCCAACTACCCAACTCTCTGTACTTTACCAATAGACAAACTGAGGCAAAAACTACTTATTCAGCTCACCCAGAGTAACAGAATATATCTCAGCCTTATCTGCTTCCTAAGGTAGACTCACAGCTCCTGCTAAGATCTACATCTGTGCTTCATTTTATGCTCTGAGTCACTCGGCTGACCTCAGTATAAAGCACCTAAATAAATGTTTGAAAAACTGAAGCTTTCTGTTGACTCTGCACAGGCGAGGCTGCAGCCTGGCAAACCTAAATCCAAGTCCTGAACCCAACCAGCACCACACCTCGAGCCTCCAGCCTAGGCCACCCACAGTTAAAGCAAGTGAAATTATCAGAGACACTGCGTGGCTACCCAAGATATGCTCACTGCAGTATTATTGATGAAATTTTGAGTTAACTAGAGGAGTAAAGGAAAGGAATGGCTGTTGTTTGCAAGAGATGCTGGGTGAATTATTGATACGCCTCTCATGGAATAGTTCTCTTAAAAAAACCTAACTTGAAATACTTGCAAATGATGACATTAACACTGCTTTGGCAAAACTGCTGATGGATGATAGTGAGGGAAGGAGTGTAGCAGCCTGTAGCAATGGTATCTTCCATTTATTCTGTATATTGGCTTTCATCCCGAGGGAGCTCTGCATTTTTCTCCTATCTGTGCTACCAAGGAAGTGTCATTTAGCAGCAAGGGGCAAGACTAGGTCCTGAGAGCCCACCACACATGCTTCCAGTCACAGATGCCTGAGGTCGTGTGCTGCAGGGGCTGTCAGTGCTGCAGGGGACGCTGGCTTGGAGCACAGCAGCCCAATCCAGCCCCCAAGTGAAGACAAGCCTCTGCAAAGCACTGCCTGGAGCACTACAGATAACTTACTGGAAGGGGCCTCTCTGATACATGAGCATTTTGTTTTGCCTAAGGGTGATGTTTTTAAAACCAAGTCTTATCTAACACTTCAGTGACCCTGCAGGCACCAAAAAACACAGCTTCATTTAATGGCAGAAAGCAAAGGCAATACCTCCAGTGAAGGGAAGACAGACCCTGCTGTCAGTGCAGTCAGAGCAATTCCTGGATGCCACTAGGGTTGCTGTTGGCTGCTTGTGGTTCTCTCTGGTGCTGGGGTGACAGTCTGCAGAGAGAAGGTCAAATAAACTGGCATGCTTATGCAGACAACAGAGCAAAAAAGAGAGTGGCGACAAGTAGAAAAAGATCAGGTTGTAACTTACGTGTTTGGAGCCAGTAGGACACTTAGTTTGCCTAATTTTAGGTAGAACTCAGCAATAAGATGGTATTGCATCCCACTCTGTTACTCAGGGCTTAAGACATCTGCACAACGTGCTGAGCATGAGGCACCCTGCCCTTGTGAACAGCACCACTGCCTTCAGGGGAGTTGTGTAGAGAACAGGCTCTTGGACTTTGGGGGCACATTTCCAGTCTCATTTAACTCTCAGACCAGCCCATTTTTACTCAAATACAGCACTCCCCGTGTCACGGTATTCTGAGTATGGATGAAAAGTCAGTCAGTCATTGTCAAAAGATGGTGTATGTGACAGATGCACGGGGAAGATGTAGCTGGAGATACAAGGTAAGAAACAAACAAACAAACAAACAAAAACCAAACAATCTTAACAACGACATAAAAAGAGCTAAATAGCTTCTGCTAGATTTATACTGCTATAAAACTTGTAATTATGTTCTGGGTTAAAATCCTAAAACCAGCACATGGCTGAGATGAGCTCAATCAGATGCATCACTCAGAGCTTTTACCTCACGCTAATTTTTACTGCATTTTCCTCTATCAGAATTATTCTGGAAGTAGCTGTTGCTTTATTCCCACAGCTATTCAAGTGGCTGAACTAGTAACTGATCCTTCGAGAATATTCTACCCAAAGAGTATCTGAATAGCACGTCCACACACCAGGAGCCTCTGGGCTGAATGTGAGCAAGGCTGAATAGCCCAGATTTGGGGCTAGATATTTACAGAGAGAAAAAATATTCCTCCTCAATCCCCCCTCTAGAACGTGACATTTTGGGCTGTGACGTACAGAGGAACCCAAAGCTGCCTGCTGAACCGGCCTCCTCTCAGCCATCAGCTGGCCGGTGTCCCAGCCAGAATTCCTTCCAAACCCTCTTTGAGTGGGATTCCCGTCTCACCGTGAAGTACAGGGTGCAGCCCAAAGCAAATTGAGGTCTGATAACTGCCAAAGGCACTGAGAAAGCATGTTTGTGCTTGATACGCTGTAGAAATTACTCACTAATAGTTCAGCCACAAGAATGACACTGTGAGAACATGAAAGAAATGATCCTCCAAAGCATTTTGCGCCAGTTAAAGCTGCGGAGTGATTAATTCTCTAAAGGCTTCTGACTCCATCCCTTTCTTCTACCAATGTGCAATTGTGACAAGAGGTTTCCAGTCATCCTCGGTTACCCATGACAAAAATCCCAGTAATGTAGGGCAGAATATCCCTGCTGCAGTCTGGCAGATCAAAGTTCCATTAAAAATGTGTAGAAAGCAGCTGTGGATGAGCAAATGCTTTTGGGGCCAGGCTCAGTCACATGGCACACGTCAACGAAACCAACGCACATGTGAGCATTTGCCTGCTTATCTAGCAAGCTCAGAATCTGCGCCTTGGGCTTTAATTAACACTTGGAGAGTGCAGCATTTGCTCTCTGATTAGACGGTAAGATGCTTAAGGGAAAGATGAATACATTTTTTTCCCTGGTTATTTTATAAATTCTGTCTGTACTCAGAATTCAGAAAGAGATGATGATACCTATCTGCTGAAGTTGTTAACATCTCCTTTTGCACTTATTGGTGAGAAAGAGACTTCAACAGTTCTTTTTATGGTAGCCTGAGAAAATGACAAAGAGAAAATGATAGAACAACACGCTGCTGGGGTCGGAATGCCTCCGAGTGCCTGAGCTTTACAGCTCTCCAGGCAAGGGCTGTGAATCAGAATGAGATGCTGAATACATCAGCCTAGAGAAACGTCATCAGACAGGATGCTTCAGCTTTGCATCTGCTGGTGGGAGAAAGCGAGATGGGCTGGGGGAGGGAAGATAGGTATTAGACAGGAAGCCATGTCCTGGTTCTGCCTCACCGTCAGGACGTCAAGGCTACTGTGCAGATTAAGTGGCATGTTTTGTAACACATCTTCAAGTACATCTGCTTTTACAAGTTTGACACCCAGATGCACTAGGCAAAACAGCAATGTGGTGTGATGGCAGCAGGGGATGGCAGGAACACTGACCTGGACTGAGTCCATCCAAAGCCATTTGAAAGACGCACATTTACACTAATTCTAGCATCTATTTGTCCAGCCCCAAGAAGGGAAAGGAAGCAGATGGAGGCACGTTTCTTCTAATTTTCTGCCTGTTTTTTCACAAGTGTGCTCTACCCCCCAAGGAACAAGATTGCTCTATGGGAGATGCTGCATAAAAAAACCTGTAGATGGGTTTTTCCTTTTCTGCCAGATATCTGGCAGCCTTCGAAAACCCTCAACACAGCTTTGCCAACTGCTTCCTCTTCAGGTGAGCACTTTCCTTACCATCACACAAGAAGGGGAACAGCCTTCCCACAAGTCAGGTGAAGGTAGAAAAGGATGTGTGATTTCATGTACCAGATCCTTCTGAATTCACGACACAAATGACCTTGCCTCCAGCATCGAGGTTACCAAGATTTTCTTCCAAACTAGCATGACCATTCCCACTTTCTTCCCTGTTCTGTTTGTAACCCATATTCGCTGAACAGGTACACAAATAGTTCAACTGCCTTGGAGCGCTATGAGACCAAATCCTCTTGGTTGTAGCAGACACTGAGACTCTGGAGACACAGAGTAACCATGCCATTGGCATAGAAAGCCAGGAGGGATGACTGCTGACACTGCTGGGCGTTAAGCAAACCCTCGCCCACAAGTTAGAGAACAAACTGCAATCCTTTCCAAGGCCAAGGAGAGACTTTCTGGACAGCTTTTAACTGTTTTGCAGAAACTGCTGTTTCAGACTGTGGAGTTATTAGGGACAGCATTTTTAGGAGTGATAATCTCACTTTTTTTTTTTTTTTTTTTTTTTTTTGTCAGTTATTTGATTAGTCATCTGAGGCAGCTGCTCCCTTGAAATGTGAAAAGGCATCATTATATAAAAACTTGCATGAGCAAACAAGCTGGTAATTAGAAGTAGCAACCATTACTACATCCACGGTATTGTTTTTCCACTGGTAAATCATCAACTTCACTATAGCTGCTCATGGTTTGCTTGAGGACATTAAGTGCTTATTTTTACAGAGAACACAGCAGATTTCTTGGGTACTTTTTACATTCAAGATACTGGACTTTAAACATATTTATCACGCTGATTTAAAAAGGCCTCTGGCAAGGGACTGCCATTGACTACATTTATACTTTTCCCATGTAGACATTTTAAGGACATTTCAGGTGAAATGGAAAGAAATGTCAATGAGATGCATACTTGTGGGAAGGGATATCAGCTGTCAGATGCCAAAAAAAAAAAAAAAAGAAAAAAAAAAAAAAAAAAGAAAAAAAGAAGCTTTCTCTATCTTCCACAGAAAAAAAGTTTTTGACTTTTGAAATGGCATAGATACATTTTTGCAAATATTTTCCTATCTTTTTTTTTTGGAAAGGCATAAACATGATGTTTTTAAGGACAATATACAAACTTTTTATACAAGGGTTTAAAATATTAATTTTGAGTGTATTGTTTAAAATGGGCTACAAATTCGCAGCCAATTAACTGAAACATGTTCCTCTTAAATGAAATTTCCTGTGTACACAACCCATTCATACCTCTGGGACAAGATATACACTCGGTAATTAATCACAACATTACTCAGCCTTTTTGGTGTTTACCACCTTCCCTCAGGCAATGAACTCCACAGCTAGTGAGATAAGCATCATACAGGAGCAAAAGAGAGAAAGGACAGGAGCCTGCAGGGGAACCAAGTGCATTTCCTTAAGCTGCTCAACTGTGTTTATATATTCATAGTTCAAACAACAACAAAAATACTAAAAGATTCAGTTTAAATCCACGAAGAGAAGAAATATTCTCTGCTGTGCTGACACCTGCCTCAGATTTAACAGTGTACACAAAATATTTCCTCTGTGTCCATCCAGAAAGGAAGAAAGAGCACTGGGGATTAATTTCGCAGTGTATCATATGAGGGCTTAGATGCGTAATTCACCCTGACATCAGATGAACTACATCACACTCACAGGGAGCACTTGCTCCTCTGTGTTGTTTACTGTCATGCTCTGACTGCATTTACAACTCGCAGTGCCAGACCTGTTTCCCAGGAGCATGTGCTGTAGCTGAGCTGGCACACAGCAGGCATAAATCCCAAATGGCTCTGAGGTAGGCTAAAGAGAATTTAGACCTTTTTTCAATAGTGAAGCCCTAGGAAAGAATACAATGGACCTATCTCTCCTCTCACACTGCTGCAAATCAGGCAGTACTTCATATAAGACATTGTGCAACTGAATTTCACATTAGTATGAAGCTGATGGAAGCTCCTGCCCTTACCCTACTCAAATGACCATCACACTACCAACAAAGAGGAGGCACAAATCCATCACTGCTGTGATCTATAGAGGAATATCTGTTTAAGAGAAGCCTGAGGTCAGAATTCACAGGTTCTGTAACTTCAGACTCTTGAACTGAGCAGTGTATAACGTTATGTTATTGCTTGTACTACAATAAGTAGAGAATGAAAGAAGTGCAGCCAATAGCTTTTTTTAATTACAGGTATATCAGTTTTATATTAGCAAAGCAGAAAGCCACTTTTAAACCTGATGGGCTTGCATGCAAAAAATGGAAGCTGGAGAGTCTCTCCAGCAGTCTTGCAGACTGCTAACAAAGCCCACGCTGTGCTAACATTAAAGCTGTTATCCTTCCTCACTGTAACACCAGTTTCCCACGTGCTGGCAGCACACGTAGTAGCTTTGGTACTCAGAGCCCTGCATCAATTGTACCTGGTGTTTGCAATCCTGGGGCAGGGACAGATCAAGCCTGGCTGGAAAGCAGACAAAACTGCACTTGAGATGGGGCCAAGCTGCAGTACCGGGGCTGCTGGTGCTGTACAGCCTTGTGTTTTGACCTTCATTTCAAAGCTTTATCACTGCATACACCAGCTATGTTCAGGCAGTTTTGGGGTGTAGCTTGCCTTAAGCTAATAAAGGCATTGAGATAACATTGCTTAAAGATTTCAGTCAACACTGTATCAGGGTGGATAAATAGAATTAAGAATAAATATTCTTAATTCAAAAGGCAATCAGTTGATCTGCAAAGTAAAGCAAATTATACTCCTTGCCTGGGGATTTGCAGTGTCCCTACAGGCAGGAAGCTTTGACAAAAAAGAACTTTTGATATTAGTCAGGCGTGAATGGCATTTTACACCAGTCTGTGAAACTTTTTCCTACAAGCATTTTCCAACTATTTCTATTAAAAACATGTTGTCGGGTCCAACTTCAATAAATACATTTACAGTGCTGATTCCAGAATACTGTCAGTGGGACAAATGTTAGATCCATTTGGGCGCCAAACTGTAATTCTGTACGGTTACCACTCATCACTGTGAGAAAATGGTTTATGGATTGTGCTGCAGCCACTCCATTTGCCTAGGAAATGGTGTTTGTGCACTGGGGAGCATACTGCTTATCCCAAACACTGCCACTTATATATAATACTATTAGTAACATCTGACAGAAGTAATTAACGTTCCATAGTCTTTCACATTAGCTTTGTTCTTCCAGATCTAGATTTCCCAGTAGAGTTAGACAGGACAGCATGCACGTACTCCTTGAGAACTATTATATTCACCCCAAAGCAGATGAAGTATTCACAGCTCAAGGCCCAAGTCTCAAACTACCAACCAGTCTCCATAATGAACACAATTTATCCTTCTGTTCAGCCAACGAGTTTGGGCTTATAAGCTTGTGAGGCCAACTCTGTTCCCAGAGTGCTCTTAAGTACAATTCATGCTACTGAAATCAGTGAAATCCATCAATGTTAAACAGCTAATTTTAATTTAAATGCTGCATTCCTTAGAGACATTTTTGCTTACCATGCCTTTAATTCTGCAGAAGTTTACTACTGTATAGTAAAAGGGGAACTTCTTGGTCCCAAACAGGTATGACTTCAAGCACTGAAGCCAACAGCTGTTCTTGACTTCCATCTACGCTATAAACTCAAAAGAAAAAAGAAAAAAAAATAAAAAATAAAGAACAAGATAGTTCATGACACTGGCTCTGATCTTGATCACACAAACAAGAACAACATAGTTGCTCTAACTGCACGTGTGATGATTCTGCTGGTGTTCTTGCACTGCACTATTATTGCTTCCAAATTCACGGCAGACAGATCAGGCACCTTGTTTGCTTAGACCTATGTCACGTGGATTCACTTCAGTTCTCTGTTTGCTAGCTTCTATATTTGGAAAGCTCTGCAGCCACCCCCTTTTTGCAGTGACAAATCCATTCCTGTCATAATCTTCTACTAAGCTGCATATTAATAATATCATAAATGATCAGTGCTTCAATTAGTGCCACTATTAATTGCACATAACTTAGCATTTGTACACAGATTTGTCATACGATGGTCAATGATCTTAAGTCTGTGACTGAAGGACCTACAAAAAATAGCTACTGTCCATTTATACAACGAAAAAAATCCCTGTCCTGAAAAGCTTGTCATCTAAGAACCATTAGAAATGTACATGCAAATGTACCACATGTTTATCTCTGTTTTCTTGGGGAAAGGTGCAAGAAAGGGGGTGACCTTGCTTCACTTAATCAAAAATCAACCATAATCCAGTTACAAGCAGCAAACAAAGTGGCAGTAAGATCTTTTGTTCTGAAACTAACAATGGATTTTCTACCACAGATCTATTATTATTCAGGAGGACAGTCATACTCCTATGGAGAGTTTAAGAACAGGATCACAGCTGCAACAGGTCCAGGGAACGCATCGATAACAATCTCCAACATGCAGCCCTCTGACACTGGTTCCTACACCTGTGAAGTTTTCAGCCCACTGAATGATGCTGGCCAGAGCCAAAAATCAGTGATTGTCAATGTGCTGGGTAAGTGCCTTTCCTCTGTACTGCTGTACTGTAGTTTTCCTGCCCTATTACAAAAAAAAAATCACGCCTCAAAATAAGCAGCAGCAGAGGGAATGACGGGGCTGTGATGAACAAGGCCTGTGATGCAGAAAGAAGGGCTCACTTGTGTACTGACGCAAAGCTTTTCTCCGAGGGCTTTGAAGGCAGGTAGAGCTTGTGGTGCCATCTAGCTTCCAGACGAAGCAGACCTGGCCTGATACCACTCAGCTGCTACACTTGCTTGACCTACAGCAAAATCTCATGGTCCCCCGAGAGGCCTTCAGATTTACTTCGTACTCTCGAAAAGCTACCTGATTTAAGCAGGTAGCTGGAATTATCCAAGTTCACTAGATTGTTCGTGTTGGAAAAAGAATGATACTATTTGATTAGTATCATCAAAGACGAGCCGGCGGGGAAGAAGACCAGCCTGGCTGAACAGAGAATTGTGGCTTGGGCTTAGGAGAAAAAAGAGGGTTTATAATCTTTGGAAAAGAGGGCAGGCCACTAGGGAGGACTATAAGGATGTTGCGAGGCTGTGCAGGGACAAAATTAGAAAGGTCAAAGCTCATCTGGAGTTCAATCGGCTACTGCCGTTAAAGATAACAAAAAATGTTTTTATAAATACATCAACACAAAAAGGAGGACTAAGGAGAATCTCCATCCTTTACTGGATGCGGGGGGAAACTTAGTTACAAGAGATGAGGAAAAGGTGGAGGTGCTTAATGCCTTCTTCTCCTCAGTCTTTAGCGGCAATATCGGTTGTTCTCTGAATACTCAGTACCCTGAGCTGGTGGAAGAGGATGGGGAGCAGGATGTGGCCCTCACTATTCATGAAGAAATGTTTGGTGACCTGCTACGGCACTTGGATGTGCACAAGTTGATGGGGCCGGATGGGATCCACCTGAGGGTACTGAGAGAACTGGCAGAGGAGCTGGCCAAGCCACTATCCATCATTTATCAACAGTCTTGGCTATCGGGGGAGGTCCCAGTTGACTGGCGGCTAGCAAACGTGACGCCCATCTACAAGAAGGGCCGGAAGGCAGACCCGGGGAACTATAGGCCTGTCAGTTTGACCTCAGTGCCAGGGAAGCTCATGGAGCAGATTATCTTGAGAGTCATCACGCGGCACTTGCAGGGCCACTTCAGGCCCAGTCAGCATGGGTTTATGAAAGGCAGGTCCTGCTTGACGAACCTGATCTCCTTCTATGACAAAGTGATGCACTGGGTGGATGAGGGAAAGGCTGTGGATGTGGTCTACCTTGACTTCAGCAAGGCTTTTGACACTGTTTCCCACAGCATTCTCCTCAAGAAACTGGCTGCTCATGGCTTGGACTGGCGCACGCTTCGTTGGGTTAGAAACTGGCTGGATAGCCGGGCCCAAAGAGTCGTGGTGAATGGAGCCAAGTCCAGTTGGAGGCCAGTCACTAGTGGCGTTCCCCAGGGCTTGGTGCTGGGGCCGGTCCTCTTTAATATCTTCATCGATGATCTGGACGAGGGCATCGAGTGCACCCTCAGTAAGTTCGCAGATGACACCAAGTTAGGTGCGTGTGTCGATCTGCTTGAGGGTAGGAAAGCTCTGCAGGAGGATCTGGATAGGCTGCACCGATGGGCTGAGGTCAACTGCATGAAGTTCAACAAGGCCAAGTGCCGGGTCCTGCACCTGGGGCGCAATAACCCCAAGCAGAGCTACAGGCTGGGAGATGAGTGGTTGGAGAGCTGCCAGGCAGAGAAGGACCTGGGAGTGATGGTGGATAGTCGGCTGAATATGAGCCAGCAGTGTGCTCAGGTGGCCAAGAAGGCCAACAGCATCCTGGCTTGTATCAGAAGCAGTGTGGCCAGCAGGGCTAGGGAGGTGATCGTCCCCCTGTACTCGGCTCTGGTGAGGTCACACCTCGAGTACTGTGTTCAGTTTTGGGCCCCTCGCTACAAGAAGGACATGGAGGTGCTCGAGAGAGTCCAGAGAAGGGCAACAAAGCTGGTGAGAGGTCTGGAGAACAAGTTCTACGAGGAGCGGCTGAGGGAGCTGGGCTTGTTCAGCCTGGAGAAGAGGAGGCTCAGGGGCGACCTTATCGCTCTCTGCAGGTACCTTAAAGGAGGCTGTAGCGAGGTGGGGGTTGGTCTGTTCTCCCACGTGCCTGGTGACAGGACGAGGGGGAATGGGCTTAAGTTGCGCCACGGGAGGTTTAGGTTGGATGTTAGGAAGAACTTCTTTACTGAAAGGGTTGTGAGGCATTGGAACAGGCTGCCCAGGGAAGTGGTGGAGTCACCATCCCTGGAAGTCTTTAAAAGACGTTTAGACGTAGAGCTTAGGGATATGGTTTAGTGGGGACTGTTAGTGTTAGGTCAGAGGTTGGACTCAATGATCTTGAGGTCTCTTCCAACCTAGAAATTCTGTGATTCTGTGATCAAAATAAAAAGCCCTTCTAATTGTAAATGACAACTTCTCTGTGAAGCCGTTACTTTTAAGCATAACCCAGGCCCAGCAAAGACCAAAATTTCAGAAAGAAGTAAAAAAGAGTGGAATGACATTTACTTCCTAGTAAGTCAAAAGTTTGTACTAACCCCATCTAACCATTGCTTTTGTACTGAGAACGCATGCCTGGTCAGAGGTACAAATCAAACCCTTATGAAGGAGATTGCAGTATCATTTGCCCGTCTTCCGTGTACAGGACAAAGACATGTAAATTCATTTCCTGAAAGTCACATTTTTCACAGTACAATTATTAATTCTCATTTAAAATCCCCCAAAGAGTAAATCTTGGAGCAGATAAGGGAAGAGACTGTACTTTTCCCATGAAAACTAACTTATGCACATAAACTTTGGCTGTGTTCATTGCCAGTATAGTCCTAGTGATGGTACTCCAAAAAACCACAACAGCATGCCTAGACATAGGAAATGAAAAATAATAGCTGTAAGCAGAAGCAAAATCTTCAGTGTACAAAGTAGGGAAACTACCAAACTTTTTTTGTTGTTGTTGTTTTTTGTTTTTGTTTTTTTTTTTTTTCTTTTCTCTTTTATTTTCTCCACATAACTATAGTTGATTTGTTTATTCCACAACTGCAAGATACTGAAGAATCAGGCCTTGACTCTCTCTTTTTATGTGGAAAAGCTCCAATGCCCTGAAGGAAAGATGGGAAAGATGCTGCTATGTGGCAGAAAATGCTAGAGAATGTATAGTGGCTGGTCCAGTATAAGTAACTGATAGTTGCCATCAATGCCTAACATCTCACCATCCCTGTAATAGTATTTATTTAGCATGCAAAGAAAGAAAAGATAATAAAAATGTATCCTAGGCCACGTGTATATATTTAGTATTACTGAAGTCTTTACAGGAGAGCCTTTGGTCAGATGCACAAACAAGACTATGCTCTCTGACAGAAATCTGTAACTGTGGTTTTATTCTTTACTACAGCAGCACAGAAACAGACCCCAGTGTGGAAGCCTGCAGCCCTGGGTGTGAACTCATGTCTCTGTTCTTGTTCTTTTACAGTCAAACCATCAAAGCCTTTCTGCAAAATAGAAGGAACGCCAGAGAAAGGCCATCTAATCTACCTCTTATGCAAATGTGAAGAGGGATTGCCTCACCCTACCTACCACTGGTACAAAGTAGACGACAGTACCCTCACGCCTGTGACTGAGCAATTTAGTACGTAACTACAGGACTGCCATACCATGCTCAACAGCCAGAGTGCCGTAGTACCAGCTAGGATTTCAAACACTTTGCATCACATAGGGCAGTTAAAACTTACCCTCCTCTTCTGACGTTCAGTATCACAAATTCATATTTTTACACACTCAAATTGGCTGTCACAAAGAGCTATTTTTTTCTTATTGTTAAAAAAACTTCATGTTTGTTTGTTTGTTTTAATAAAAACTGTGGCACATTAAAGTCTTGTCTATACCATTACTTTAAATGTAAACAATGTTAAAATGGGAGAAATATTAATACCTTTACATCTTCCTTCCTTTGGAATTTTGAGTGAACTTACATTCAAATTAAGGCAATTTTTCATTCAGTTGCTAAGAAATCCATCCTGAACATCTTCAGTACCTGTTAGCTTTTCATTTATGAAATTACAATGACAATAGTATCAGTGCTGGTGAAACATTAGACAGACTTACTTATAGAGTATGGGCATACTACTCATCTTCTAATATGTTCCTACAGAATCCTCTGTAGTAATTGTCAAAGAAGGTAAATGTTTTGGATTTAAAGAATACATATATATAAAGAATGAAAGAATAATGGGAAAACCCTTTAGCTTGTACTGTTTTTCTTAAAAGCTCTCACTAATACCAACTAAAGAAAATCATTTCCCTCTAAAGTATACGAATGTTCATCTGTACCTGTTCTCTGTTTGCCACAGATCCAAACACTGGCATTCTTTACATTGGCAACCTCACTACCTTTGAAACAGGATATTACCGCTGTATAGCCAGCAATGTCATGGGGAACAGTACCTGTGAGCTTGACCTAACTTCAATGCGTAAGTGAAAATAATCCCTTATATGATCTATGACATACTCTTTGAAGGAAAATGCTGTAATATCTTTGAAACAGATTTTATTTTTTTTTGGAAATGCAGGCAGTAGTCAACCGTATCTGTTTGCAGATTTTTCATGTAAACAGTAACATTTAACAAGAGCCAAGTGTATGTTGTATAAGCAATCATGAGATATGTCCCTGAAATGAGTACTCAATTACTCAGTGGTCTATAAAATGAAAATGGCAGGTCAGAGCTAGCAGCTGTGCTGAAGTGGAAATAGGTTTTTAGGGTTCACAAACAATCAGATCATGCAGCTGAGCAACAGAGATAAAGGCAACCTCAATTTCAGATTTTGTTTGCAAGGATTGAAGAACAAAGGCTTTCAACTATGGCCAATGTTAACAACCCAGTATTTCCCTTAGCCGGTCATAAACATGGGGCTTGTTGTGAGTAGGGTGCTAACTGTTAAGAAAGAAGGCAGAAAAGGTCATAAAAGCCCAGTTCTATTTTTTCCTAGAGTATCTTTGGCCTCTCTCCTGGAAAAACATACTTAGTTTTTTAGGTCTTTGAACTGAATGCCTTCTTTCTGGTAAAGGATCCTCCACTAAAGTTGTATGGGATTTTGCTGGATTAATACTTAAATTTAATTTTTTTTCCTTTCTAGATTCAGACAGTGCTATTGTTGCTGGAGCATTAATTGGAGCAATTGTGGCAGCTGTTATCATTTGTGTTATCATCTGGGTCTTAACCAAGAAAGCAAAGAAAAAGAAGTCATCAAGTAATGAAATGCAGTAAGAATTCCTTTGTTTGCTTGATTTTAAGACAATTGTTTCTGTAAAGCACTGCTGATAAACCAGAGCTAAAGTAAAACATAAACACTGTAAACATTTATAGAAGAGTAAATAATACAAGGCTTGAGAAAACTTCTGAAGTGGGAGTATTTGCTTTTGTGTGACTTTCAGGCTGTTGCACTTGTAATATGGTTGGTCATTACCCTCTTCCTTATGTTTACATGCAGCTACTACCAAGCAATACCTAAAATATAGGTTGGAAAAACAGTGCTTTGTATTTAAAAGTTTATGGTGGTTGTTAATAACAGGTGGATGAAGTCAAAAAAGTATAGCAGCTAAGGGTTTCTCTCAGAGAATCGACTACTAGACATGACAAAGGGCTATGGGACACATGCTTGGGATACTCTAACGTATCTCAAATGTCTGGAGCCACTAAGGCTTAGGCAAAGAATGGAGCCCAGAATGTCCATTTTGATCCTGCTTTGGAAATGTCTTTTTTTTTTTTTTTTTTTTTTTTTTCCTGTGCTTTGGTTGCTCATTTCTCTCCTAAATCGCCAAATCTTCAGGGTATCATCTCATATGCTACACAGTCAGCCCCATGATGTTTAACGTTTAATTAATACATGCAGCTGAGCCAGAAAAGATTGTCATGTCATCTGGACACTGCCCCGTAGCAGAGGTCTAAAACTTCCTGATGGGCATTACTGCTAATCCAGGCCAGTGGCCCCTCATGCACGATTTCTGCTTTGAATTGATGTAGCTTTAACTTCTGATTAAGTGCTTGGACCCTAATAAACCTCACTAATAAACCTTACTACCTTGAATTAACCCACTAGTATTTGATACTTTTTTACATGTTAAAGTACTTAAATATTGGGAGTTGATTTATTATTGTTTTGATAAGGGAAATGGAATTCATACCTATTACTAAAAATATTTTTCTAGATATCAGCCTTTTCATAGCTCTTTTCTGACTGTACCTTATGTTCATGTATTCGAATGGGACACCAGATCTGCATGCAATTTCCCTGAAAGCTCACACCAACCAGTTTATTTTGCTATCCCTTTTCAGACACTGTCCAACACTACTCAGTTTCCCATTCTGCTTTAATGAGCTGGCATTTAAACATACTAAAACCCACCTTTTTTTTTTTTTTCTAATAAAATCACTTAAACCAGTGATACTGATCAGTCTTATTATCCACCACTGTCAATCTCTGTCTTAACAGTGATTTTGTACCTTCTCAGGTGCTCTCATAACAGAGTCCTAATAATATGGGGGTTAATGTTCAGATGACAAAACTACGAAGATATGTTCTTTTGAAAGACTCTAGTGTAGATGGGATTTCAATACGTGAAATTACAATCCTAATCCTGTCTCCCTGCAGAGTAATGGCTCAGAAACAATCCAATGCAGAGTATGTTCAGGTACCGAATGAAGAAAACATACCTGCAACCACAGTTCCATCAAGCAACATGACAAACGAATACCCCAGTGTTGATGAAACAGCAGCTTCTGGAACACCTGAAAATGATGAGAAGCAAGACGTGGAAAAAGAAGAAACAGCCTAGAGTTTATTTCAACAGTTTTCCTTGTCAGCTTTGGAGCCCATTATAAAAAAAAATAACAAAAAAGAGAATTTGTTGTTGAATTAACATAGCATTGGGACTTAAATCTACATTTGTATTGGGAAACATTGGGCTGGAGATTGAAAAGGATGCTACACCTGCACTTTGTGAGTAGCAGATTGGGCCTTTAAGTTAACCAAATTTCACATGTATTTATAGCTAGATAATAAACATAAAAAAGTACCATCCGCAGTTATACAATCTATTCTACAAAATTAATTAGAAAATGGTGTCAAGCATTGAAGAAAATATGCCGTTCCTGTCAGCTATCAGTAATGCTGTATGTGTCATACAGTTCTGAACCACAGAAGCCTTCTCTGTGAAGTGTTGGCCAACCTCATGTCTCCTGTGGACCAAGAACTACCATCATGGCCAGTACACTGCAATGTTTAAAGGATCTGATTTTGCACTTCAGAACTAAAAACATGTTTCATCAATTTCATCAGAGCGCAGAAACAGATTTAAAGACCTGAACCAATGAAATCTTGTGTCTGAATTCCACTTAAAGTTACAAAACCAAAACAGTCCTGGAAACATTTACCCTGCTGCTGCCTAACATGGTACACCCTTTGTTAACCACAACCTTCTGACTTTAGAGTTCCCAAGACATCAGCATTCCGGAGCTGGGTGTTTCAGCAGTTTGGGTTCCCAGTTTAATGGAATTAGCAGTTGGGTGCCCAGTTCGAACCTCAACTGATTAGTTTCTAGGTAACAGGTGCTGGCAATCTAAATCCTTTACAAGGCTTGTAATAACAGGCAATCAGAGTATCAGATTCCTCACAAAAAGCAGATGTTTCTGCTTTCAAAACTTTGAAACGATCACTGCCAACTATGTAACACATCAGCCTGAACTGCTTCCTTTTCCTGAGATGATGTAAATCTATTTCCAGGCAGCTGCCCTACCCTCAAAGTGACAACCTCATGCTACTTTTCTGCTGGTCGCTCTAGCCCAGTGTAACTTTGACCATTTTCTATAGGTGAAAGCTTCAGGAGGAAAGGTAAACAGTGGGTCCACAACAGCCAACAGCTGAGCAACGAGATCCAAGAGAGGAAGAGGAAAAGGCAATTGATCCATATACACTGATCACTAAACACCTGTCTAGTGCAGCAGACAGACTCTTCTCTCAGGGCCCAGTTTCTAAAGACAAGCAATCCTTCTTAAAAAAGGCAAAGATAGTTGAAGAAAGTTCTTCAAAAGGGCAAAGATACCTGCTTTCAGAAGAGCTGAAGGACAACGGGGTTCAGGCTCAGGTCTGTTCAGGAACCAGACACAGCCTCAGCAGCTCCCTAAGACCTACATGAGGCAGATACTCACTGACCTAAGGAGACACCACTTCCAATCTTGTGCACTGCAGAGAAAACTGTCTGACCTGGGGATCTGGAATGTTTTGGTATTTAAGTCTTCTATAAGATCTACTATTTCTCCTTTGGTGACTGTTTCTAGCCTGTGAAAGTTACCGGTATATAACATTGTTTTAGCTAAAAGCTGCTCATGCTGGACCACAAGGATCAAACTCTTACTAGTGCCAATGCTGCTGCATCCTGTCAGCGGGTCACTGTTCTCTCTCCAAAATATCCAAGGCAAACATTAAGTCATGACAAGTGATTTACAGGCTTGACAAGCGACAGTACGAGCTTCTTCTTAGGCAAGCATCTTTTGTTGAATCAGGTGGCGATTTTACTGAGCAAAATCTGCAAACTCTGACCATGCAGTCTAGGTGTAGAAGCTAAAGGAAAATTTCTTATATTCTCACCGATAGTTTTATGAGCATGGTCAGTAATAGCAAGAGGAGAGCACATACAGCCTTCTCCTGTTTGGGTGCCATTTCTCACCACAGGTGTTTCCTAATGAAAAAATTCAAATGTACTGTTGGCCCAAGGGAGCCTATAACTTGGCTGAGAGTGGCATTAACTTGACATAATTTCTTCTGCAACACTCCTAGGCATTCTTTTACCCTTCATAGAAGAATATACACAGCTCCTCATGGCACTGCTTTATTTGCATTAATTCTAAAGTAATCTCCTGTATATATGCCAACTGCATTTTATTTACTGCAATGCTCTTCCAGATTTCAGGTGTCTGCAACAGCACTCTCATTGTTATATGGAAGGACTACATTAAGTGGTCACTGTCATTGGGTTTTAATCTTTCCTTAATCTCAACTCCAGAAGCTTCTCTGCATCTATTTCTTATATAACTTCTAAGATTACGGGCTTATTCTGGTGAAGTTGTAATTGCATCATACAGCTAACAAAATGTTCCTAGACTACCCCAGGTCTTACATGTGCTAAAAACCAAGAGATTGATCATGTTGATGCTTTTATACATTCAATTGTTCTGTTCATTTTTATAAGTTCTCTCTTACTTCTAACCACCAGTTTGTTCTTAAAAAAAAAAAAAAAAAAAAAAAAAAAAAAAAACACAACAAAAACAGAACACCGACCCACCCCCCAAAAAAAAGCAGAACAGACTGCTGGAGGTGAAGATGAAGGTAAAGGAAAATACCTAAAACATTTATTCAGAATTTCCTAACATTCTGAGATATTTTTGTAAGCCTTCTGACAGATGTTCATCCTCAGTATGAAGATTCTCGCATGTAAAACAGTTTACTGTAAAGAATGGGACACAGTTCATAGCTTTCCACTGCTGTTCTTGGCAACGTACAAGCCAAATCAGATACTGAGCCACGGCATGTAGCTCAAAACCCCTGCAGAGCTATGCAGGACGCAGTGTTTTTCACAATTTGCTTCAGATGTTTTAAGTCTTTGCTGCATGGCCCACTTATGTCCTCCTGAGGGAGTAAGAATCATTAGTATGGAAAGCAGATATTAAGCCAACATCCGAGCCACCATCTTCCAGGGAAGGGGATTTTAAAAAGCTACAGAGCTGTGGCAGGGTTTTTGTATTTTTTTTTCTTCCTTTTTTTTTCTCTATACAAAGATCCAGGACCAACACAGAATTTAACTTCAGCTTTTCTCAATTCAAGTTTTCAGCAGCACCTCCATAATGTATAAAAAACATCGTTTACTCATTCAAGTTCCTGCTTCAAGGTCTGCACAGCCAGGGGTTATTGTCAAGGCAAGTTTTCCCCACTGCTCTCTGTGCAATGTAACCTGCATTTTGCTTTCTAGGATAGACTTAAAAGTACTTGGTGAAGATTATGTTTGTTTTTAAGTTTCTGTCTTGCTTATCAAAATAAATTGCATTACCTTAATCCCTACAAGTTAAACTCTAAAAACTGTCATCTTCTGTTTCAACATTTCCTTGCAGCTGAAGAACAAACATGTTCTGTTTCCATACTGTGTAACGGATGGCAGGCTTTCAGCTGCCTTGCTCTCTTCATCCAAAGTGCAAAAGCTATTTAGGAAATACTGGTTTTATTACACATAAGTTTAATAAAGTTTTATAACACCAAAGACTGCTGTTTAGGAAATTGTCTTTATTTCACAGAATTTCACCATCAAAATTTGTTCAGAATGGAGAACTCTGCTCCACCGGTGCCACAAGATATCTTACCAACATCAGAACAGGAGGTCATGTGTTGAACTTCGTCCTTCCCTCTCAAATATTTCTGTCACAAACGTTAGTTATTATCTTATATTACACAGTAAGAACTCTCAGTTCTATCACTGAATGCTAAAACATTGAATTTAATTCCCATCATACTAAAAAGCAAACAAACAAAACAAAACACAGAATCCCAACCTCCCCCATGTCAATTCAACCAGAGATTACCAGCACAAAAGTAAGAAACAAACGCAGTAGTGACAAGTGCATGGAAGCCTTCAGTGATCTGCATGAAAAAGCAATTTAGAGGACAGCTCCACTTCTCCCCTGCCCAAAGAAAACCTTACATGAATACAGTCATCACAGAAGCTGCTAGAATTAAGTTTTTCTAATAACCTACATATAAGAAAGCTCGCTCTCCTTATTCCCATACGCTCTGGAACAACTCTGCAGGAAGTCACCTTACAAGCACACTTTATCCCTTAAATCTCTGAAGCAGAGAGAACAGGAAAATCTTTGAGACTCCTAAAGCAATAACCTTATTCTTTGCTGAAAAAAAAAAAAAAAAAAAAAAAAAACAACAACAAGCAAACAAAATAAAACACCCCCTAAACATGCTCAGTTTCTTAACTATTTCAAGAAATTTCAACACAACAGCTTGGCAGCACAGTTCCTGACCTCCCAGTAAAAAGAACACTTCTAGTGGGGAGGATTCCAGGGATTAGATCTTTAGAGGGGTACTTAGGAGGAGGAGTTTCCATTAACTGCAGTTTTCACAAGCATTCATAACAGCAGGAAAAATCACAGGCAGCTGGTTAAAGAGCAGGTGTTACAGTCACCAATGGTGACTGAGGGTGCAGTTGCTGGGGAACTGCTGTAGCTCTTCTCACTCCACAAAATCATGTTACTTTTAACACTGAAATGAAATTTTAACTAACAGTCTGCCAGATCAACCCATGGAAAAACAAACAAACGAACAAACAAACAAAAAAACCCACAAAGCACAGTGGATTATAAAGTGTCTCAATTTGTGCTGCAGTCACGAACACTTCTCAACTCAGATTCATTGGGTCTACCTTCTAATAACTTAATACCAGGATTTGCTATGAGTAAACAGAGATTAACTCTGGCTTCTGTTATAAAATACTGTCAGTGCTACACAATGCAAGTCAAACAGAACAGAGAGATACACAGAAGGAAGAACAGGAAAAAAAAAAAAAAAAGATTCAAAGCACATCCCAGCAAAGTATCCAGAGCATATAATTATAATTTGCAGAGGTAACTCAAACTGCACATCCATTCTGCTGGCAGCCCAGTGCACTTCATCATATGACTTAGATTTAAAACTAAAAATACATAACAGAGAAGCTTAAAATATTACAAGTTCACTCAGAAAGACTAACATGGGTAAAAACCGGTACAATTATTGAAGTAACTCAGCAAACTGCATTTGACAAAAGGAAAAGAGTAATTTATAATTATCTGAAGGAAGCAAATCAGTACCAAAAAAAAAAAAAAAAAAAAAAAAAGACAAACAAAAAGCCCAAGCACAAATGCTAAGAGAAAAACAAACACTGAACAGGCTTCTAAGACAAAATTGACTTCAAACAGGTAAAGCACTTTTGGTCTTGTTTTTTCAAAGAAATAATCCTAAACTAGATGCTGAAATAGAAGGAATGACCTAACGTATACAGATCATACTGTGAACTGAAAGCAAACTGCAAGTTATCAAAAATACTTTAAAAGCAGTGATCTGTACAATCAACAGAAGTATAAATGACTGTTTTGGCAGTATACTTGAAGCAAACCTAGAGAAACACATTTTATTACCACATGCTGATGCTCATACACGACATCCTAGTTGAACTATGAAAACATGAAGTTTGCAGTCTTAAATACAAGTGCAACAGGAAAGAGTCAAGCTCAGAGTCCTCGCTAGCCTTCCACCATTCTTTTAAGTATGGCTCCCAGGCCACCCTTTGCCACTTTCAGGGGGGTCAGCTCTTCTTTGTTCTCAATGTGAATACTTGCACCGTGAGACACCAGCAGCTTTGCCTCCTCCACTCTCTCTTCATCACAGGCTAAATGACTGCAATAAGAACAAGAAACCCACAGCCACTTTTAAGTAGTCCAAGCTTACAAAGAGCAATAATTATCCTTTCTCAAAATGACAGCATGAATGTCAGAAGGGAGAGAAACCCTAGAACAACAAAACCACATGCAACCAACTACCTAAGCACACTTCAAAGTCTGCCATCAGGTCACTCTCTTGTCATTAAGCAACTCAGGAGCGTTCCTCCTGCTACTGGCTTCACAAATTTAAGGCACTTCTTTAGGTCAGAGTTTACCTTTGCTGGCTGCAGAGCCAAGAAGCACATAATCCATGGCTAAACTGGAAAATGGTAATCTGTAGCTGAACTTAAAGTGATCAACTGAATTTGTAAAGAGTTACTACAAATGCAGCAAAAGTTTTTTTTTTCAGTTTAGCGTATCTTGAGAATAAATGAATGTATTCTACTATATAACTGGGCTTTATGTATAGGAAAAATATACTGCTTGATCTTATTCAGGGCAAAACCTTTCTTGCACTGCAGACAAGGCACAGTTTTGCCACCAACTTCAAAGCAGTTAAGGTTTCACCCCTACAGATTCCCATTACTCTCTAAGGTAATACCAAACACTGGACTGGTTGTACATAAATTACATCTTATTTTCCTTAGAGAGGTGAAAAAAAGCTTCCAAAACCAGCTCCTGCTTGGCAGGATGGAGTAAGCCAGCCTGTAAGACCAGTTCCCTCTGACTTTGAAGTTACTAGCATGCTTTGTACCCCCTAGTGGCAACTGAACGCATTCCAGGCAATTAAAAAAGGTGTTCTACACTTCATAAGCAGATGTAGTAACACAAATTAAAGTATGTAGGTACAGACACACTTATGCAAAACACTAATTAAAAAGGATTTGAGAAAATCATAATTACGCAGAGATGTGAAGCAAAGGACTGTTCTGAGGCAGCTAGAAGTTTTTAAAAATTTGAACTGGAGATTCATTTCATAGAGACTACGCTGTCAGCAAAACAAACATGAAAAAAATGATCACTTACAGAGGCGTATTCCCTTCCGAGTCCTGTATATTAACAGACGCCTTGTGCCGCAGAAGGATCTGTATCATTTTTAGGTTTCCTTTGGCTGCTGCTCTGTGTAATGGGGTGGATTCAAAGTGGTCTGTTGCATCTGGATCAGCTCCATTCTCTAGAAGCATGACTGCAATCTGAACATGCGGGAAGAAACAGGGGAGCGGGTTGGAAAGAAGAAAAGTTCATCTAATTAAATATCTCTTCCAAGAGTGTCACTACCCCCAGTAGCACAGGGAACCCTACCTCCTGCTTGTTTTTGGAGGCTGCATAATGCAGGGGCGTACAGCCATTCTGATTGACAGCATTTACGTGAGCACCCTTGTCAAGCAGGGCTTTCACTATTTCATCACGGCCTGCCGAAGCTGCAATATGCAAGGGAGTCCAACCAGCCTGCAGGGATAAGAAGAAAAAAAAAATATTACACCCAAGAATTTCAGGGGAAAAAAAAAATCACAATGAAAATATAACCCCAATGCAAAGCAGATTACTTGCTAATCAAATTGTGCATGGTGTTACAACTGTAGGGCTAAATATGACTGGTATCACCTCAGGTCTGCTTGTATGTCAGTACTACCTGAGCAGGTAAGTGGCAGAAATTGCTTCTGTTCCCGTTAGGTACGGCACCTTGTGGGGCACCTCACCCCTCCAGACCCAACAGTGTTGCTTTCCAAAGGAGATATTTTGAGAACAAACAGCAGTGGCAGAAAAGGGCATCTGAAAGTTTCTGCAATGTCTTCTATATCCCATTAAACTAGCAGGACAGCGCTTCCTTCTTTAAGGGTGACCTTTAGAATGCTTCACAGCATAAATATTTTCTCCGGGACAGTACCAGACCACATTCTTTGGAACCCAGCAATCACTGAGATTGGGATCTACTCTATAACGCCTTCCCCAGCACTGAGAAGCCTTCAGAGTGAGTCCCTCACAATGAGGGACAGCTTAACACCCTCCCTGCCCCCCATTCCCCTCAGAGCCCCCATTTTTCCCCTCAGCTCCCGCTTTCACCCCAGCACCCCCCCCTTCCCCTCAGCACCCCTATTTTCCCCTCAGATCCTCCCCTTCACCTCAGACCCCCCTAATTGCTCCTCAGACCCTCCTTTTCCCCCCTCAGACCCCCCTAATTGCTCTTCAGATCCCCCTAATTCCTCCTCAGACCCCCCTTTCCCCCCTCAAACCCCCATTTTCCCCCCCCTCAAACCCCCCTAATTCCTCCTCAGACCCCCTTTTTTCCCCTCAGACCCCCCTAATTTCTCCTCAGACCCCCCCATTTCCCCTCAGACTCCTCCTTTCCCCCTCAGACTCCCCTAATTCCTCCTCTAACCCCTCTTTTTCCCCCCTCAGACCCCCCTAATTCCTCCTCAGACCCCCCCCTTTCCGCCTCAAACCCCCATTTCCCCCCCCCCAAACCCCTAATTCCACCTCAGATCCCCTTTTCCCCCCTCAGACCCCCCTAATTCCTCCTCAGACCCCCTTTTTTCCCCTCAGATCCCCCAATTTCTCCCCTCAGACCCTCCTAATTCCCCCTCAGACTCCTCCCTTCCCCTCAGACCCCCCCCACCCCCCGCTTCTCTCCCCCCAGCCCCACTCACGTCGTCCTTCTCGCTGACGGGCACCCCGAGCCCCAGCAGCAGGTCGGCGACAGCGGCGTGCCCGGCCGAGCAGGCCCAGTGCAGCGCGGTGCGGCCGGCCTGTGGGGAGGGAGGGAGGGAGGGAGGGAGCGGGCGGCGGTCAGCCCGCGGCGCCGAGCGGGAGCCGCCGCCGCCTCAGGGGGCGGGGAGAGAGCCCCCGGCCCGCGCTGACCTGGTCGGCCGCCGTGGCCAGGCCCCTGTCGCGCTGCAGCTGGGCGCGCAGCTCGTCCAGGCGCCCGCCGTACGCCATGTTGCACACCGCCACCTCCGACACCGACACCGCGCCCGCCATGGCGCCCGCCGACATCGCCCGCCCGGCTCAGCCCGCGGGGGGTGCTGGGGGCTGTAGGCGGGGAGCCGGGCGGGAGGCGGGGAGCGGCGCCGCGCGCCTCGGGCGGGGGGACTACAGCTCCCGGCGTGCACCGCGCGGCCGCGGCGTGGGCCTCCGTGTCGGGGCGGGGAGGGGGGGGAAGGAGGAGGGGGAGGAGGAAGATGGTGGCAGCGGGAGGATGGAGTCAGGTGAGGGGCGGCGGGGGGGAAACGGGGCGCCGCTGAGGTGAATGCGGAGGGCTGGGGGGAACTGGGGGGGACTGGGAAGACTGGGAGGGACTGGGCGGGGGGTAAGGGAACTGGGAGGGACTGGGGGAACCGAGGGGAGGGGAGGCTGGGGGTAACTGGGGAGACTGGGGGGGACTGGGGGGGACTGGGAGGGACTGGGGGAAACTGGGAGGGACTGGGGTAACTGGAGGAACTGGGGAGGACTAGGAGGGACTGGGGGTCACCGGTGCTGGTTTGTGTGCAAACGGGGCCCCCCCGTGCTCTCCTGGACGCGCTGCCTGTCCCACGTACCCGTTCCTGCACTTGCAGAGCAGGTGATGATCGCCCTTGTTTTCGCTTTCCACTTAGAATTTTTTAGCAGCATTTTAAGGTTTTTATTTAAAATATAACCATCAAAGGCCTCTTTTGCTCTTCCACCAAATGCTGCTTTAATCATCTAAAAAATAGTTTTCCTTCAGCACTGTCAGTTATCCCCTGTTGTTCTACAGCCAGCAACAGATCTAAGGCTAAATGCCTTTTTTTTTTCTCCTGAAGTGTTTCCAGTCTCTGGCTAGGAAAGCAAAACCCAGCCCTGCTAACACTTTTCACGTGCTTCCCATTAAGCACGGGGATGTAATCTCTCTGAGCAGCAGCGCGTGTACATCTGATCATGGACACAGCAGCCTTGACGCCTGCAGTCCTCCCTTTCCTCACTTCCCTGGGTTATATCTTCCCCTCGCTGCAGGAATCCTGAACTTCTGCTGCCGGCTTCAGCCAGGCTGCTTGTGACCACGGTGTCAGCCATGTTATTCTCTCAGAAGTTGCTGAGGAGCAACATAGAAACCAGCCAAGTCATTGGATAGCTCAGCTGTTAAGGGAAAGTGTAAACACAGCTGGCAGCAGGGTTCAGAAGATCCAAAGGCTGCGAAGCTGCAGTAGCTCAGTCTAAGAACTCAAAGGGGTGTGTGAAAGGAGGAGGGGACGGAATGGGGGTTGAATGTTCCCGTATTCCTGTTCAGTTTTATCTAGGTATGAAAACCAGATCACTATTTTGTCAGACTACTTAGAAGAATTTCCTGAAACTGATGAGCCCGTGTGGATTCTAGGAAGACAACACCACCTAAATGCAGGTATCTGCAAAATTCATATGTAAAATCTGTACAGCATTCACAGATGCAGCAGCATCTCCTGATTTCCTTCCATTCCTTAAATGTCTCATGAGTGAAGCTTTTTTTCCCCCTATAAACAAGAAACCAACTACGAATAATGGTATTCCTCCTAATATGACATCAGAACTTTACTCTCTGTCATAGTTCATGCAAAGAGATCATACTTAGGGCAGAAACTAGCTGGTCACTTCTCATCTTCAAATGTTTTATAAATTAAATAACAAAACTTTGAGGAAATGTCTGGTATTGCTAACGGTATTTTCCCTTGAGGGGTGCTGTCTGCAGTCTGCTAGCTGCAATTAAAGTGAGATTTCAAAATAATTAGTAATAATTATAGTAAAACTGGGGCATATACTGTATTTTGCTGAAAAGAAACATATTGCCTAACAGTCACTGAAGAGTGATGTATTTATACATCATACACAAATCAGATTTCAGAAATGGGTTTTGTTTCTTGGGAAGGGGACAAGGGCACGGTCCCATGTTACGCGTCAGAGGCAGTGGCCGTCGATGCAGCCTTGGTATCAGGACGTCCGAGAGTGCCATGTCCAGCTTTGGCTGGCTGAACGGTGCCTTGAAAAGGGCAGTGGGTCTGAGCAGCAGGTCAGATCCTTAAGAAACCTTTGAGAGCCTTTGGGATAATTCTTTAAGCACATTTATTAAAATAAATAAATTAAACTTAATATTAATATTTTTTCTAGAAATGGCATTGTGTTGGGTTTGGAGGTAATGCCTAATTCTGTGTTGTTTTGCACGTAGAAATTCTTCACCTTAACTCACTTTACCAGTTCTTTCCTGAGGACATAGTTCTCCATCGTTGTTTCAGTCAAGCTGGACATAGTCATCCCAAACAGCTTTTAAATCTTCATTGCCTAATAATTATTTCATTCGTAATAATTCAACTTTAATTATAAGTCCACAAAAGCTCTCAGGTTTTAACAGCTAAAAGATATCTTAAATATTAAATATTTTCTACGTACAAGCTAACAGGAGGCTTCCATGCACTCTGTATACTGACTATGTAGGGAAAGCTAGAATTTTCCAGCTTTTAAAGTTTGTTTTAATGATTTCTTTCCTTTAAAAAATATTCCAGACAAATCTAAGTTATTGTTGGATATAAGTGCTCGTCTGTGGTTTACGTATAGAAGAAAGTTTTCGCCTATTGGTGAGTATACTGCAGATTTACTGCCTTGTTCTGAATTAAATAGCAAGATAAGTGATGGCATCATAGGCTGGGAAAATATTTCTAGAGTATTAGAACATTTTGAGCATCGTTTTAACTGTTTATGCAAACATGAAGATTATTAAAATCAGTGTTTATTTATGTTTGTATGTAATCAGGTCATCATGTTGTATAGCATGCAGTAAATCGTTTGTGAATGCTGCTTGAAGAATGAAAAGAGTAAGTCAGCTCCACAAGGAATAAATGAATTTTGTTTATTTGTGCAATGCAGAGATTAGAATTAGACCAACAGCATGGAACCAAAGTCTTGCTCTGTGCCTTTTATCTGTAGGACAGTTCATGGAGGCTTCAGCAGCCCTATCTGTTTTCTAGCACTCTGTAATGTCCTCTGTGGTGCTGCTCCCAGTCGAAAGCCTGCACTGATTGTGATGAACTTTCCTAACAGGGGGCACGGGTCCTTCGTCGGACGCTGGCTGGGGATGTATGCTGCGATGCGGGCAGATGATGCTGGCCCAAGCACTGATCTGCAGACACTTAGGGAGAGGTGAGTGCTGGTCCTGAGGGAACTTCGGTATTGTCTGCAGACGCTTCTTCATAAGTACTCCATTAAAAGCACAAACCCTGAATTTATTAGTGAGACTTTCTTTGATGCCCTGGTAACAGTTCCTAATGAATCAATTCATATTCAGCTGGGTGAAATCATTCCAGCCTTAAGCAGAGAAACAGGCATAGAAGAACAAATGGGGAATCCTGTCGCCGTTATTTTATAAACCTTTTAGTGTAACACCCAAGTTGAGGCCAAGGGAAAACCTGCCACCGTGGGACAGTGCTCTTACCCTTCTCTTCACTACTCACTTGTCAGCAGCACGAGGTCCAAACCCCCCTGGTGCAAGCTCTTAAGCCTCTATGTGCATGTCACATCCCAGGATGCTGCCAGTGGAGTGTTTGGACTTTCTGTATGGATCTTATGTTGTTATTTAACGTGTGCTTAGAAATCCAACAAGGTCTAAACACAGCCTGTAGTTTTAAATAATCTTGGAAGCTCATAGATACTGGAATGGCTATCAACACTCAGCATGATCGGTCAGAATACGTTTGCAGTTGATGTTTTTGTTTTGTTTTATTTTCCCTGTTTTTACAATCTAGCCTATGATGATAAAGGGGAGCTTGATAATAAATAACAAGCTTGGAATTCTAGGAGCTCTACACAAAATGTAAATATTAGAGATGAATTGAGATGTCTTTTAACATCTCATTATAAAGCTTTCTGCTGTCTAGACATTTGATCAGTGTGATGAAAACATCACCATTTTTTATTCTATATCAATTTTTCCTTTCAGATTGGCAATGGGAAAAACACAAAAAACAACCAGAAGAATATCACAGAATCCTACGATGCTTTCTCGACAGGAAGGATTGCTGTTATTCAATCCACCAGATGGGTAAGAACAAACATAAACTTTCAGGTTTTTTCCACTGAAATTTCTACTGTGTTGAATCACTAATTTGCAGTATGTTAATACATAATTTTAAAAAGTGGATATGAAGACAATGTATATGCTTATATAAAAATAAAAATGTATGCAGATGGGTGCAAAGACTAGTAGTACAGAAACATTCACTGAGACCTAAATAAAGCCATGTACTAGAATCTAGCTCTTGATAAACTCTGTAAGCCTTGGGTACCAGAGCCAGTAATGTTAGAATAGACAGTCTTGTAGCTTATTGCTGTAATTTGTAATAAAGGGCACTAACATTTGTTAACTTGTAATTCTCATTATAGTTTAGAAGCCTTTTGTTTATTAAAGAAACTAGCACTCACTAAGTTTTGAAAAGAGCATAGATTGAGAAAATAATTGTTATTGCTAAATACAGATTGCAGTTACTCTAGAATGTTTGACAGTCACGGTATTTACTGTATATTGTTACCACATTCTTTATGATCTCATTTTTCTTTGATTTTGTGTACGTGTGTCTTTTTTTCACTATAAAAACAGCACAGATGGGTGTTGGAGAGGGGAAGTCAATTGGAGAATGGTTTGGACCAAATACAGTTGCTCAAGTACTAAAGTAAGTGAGATCATACCAGTCTCATTCAGAATGTACTCCCCTGGGGCAGCCAAGACAAGGCCCAGGCAGTTTTGAAGGCTGCATCTCCCACTGTCCCACAGTCAGGAATGTACTTGCCATCTATTTACAAGTGCAGCATAGAATGTCATGCTGAAGCTCGGTGTGCAGGTACTGAGTTGGGAATGGGTGACCTCTAAATTTTAATAAAGGAAGAGCCTGGGGAGAAGAAACTGCAGGAAAGTCTCCTGCTATGCTGTCTGCATGCCCTCACCAGTCACACCACAGATGTATATTCCTTTCTGCACAGTGGCACAGCTCTGGCAGGTCGAGAGTGCCACCGTGTAGGTCGGAGTGGTGGTGTGAAACATCAGAGAGAAGCCATCTCGGCTGAGGAGGGAACTGAGCTGCAATTCCTCCCTTTCTGACCAGCAGTTCTGCCAGCAAGGCTGCTGTATAAAGATGGGCAGCTCCTTATAGTCTGGGAGCCACACTTAAAGGAATTGAGGCTGCTCAGTTCTCCAGGGGTACGTGGAGGTGTCTTACCTCAGGCAGGGGCTAGGCTACAGGTCCTGTGAGCTCAGCAGCAAGTCCTTGACACCCTGGAACAGGCACATGATCTGAAGAGGGAGGGGAGCTGAAGCATGCCCTGGACTCCAGATCTTTCATGGCCAAGTTTTTCATGATGAAATGCTCACCCCCATTTCTTTCTGGCTTATTTTAAACAGCTAATTCTGCCTGTGCAGCTTAAGAGTGTAGTTCCCTTCCCCAAAGGTTTGGATTTCGCAGAAGTGGTCATAAAACTGTGTGCTGCTGTCTCCCACTGAAGTTTTGGTGCCCCAAACCCTTAGCTGATTTAGCTTTTAATGCCCCATTTCTGCTGTGCACACAGGCTCAGGCAGAAGTAATTCCAGTGAATTCAGTGGAATTTCTTAAGCAAAAAGTAATCTGCAAAACTGGCATAGGAATTTTTTTCTTTTCCAGATGATAAAAGACACAACTGGGAAAGAACCCACTGCAGAGACTGTCGAGTGCAATAAAAAGTAATAAACTTAATGATGTAGTTGAACTGTTACTGTCACTGCAGTTGGCAGTAAGACAAAACAGTTTGCACATGGTGCAGCGCATATGTTTTTCCTGGTACCGCTCAGTACCTATTTTTCTAAAGATATTTTTCTAAAGATATTAAACATTTAATGTTTAAAGTTTTCTTTTTCTTACATGGAGACTTTAAAAAATGCAGAAAGGATGTTTTTTCTTAGGAAAAAAAAATTAAATCAAATGGTTCTGAGTGTAAAGCTACCCTTTTGATCCAACTAGTTTATATTAATTAGTACCTTAATGTTTTCTAGGAAGCTTGCTTTATTTGATGAATGGAATTCATTAGCAGTTTATGTATCTATGGACAATACGGTGGTCATTGAAGACATCAGTAAGTGAAACCTCATCAGTTTTCTGGTAACAGTTTCTGATTTGACTCCATTTGCCAGCATGTATCTAAACATGAACAAATACCTGGGGGCCATGGGTTTGTCTTGCAAGGGTAAGAAGAGGGAAGAAGGACATACAAACTCAGTTGTGCTTTTTGGTCCCTGATGCCAACTTCGTGCTCACATCACTGGATGTGAAGAGCTCCTTGAAGAATTTCTACTGTCATCATTTCTGCCATTTAATTTCTATGGCGTTTTATAGGCAAAGCATGACAGTATTAATAACATTAATAGTGCATGTCACTGCAGTCTTAAATTGTCATCCCCCAATCATTTATCTAACATCTCACTTGGACGTGCCAGCACATACTGTCTGCTAGAATTACTTCTACTAAATAGCTGTAATTGCCATGCCCTGCTCGTTTTGTCTTGGGTGCCCTACAAAGATCCCTGGCAAACTAGCTTAATTCACTACTGAGAGGAAGATCTGCTTTGTGTTCCTCTGTGCGTTGACTGATTTCTAGTTTTATTCCCGCAGAAAAAATGTGCTGGTCCCCTCCTCAGAGCAGCAGCGCGTCCCACAGCAGTGCACATTGGCACAGAAGTGCTCTTGGCCGAAGCAAGAACACAGGGGGACTCTGCACAGGCTGGAAACCCCTCTTGCTTATTATACCTCTACGACTAGGGATAAATCACATAAATCCAGTATATATTGATGCATTTAAAGTAAGGTTTTCTTTCAATTCATTGCTCGTTACTATCAAATAAGTTTGGGTATCTGTGATGTCAGTAAATAAATGAATTACAATTTCCTTTATTCCTTTTGAACTCCTAGGAATGCTTTAAGATGCCACAGTCTTTGGGAGCATTAGGAGGGAAACCAAATAATGCCTATTATTTCATAGGATTTTTAGGTAAGGAAAAAAGAAACTTATTCCAAATGTGCAGATGATCAAAAGAGAACATTTTTTGAAGGGGAAATAGTAAGGAGTCTAAGCATGAACCTCTAGAAGTAAAGAAAGATGAGAATAGAATAAAATAAAGGAAGAAACATATCTAAAACAGTTTAGAAACAGTATGATATGATCCTTAACAGGAGCAGAAAGTTAACAGCAAAGCTAGGTGTAAAAATAAGTGATGACATAAACAAGAGCAACATACTAAGAATAGCTGATAGCATTTGACAAGTGTATTGGTCAAATGTCACTTTTATTTTCTTGTATTTCAAAACTTTTTCTGATAGCAGTATCTTTTTCACCTTTTGCATACCTTCTGTTATTAAGTATTGCTCTAATTAATTTAAAATGCATTCCTTCAGATTTCACCCCACTTTGGGCCAAAATTTTGCAACCTTATTTTGTCCTTTTGTAAAACCTAACCTGTTTTAGTTAGGCTTTTTTGTTCCAATTTCTGAATGAATGCCTAATGGGATTACAGATTGCATCTGTGAACATCCTGTACCTTTTAATCTGTCAAATGTTAGTGTTTACAACACTTGAGATTTAAAAAAAAAAAAAAAAGTACTGGATCTCACATGGAAAAATAAAAGTATGTGACAAAGATAGAACATAACCAACCAAAAAATTACAGTAATAGGTCACAATAGGAAGTTATACTAAATACCCTGTGGGAAACGTTGTGTCTAAACCTTCCGATTCTCTTAAAGAATCCCTAGCTGGAAAGTCTAGATAATACTGACTGCGATGGCAATCTAATTTCTATTTTACAGTTCTGGACCAAGTGCTTATTAATGTCACTTGCTTATTTTTAACATACGGCTTTTACCCATCCAGGCAATGAGCTGATCTATTTGGACCCTCACACCACTCAAAGCTTTGTAGATTCAGAAGAAAATGGCACGGTTGACGATGAGAGTTTCCACTGCCAGGAAGCTCCACATAGAATGAAGATCATGAATTTGGACCCTTCAGTAGCTTTAGTAGGTGTCAGGAAATCTTGAATGCATATACTTTATCTCAAAGTAATGTCTCTCTACATTGGTAAGGGCAGCAATGCATCTCCTTGAACAGAACCAAGATCACAAAGCTGTCTTCTGTGATCAACACATAGTAGTTTGTACATAACTACATCGAGTATATGAATCTTAGGGCAAGTGGGGAGCTGTCTGTACTGTAGGGAGCTCGCTTCGTTTTCTTTACTGAGCAGCTTTTACTTCTTTCAAGAGGCATTATAATGGTCAGAGCAAGGAACTGAAACAGGTTTACGTGTTTTATTCTATCACTACTTTATGTTTGGTCACCTCTAGACAAGTTACTTAACTTATTTTATATCATAATTTAAAAATGTTTAAGTGGAATTATTTGTATTTCACCCAAAACTACAAATACAAATGTATTATTTGTATTTCACCCAAAATGTCATGGGGGTACTGTGGTATTTGAAAAAATTGGATCTGATCCCATGCCAGTACCCTGTGATTGGGTGATTGGCAGTTGTCACCAGTGGGATGTGTTTCTAAAGCTTTAAACAATCTGTAAAGATACCAGTATCTGTCATTCATTCACATACCTGTTTTTTAATACTGCTGCTTTTTAGAAAGTTTTTTTTTTTTTTTTTAATACTTAACTATGTAACTATGTAAATACTTAACTATGTAACTATGTAAATATGTAATTATGTGCAAAATGTGGCATGATGCAATGAGACAGACAAAATCATAATGAAGAGCAAATATTTTCAGTATAGATAACAGAATGGAGATGTTCCTTAGGTGGTCCATCATCTACAAGGTTTCAGCTTCTGCTGATACCTGGACCGTAGGAACTGGGTGGCGCTCCATGGAGGAGCACACAGGAGCTGCTGCTATTTTTTGGTTCACTATTTCGTTAGGGGTTTGCAGGGCCTTGTTCTCCCCTTGGGTTCTCTCCCTAGAGCTGCCACATATTTGGAGTCTTGTATCTACCGATCATACAGGGCATTACTGTATCAGAGGTCAAACCGCCTTACCTGCTGGTATCACGTACCTACCATCTGCAAAGGTAAAACTCTGTGTGTTTGTTTTTTCCCCTAAGGGCTTCTTTTGCAAAGAAGAATGTGATTTTGATAACTGGTGTAGTCTTGTACAAAAGGTAAGAGTGGGAACTTAGCATCTCAATTTGTTCTTTATAAAGTCTTGTTTTTATTGTCTGTTTTTTGTAAAATTTTCCTTTGCATTTTCCTTTGTATACAAATTGTATGAGCCATAGAGAAGAATGCATTAAAGCATCAGGGTAAGACAATACTACTGAATTGCTAATTGGAAATTGTTCAGCACTTTACCAGCCACAAACCCTGCCAGTTGGAAAATGGGTGTAAACATACACACTTGAAGGTGTTACTGGGTGACACTTGCTTTTAACTTCTAATTCTCACTAAATGACTAAGGTTTAACTGCCATATTGTAGTGATGTATAAATGATTTGCTTCCTGATCCTTTTTTATTGTTTGACATAATAGATTGCGTGTTCTAATTATGACTGATAGTCCCTGGTATCTTAAAGATCTGATTCTGTAAGTGCTGCAGGCCTCTAGCTCCTGCTGATCTAGGGAGAACAGAAGGTGCTGGCTGCCACAGGAAACAGACTTGAGGATATTTCTGCATGCAGATGTTAAACTAAGCACCAGACGTCTGAATGTAAAGTATCATCAACCTCTAAAGGCATTTATTAAAAAAAAATCAGCTAAGGAAAACAGTTTGTAAATAACTGAAATACAGGACAGAAGGTAACTTCTCTTTGAAGAGGAATAGCGTTTGGCTTCAGGAACACCTTTTTTCCTGACCAAAACCTGTCCTTCAAAATCTGATGCTTTTTTTTTTTTTTCCCTTTGGAGGAGCTGATAGATCTGTCTTTTGTGCTATTGATCAACAGAAAACTTGAGAGAGTTCTATGCAAGTAACTTTCTTTTAAAAAGCAGAAAATATTGTACATTCCTGGTGTGCTTGCTACATGTAAACAAAATTACAGGTTTGCAGATATCAAAGCTGATATCAAAAGATGATAAGACTGATAATTTGTAGTACAGTTTAAGAGATCTGTCTTCCAGATGTGTTTTAACTAGGGATGTATTCCAGAGACCATGGTGCTTGGATTTCATAGTATGTCTGTATAAAGACTTTTTTTTCCTGATGGACATGCGTAATTAAAAAACATTTTCAATTAAGCAGACATGTTTTGTGTTTGAAGCGTCTCCTGAGCCAGCTTTTAAAATGAAAGCATTTTGTCCTCAGGAGATTCTAAAGCAGCAGAGTCTACGGATGTTTGAGCTGGTCCAGAAGCACCCGCCACACTGGCCTCCTTTCATACCTCCAACAAAACCAGAAGTGACAACCACAGGAGCAGGTAAGGCACTGATTAAAAGCCTAATTGTGCAATGTTATGTTCCTCGTTAGCAAATAAAAGAATAATCACAGGTAGAATAACTATCCTTTGTGAGTGTCAAGCAATATATAGCAGGCATGTATCCAAACAAGCCATACAATTGCTAGCACAGATATTTTTTTTCACTCTTACAAAGTACTTTTCTGGAATGCGTCTTTCAAAGTTTTTTTTTAAGTGAACAAAATCAGGCATGTCTTTAGAAGCATTTTTTTCTTTATCTTTTTTTACAGAACTCATTGAATCTACTGACAAGCTATTTGAATTGGAAGAAGAATTTGAAATCCTGAGTGTGTGAAGGAAACTGTGGTGACTCTTCTGAGTATTGAATATATTGGTAATATTATTGCATTGACTTAAACAGCCATGTTAGCCCCGAAGTGCCTGAAATTATGGATAACAGAGCACAGAAATCTAGTAGCATCCAAAACTCCAACGGCAGTTTAACACACAAACTTCCCCGGTTGGAAAGGCAGTAAGAGATCTTGTGATAAGATGCTTAAAGGGAATCTCTTTTTAACGTATCTTACCTGAAGACAAACGGGCCTTTGAGATTAAGGCAAAAATACATGTATCACTGGGCACTATGTTTGGAGAAAGGGATAACCCAAATGGATATTTCTTGCTCTCATATAATAATGCAATAGTTTAGTTCTTAAAGCAAAACAGTCTTCAGTTAAGGAGGATGTTTACTTCTGTTCCCTCCTGTGGGCTGCGTCATAGGAAAAATACATTGTCTTGTTTAAAAGATCGACTGGATCAGGAGAAAATTGTTTCCTTGTTAAATATTTTAACATGTATTTGAGCAACCAGACTTTATTACAAAAATGTTTCTGTGAAAGGAACTATGTCTAATGTATACATTTTGCAATAGCCTTCCTGTTTCTGGGAGACCTCAAGAGGAACAGGAGACTCAAATAGTTGATACAGATCACAACCACTGTTATAGTTATGGTATATTTCACCTTGACCTTAAAATTCAAATGATGAAAACTTAGGTTATTTCTTTCAGAGTTAAAATGAGTCAAAGGTGGTTTAACTGTACCTTATTTATTTTAAAATAGATTTACACAAGTTTCTCTGTTACAGCACTTTATCTGTGCATCTAATAAATTTCTTAAGCTTTTCTTAGGTTGTATGCTGCTATGTTTTGTTAATTTGTGTGAACTAAATATAAACCAGGTTATCTTAAAACTTAATATATAAGCGTACACAGATTACTTAATTGTTGCTTTTTGACTTCTTGCCTTTTGAAATCTGTTTTGGTAGAAGTGCCTTAACTCTACAGGTTTATCAGAACAGCCTGGGCAGTTTTATTTCTAAGGCAGAGAATCTCTCTCTAGCAGCCATAAGAAAAACAGTTCAGAATAAAGAAAGGCAAAGATTTTTAATCCATGCTGAAGTTCCTTTTCACTACCAGGCAGTCCCCCTTCTGGTCATTTTGTCATGCTAGTGTAATGAACATGAATTGCAGACTTTCATCTTCACCAATAAATGACAACATAGAGAAATACTGAATATTGTCTCCTCTCACTTGCACCTCTCGATCAGGGCCACTGTTTTTTCAAACAAAAGAGTTAACGAGATCCTATTGCATCTTGTTTAATGTTTATTAACTACAGTTTGGAAACCACAAACGTAGAAAAAAAATATCATTTTCTTTCTTCTCTGTCCAGGGATAAGCTGCATGGTTTTTGAGGAGATTCAAGAGGTCTTCAGGGCCAAGCCCTCTGTATGCAGCAAAAGCTTGTGAGGCCCTGCAGACTTCTTGAAGAAGTGTTCTTGGTGGGGGTAACCAGACTTCTGAAATTAGGGCTGCTGGAAGAATGCCTGGTGATAGGAATTCGCACCCTCGGTACCTGACTGACAATGGCTTATGTGTAAACAGAGGAGGAACAGGCTGGGTTTGTTGAACTCGCCGGAAGGTTGGGTATTGGTATCAACAGAGCCAGCTTACTGCAAGAGAGGTAGGTCCCTAAAGATACTGGCACTTAAAATGCATAAAGCTCTGATCCTGGAACAAAAACAAAACACACATTTGCATGCGTCCATGTTCAAAAATAAAACCAAGTCCCTGTTGGAGTTTCCTAGAGTTAATTGCAGAAATTTTCAAAAGACAGTGAGCTTTACTGTGTGCAGACAGTTTTTTAAAGTTGCATTTGCTTAAACCAAGATGCAAATACCGTATGATCTGTCTGTGCTAGGACAGCTAAGAAGTAGATTAGATATTGTGCACAGAAGGATTGTCACTCGGGAGTGTTAAAATGCCTTAAAAAATATTTGAAAAGTTCATCCAAAGCAGTTGCAGGTCTTTCACAAGTAGGAATATGTTAAATGAAAGACTAAATTGTGATTCAACTCTAAAATAGGCAGAGCTCTCTGACCCTGATCTGGGAAGGTAACATCACATTATGCATATAATTAATCGACAAAATCCTAATTATGCAAAATCCAAATCAAAAAAACATTGTTTGGGTTGGAAGGGTTGTGACCTTAACGATCGTCTAGTTCAAATCCCTCAAAGGTAAAAATATTATCTGCTTAAAACTAAGCACTTTCTTAAATAGTTTGCTGGATAGAGCTAGAGCTCTAAAACCTAGTAAAGAGATAACACTTTAAAATAATGTCTCGGTCTTGTATTAGTAGTAATTTCCTGAAAAAAATAATCTTTACAATCTTTATGCCAAGGTGATGGTGTATTTGCAAGGCACTTCTTTTAAATGTCATGGAATGTCAATATATAAGGATTTTGTATGCTTCCCTCTAGAAAGAGAGATGCATAACAGTTTTAGCCCAGCTAAATGAATTTGTGATATATGTTACATTCACTTGCTTTTTTCATGGCTTTCCTTCAAAATACGTAAGGATGTTAAAATTAGTAACATTTCTCTTTAATTACGCCCTGAAGGTAAGTGGGACTTCTTAACAATGCATACAATAGAAATACAGTTTTTTAAACTGAGAGAAATAAAGCCTAAAGGAAGAATACAACAGATCGTGACTGCAGAAATAAAAATGTACATCTCATAACTGCTTTCTTCTGTGTTTGCATAAGCCTGCGTGCTGTTTAGTAAGCCTCTACTTTTTAAATACACTCAGCTTGAATAATTACAAGATAACCGTGCCAAGGCTACCTCAGAAAGATTTATGTTCATAATAATGAAGTGTTCCTGCCTGCACGAAGATAAGCACAAACCCTGAAGTAAACATTTTACCTGGAATATATCTCAACAGAAAGCTATGAAGAATGCTAGGGCTGTTTTGGATTCCGCATCAAAAAGTGTATTTTTCACTGGGATAGCTCTTATAAGTCAACCATGGATATGAGTCTGGATTACAATTGATTACTTATCAGAAAGCCAAAGAACATCCCATCTGTTGAACAAGCAAAGCAAAACAAATTCATCTCTGACTCCTCCTAATGAAGTCAGTTATCAATCATTAATGCTTAAGTCAGTGATGCTAAGTCATCTACAATGCATTATAAATTTTGGCTAGTTCTGTATTTCTGAGGAGAATGAGACTTCATTTCCGTATACTAGACCAAATACTGTTTGCAAAGATGCTAGTAAAGCATAACTTTTGAGAAGTCTCTCTTGATGATTGGTGTGTGCCTTGGACAGAGGAGTGGTGTAACGTGAGACCGCAGTTACTCTTCAGTCTGAATAAGGAACTCGCAGAGGCTTTCTGAGGTAGCCATAAATGAGGAAAAATAACCCAAACAACATTAAAGTAGAAGCATAGCACCATGTTCCATAAAACAGGTTTCAGAGCACTGGTCTTCCCTTCTCTGTGTGCAAACTCCTGCCCTTGACACTTGATTTTTGTGGATTTCTGGCCATCTTGATTCATCCATCAAGCACGCACAAAACCAGTTAGAATTTATCCTTCTTCACATCAGTGATACCTACTCTTCTTAGGTAACAAGAGTTATTTTTGTGCATTTTTGTTACAAGTTCTTCATGCACACCTGGCAGCGGCTGACCCTTGTTCGAAGCTGTCCTGCTTTCAGGGTTTCTGAGGGAGGGGCGCTGACAAACTGCTGTGACTGTTCGACGGTCGTGAGCCAGAAGCTGTATTTGTTTGCAAAGTAATGGCACGTCCCCCTGGCACCGTTGCATTCAATGAAGGGAGTAGCGCGGAAATCCTCCAGGCAAGAACCGGGTGAGACGAGGGACTGACCTCCACCTTCTGCACCAGCTGCTGTGTGCTAAATGAAGACGTTTATTTAAATGAGTTCAGAGGACCAGAAAAGGAGGTGAACAGGGCAGTAACTCAAGTTCTGTTGCTGAAAGGAGTAAAACAGGCAACCAGCTTTATACCTTGGCTCCCTGTAACTGGGTTTGGAGTCAGGGCTAGAGGTAAAGAAGCAAAGGAAGGTACTCAGGCTGAGCATACAGCCCTGCTGTAAAGGAAATCAGCTTGTCACGGGAAAACTGTGAGACAATAATGCTGACTTAGTTTTCCAACAACCTCACACTGATGGGCTTCTAGGAGAGCACAATAAAATACTGTCCCAGTAGAGAGGGGATTAAGACAATGCTGTAGCTTAATTGGTGTTTCTGCATTGAAAGGTTTGAGGTACAAGTATCTGTGGCAATGCAGAACTACTGATTCAGTTTTACTACTGGACTTGAAGCTACAGGACAGCCCTGTATACAGTTTCCTACATGCAACTCAGAGAATTCGGTCTCAGTGACCGAATCTCAAAGAGGAGATCCAACCACGTTTAAAGCTGCATTTGCATTAGTGCAATCCTTACCATGAGGAAGGAGTATCCTATCCAGAGGCTGCGCCAACCGAGGGGACACTGGGGGATGGTGATATCCTGGCTGTGCACGGCCACAGCCTGGGAGGGCGCTTCACAGACCGAGCAGCGGCTGATGTACTGGGGGATCTGCGCGCTGTCCACTGGCATCATGGGGATGGGAGCAGTGGTGGAGAGCCAGTAGGACTTGTCGTTGCGGCTGGCATAGTAGCACACTTCGTTGATGTTGCAGTAAATAAAAGGCATGGTGCTGAAGCGAGGCAAACAGGAGCCAGCAAACCCTGGAAGAATTGGAGCAGCAGTCACACCAAGCAGCTGGCAAGTGTTCAAACTCATACACACCAGTGAGGAGTGGCAGAGCATGGCACAAATAGCATTGCTTCCAGCACAGATTTTGGCCAAGAAGACTTCCTCCGTCACAACTTCCAGCTGTACCCACTAAAATTGCTCATTAGAAATGGGATTTTGGCCTACATTGTTTGCCTGAGAGAAGATTGTCAACTCACCAAGATCCTGGTTGTGTGATTTTTCCTGCCCCTCCACGTACAGTAAGCTGTAGCCATCCCACAGCTTGTTCATTCCTATGGGGCAAGGTGGGATTTGGTCTGACTGGCTGTGCTTCACTAAGGTGTACCCAACGCCCACGCTCCGACCCGGCATTCCTGGCAAACCAAGCGAGCCTGGCTTTCCAGCAACACCTGCAAGACAGAAGAAGAATCACTCACAGGCAATGTGAGCATCAGCTGGCTCTGTACCTGATTTTGGCATTGCTGTCCTAGTGTTTCTGTCAGCGTTGTACTAAGAAGAGGCCAAATTTTGATGGTTGTGTGACCGACTAGATGCACCAGTTCTAAAAGCAGCCATTTCACAATAGCACCCACCCATTTCCTACCTCATTTCATGTTCTGTCTTTCCCCAAAAAGCTCTAGTACGTTAGCACATATCTCATGGTACAGTAATTCTGAAGATCTCAAAGCACCAACCAAAACCTAACAAATTCATTTTCACTCTAGTACTCTTCATGGTAATATTCTTTTGACACAGAAAGGCCAAAAGCCATACAAATCTGTGGCAGAATCCAAAGCTTCTCTCTCTCACAGCGCCTCTTCCACCCAACCCTGATAGCTATGAATACCATCTTGCTCTCAAATCTTCAAGATGTCTCCTACATGCACAAAGCATTAAAACCAAAAGATGTTCACAATTGTACCTAGCTAAACTTCAGCAGTGGTAGACGACAATGACGTGTGACATAACCCTTCTCACTGAGAATTAAATCTATTTCATTGCAGATACAAGACAGAAGATCATGTACATCCCTCAGTCTTCCTAAGGTAATTCATTTGGTGTTGGGGAGGATTTCTTCAGAACCTGGGGGCAAACAGAATTCTACTGATTGCTTTTTTTTCGCCAAATCATATCATTACCTTCAAATCCCTGTGGTCCTGGGGTACCCACAGGGCCTGGATCCCCAACGGTGCCAGGCGATCCAGGTAAGCCATCACGTCCTTTCAAACCAGATCTGCCTGGCAGACCTTTTGTACCTGAAATTAAACACAATTACTACTATCATTATTTCTTCATGCTAACACCTTCAGTCCTACAACTACAATCACAAAAAGAGAAATAAGTTATAAACATGTTGTCAGCAGCCATGCTGAAAGCTCGCTCAAACAGCTGTAGTTACAACCCCCTAACTCTGTACAGGGATTCCTCTGGGAAACAGATGGGTGTACATTTGAACAACTTCTGTAATGATTGAGCATTAAGGGTATAATTAGATTTCCCAATGAGTTCCTCTCTTTGCACTGCTCCACAGTTCCTGGTACCTAATCACCTTACCAACAGCATTAAAGGCTTTCTCAGATTTGACTCCCTGCACATTTAATTCACTCGAGGAACTGATGACAATAGTCAGGATCCAACACAGATCCATTCACTGTGGTGGAGATCAGGACAGCATTTAGGGGAAGGACCGATGCTCACTGAGGTTCCCTGTCTAGGAGTTTTCATGAATAAAGGAGAATACGAACCTTTTAAAATTGGATAAATGGCAGCGTTAAGAAAAGCATCACTGGCACTTGCTGAGCCCTAGGAGATTCCTGGTGCAGGACCCAGTAAAGCCATTTTGCCAAATGATACAAACTGCAGTGGTGCTGGCTGAAGTTCCCAGCACCTCTCTGGTTACAGTATTTTGTTGACAATAGAAATAATTCTCGGTGGTGCTTCACTTTCAGGACAACTCCACCTGCTAGTACCAAAGCTGGCATCACACCAGCTATACCACATGCTGCTGCTCCTAATTCTGGAAGTTTAATTCAAAAACTCTATCAAAGTGCAGGAAAATAATTTATCAAGCACATCCTAATACTAATAAAACATGACAGTTGTATGTATTTTGCTGGAATTATTTCCATTACTAGAATGTTGGGAATTGGCATACAGGGCCTGGACATGAGTCCGTGGAACAATTGTTCAATCTGAGCTTGCCTTAAGCAACCAGGAGTAGGCCTTAGAAAATCTCATGGCCTGCTGTAGCTGAGCAAACCAAGCTACCAGGGTAACTGTGAGAAGCTCCCATGGTAATGACTCCCACATCGCCCAATTAAGGAACTCAGAAAAATATTGTTACCAGCAGCTGGCCTCAAGGACAAGGTCTACGTGACCGCTAATCACAAGGGGGGTTGTTTTCCTGACTGCTAATCACAAGGGGGGTTCTTTTCTTGCAGGTGGGGTTGTTTTCTTATAGTTGTTTGTCTGAGTGCTTTTGACCAATAAACTTGTGTGAAACACTGTCCGCCCCTGTTAAGTTCACTATAAAAGTTAGGCTATTTGGGCAATAAAATAGAGCAGCATGATCTGACTCAACTGGTGTCTGTCGTGCTTTCGGCCATGCTTCCTAACACTAGAAAAACCTGTAAACCTTCCTAATGCATTGAGAAAGGAGTCTTGTTCTTCCAGAAGGCAGCGTTTCAGTGATCTGAGTGTGTTTTTACCTGGTTTTCCAACCGGGCCTTGGAACCCAGGATCTCCGTCAAAGCCAGGCACACCATCAATCCCCGGCAGACCAGGTAAGCCTGCAGGGGCTGTGATTTCTTCTGGCTGTGGGGTTATACCTGGAGCCCCTGGTCGGCCAGGGAGACCTGCACACAGTGTAAATGACAGTGTAAGTATTTTAGGAATAGGTTCACAGCTTTGATGTGACAAAGGAAACTACTGAGACAAAGGAAACGTATTTTAAATTAAGGCTGCCTTAGTACATCAGCACTGGGTATCCTTCTGGAAAGTGATACGTCAAGTTCTTTGTAATTTATTTCAATCCCTAAGAAACCAAGAAGCCCCCAGACAAGCCTATTTCGGGAGCTCTGAAATTTTCCCCAACCCAAAGCTTTTGCAACAAAGTACAGCGTCTCAAATTCTCTGGCACTCACCTCGACGGCCCATTTCACCTTTCAGGCCAGGGTAACCAGGATCCCCTGGAGGCCCGTCTTTACCTGGCATCCCCATAAGTCCAGGCTCACCTCTTACACCTGCAAAGATACACAGCTGAAGACCTCAGAGGCTAAGCGTGGGGTCCTGATTCTGACCCACAGCTGAGGCGGTGAGGAACACAGTAATGGCAGCAATGAGAACACGATTTCAGCTCTGAGACAGAGGGGACCATGACCGTTCAGGAGCTCTGTGCCCATTTTGATGCCCAAAATGGCTGCAGAGCCTCAAGACAAGAATTCCACTGCTACGTAATTACAATATATGGAAAGAACTCTTCTCCTTCCATGGGGTAACCCAGGGAAAGTGTCTGAGGAGCATATGCCCACTCTGTTTGGAATTCACCTCCATGCACAGCACAGAGCAATGGGGAGTTGCCAGCCTGCGCAGACAGACAGCATACCAGCTTCTCCTGGCAATGGTTCTCCATCCTTTCCTGCCTTTTGAGCTGTGCAGTCCCTTTGAAACCTTGCTATTAGAGACCTTGTTTGCAGCTGCCCTCTGTTTTCCTCTGGTAGAGACCAAAGGGAGAGCAACATCCCTTAACACCTACAATCCTCTCAGCCTCTTTGGGAGACCTAAATCCACCACACTGTGCCTCTAAGCACACACACATTGGTGTGATGGTCCTCTAGAAACAGCATCTCCAGTCTTTGCCTAGATAAGGGCAACAAAGCTGGTGAGGGGCCTGGAGAACAAGTCTTACAAGGAGCGGCTGAGGGAGCTGGGCTTGTTCAGCCTGGAGAAGAGGAGGCTCAGGGGCGACCTTATCGCTCTCTGCAGGTACCTTAAAGTAGGCTGTAGCGAGGTGCGGGTTGGTCTGTTCTCCCACGTGCCTGGTGACAGGACGAGGGGGAATGGGCTTAAGTTGCGCCAGGGGAGTTTTAGGTTGGATATTAAGAAGAACTTCTTTACTGAGAGGGTTGTGAGGCATTGGGATGGGCTGCCCAGGGAAGTGGTGGAGTCACCATCCCTGGAGGTCTTTAGAAGACGTTTAGATGTAGAGCTCAGTGATATGGTTTAGTGGAGGACTGGTTTAGTGTTAGGTCAGAGGTTGGACTCGGTGATCTCGGAGGTCTCTTCCAACCTAGATGATTCTGTGATTCTCTAAGAGAATCACACACATGTGAATGGGTAGCTGTATCCAACAAACAGCACAATTTCATGTGGGCATCATCTACCCAGAAAAAACAAAACAAAACAAAACAAAACAAAAACAAAAACAAAAACAAACAAACAACAACAACAAAAAAACAACAAAAACAAAACAAAACAAAAAAACAGTAAGAAGATAAAAATAAATAAATCACGAGGGAGACACTGAATAGCACCTGGAGCTGGCCTTACTTTACTACTTTTACAACCAGTAGGTAAAATCTGCATGGACCAAAAGGAAAGAGGCAAACTCAGCTGAGCTCACACCTGAATGAGGATTTGTTTCAAAGCAGTCATACCACACTATAGCCATTCACTCTGTCAAGGTGACAGCCGCCAAACCACACCCAGACCCTTTTCAAGGCAAGATTACCTTTGAATCCAGACACTCCAGGGAGCCCAATTGGACCAGTGGGTCCCACGTCGCCCTTAATGCCTCGCAAGCCAAGCACACCAGGGAAACCTGGACTGCCTGTGTCACCTTGGTCAGAAGCTGGGCCAGGGGGCCCTCGTGGTCCTGGAGGACCTGGAAGACCTAGAGAGAACACAGGCAATTAGCACATTCTCCTCTTGGGGCAAAGTAAATGCTGTTGCTAACCCTAAGAAGTCATTGTAAAGGACAGACGCTGTTTGTGTGTCTGTATTTCCAGGGTTGTCCTCCTCCCAAAGGAAAATAATCAGGCCCTATTTGCTTACGTAAACATAGGTACCAGCAACCTTTAAACCTTTTAAATCTTTTTAGACAAGGCTGTTAGGTGATGAACGTGCACCAATGCCATCACGACAAATCTTTGGAACTGTACTTCCTGCTGACATTAGGACAAGTACTCCCTACGTACCTCTGAGTAGCAGTGAAGCTTTGCTGCCTCCCAGCTCACACAGAATACTTCTAAACTTCTCTAGGAGCTTATTAGGTTACAGCTCTCTAGGAGCTTAAAAGTTACATCTGTAGAAACCACGGTCTAATATGGAGCTGGCCTCCAAATGTAGACATAATGCATTGGAGCAAAGCATCTATCTTACTGCCTGAGCCTGTCTTCAGTATAACAATAGATGAAATGAATATGGAGCAGGGAGCTTTAATAATGGGCTACATCAAATCCAGATTCAACAGCAGGAATTGAAACAGATCTAAAAAACCCCGATCTAAAAAACCAGATGATTAAGGTGACACTACTCGAAGTCATTTATATCCCCCAAAACCCAGAGTTCTTCAAAGGAAGCATAAAGAAACAGAAATCCTCTTAGCTAGTTCACTCTCCATACCTGAACTCCCATCAAGTCCTGGGTGGCCAGCATCCCCAGGCCTCCCACGTATATCAGAAGGAAGAGAAACTCCAGGACTTCCTGGCAAGCCTGGCAGTCCCACAGGACCCGGGGGACCTAGAACAAGAAATACAAAGTGTGAGAGCACTTGCCCAGCTCTTCCATCACCTTCACTGACATGGTCAGAAGTAGTGGCTGAGCAGTATTCATACTGAGGAGAACAAACAGACACCTCACTACCTGTGGGGAACAAAATACAATATACTTCTGTTCAGGGGAGGTACAGACACTGTAATAACCATGTAACCAACTGTTTCTCAACTATATGGCCACATCACAGATTGAATATTTACCTGTCAAACTACTGCCTTTTTCTGTGACCTTAGGAGTTCTCTTTGGTAATTCCCCGAACTGTGCAGGCCCACTAACCTGAGCTGCAACACATTTCAACAGGCTTCCAGAACATCAGTGTTTACCCATGTCTCCTGATGAGCCTTTTGGTCCCGGAAATCCTAGAGCACCTCTACCCAAGCCTGGAGAACCTTCTTCACCCTTCACACCTGGGAGACCTGCAGGGCCTTTCAGTCCAACTTCACTCAGACCTAATTAAAGATAGTTAAAGAAAGTAAGAGAGCTTATTCAAACCATTCGCTAGCAGTTAAATCATTACACGAGCAGACTTGCAATGAAAAATTAACCATTTACCACCCTCTTTGCTGTTTTCAGTAGAGCAGCAGAAAGAGGTCTGGTGCCTCCTGTGCTACTCTGTGCAGAGTGAATTTAATCTGCAAGGTGCTGAGAGAGAAGCACAGTACTGTTCTGGACTTCCCACGGGCTTTTGCATAAGGATGTGAAGAAGAATTTGCTCATGCTTCTTAAAAGGAGAATTTGCTCATGTACATACAATATTTTGATATTTTTTCTTCATACTATGATTACATCCAGAACAGGGCAAAAAGGAGCAATTTTGTGAGGAACATTGCTCTCGTGATAGACCAATGCAGGCATTTTCCCAGCTATGATGCTTCTACTATGTGTTTCCTTTACCTGGTGTTCCAGGAGACCCTTTTGTGCCTGGCAAGCCATTCAGACCATTTAAACCTGGAAATCCATGAAACCCTGAAGAGACATTGAGAACACTTATGTAAGTGAGCAAATAAGCAAATAATTTAGTTAGGTAGAAATGCATAGATGCTTCATGGAGACTACAACAGGTGTGAGAAACATGACACGGAGGAACACAGAATGTAAAGCTTCCCTACACACGGGCCTCCTTCACGGAAACTCTTCCCACTGCTCTCTGTTTTTACCCTCAGTGAACCCCATCAGAGATCCAAATCCAGTGAAAGCCTCTCCCTTTCTGAACACTCCTCTGCTCATTTCTAGCAGCTGGTGCCTGCAATAGCATTGCCAAGAATTGAGCTGATTTCCCACGCACAGCTGGCCCACACATAGTGTGCTGCCTGCCTGCTGTGATACACTTGGATGAAACCCTGGTTTTCTGACCCAATATCTGCCCCATGTGTGCAGGCTCCAGACATACCTTTGGGTCCTGCTGTTCCATGAGCCCCAGGGAATCCGACAGATCCTGGCTGCCCTGGAGGCCCTGGTGGCCCAGGGATTCCTCTCAGCCCAGCATTTCCAGGAATTCCTAAAAACAAGCAGCAAAATGTTCTTGCATCACACATTCAGGCCAAATCAGCTCACAACTCCATATTACAGCTTCTGATCCTGCACTTAACTCAGAAGATGGGTGAATAAACTATTTATGTAAAGAAAAACCAGGTGCAAATCTCTTTTCACCACCACTACTAGCATAGCATTTATCCAACTATTTATTTGATAGTTGCCTTTTTTTTTTTTTTTTTTTTTAAATCAGAAATTCCATTCTTAATCACCCACCAAGTGACAAACTGGAATAGTATGCACACTGAATAACTAAATTGATTACATGAGTTTTCAAGTAAAATATTCCAACAACTTCCACTGTTCTTTCAAATAGAAATCTTGATAGCAATGTGAGAGCATACCTGCTAGTTACACCACTAACCAAAGACACTTTTAGCCATCCTTCTGGGTAGGTTTGAGTCTGGAGAGGGAACAGACTCAAGTGTTGCAATGGAAGACTTTAAACAAGACTTTCTTGTTTAAGCCTCAGCTGAGACAGGCCAACCAGGGCTAAGGAAACAACAAGGTGAGGTTGTTGCAGTCACGCAACGAACTGCAGAACTTGGGTGCCTTGTCCAGTACCTGCTGGTCCTTCTTGGCCAACATCTCCTGGGCCACCTTTGAGCCCATTCACTCCAGTGCTTCCTGGAAAGCCAGCTTCACCCTTGAGCCCTTCTCTGCCTCTCTCCCCTGAAATGATAAAAGCATCCAGCACAAGTTAAACTGGAGGTAGGCCTGAAGAGAAAGAGAAACATGTTACACTGCTGCTGCAGCACTTGTGTCTGCTCAGCCATTGCCTGGGCTCTGGACCAGACTCCCTGGATGGCAAACACCAGCCCAAGTTCCCAAGTTCCTACTCAGGAAGTGAAGTGGGACCCAGCATTAGAATCGGGCTGCTTTTTTTTTTTATTATTTTTGTTATTCATCATCATCCATTTGTGGCCCACTTGGATTAAGCTCCTCAAATCTCATTTAGAGGACAAGACTGAAGTATTTAGATTTACAGATCACATACAGTCCCAGACTGGGCAATATTATCCAATTTAATTTCCAGAATTTTGTACTCTTGAAGTGAACCATCAATGGCTACTGTACCTGGGAAGCCTGGGTCCCCTCGCTCTCCTTTCACTCCAGCACTGCCAGGAACACCAAGAGACTCTCCCTGGTCACCTGGAAAAGGAAGATGAGGTAAGGAAGCCATTCTGTAACTGACTGTGGGGAGCAGCTCTCAGTGCTGTTCAATAGCCATATTCATGAAAATAAACCTTGCTTATATGGCAAATTCAGGAGGTAGACAAAGACTACAGTAAACAATGTCCCCGAGGTGTTTGAAAATGTTTATAAACAGCAATGGAAGTGAATACACTCAGGGCATGTTCAGACTAACATTTAGGGCAATTTCACAACACCCTACCCTTTATGTCACAAGCTGATCAGAGAGGGTGCCTCTTGTACTGTCCAACATGCTTTGTACAGTGCTGTGGCCAAGATTTCAAAGGATCATAAAGTTTTAATACATTTGGCTTGGAACTGATCTCATCTGAATGAGTGACATCACGGGGGGACTTCTGAACCAGTCACTGGAGAGCGACCGACACTTCTAGAACACTGCCCATTCATTTTAGCCATGAATCTTAGGACTGCATGTACTGAAAGACCATGTAAAATGAAATTTCTTACCCTTTGGACCAGGGAGGCCAATAGGTCCTGGGAATCCAAGTGGTCCTGTGATACCATCTGAACCCTGAAATAAAAGCCCAAAATTAGCCTCTGCTTTTTATTCTTGCTGTTTCAACTTTGGGTCACGGGGGATAACAGACTGCAAAGATGTGGGAAGAGATGTTATCCAAAGTGTCATCCATCAGTATGAGCCAAACACCAAGTTTTGTGAAGAAAAATCCTGCCAGCTTCTGGACAGCTGCTTTGCTAAATAAGTACCAATTAGAACAAAGGATTTTCCCAAGAGCTCTTTGAGTAAATGAAGATACTTAAGAAGATATTTACCCTCTCTCCTGGCATTCCTGGAAATCCTATGATGCCACGTGCACCCTTCTGTCCTGGCAGCCCAGGCTGTCCAGATGGACCCGGGAAGCCTGGCTCACCATGAAAACCTCTCTCTCTGCTTGCTGACCCAGCAGGTCCAGGAAGACCCGGCTGTCCACGGCTTCCCGGGATTCCTTTATCACCTGAGTTTATATAAAAGAGTGTAAATCCATTTCAAAATACATTCAGCTTATTTAGCCAACTGAGCTGTTACCCAAAGCTCTCCTTAGAGGGCAGAAAGGGATGAGATAAGATCTGCAGAACAGAGCCTAAAAGGAAAACTCTTTTCTCAAAATTCAAAGCTGCCATATGCAAATCTTGCTGAAATGTGAATGGCAGAACAGAAGATAGCAATGCTGCAGACTCTGTCAAAAGGGCAGGCCATGATCCCCCAGGAGCAAGCACAGTTTCTGAAGAACTCATACTGGCAACTAGTGACAATGTTGTGACATACCTCTAGGTCCTGGGAATCCTCCAAGTCCAGCTAATCCAGGATCTCCTTTGTCTCCTTTGAATTGCAGTGCCTGTTGTGGAGGCCCAAGAACAGGAAGACCAGGTGGACCTACATCGCCTCTGTCACCTGAAGAAACACAAAATCAGATTATTCTGCAATAAGATTGCCTAACAGAGAAAGGGTATAACATTAGAAAGTGGCAGACAGTAACAGAACTTCAATTCCACCTTTGGCAACCAGACTGAAGAATTTCACAAGAACATAACACGGCATCCAGAAGAAAACATTAAATATATGCAGACATCTCCAAGAGGCCTCCAAAGTCCCTCTGCTGCACAGCCAGCAGAGTCTTTTAACTGTTTCTCACCTTTTTGACCTTGCAGTCCCAGAACTCCAGGGCTTCCGATTCCTCCAGCTGCGCCAGGAGCTCCTTTAAACCCATTGACCCCAGGGACACCAGGCAGGCCTGGCATGCCAGGGAAACCAAGCAGGCCAGAAGATCCCTTCTCACCTGTATAGAAAAGTTGAGAAATAGAGAAAATTAGTCTCTCCTGGTACACTGCATACCCACCTAGCTGGCAGGTGGAAGCAGGATGGGTCTGGCCAGTAAAACGTGATGGTGTAAGCACAGTGGGGCCACTTCTCTCATGGGTCTCCACTCATGATACTTCTCAGTTTGGCTTCAAGAGCTTCACCTTGCTTCCACTGGAAGGCAAAACCCCATCAGTTTCCAAGAGAGCAACCTGCAGTTACATACCTGTATTTCCCTCCCCCTAAAATAACACTTGGTTAATAACCAGTTACTGTATTTGTGCTCAGTGGCCATACAGATGGTAAAGTTTTACTTCCCATTGGGACTGTGCTTCATGTGTACCCTCCTATGATATTTCCCTTACTTCATGATTTCATTCACTGTTCCTCATTTCTTCAATTATCTTGTCTTTCTTACATGATTCTTTGTCCTTAGGGGCTCACGTCCTTAAGCTGGACCTCCTCATGACTATAATTTGATAATTAAATCCATCATACATAATTCACAACTCAGCAGAAAAACAAATGCATTCCAACACCAGTTGAGAAATCATTTCCTTCTGATGAGGATGGCTTAAAATGAATGCTAACAAGGTTATTTTTTGTTGGGCACAGCAATCTCAGCCTGCCCCCTGATGGAACACATACCTTTTGGCCCAGAGAAACCTGGACGTCCATCGTGACCAAAAGGCCCAGGTGGCCCCAAGAATCCTCTTTCCCCAGGAGATCCTGGAGCACCATCAAGACCTGGGAAGCCTTTCATTCCGGCAGGGCCTTGAGGACCTACATCCCCAGCCAATCCTTTGACTCCAGGAAGTCCTGAATCAATACAAGAAAGAACTCAATAGATTATGTCACACAAACACCGGGGCGGTTTAGTGGACAGCTTTCCAAACTCTTTAAACATGGCATTGTTCTAATATGACAAATGGACCTTAAGGCACATGCAGCCTACTAGAAGGCATAAAGTTTAGAACTGCAAAAGCATTAGTCATCTAATAATAAAATACCTACGAAGAGGGTTACTGCCTACATCACTACACCACTGGCAAGAGTGAAACCCCTTATGATGTATACATTTTTGTCTCCTTTACTAGATACTAAAGTATAGAGCATCAGTCTTACCTTTACCATCAAGGCAGCCAAACCAGGATGGGGAGCATCATTAATGCCAGCTTCTGCTACCTACCCCATCCTTTGGGTGAACCAGAGATCAATTGGAGAGGTTTTTTTTTTTTTGTTGTTGTTGTTGTTGTTTTGTTTTGTTTTCAAGTTTCTTTTCCACCTTGGTAGTTAAAGAGTTACTTCTCAAAAGCAAATTGCTTGCTAAGGGAACAAGCTTCTGATTGTGTTGTCATAAAACCAACACCGTATACACTCAGCTTTGCCTCTGTTTCAGAATGTTTCTAGCTGAAGCTTTGTAATGGTTTACAACTTTAAATAAAGGCTGAAACCATTGAAAACAGAATGCTTAGATCCAAAGTAAGGAAGAGAAGAAAAAATCAAGTGATTCTGAAAAATGGCATTTGCAGCAGTCACACCCAGTATATGAGCTTCATTGTACCCAGGACAAATATTTTAAGTTACAACTCGTTTTTTTTTTTTTTTTTTTTTTTTTTTTGTTTTTAGCAGAAGAAAATGGCTACTTTATTTAAAAAGACAAAGAAAATGCACATTTAAACTTTGTGCATATTAAGGATTTCCTTATAACTTTCAGGCTTTGTTACCATCTGAGCATTCTCACTGCAATGGTTCTTTGCCTTCTGGCTTGATTAGCAATAATAAGGGGTATCACCTATAGTCAATGCAATTCTTGTAGCATTAAAAGCTAGGTTGTTAGTCCATGAGCTTTTATGCTACACTGCATTTTCTCACCTTGACAGCCTATGTGAAGAACCCATAACCAAACAGTGTGACATCAGAAATGGGGAGTTGATGATAAATGGAAAAGAAACATGGTGAAGGAAAAAACAGATACAATATGTGAACAGAAAGAACAAGGATAAAAAGAAATTAATGATTCAGAGAATACAGCTGAAATATCTTAGTCATTTGGAGTTTATCATCCTAGCAATGGAAGGTTTTTAAAAACAGTTGAAGGAAACAGTCATATATGGCATACAGTCCATAAAAGTAAAATAATAGGGAAGTGAAAGTCATGTTAGCATTCAAAAAAAACCCACTTCAACACCATAATTTTCATCTAGAATGAGGTTAGTGCTTTCATTCATTTGTTGCCACCATGTTCCAGCACCATCACTGTGCATGTCGGAACAGAATTACATCACAGACCATTATCTACTGATTCCCAGGGGCCTCTTTGCTTGATTCTTAAGTCTTGCATTTACTGTTATCATGAAACTCTCTAGACAGTGCAGCCTGAGAGATACTGTTGTACTCGACTATATTTTCCCTGTAAAGTGAATGGAAATAAATTTCTTTTCTGCCCTCAGTGTACAAGATATAAGTGCTTCTTCTAACAAAGCCAACAGTTTTCCAATCTATCAAAATCATGTCTCAAACAACCTCGAACATTAGAAATTAATCATCATGAAAATGGAAAATGAAGATACAGCTAGACTGTAAATGCAGAGCTGTTAAAAGTATCAAGATACTTTCTCCTATCTTTCTGCTGTATTTCTTACAGCTTTGGGGCACCATTTCTAGGCAGGAAGATTCCAGCATTCAGAGGCAAAAGACTCAAATTCTGCACTCAGTTACCCCTGAGCAGGGGTAGAAGCTCACTCCCAACAAATGCCATGCCTCTCCCAGACTTCCTCAACATTGCAACGCTCAGCTACTTGTCTTCATTTGAAGGCCTTACGTACCTGGAGCTCCTGCCAGGCCAACCGATCCCAACGGTCCTGGTTTTCCCTTAATGCCAAAAGGACCTCCAGGACCAGGAGGTCCTCGCAATCCAGGGACACCGGAATAGCCTGGATTACCCAGTTCGCCTTTAATACCTAGGAGGCCTGGTCTCCCATCCAGCCCTGGGAAAAGAGAGATGGGAGGTTACAGAACAAATAAAACAAAATGAAAAAATGAGTTGTAATAATCAATAATAATTCAATGAAAAAGTGAGTTGTAATAAAACTCTGTAAATTGCATTAGATTCTAATAGAAAACCACCAAATCCCCACCTGCAGGCAGCTTAGAAGATTGCTGACAGAGTATCTTGAAGAGATGGTAAAGAGGAAAGATTTTTGAAAGAAACCATTTGATATTCCCAGATACAAGCAGCAACAGGGCTCACCTTTTGGTCCTGGAAATCCAATATCACCTGCAAACCCTTTATCACCTGGGAGTCCAGGTCGGCCACGCTCTCCCTGGGCTCCACTCTCAGCACCAAACACATCTCCAGGAGCTCCTTTAGCTCCAGCTAAGCCTGAAGGACCCATCTTCCCAGGCAAACCATCTGTCCCATCCAGTCCTGGAAGTCCTTGGGACCCTTGCTCTCCTCGAGGTCCAGGGAAGCCTTGAAGAGAAATACAGCAAATGTCAGACAGCAGAAGTACAGGCTATCCACTCCCAATACCACATCTAACCAAATCAACATTTAAGGAAAGTTCAAGCAAAAAAAGGCTGTTTGGAAAGCTGCAGAGTGTTTCGGTACTGAATTACAAACTATGACTGGTGAGAAAATGTCATGAAAATGATAAAAACAATTGAAATATCCTTTCAATTTTTCTTTAAAGAATACTTTAAGAGTATCTTGGAGCTGCAGCTACAAGCCTTACATTTACAAGCTTGGTTTCACTAGATGGCAGATTAGGCAAAAAGAACAAAAAAGGATGAAGATGACTACTTCAGGCAACAGACAGGCAGTATCTCACTACCACCACCATCCACAAAAGCTGCAAAGATGTTTTTGCAGCTTACTTTGTCCTCTACATCAGACAACTTCTGGCACTATGGGACAGAAGACGCTGACAGCCCTGGCACAAGGAGGACTGCAAAGTACTCTCCCTTTGTCAAGCAGACGCTAAGTAGCATTGCTGTGTGAATGCTTTCTGCTGCTCAACAGTTGTATCACAAAATCAGTGACTCTGTAAAATTGTCATCCCCACTTAATGCACTGAAATGATAAAGAGATTTCTACAGCCATATCTACAGAGAAATATGATTGATATCAACCTAGCTTAAAGAGTCTTCCCTCACCACCCCCTCTTGCTCTTTATTTACTACAACCATTAGAAATTCCCACAGCTAAAAGAAACCCAAGCATAGTTTACAGACTTTTACTAGAATAACACATGGCTTAAAACAGGTAAATGGGTTTTAAAATACTTTGCAGTTTCTAAACAGTTACAAAGCATGTGATGATAGTCTCTGAAGAAACGAATTGTGTTGGTTATCCTAATTAATTCCAGCACCAGTATAATACTAAAGGCAGGTAACAAGTATAATGAACATTTCTTCTTCCTTTTTTTTTTTTTTTTTTTTTTTCTCCCAAGCTGCAACCATTTGGTTGCAGAGATTGAACTTGGAAGGAGCACAGAGGAGCTCACAATGGAGTGATATGAATGTAACAGGTGGAAATGTGGTCTAGATGGTAAGACAACTCTTTTGATAAAATATTGTATACATCAATCGGATAACAAAAACTCTTACCAGGTTCCCCTTGCAAGCCAATTATTCCTGGAGACCCTGGCTGTCCTTTTGACCCATGTAATCCAGGTTGCCCTGGAATGCCAGGAAAGCCTTTGCTGCCTTTGGGACCTGAAGATTAAAATATTAATGAATGAATAGCAGAAGAAAAAAGTATAGCACCAGAAAACAGGATCAGATCTTTTCTGCAAAGCTAGTGCTTGAAACACTCACTGGATGCACAATTTAAGCTAAATAGCTTCACAAAACCATGGCTGTTACATCAGCTATGTAAATGCAGAAGACGAGGTTCAGAGGCTACTTGAAAGGGGAAAAAACAGTGCAGTCATTACGATCCCCCCCAGGATTTAAACCCAGCCCCTTTAAAGAATTAAGAATATTATGCTGTCAGTTAACTCTCTGGAATAACTATCACTTATAGGGTGTTAATTAGCAGGTATTATCTTCAGTAGGGACTAGGTGCTTCTTGGTAGTCAGCCCGTGGCCCGTGCATGAGGACCAGCTTGTCTCCATACCTGGCAATCCTGGGAAGCCGGGAATCCCAGGGGGCCCATACGCTCCAGGGACTATGCAGGGCAAGGTGATACCTAAAAGAAAGAAACACTGACTTTGCACACAGGCCTCTTTGGAGACTTCTAACTACTCAGGGACTGCTCGTAGACATCAGCTCCAGCACAAAGAAACGAGCAAGGCTCCTCTGCAGTGTGGGATGTGCAGGGAGCGAGAGGGAAGACAACCTCATGGTGTCTGACCTGCTCACGTATTGAGATGCTATGCGAATGTTGAAGGAAACTTCAGGGCATTTCCTACTTTGACATGAGAGGATCAAAGGTTAGTTCTCAATTCATTGCTGTTACCTTGATTTAAGGCATCCAGTGACAGCAAAACTCATTTAGAAATGATTACATTCATGATAAAATATCTACACAGAGCTGTAATAACGCTTCCATTCTTACACAAAGCCAAACCGCTCTATTTTCGTCTGAGACCGCAGTTCCTCTTCATAGTCAGCACTAGCTTTAAGGACAGAGATTCAAAACTGGAATATCCAATTTATGCTGAGAATGGATCCAGGCACCTAATGCCACGATTGTGAGATGTAATACACACTTTGCTGCCTGCACTTGGGTAAGTTTTGAGAAAATATTTGTTTGACAAAGTACAAGTTAAAATAGTAGTAACACAAAATAAAAAATCCAGCTTTGCTCTTCTGCAGTCCTGTGTGAGCCTAATGTGGAATGTTTTATAAAGTAAAAAGTTGAGGTCCATCTCTGAGACATTTCCTTCTCAGACGCAATATAGTAAAAATGTAATTTTCAAGCAGCAGGGCAGCAACTGGCAAGAAAAGGGAAGTTGAATTAATTCTGTTGTATTCACATCACATGGCTTTAAGGAGTGTCTTATGTGAGTTTTCCAAAACCAGCCCTGTATACAATAGCATATTCTGTGCTTTATGTTATTAGCCAAAAGCAGAATGGTTGGACAATGGTTGCTTCATGTAAGGATAACTGAAAAGGAAATAGGGCTGTTTCCTCATGTGTTTTGCAAAATCATGTAAGCAAGGCTTAGTGTACAAGTTATATAAGCAAAATTGTTCCCAGCTAATTAATACCCTACAGAATCACAGTTTACAGAATAATATCCCAATATCAAGGAAATTAATTACAAAACCGTCATGTCAGGCATAAAAGCAAATACAGACAATTCCAACATTTTTGAGTAATTATCTTATGCTGGATAAAATCAGTCTAATTTTATAAATACTGAGCTAGACTTTTCCAAAGGCAAGACTGTTTCACCCTGATTTACTGCAAAATTCCTCAGTGGTGTCTTTGACGTGGTAACTTCAATATCTCACAGTCTCTTTTTAGATGTCTTTCCTCATTTTCATGATAGGGCCTTTCAGTCTGGGTAGTATGAGCTGGATTATTTCTTCCACCCACACACATTTTTTTAATATTAGATGAAACTTACTATATCAAAGGGTCTTTTAATGCTTTCCTAGTATTTAGGGCATGATGTATTCACAAGTTTTCTTACACATTTCCACGGGGATGCAAACTGAACTGGCTAAAGACTTTTTCACACTTTCCTGTATTTTGACCAGAGATAATTTCCACAAAAGACCATTCACTTTTAGCAAAGCTTTGACGCAGCATTCATAATAAGCTGACTTCTGATGTGCTGCACAGAATATCTAGAGTTCACATCATGCACAGAGCAGTTTACTTTTAATTATCTTACAATTCAATTTTAATTCAGTGGATTTTGTAAGAGACAATTTACCAAAGACATAAGCATTCATATTTATGAATTAATAAAGCTTTCGGCATTTAACATGTCACTTGGCTAAGAAAAAAAGCTTATGTAGACTGTTCCAGGAGGACACTAATGCCAGCTCTCTCCTCACCCCACAACAACAGCACAGCATGACACACGTTAGGTAATGTGCCATCCAGCATGTCTGTGCAGCCTTCCCATTGCTATTCTGGCCTCTCACCTCTCACCTCTCTCTAACCTCTCACCTCTCTCCAGGTTTAATATTCCTCTGTCAAACTCCTCAAGGTGCAGTGGTCTTATCACCAAGATTTTTGAACTCAGAACAACAGTTTATCAGTTCAGAAACATATGCAACCACATCATCTGCAAATATATTGTTAATACTGTATTATTGATGCTTACAGAATTACAAAAGTAGAAGCTTAAGTATGTAAAATCCTCATGTAATACCTACTCTGTAAAAATCTAGAGCTCTTTTTATTTCAGTAACAGTTCTGAAAACTGATTCAGAAGTCCCAGATATCAGCGAGTTACCATTATTACCTAGACAATGAAGTAGGCTGTGCTTTTTAAAAATTTCATTTTAACTGTCTTCCTAATTACCTTTGGTGTAAAATGGCTCTCCAGCAACAGTCAGGGAGTAGGCTCCATCCAAAACAATTAGTGTTTGAGTATTCAGCTCAGATACTTGCTGCTTATTATCTGTGTCCTCCTAAGCATGACAACTTGAGAAAGCAGTGACTGCTATGAGAGGTCTAGCGAGCCCACAGAGCAGTTTTAATTGATTTGAAGAGCTATCTTTAACCTAATGCCATCTTCTTGCCTGGTACAAGAACAGCAGTAGGTTTAGTGCCACTTAACTTGCAGCAGCTTTGCACCTTTTCAAAGTGAGAGCAGATCCAGCAAAACCTACCCGGGGGTCCTGGAAGACCTGCTTGTCCTGGAAGGCCATCCAGCCCTGGGTCACCTGGCGGCCCACGAACTCCACTAGGACCTGGATATCCAACGCCAGGAGAACCAGCCTCTCCATGATGGCCCTTGGTGCCAGGTAATCCTGGCAGTCCTTTTTCACCTGGGAATCCCAGCGCACCATCCCCCTGTGCACAGCAAAGACAATTACAGCTGAAAATCCAAGAGATGTGGAAAGAACGTACATCATTGTTACTTTAGCAAACGCATAAAAGTTTGGTCAGCTCTGTGCGAGTTTCAAATGCACCTGGGGAGGTACAAGAAAACCTCTGTAAATCATCCATCATTATTTCAAGGTGCAGGAAAACTCAGATATTATTAGAAAATATTTTTTTTTATGTTGTGTTTGCCAAAACATTAAGTATTACATATTCTGAAAGATTAGTTTCTGTGTTATTTCAATTAATTAAAAAGATTCTGGTGTGATTTTTCTATTCCAGGATTTGACTCGTGCTGACAGTGTCTTATCTATCAGGACACAACGTAAACCAGAATTAGGCCTCCCCCACTACAGGAACTTTATCATTTGTCTGGGCAGCCAGAGGCATTGGCCAGTGCCAATTATTAATCTTGATCAAGACAAATCTGTGCTCAAGAATAAGCTTTTTATAATGTATTTGGAGATTTACCACACAGATCATCAGGGCTAGTAAACCAGGCCTTTCTGATCTCTCTGCTCATTATTGCAATCCTAAAGCACTACTGCTAATTTAATCTGAACTTACTGGAGGGCCCGGCGGGCCTGGCAGACCTGGAAGTCCATCCCTGCCAGGAGTTCCTGGGATGCCTGAAGGTCCTCTGGGCGCCGTCGCACCACGGTCCCCACGAGCACCTCTGCCTGTTGCATAGGATGAATCTCCTTTTTCTCCCTTAAGGCCTGGAAGACCTTGCTGGCCAGCTGAAGCCTACAGAGCAAAAGATTAAAAAAACAAAACTGCCATCACCATCAAAAAAAACAAACAATCAGGCATATGAACATGCATAGAAAAGCCCTTGCTTTTTAAAAATGTCATATGAGGCCAGCACACAATGACTGGAGCTAGAAAGAAGCTCCGAAGGGTTTCCTATTGTATACGTTATGGGGAAAAAAAAAAAAAAAAAAAAAATTGAGTATTTCCAAATGTTTCAGTTAAGTCACTACAGTTTTACAGTGGCAAGCCAAACCTGGGTATATAGCACTGTAGTGATCCACCAGTCTTGGATGGCATCTGGGAACACTGTATCAGTCATGATTTAACAGAGCCCAAGTATTGGAGTATTGAGTATTTATTATTACACCCTATTACTTCGTGTGCTGCATTCACCAATGTTGATGAAGACACTCAGAAGTCATTTAGCGTGCTTAGACTGCACCTGAGGCAGACAGCTTTTATAGCTATGCGCAAGGATGTGGACAGAGCTCATCACTCGATTTCAGGTCTTCTCTCCATACAGAAGCATATCTGCTTCCACAGGTGGCCCTCACTTAGAGAGAACCCTGGGTCTAATCTCTGTGTCCCAAGAGGCCCTGGGATATAATAATTGTTACTGCTTTTCCCCGTGACTGCTAAATTGCAGTTCTCAAACCTTAAGAACCATTTCTTCCCCCATTTTTACATGATAATTTCTCTACTTTCTGATTCTTTTCACAGATCAGTTTCTGGGTTTATTTTTTGTCCAAACAAGTAGAAGAAATTATGCAAAAAATATGTTCTGGTTTCAATGCGATCAACACCAGGAATTGCACAGGACCGCTTTTTATCCTGTAATTCATGACAACCAATACAAACTCTTCCTTGTCTTACCAGAGGGCCTCGCAGTCCTGGTGCACCCACAGTGCCTGGGTCTCCACTAACGCCCTTGATCCCAGGCACACCAGGGATTCCCGTTGGACCTTGTGGACCCGAGATGCCTTTTACACCAGGTCTCATAACTCCTCCATCACAAGCACAATCACCTGCCTCTCCTGGAAAATACAGTCAACACCCCAAAGTCAGTTTCATTCAGATAAAGACCCTTTTATGGTTTCAAGAGCTCCAGAAGCAATACTGGGACCAAACCATTCTGACATGATATGATGTTGTGCCTATTCTGCTCAGGCAATGAGAGTGTCAAGCCAGGGGAAGCTTTGTCCATGTTAATTTCTGTACAACGCCCACCATCAAATTACCACGTGCAGCATGAACCTCAGCATTATCTGGTACATCATGCTTATTTCCTTGACCTCTTGCCAAAGGTTTCAGTTCTCCAAAGCAGATGATTTTAAGGAGAATTTTAGGACAGAAGTCTTGTGGATCTTCAGGGACGATTGTGTGTCAGGGAAAGCAAATCTGTACTCCCACTCACAGGAGGTCACAATGACCCTCAGCTGGATATCTTTATATTTTCTGGAATTGTAACTGGGCGCAGATCCAAACCAACACAACGCCCAGTGATGTTCGCATCATCCCACGTTAGTGTTCCATTACACACTAAACCCCAAATTCTCATAATTTTTAGGACAGAGGAGAATAAGATTATGTTTCTCTGTCATTTCCAGCCTATGTTAATTTCAAAAGCAGAACACAGGGCTTTATTTCTAAGTCTTGTTACATCTTATGGCTTTAAAGCACAACTTGTTTAGCTAATTGGGTATGAGGTGTTTATCTGCTCAGTTACCTAAGAAGAGTAGGAAGTAGAAAATAGAATTTTAGTGGCAGTGCTGGGCACTACTCTCTCTAAAACGTAAAGGCTGCTGCTCTTTTTATCCATGTCCAAGCTTCCCTGATTTGTCATAAAGACATTTCCACCTCATCTCTTAGGTTTTTAATCACTTGGAAGTGAGATCATTTGATTGTTGAAAGGTTCTTCCAAAAAAGAGTCAATTACCTTTGAAACCCTTTGGACCCAAAGCTCCTGGAAGCCCTCTCTGTCCAGGCTCCCCGGGGGCCCCAGTCCTTCCATCCAGGATTGCGCCCGGGAGGAATGAAGGGCCTACACGTGGAAAAAAAGCAAGCAAAAGCCCTGAGAAGGCTGTATTTCCAGCTCATTAATTACTTATAATGGCAGGGACGCAACTGACAGAATGGCACTGGATCAAGCTGCAACTGTCTAAGTTACACAAAAAGATGAACTTAATACCATGGGCTACAATCCTCTGCTACATGTTTGCCTTTAGCTTCCCATACAGAAGAGCAGAAGATCTTACAAAGTAGATGCAGCAGAGTTTTATTCCTCTGCTGCTCTACTATTGCAATTTTTCAAAGGCTTAATAGCTGGCCAAAGAACCAACCCAACTGCAAACAGGTTGTATAGAGAAGCACAAATGAATTCGTTCATGGCCTGTCCCCACTGCAGCGTTATGCAGAGGATCAGATGTGCCCTCACAGCTCTGGGAGAGGCTGACACTCGCATGCAGGGACTCGTGGACAGAAGTTGAAGGAGGAACTAACCAATGTGGTGGTGATTGTGGTGACTGGCTACTGCCTTTTTGTTGGTGCAGAAGTCATTGCGTATGAGCAACGTCTCTGCTACTGCTGGCATGGTAGAGTCATTCCCAGGGCTACCTGCCTTCTGCAGAGCTTCTCAGCAAGTCCCTGCAGTTCAGGAAAGAGACTAAGTGGCAAAATGGTTATGGGAATAACCCTGTCCCTCACTTTACAGCTGCAGGACTGTTCTCTCTACCTCTTTATATGCTAAGGAATACAATTAAACATGAGCTGACAGAAACAGCAGAGGGTGATCCAACAGTGATCTAACATCATCTGAAGTGATGGTGTCTGAAAGGCCTTCCCCTTAGTGACAACAGTAAAATGGAGTGCCAATGAGCACGTCTGATGTTCTGTGGAAACAAACTGCAGCCATCAGCTAAAAAAAGCTACAAGACTTTTACTGACTCTGCAGAAAACTTAGCAGGATTTGACTGACAAACAGTTATTGGTAAGATGGCAGTTATTTCTTCTCCGTTGGAAATAATTTCATCAGAGTATGTTCATTGGCTCCATCACTGGAGTGCGTCCTGGTTTTGAAAGTTTTGCTCTCAAGAATAAAACAGGCTGCTTGAACTCAGTTTATGGCAGAATATTAAAACATAAGGTTTGCATAAAATCACCCCTTTTTCATTTACTATTTATTTTCTGAGGAAAGCAAAACAATACATAATTAACCCAATCAGGGCATATATACAAATGAGCATGTAAATATGAAATCACATTTCTTTAGGTTGATAAACTGTCTCTTCAGGCATCCTGTCTGATTCCCGGTGCCCGAAATACCTCCTCACAAGATCAGGCATTTACTTCAGGTACTCATAAGGTCATGATCTCTTCTTTATCTAAGCCAGTACCAGGGCAAACATTATTTGGCTTTCCTCCCATCATTCTGCATGCTGTATCTCTAACCTCCTTTCCTTTCCCCAGCTGAAAGACGTTTCCTAGGAGTCAACTGAGCTGGCTCAGTTTCATCCTACTAAAGCAGTGCAAATACAGAAAGTTGAAGAAAAAACAGTACATTTTAACAGGAGACATCTGAGGATGTCAGCCTTGTGGTTAGTTATTTGCTATATGACAACCCTACATTCACTGGGAGAAATCAAGTAGCTACATTTTCATGCTACACCCTTACTGTGGACTACTTTCTCAGATGACTGCCTGTTAATAGACAAAATAATCCAAACTGAGTAGACAGAACTGGTACTTAGTTTGGGAGATGCAGCACCTGTCAATGCAAACCTATGAAATATCAAGCTTGATCTGCCATGCTTGGGAGACTAGCCTAGAACTTCAAAGTCCTCTGTTTCATAAATTGTGTCGATAAAACCTTGTGCTTCAGTCTATCAGGTTCCCACTTTTAAAATTGTAACTTTTTTTTTTCAGTTACATTTTTTTATCCTGCTGATAAATATGTTTAAGGTTGAGAGTTACAATTACAATGGGATGTTGACCAAGCCTTTAAAGTTTACAGATGAATAATGCTCACTACCAAATAAATAAATACATAAATGATTATCTGTCTTGTTTCACTGTGAATGCAATATAAAAATAGATGTTAAAATGTACATACGTGATGAGCCAGGCAATCCTGGTGCTCCTGGCAGACCTGGTAAACCATCTCTACCAGGACTGCCTGGTAAGCCAATCGTTGCTCTTCCTGGTTCTCCCATTTCGCCCTTCACACCTGGAATCCCTGGAGACCCCCCAGGGCCCATTCCATCTAGACAACATTGACACAATGAGCAGCTATCCAGCAGCAAACATATTGTTGTATTTTTAATGTTATGAAAAATACTGTGTCCTGAACTGTAACCATGTTAGCAAAGGACAATTTATAATGGCATACAGAGGAAAACTTATTAATTGTAGCTACCAACTGGCTCCCATTTACACACTCCTTTGGACATCCAAAAAACTTTAGAGGGCTGTATTCAAGTCCCTCTAATAGTTAGATCATGAACTATGGAAGACTGTAATTTGTTTATTTTCATATTGCGCTTGAGTGAGGTGTTTATATTTGCTTTAGTAGTTCCTAGCTCTGGATCATTGCTGGTCAGGACTTCACAGATGTATTCATGTGAAACAAAAATTTTCAAATGAGATTTTTGATGGGACAAATGGGTAACAGCTACAGTGGTTTTATTTAGCCAATCTGACAGCTCTCTATTGCAAATACAAGAAGTCAATCAAAAAACCCTCATTTTCAACATTTGGAATTATTTAAAATGTTCCATTTATAGGAAAGGTTTTGCCAATCAACTCATTTGAAATAGAATTCAAACAACCTTCTGTGCACCAAATATTTACACCTGAAGCCTTGAAATGGGCTGTAATCACTGTGTAATTCTGCTCCATCCAAGAACACATACTAGGTTTTCCTGTGACATCCCTGACTCATACTTCTCACAGGGCAGCTAGCAAATCAGCCAGCTAGAGGAGCAGGGAGAGGCTAGATCCAACACCTTCAACATCTTCAGGCTGCTGCTCAGAGTCTTCTCAGCAACAAACACACAGAAAACAGCCTGCTAAAGGCAATTAGCAGATGCTTTACCTCTCTCCAGGCCTGGAAACCCTGGAGCTCCCGGAAGGCCTGGCAAACCACTGCCTCCTTCATCTCCTGGAGGACCAGGTATTCCTGGGTTTCCAGGGTCACCTGGGGCACCTATTAGACAAACACAAAGAAACAAAGAAGAAAAACCTGTGAGAATTTCTGCTGAAAGACTCTGTTCGGTCTACTAACTCAGTGGCCACTGATATTGCCAGTAAAGGTTTCAAAGCCATTAGCAGTAAGGCTGTTAGTCCAAGTTAATGGTTATGGGAAAACTTCCTCCTGAGCTCTGGAAGAGGTTGTTTAAAACTTGACTACATGCGAAAGGGGGAATAACAAAGAGAAATTTCCAACTCATGATGTGGAAAAGTGGTAAAATACAGTAATAATGAAAGTTGGGATCAGAGAAAGTGCTTTAAACTAGTTCCAAAGCAAAATGGAAATGTGTACCTGAAATGACTACACCTTCCCTGTCAACAACGATAGGAGGGCCTGGGGGACCGATGTCACCTAATTCACCCTGTAGAAGAAAAGAGATTCACACCATTATTAGAGATGGGTGGCAGAGGGGAAAACTGCTTGTCACAAAACAGACTGTATTGTGGTAGCAGGGTCTGGTCATTCACTGACTAAACATTACTCTTTTCCTTGGTGAAGAATTCACTTGTTCACTTTGATATTCTGCTATTCACAATTATCTGCAGTCCTGGTTTATCTGCTCTTCCTGTCTGATGGAACTGATGGCTGCTTAAGACCAAGTGCTTGCTAGTATCCAGCTGTCCTCCGAAGGCATCCTGTTACCTCAACAGAAAGCGCAGACAGGTATACACCATGTGTACGTAGGACCTGTAACCATGTTTGCATATTGACCAATACCACACAGACCACGTTTTTTCAACTTGTGGTATGAATATGAATTCATAGCTGCTATGAATATAAACATTTTTAAAAACATTTAGCACTGCAGCTATCTGTTGCCTTGGAATCCTGAATTTAAATAATAGGAAAATTGATTCCTCCATAAAATCACATGAAGAGAACAAGCAAGTTGTGACAAACAGTGGTATCGCTCCTTCTTCTCACTCTAACACAGAATTAAATCCTATTTAAAACAGGAAGTACAAAATCTGACTGTTGTCCAAATCACCATCATACGTAATATATAATAAACACAATTCAGTGTGCCAAGGCAGCGCAACACTTTGATGCTTCTTCCAGTATTACTGCTCTGTACATGAACTTTGACTGTTATTCCATGTGCTCCTCACAAAAAAGCCCTTCAGCACTTGCATTTCTCATGCCTGCCAACCATAAACCAATTTTGGTGGCAGATAAGTTGTTTTCACAGCAAACTACTACCCCACCATTTTCCACTCAGTCTCCAGATGTCTGACAGCCTTGGCAGCTATCTTAAACATCCACTTCCATCTAATCTTGCCTCGATTGCCCAGTACATGTGGCATTGGTGTAAGGATGAAGGAGACAAGAGACACTATATATACACAACAGTAAATCATGAAACTACGTGAATAAATGTTGCAAAGGTATTAAAATATCTGAGTGTTCACAGTTCAGCAACCATTCAATTTTATTTTCATCAATAAAGTAAACGAGGAAGTAAAAAATATTGAAAATCACAGTCATACAAAGGTAAAGAGGGGGTCTGACTGGGGCAAAGACATTTATTCATGTAAATATCTTTACAAAAGCAGCGCTTTAGTGTTTTCATGTGAGAATTTACCTTTGTGCCTTCAACTCCATCCAGTCCTGGATAGCCGGGAACACCTGGATGACCCTGTACAGTCACACAGGAGAACATTTTTACACAGTGAGACAATAAGCCAGTGGCTAGCTGAGACAGTTGCAGTGCTTGGACTTGGACCACAAACCCAATTCATAGTATCACAAACACTGTCAAGCATCTGCAGAAGTAATAAAGAAAGAGAAAACTGATGGTATCAATTTCTCAGCACTCACAAAATACCTGAGCCTTTAGGCCTCCTTGTGCTGGAAAAATTCTGAGAACTTGTGAACAGGCATGGTGGTGTCTCAATAAAGAGGGCACTTTGGAGCCCTCGCAGAACTCCAGAAACGCTTGAAGAGTCTCAAATGCTATTTTCCTTGCACCCCACACTTTCCCTTCTCTTTGTTCCAACTCCATCAACACATTGGTCCTAAAACTTTTTCAATGCCAGCTTTCTGCTATCCATTTTCTGGTAGCGTTCTCAGACACCAAAGCTCCCCTTCTGGGTGCATGACTAGAAATCTACACTGAAGTGATCTATTTTTCTCTATTAGGTAGTGTATCAAACTGAGCCCAGTATGGATCCCAAATCCTACTGCAACTGCAGAAAAAATGGAATATTCTAAGAGCTCTGGAGCAGTGAACCTTAATTTGAAACTCCTAAAGTTGTGGACAGCTGTCTTTGACAGCAGCTCATGTTGCTTTCTTGAACAATTTCCACAGGTGCATCTGAAATCAGAAGCACTTTAGTATGTTTTCAGCCCCTTGATCACCTGGCCACTTCCACTTGGTACACTACAAAAAGATGAAAGTAAGAGGGTTTGGCTCTTCCATAAGGAAATGTAATTTCCAACCTGTGGAGGTGGTCTCCTGAACACTCAGGGATAACTACAGAAACAGCTGAAGAGATTGAGAGATGGACTTTCCAGTTAGTGCTCACTAGTTTTATAGGGCAGATGCATTCATGCATCTGAGGAGAGCTTGGAGCCAACAGAGAGATCAGAAGATTGTAAGCAGGTAGATGGCTTCTGCAATTGTAAGTACAGTAAAAAATAAAAGAACATTTCACCTTTCTCCCTGGAATCCCATCAGATCCATCCAGTCCCAGAAGACCCTAAAACAGCAAAACATTTTATGTAGCTCTGAAAGGCTCCATGTCAGTCTGGTCTTATTATATCAGGCTCCAAGATACCTCAGTACCAAAGAATGAAAAGGTAAACTTTCAAAAGGAGAAGGTACCACTAATATTCCTTGTCTTCCACATACTAACAATCACCATTGAAAGAATTCAGCAGAATGATTGATAAAGGACCTCTTATCTTCTTTAGTCATTGTCTTGCTAATCAGTAGTTCAAGTTAAGTGGGTCATGGTGTCTCAACTTAGTAGAAAGTCAAGTAGGTAGTTTGTAATTACAAACCCATGAAACTTAATACAGACAAATGCTTTCTATCTTGATGATTTGCTCTTCACGTTAAGAACAGAATGTCTTGGTCTTTCTGTTGTGTATGAGCACCATTTGTCTGCAAAATCACAGTGATTTGAAGAATTTATAGCTGGCTTTCAAAAAAAAAGCTTTCAAAAATTGGAAAAACAAAGGCCTATCGGTGTCAAGACCTCCACGAAATAGTTCTGTATGATTTTCTTGGACTGCCATGCTTGTATTCATCTTTAATCTCACCTTTAGTCTGAGACTTTACTGAGAGAAGAACTACCTGTTGGATCTGTTGTTGTATGACGCTGACTACTATGGGTCCCAGTCCTATGACTGGGACTTCTACATGCTTTGGGAAAGCTTAGTGAAAAGTCCACTTCATGAGACTAGCTTGAGAACAAAAATTTAAGGACTTTGTAAGGTTACCTACCCTGCCACCTGGCAAGCCAGGCACACCTTTTTCTCCTTTTTCTCCAACACCTCCAAAGCCCTGAGGAAAAACATCAACATTAAATCCGTGATCTGTCTGCAATTTAACAGCACAGCCCTAAGACAGAACAAGCACAAATGCAACTATTACTGTAAACAGTACAACAGAGACACATAGGAAACTGACTTTTTCGTCTGAGCTTCTTCTGCCCCAGAAAGAAATCCCATATCAAGCACTGCAATGTGTGCAGTGCATTCATTATCTTCTTCATTCATTGCAAGTAACACCCAGCTATAAACGCCCTGCAAGTCCTGCTAACTCCATATCATATTCTACATTTTAAAGTGCTTTGAAATCTTATTTCTTAGCAGCAGTAGTCCAAGGCAGTACTCAGAGCATACTTTTTCACTTCTAAATGACATAAAAATAGCATTTTCACGCTCAACATTTGGAACTGTTTGGTGGCTTTCCCACTCAGCAAGAAGTATCAAATCCAGAGATGTAACACCAGGATTTAATTTCAGCAAGTTACAGTAGTTAGGCAATTTTCAGGCTTCAATCGTGAAATATCTTATGCTTGTGGTTAAGTTCACACATATGTTCAACCCCATCAGCTTCAATGGGCCTCTTGTGATGCATTAAGCTAAACATGCACATAATGGAACATGTCCAGAAAGGCTAATAACAAACTGTGCTTCACGAACTTTTTTTTTTTTTTTGCACACTATTATACTGAGAACAGCTGTAGGTTGGAAAAACTGGCAAACAATTTATGTTTTTGGTCAGAACTTCCACAAAATATTTATTCCCCAAACTTATCTAAAGAACCTGTGTTTACAGTAGGTTATAAGCTGGGAAATAGCTCTCTGGAATCCAGAGATAAATTGTTGTTGTTAATTCATACAGGGAAGATGCTACACATTCCTGAGTTTACGAGCACTAATGCTTAACAGGCCATTTAAAAACTGGATATACATATATATATAGAGAGAGAGACAGAGACAAACAGTCAGACATAAAGATATGCATATGTGCTTTACAACTTTAAAGTAACAAAATGTATGTTTAAACATAAGTAAACAAAAATAAATAGGATTTTAAAAATATATCCAGCTCTGCGGGACATCAAGGAACACTGCCATCAAGCGGCCACGTAAAGGTTATGTCTACTTGCAAATTTCCTCTTGCAAATGAAATGTGCTGAAGTGATGACTAATTTATTCAATCTCTAGCAGGACAAGACTGTCTTCTTCACATTTCCAGGACAAAAACTGATCAGATTACAGTTACACTCTTCAAAAATCCTGTGGACATTTGTATCAGATTTTCAAAGTTCTCTGGTGCCTTGAAACTCCTGCAGAGATTTTATGAGCTATGCGGAGGCTTCTGAACCACCTAACCCATATTAGGCAAAAATTAAAAACTCTCCTCTGCTCTTACCGGCAGGCCAGGCAATCCTTTTTCGCCCGGCAATCCTTGAAGGCCTGGCTCACCCTGAAACAGGGAAGAGGTAAACATAATAAACCACTGAACCCATGAAAGCAAGACTTACCCCAACCCACCCATCATACTCCTGACTCCTAAAGCGAGGCTTTGTAACTTATTTGGCAGCAAGGAGGCTTGATTTGTGTCATCGTTTGCCAAATACGGTCTCTCTCAGCAGTGTGCTGATGCATGCAGCAGATTGTCTGTGACCACTTCCCATGGCTTCACAGACCACTGCTTTGGAGTTATTGTTCTCCTTTCCTCCACTGCTAGAAGGCAAACCAGAAGCATCTCAGATTGTCATCTAGGGACTTCAAACATTCATAGTACTTCATAGAAAGCAACAAAACAGCACATAATGAGACAGAATAATGTCTTCACAATCCTGCTTACAAATTAAAGAGCAAGCCAAATAAACTGCACTTGTCTGAGCATCACCTCATGCTAATGTAACCCCACCAAGTAAGACAGTGTGCACCATGACTTATGCAGACTCCGCAAACTCAGACTCGGCTCCCAAACCAGCCTGTGTATGTCCTACATTAATTCAGCATATGTAAATTCCCTGTGTGAACAGAATCTTTATCTCAAGATCCACAGAGCTTTTATAGACACACTGATGATCTAAATATGCACCTTAGTAAATGCCTGGATAACAAAATATATGTGATTATTTCAAAGTATTGTGCATCACAGGGAAAGCAAGAGACCTGGAGCTTCTTATTTATTTTCCCAATATGATTTCTTTTTTTTTCCACTTGTGTTGACAGTTTCACATTTCACAGGTCCAACACAAAGAAAGTACAGTTCATTCATGTAGGATTAATGATGGAAACCTTTAAATAGCTTTAAGATTTTTCCTTCTGAGGGGTATGGATCCTCCAGTGCTCCACACTGCTCTGAGCTAACAACATTTTTATTCAATAGCCATCTGACAGATTAAACTAGTGCATAAAATGAGTATGATTTGGCAATATAACAGCCCTCACTGTCTGGTATTTTTTTCAGCTTTCATAGCATGGACAGGAATAGTAAATTGTATTTACAGACCTTTTCTCCTTGCTTCCCTTTGGGGAATCCCATGAATTCTAGTATTCCAGTGGATGGTGGGGGACCTGGAGGGCCAGGCAATCCTACATCTCCCTGTAAGCAAAAGAGGAAGCTATTAACATAAGAAGAGCTTGCTTAATTTCCAGTGAAAGTTGTTTCTGAAAAAAAGGCTACTCTAATTTTATCCCTCGTACATAAAAACTGTGTGCCTGAATTCTGGCACAGGAGTTCGGTCATGGAAGCCAAAAGTCAGGCTGAAAATTAAGACGAACAAAACATTAAACTTGTTTCACAGGAGCTGTGGATATGAAACAATGAAAGATTAAATAAGAAAACAAAAGGCTCAGCTTTAAAATCAACAGAAAAATAAAAATGCCCCAGAAACACTTCGAAGAGCAATATGAAAGAGAGGAAGGCAAGAAACAACTAGAAATGTAGCATGCTGAGAACTCATTTTAACAGTAGCAGAATCAAGAACTCTGAGAAGCTGCATTATGCCAACATAAATCCTCACACAGACTGAAAGATACCCATTTAGGATAGTAAGACTACAAATTACACATCAGTTGACCTAATGAATGTTATGTAATCCAAAGAGAATAAAGTCTGTAGAAAAATTCAATACAAGAGGTAAGGGTCCATATAAACTGAAGGACAGATTTGAAAGTTGTCTAAGGAAGACCTCATATCTTGATAGCCATGAAAACTCTGCACAGAAATGAGATTTTCTTTCCTCCCTTCACAAAGGCAAAGCTCTCATCCTTTTTTCCATGTAAAAACGGATCAGCAACCAGCAAGATTCTTCAGTATTTGGACTGTCACTCAGTCCAAAAGAAGAAAAAGGCAAAGAAGAAAATGCTGTAATCTAGCCACCTTCTAGAGATTAAAGCTATGATGGAACACTGGAACACAGTTGCTTCACATTCTTTCCATAACTGAAAAAGTTTCACCTACCTTTTCTCCTTTCTCTCCTTGAAAGCCTAATCCCATATTACCCTATGGCAGAAAACAAACAAACAAACAATAATGAGTGAAAAAATGAGACAAAAAAGCTAACAGTCAGGTATGAAAAGACAACAGAAAGAGTAGGTACTTACTTTGGGACCTGGTGGCCCGGGGGGACCCACTGGACCCTAAATGTGAAAAAGATTAAGATTTTATTTTTTTGACTTGGGTAGGATGCACACAATGAGAGCAATGTTGTAATCTTCTAGTCTTCACGTCTATGATAGACAGCATAGCCCCTTGGCACTCTGGTTAATTAAAAACAAATCTTAATTTAAAAGCAACAAACTTTTAGTTTGCTTTTACCTCTGCCCAAATAAAACTCTCTTCTAGTATCTTGAAAAAGTGGCTTTTCAGCACATTTCATGATGACAAAGGCTCCAAACATACAGAGGTCAGCATATTCCCTCAAGTCCTGAGCCAAGGAAGCGCTCAGAATGGTATCACGTACTATTTGTAGATGGTGCTCTAGGGCTTTGTTGAAGCTCTCATTCATGACTGCTGCTCTGGACACTGCTCCAGAGGAGAACTTGTGACTAGTTTAAACAGCTTAAGTATTCTACACCTGAAAAATGTGCTTAGCACTTCTAGATGCACAAATGCTTTTGCTCATTGTCATGAGATAAATATAGGTAAGGATGAAAAATTGCCAGCATCTTGAACTGTTCTGTCAAGAAGTGCAACAGTCAGGGTCTCTTACTTGCAAACCTGGTAATCCTATAGGGCCTGCAGAACCTGTTGGACCTGGAAAACCTTTTGGGCCCTATAAGAAGAACATAAGAGAAATACAGGATGTGTAGTAATTATCCCATCAAACCACAACCAAACACTGTCTCTGAAAATATGAAGTAATATCCCCTAATTATGTAGGTTCATTTAATTTCTATAATAACCTATTTCACATTAGTATATTTTTTGCAAGTCAAAGTTAACAGAGTTAAATGGTAGAAGGGAGTTTGATTTTAAAAGGGAAAAATAGAACAGATAATAGCAAAAATCTGACTTCCTCTAACATAACGTGGACCCATGCATACCATTAGAAAATTGTAGTTATTCATGCTACTGGTATCATGCAAATACATGCCCCATTAATTTGAAAAGTGTCCTTGAGAATCAATACAAGAAGAAATACTTGCTTACTATAATATTTTTTTAAAATAATTATTCCCCAAATTAAATAACTTACAGAAATTCCGTCCAGTCCAGGAAGACCATTTTCTCCCTAAAAATAATAAATGCATTAGTAAAAATGCCACTATATTATTGCATCAAGCTAGTAAGGGCATTAAGTTTTGTGTAAATAGAAATATTTGCTTTTAGTTAATATTAGATCAAGTGCACATGGGAAAACATTTTGACATCTGTGCTTCCATACTTAAATCAGGCAACAGACAGGTTCCAAACCTCTGGAGAAATGTCAACCATTTTATTTAAGGGTAGCGAGAGAAATTAAAGTGGCACTAAAAAGTTGTATTCATCATAAAAACACTGCAAAACACACATACAAAGTCTTTCCTTACAAAAACAGTATAAAATGTATTATTATTTCAAATTATCTGTATTTTCCACAATCAAAGGTTAATAAATAAGGATGTATTTAACTTTTACAAATGGATGGGTGTATATACATGGGTAGAATTTTTAAAAAGGTGGTAATTTTGACCAAAAAAATCAGTGTGAGGGGCTAGGCCTTACATGGCAGAAAAATAGATCTTAATATTTTCAACATTTAATGAATCATGAGGCTGCTAAATGTACCACAAGAGGCACTGAATCCTTTACAGCGTTTTCCAAGCCTAGTCCTTCCACCAAAAAACAAAACCAGTGTAAGTCGGTGAGTGTATGATTCAAGGCAACAAAGAATTAATTTTTTTACATGAGTATAGTCAAAGAACCTATCATCATTCTGAACAATACACTGAGATCATCTATCCATAGTTTGTATTCTATGCATAGGAAATAAAATTACAGACATGATACATTTTAGGGAGAGGTCCTTATTAAACAAAGAGAATAAAATCCTGACTTCATAGTGGTAAATGATGGACTACAAGTGGGATATGATATCCATGATATCCAAACTCAGAGTATAACTGGTTACTTACTACTGTCTCCCAGTAAAAAAACACTGGGAGCCAACGGGGATTTTATGGTAGAAATCTTAACATGCATCCGTGAATCTCCTGGGTTGTTTTCTCAATGGACCTGGCACATGTGAGGATGCCAGTTACAGGAAAGTTTGGCGTCTAAAAAAATATGCTCTCTCACATAAGTCAGGATAAGCTCACAAGAAATTCCTCATATCTTCAGTTTGAGGCCAGCAAGGAATAGTGATAGGTGCCCAGAGACAGCTGAAGGACCAGCAACTGCTCTGAACACTAACAGGATGAGCAATGTCCCAGCATTCCAGCATGGGATGAACAAGATGTGTTTGTGTTGCAAAGAGCAAGCAAGTCCAAGTTCTGAGAGCATTCTGTGCTGTCATTACATAATTAGAGGGCTTTTTCACAGCTCTGCCTTCAGACATACCTAGGATACCCATGTCTAACATCATGAGCAATATAAGCTGCACCATCAGCCCTGCGAACTCTAGGACATCAGTGTTTCTCGTACTGCATCTTCTGCCATGACAAATCTTACCTTCATTCCTTTAAGGCTGCCTTGAGCAAAAACAGGTTCTCCTTTAAGACCTTTTGGGCCAGGACGACCCTGATAAAAAATAAATGTCAAAAGTAAATTTCTGGAAAAAAAGAAAAAGATACTGTTTTGGTTTTGAAAGAAATTATATTCAGTATTCTGAGCAGGGCAAACTCCTGGCTCCAGTGAACTGCAAAAGTAACACTGCAGTTGTGTCAAAGAAGCTGTGGTATTAGGAGAACTTAAGACTTCCTGGGGCTTTAGAAAAACAATGTTCTGCAAACATTTTCTCTGCTATTTTCCTGTTTATATTAGATTTTCCCTTTATTTTAGGCCTTTGACAACTTTTAATATCCTATTTGAATTTGTTTGACATACTGTAACCCTCCTGTTCATATACATGTCTCTTGTGTAGCACTGTAAATCACCATATTTATTTAGAAAAAATAAGAAAAAAACTGATAGATCTCATGAATCTCTGCAGAAGTGACTGTTATAATTCTAGATTTACCCAATTTATTTTAATCTTGATCATCACATTCAATTTATCTGAGATGATTTCATTTAATTGCCATTTTAATTTGAAAGGGTGAGCTGATCCAAGCAGCTTTCTTTGCCAAAAATATAATCCTACAAGCATTACAAAAGAGAATTTTGAGCAGTAGGTATGAGTAAATCAGTTGCTTTAGAAAACCATGCTTTAACTTGTTCTTGTTGCTTTGTGCATTTTCAACATTATATGCACTCTACATCTGGACGACATGTAAAGATTTTTTTTAGCATAGCTTAGAAAAACTGAAATAAATGGCAATACTTATATCTGGCAGATGTATTTTCTTCTTCTTCTTCCTGTTTAAATGCAAAGGAGCTCCACTGCTGGTAAGATTAGTCACGTAACTTGGGCTTCTAAGATTAGGCTTTGAATGTGAACAAACATTCAAATATTTGTCAAATACTTGAATATCACACCAAATAGTTTCTGGTTACATTTCGAAACTAACCCCATATGTTTGTATGTATATATAAAGAATATAATTCCCCAAAAATATGTAAGAGTGGAGTTCTTAGAACAAATCCTACACACTTAAACAGGGTGTAGAATGTGAACCAGCTACCTCCACTGGTTCACATATTTATTGTGAAGAAATACCTATGGTATATACCTATGGTACATATAATACCATAGGCATTGTGGAGAAATACCACATAGGTGTTTCTTCAAAGACAATTCACCCACTAAGGCGAATGGGAAGATGTTGCCCTTACAAGCGTCATTCTGTGTAAGATGGGAGTCCAGATAAATAGCTTGTCCAGTGCAGACTAGGTCAAACTCAAAATTGGTAGGGAAGTATTTTCAAAAGTAAAACAAATACCTTAGGAAAGTAAATCCTACTGACACTCAATGATACCAAAGCTTTTAGCTATCTTAACACCTGAAGGAAGGCATCCGATATTTGATGCATAGACCTGAACATGTGATAACTTCCTTTTCTGAATCAGCATCCACTAACTTAAAACTTGCCAAGTGCAAGATATTTGCCATTTTATGGTTCTTAGAAGCTTTATCATGGTCTCTTCTGAGTCAAATTGAATGTTGCCAGTTGCAACTGTATAACTTGTTGTGTGAACACATTGTCACAGGATCTTTATTTTATCTTCAGAAGTTAACATTTAGACAGTCAGAGTGGAATTCCAATAAGAAAATGAAACTGAGCTCCAACAATGCTAATGAAATGAGGGTTCTTCCTAAGAAATTGGAAGTCACTTTTCCACCAGTGGCAAGAAAAGCAAATCTTAGCTTAGTAACTACAAATGCTCTAGTTGCCTTGAGACGTACCGGCAGCCCAGGAATGCCAGGAAATCCATCTGTTCCAGGAACACCAGGACTCCCAATGGTACCATTGCAGCCATCAAGGCCAGGCAGACCTCTGGGTCCAGACTGGCCAGGGTGACCCTGTGTAAAAGGGAAAAAGAGAAAATGACTGACAGGAGGCATTTTATTAGTAATACTGTCCCCCAGAAAACTGATAACTTCCAAATGGCAACATAAAACAAAGGAACCAGACAACTCCCACTCAAGTTCAGTGTATGGTAGACTGCAGTTGAACTAGCTTATTCAGCCAGCATTGTTTATCCTCCCCAAAGCTTAAATCCTAAAACACTGGCTGGTTTCATTTAATTGTCTTTTCCTCCAAGGGATAATTTTCTGAAGTACATAATTTGTGCATGAGTAGGTCCTGAAAGCGCAATACTGGTCCCCTAGCAGTCTGAACTACATGGTGTGACACAGCTCAGCACAGCACACAAGGGTGCACCTGACACCAGGAGTGGGAGTTGCTCATGTAAAAACAAAGGGAAAAGGCAGGTTCAGCAATACTGAGCATTTATAATTCTAATCTGCTTAAAGTTTCAGTGACTTCTCTTCCTCTGCACTGTGGATTCTTTCTTTTAATAGTTCAACAGATGTTCCAGCTCCAGCATCACACCATTCAAGCACAACAGCTTTTCTCGTTATATTACACTTAAAACCTTAGGCAAAACAACCAGGACAAAAACCTAATAAAACTAGCAGTCTTTAAAAGAAAGTATATGTGATAGTCAATTAATAAGAATTGTACCTAATTCTGATTTCACACAGTTTTGCCCTAATATGGCTCTATTAATTTGACTCAACACTATACTGCTGCAAAGGAGATAAAAATTAGAGCCTTTAATTATTTTTTCTTCAGAATCCTGTGGGTTTGCATAGGCATAACAAAGAAAGGCAAAACTGTCAGTCTTACTGCTCAGGTATCGACTATCTCTTTATTCTATCCATCTTTTCACAGAAATGAGCTCTGTGGCACTCAAAGACAATGTTTTGTGGCAAGAGGAAAAATGAAACTTAGGGAGAGAGTACCGGTAACCAACAGTTCTCTCCCTCCCCTTTGTACACCCTGATCTTGAATCATCCCCAAACTACTTGTGTTTGATCCCAAAGGTTCATCCCTAAGACACAGCATTAAACAAGTTATGACTCATACTAGGAAAGTAAAAAAATAAACACAGATAAAATGGGGATAAAACAGAACATTAATAATCCTTCGTGCCAGATACTTAAAGCAAATCAGATTTGTGTTACTAAAGGTCTTCCAGTCCAAGCCAACAGCATTACCTCTCACCAAACTCAGTGAGAACTGTGGAGTAACGTAAAGCCTTTTGTCTAAGGATCTTAAAATGCCTTGCAAAAATGTAAGAATGCTGTAATCTTCATTTTATGGATGAGAAGCTGGGAGCACACAGTAGCCAAGTGCCATTCCCAAGGACGCAGAGCCACTTAGGCTGTATTTATGTAAATGCTCAAACTGCTCACCAGTCTCAGGTGCTGCTAGAAGGGCCAATGCCCACTCCTGGCTGCTCACACCTACCCTTTCCTTGTGCCAGCATAAGCGCAGGCACAGAAGGTAAGTCAGAGAAAGAAAACAACACAGAAGAAAAATAACTGTTCCGTTTCTTAAGTGTTAATTTTCATCCAGATGAGTTCCTTGGTCCAGTGCATCTGGCAACTGCATGGTGATTTGTGCCAACAAAATGGAGAGAAGAGGAGAGCGCCCAGATCTGCACTCTGTCAGTCCACAAGGTATGGGCTGAACCACTGCAATGTGCATCTCCGCTGCAGGATCAAGGCAGTTCACCCAGACAAGTACAAATGTGAGATTAAACACAGCCTCAGGACATGGAATGAAGTCATCCCAAAATGTGAGCACCGGGCATCACTGGGTATATAGTTCCAAGAGCCCTGAAGATTAGTCTGTTCTTGAAAGCACCCACTTGTGGTGTGCAAGCAGAGGGCTTCCAAGGCTCCAGTCCAGCAACAGGAGAAGGCTGAAGCACCAATTTTGGTTCCCAAAACTGGATAAATCAATGGCAACCCACCCCCCCCTCCATCCATACTGCACGTCATAGCCAAGAGCAGCAAGCCTCTGATGGGACAGGCTGTGACTGCAGAGGAAGGCCAGTGGTTAATTTCAATGAGATCTTTCTCATTGTTTACAGCATGGACAACACAGAAGCTGTGTGAGAAGAGCACATGTATCTGCTTACAACATAAGGTGGCCAGCTGCCGGGTTTAGCAAAGCTGAGCCCCCAACATCTGCCCCTCAGACAGATGAGGAACCAAGCTGCTGAGCCTCCAGGGTGGGCCAGGAGCCAGCTGTGGCAGGCAGCTGACTGGTAGGCCTCACGTCTTGGGAACAATCTCTTAAATCTTGGCACAACACAGTCTCTCAGGGCCCAAAGGGTTTTGGTATCCCCTTAGTATGTGAGGAGGGCTCACAAAGGGGATATAAACTGTACTGACAGTGATTGCTTATGTGTATTAAATACATCTGTGGCCCTGCCACTTAATCCCATAGCATCTGTGTCTCTGGTCCTGAGCCAAAGCATCTCACCTCCCCCCCACCCAGAGTCTCTATTGCTTTAGAAAAATAACATACAATTTCCTACCTTCTGGCAAAAGTGCAATCAGAATTCATGATGGTTTGTTTTAAGAGTCTTACCTGAGCACTCATGACCAGCTTCATTGAGAATCGTAGGAATCTGGCTTAAATTAAGCTTTTCGATGGGAATTTAAAACTCTGATTAAAAGAGCTGTTTTGATCTCAAAACCAGTGGTTAATAGTTTCACTCTATTAGTTCTAACAGTTTCACTCTATTCACTTGTTCTCACTTCCTCTGATTCCTGTGTCAGGTGCGTTAATTCAGCTCAAGCACTTCAACTGATTACGGCAGACTTTCACAGTTGTACTTACTACATGGCAGGGTGACTAGTTTACAAACCTGAGCTAAAAACAGGATGGAGAGATCACTTGTGCTCTCTGTTCTCACAAAAGGAGACATTCCCTGGGAGCCAGATAAGGAAACTTGAATTGTTCATCTAGGCTCTTGCTTTATCTGACTCCTTCACATACACTACTGCTGTGATCCCAAGCAGCCTCTTTTCTAAATCAAACAGGCTTAGCACAAAGGACATCCCAACAGGAGAGCTCAACAAATATTTAAAAACAGGGAAACAAATGCAATCAAGGGTGAACACAAAACTAATTGAATAAGCGGGTTCATAGATTGCTACGGCAAAGTGGCCTCTTACAGCCATTGCCAAGTGCTTGCACTTCCTCTAGGAGGGACACAAAATAAAGAGCTTTGCCTTTTCACGTAGCTCTAACTTTCATTGTGCAGACAAGAGCTCTTTCCTCATAGAAATATTTCCTTCTAGAAACCTTAGGGTAGCTCGTGAAAAGCTATGTGCATCTCCCAGGTTCAGTTTCAGCCCTTGCTAGAGGTTGTCCTTGAATCCTGTCCTATGGGAAAAAATAAACTTCCCAAGCAGGGCCAAGGATTTGAGGGTTTCCTCTGCAGTGTGACACAGAAGGGCTAGCGATAAACACATGCTGCTGCTATATTTACTAAGTTAAAGGGATTAGTCAGTCCAGCTGCAAAAACAGGATTTACTTGCCACCAGCATTCCCCAAAGGGAACTCTGTGCAACACCACTTCCCCTAAGGTCAGCAGCGGGATTCCCCTCTGAATCACAGCCTTGCAGCCTTTTGGCCTTGACTAAAACATACCTGCCCACGCGAACATACCTGCATACTCCAAAGACACTTTCTTAATGTTGGGATGTTAATTCTTGTGCAAAGATAGTGACTTCTTTTTAATTCTCTCTTAAATGTATCAGCACACCTATGCTCTCTGTCCCTTTGCATTTCGCACACCTATATAAGGTGCATATGTTCATATACATTTCACAACAAACCTAAGCTACTCCCTATCCTGAAGTGCAATGATATAGATGTATGTAAATATTTTGTCAAGCAGTGGTATTTGCTACTTCTGCTCTGAATGGAAATATTTGTCTCAATGGCTCGAAGGTAAACAATATGAATTAGTTTCCCTTCACCCTTTTTCTGTCCTGCAGTTGTGACACAGAAGAGCCATAGGGAGAGCATTTTGCCATTCACGAGCAGCAAAATCTACCTCTTTCCCATTCACCCACCTGCAGAAGATTGCATATCAGACAAAGTAGATTGGGATATGCTGGTGGCTTTGAATCCTCTCATCTACCTCCCTTTCTCTCTTGGAAAGCCTGCTGCTGCCAACTACCTGGCAATGGCTGTTGCCCTATTTCTCTCCTCCCCTCATTGTTGGGAATCCCCTTTCTCCAGAGCCTCATCTGAAAAAATACCCAGAGAACAGCATGTTCCCACAGTGTGTTCAATTAAATTAAGTATTATGGGAACAGCTTGTTCTCTTCAGAGCTAGAAAGTTAGTTGGCTGGTGGGAAAAGAAAAAATAGCAGCAAGGGAGTGGAGCAGGAGAGAAAACAGGCAAGGATGAGCAGAGGGGGAGAGAAGGACAGAGGCCAGGAAGGAACTGGAATCGTGCAAGCTCATTTACAGAGCCAACTCTGCATTTTCAGCCAATCTATCAAAACAATTCAGTTTTTGATAGGAAGTCGGGAAACACAGCTCCACTCTGTTGAAGCTCTTGGCCAGCTGAGGAAGTAAGAAAGATGGGAATGAAAAACGTGAGTGTAGTCAGAAGGCACAAGTATATGGAAGATGGAAAAATGTCATCAAAAAGGGAAAAATAATTCAATACCAGAAGGAGAAAAATTAACTAAATGGTGCTGAGAAAGCAATTAAGTTTGGGGCAACTTCTAAAGCTGGCCCGGCTAAAACTCCCCTGAGCCAAAGTGTCTCTAAAACACATCTTTGCAAGAATCACCGGGGAAAAACAAAGCAAAAGACAGCTGGTCAAGATACCTTAGGCACCCAATTTTGGTATGAAGTAGGAAGAAATTGTCATTATAATGTTCAAGTTCAAAACAAACAAAACATTCCTGATGGTCAGGGAAAAGAGTTACCTACTCCTATCGCATGCCAAATAGAGTAAATTACCTCTTTTCTGTCTTAGGTTTCTGAGAGAGAACTAGCACCTAGCTGGGAAGCAAGGAATCTCTGGAGGGCCTCAGCTCTAATCATTGTTTTGGTTCACATCATAGGAAGGAAGATCAAGAGATACATGATAACACTTATCATATACAAGAAGACTATTAGAGAGAAAAATGGAATAATCTGCCCCCTGTGACCATGATGAGTAAGATAAGAACTAACAGGTTTAAACTATGGTAAGAAAGATTGAAGTTAGACTGTAGGATTACTTTTTTTTTTTTTCTTTCTTTTTTTTTTTTTTTTTCTCAACAGAGAAGCTAGAGCCTCCATCATTAACATGTTTGAAGAATTGGTATTTCCTTCCAGAGAGAAGCAAGACCTTTGCAAGATACATTGTGCACGTGCTAAGACACTATTATTGTGCTTTTGGTTGTGACTAACATTCTGGTGACTTATATTTCCATATGAAAACTCACTGGGATCCCGTTGATTCCTTGAAATCCTGGAACTCCCATTGAGCCCTGAAGAAAAAGAAAAGAATACGTTATTTTTCTCTTTTTTGGTTTCTGGTTACTGGACTATATATTCCAGTATATCTCAGTTATTGACAAAATACTTTTCACTCCAACATTTTCAATCATGGACTTCAGCCATCAACACCAAGAGGAACAAACTATCTCATATAGATTCTCTCTGACCGTATGGGTCACTGAAGACACTAACTGAGCATCTGAGCTTGACTGGATGCCAAATGAGTGTTTCAGGAATGTCTTAATCAGGCAATTTAAAGGAAAAATATAATCTCCTACTGCACATCTGGGGAAAATAAGATGCCAGGAAAATAAACAATGCAGTATAAATTTAACTCCCAGTGTAACGCTTGATCTTCCAAGAGTTTCAACAGGTCTTACCATTGTAGTTTTTATTTTTTTTGTGTGTGTCTATATTTTAATACCACCACCTAGAGATATACAGACCATTGTATTACTTTTAGACCACCCCATCTAAGTTGTAAGTGAATTCCACTTCGTTGGTTCTACTGCTCTGCCCTAAATCCTAGCAGAACAAGTTATGTGAGCACAATATCCAGCCTAAACTATTCTATCATTTGCTATTGTGTCCATTCCTGGGCACTGCATTCATTGACACCTACCCCTTATGCTGGGTTATTCTATTTAATATGACATAGTTTATCGTATTATTTCTGTTACAAATAGCTTTTCACCTGCAAAACTGAGTTACAGGTTCTGTTCAGTAGCCATTTCCTTTGCTTTTCTAGACACCAGCTCAGGATCATCTATATGGGAATCAGCTCCAGGTCTCTCTGAATGTAGTGTGATAACATTTATCCTGGGCAGGTGAAGTGAACAGAACAACAGAACTCCCAACAGAATATTTATTTAGCTACGGTTTGCCTCCCAGGATGGCTACAACATTCAGCAGCTTTGGAAGCTGTGTTCTCACTTTAAAATATAAGCAGGACATTCTCTAAATATAATAATGAAATACTCCTGCATTCTTACCCCTGCACAAATAGTCCAAAACTATCTTTATACATACAAAAACATATTCAAGGCCATAAATCTATTGAAAGGGAAAAAAATGAAAATTCACTGTTGAAAATACCTTGATGCCTTTGTGTCCAGGTGGTCCGGGGGGGCCCACTGCTCCTCTCTCACCTTTTGCTCCCGGCAAACCTTCTGGACCAGTAAATCCAGGAGCACCTATTGGTCCTTGAATCCCAATCGGTCCTGGTCGACCCTAACATAAAACAAAAAGTAAGTCAATGCACCACGTTCACTAGCACTTTTTTTGATTACTTCAGTTACTTTATCCAGCTCAATCTATAACATAATTTGATACCTCTCAGGGTAGCTAGGACCTCCTGAAGTTTTCGCTGTACTTTTTAAGACAAATGTTGTTTATAGAGGGATTTCAGGTAAGTCATGAGAAATCACCTTTTTTTTTTTTTTTTTTTTTTTTCCTCATGGAAGATTTATTAATACCTATATTGTTGTAGGAACATGGGAAAACAACGGTATTTTGAGATGAAGCTGACTACTACTTACTGAGTTTGCAACCTTTATTTCCAAGCTGCAAGACAAAAAGATTTTTTGCTTAAGCTTTAGTTCAACAGAGTATAACAGAAAGTCAAAACAAGATGCAAGAACTGCATCACATGCAATTAGAAAGCACACTTTAGTTAACTTGAGACTAGTACCATAGTTGGCCCAATACTGGGATTAATTCCACTGTGAATTACTTCATATTCCGCTCTGAGTACCTTACTAGAGTCAGTGGGGATTTGGATTTCTTAGGCTCAAAAAGAAGAGTGCATTGACTAAGCATTGCCTGAAGATGGCAACCTTTTCTAAAACTGTACACTCACATATGACTGATGAACTTTTACTGTTCTATTACTACCTAGATGTACAGAGTCACTTGGTACTTCTTTATTTAAAAAGCCAACACTACAGAAATTTCACTGTAGGTGCTCCAGCATCTTCTTAGCCACTTGGCAACTGAATCCTCACCACAGTTTTGTGTTAACATTTTTCAATTCAATTCAATTTCAATTAAATTCAAGAGTACCTGAAATAGATCAATAGCGTCTAAGATCCCAAAGTATGAGTAGAAATTGGCAGTTTAGATCCACGCTCTCCAGTGGCAAGACACTCAGTGGATTACATGATGTTATTCATGCAAAGAATGAAGCCTTAATTAAAAGATATAGAATGGAGGAAGAAGTTTTAAATGAAAATAAATCCTCCTTCCTTCACTCCTTTTCTAGTGTTCACATCCATGGTAGTGTATTTCTCTTCTATTTCCCTAAGTCCTTAAAACAGCAGAAGGAATGCAGCTCCCTGCTGCAAGGGGTTTAGTCATCGCAGCTGGAGACATACAAAGTCCTGACTCTGCCTTGGCAGGTAGAAGACTTTGCAGTTAACTTAAAAATGCATTTTTATATGTTAATAATCAAGCAAACTGAAACAGAGAGAAATTCATTTTAAAATCCTTCTTCCTGGATCATTTCTTGTACCTGTTTATGTTGAAACATTTCATCACTTGTTCCATATTCCTACACTACTGGAGCAGGTTTCTTTTAAACTTCAGCAGTTCCCCCATTCAGCCCTGCTGTTGCCATTGTTTCACCCTGGCCTTCCGACAGAGGCGAAGTGCACCTCTTTTACATTTCCTACCTTTCCTACCTAGACACTACGCACACTGTGCACTTCCAGGGGAGCAGGCTCCCATCTCAAAAGGCTTTTCTGTCGATTATTTTTAACATTTTTTTTCACTCTGGGATAACTAGCAGTGAAATCCTTTATATTGGGAAGCACACAATCATAACATTAATACCCAAATCTTCAGAGGCCCTTGGCAACCACACCAAACAAGGAACGTGTTGTGAAAATCACATGCTTTGCTCTCGCTTACAGTCTCAGCCTTAACTTTGTAAGTTCCCATGGTCACAAGCTATTTAGACTCTTGCAGGCAGTGTTTCACTTTCAAGACATGGGGTGAGGACTGTTCACCTCCAGGCAAGCCAGTAAGGGAGAGAGAGAGACACTAAAATGGGCACATTAATGTTCTAGACAGACACCACCCTCAAAAGCTCCAGCATCCAAGCATCCACCAAGATTTCTAAGGAAAACACACTCAATTCCCCACTTGTTTGAACTGTTAACACTTCTATATTCAATTAGTTTGTCCACTGAATGATACTGCTTCACAAGGACTGGAACTGATAGCAATTAACATTTTAGGAGGCTTTTCTTTTGCATGGCTGCAGATTACTTTGCTATATGTACATAGATGAGAGAGCAAGGACCGGTGACTAGAGGTCTTGCCTGTGTTCAGATCTGGAGGGGACAGAAAAATTAAACATGTTTTCTACAATGTCAGTGTCCACAGGTGAAAACCTTCCTTTTGTCTTATTGAATAAATATTTTAACAGAACCTGAGGATTTTGTCCAGTGCCTTAGTCGCAAACTATGAAGACACAGCAAAGTGCTTCTAATCTCTCTGATAATGGGATTATGCCATGATAATCAGGCTCTCAAGAATTTCTACTGGTTCTTTTGAAGTCTTTGTGGATGGAAATCATATTTTCTATGCTGAAACAAAGGACTTTCCTTCACTGCTAAAAAAGCTGCATTTTTCATCACTCAGTAGCACTCCCATGAACTGCCCCGAGATAAAAGCATTTTCAAGAGCAGGCGCTGTGGTGCACAGGCACAAATCCAGGATTAAAGCACGGCAAAGACTCAGGTTTTACCACAAGGTAAACTCTAGGGTTCAATGCCAGGTAGAGCTACTGTTTGACCCCGCTGAGTTTACCTTGTGGTAAAGCCTAAAGCCTAGTCTGTACTGTACTTTGGCATCAGGTTCGGCTCTTATACTTCTTACTTATCCCAAGGATAAAGAGAACAAACATCTCTTAGCAGCGAGGACAAGATTAAACATAAAACGTGAATTATACCAAACGGAAACTTCAGCGATTTAACAGAGCCCTCTATTTTTAATCTGTTTGTTATTTATATATATATAGCCTAGTAGGCTGTAGAAGAACCATTAGGAACTGAAGAAAATGGTATCAGTTTGGTTTCTTGGCTGCGTGACAACTCAAAAAAAAAAAAAAAAAAAGAAAAGTATAGAATTTCAGTAACATCAAGCAAGGACAAAGTCTATGAAATTATTGCAACTTGCAGATGTTTTCATGGATGCCCACTAGAATTCCATATATTTGAAACCCATGAGCTGTATCCTCAAACCTGCTTGTGTATCAAGCTTTTACTGCCCAAGCAGCACAAAGTGAGGATGCCTGACTCTCTGTAATGAATATCTCATTGGTACACAACAAGAACAATGGCATTGTATACCTGTCACCTCTCCATAGATTAATTTCAGAATTTCGTGCCACAGGTTGTGTTATATGCATCCCTGCAATGTGCTTAGCCATTGCAACCATTAAAAATACAGAGATGCTTCCCAAGAAACCCAAGTTTCCATTCTTGATGTAACCAACAGGAAAAAAATGACAGAAGTAGGAACCACGCACAGCTTCTGAATCTATACCCACTACAGAAGGCAGTAAAATCAAATGGCCCCAGAACATGCTTTGATCAGGTCTTTCAAGATGGAAAAAGTTCTGTAACACGCGCCTTCTTCCCTTTACCCCTGTAATCCATCTGCAGCCCTGGGTGTCATGAGGAAAAGCCAGTAATGATGGGGCCTCTCTAAGGAATTCACTGCTACACAATCAAATACATCGGTTTCTCTATTGTCCCTACCCCTTTTGCCAACTCTAATACCCCACATAAATTTTTGCCCACTGCAGCAGAGCTGCTACACATAGCACTGCGAATTCCAAACATTCCTTTTTTTTTTTTTCTTTTTTTTTCTTTTTCCCATTGCCTCTGCTAGCTTGGAAAATAAAGCGCAAATAGATTTGATTTTTTCACATGGTAGCGGTATGGAACCACTGGACATGCCCCTAATTTCAGGGACAAAAGCAAATACAAGTGCCTTCTTACCTGGGGGGCAGTTCGATTCTCCTTGCTCACTACCAGGTATTAACTCAGTGGTTCATCAGCAAAAACGGATGCTAAAACTCACGACATGAGAAAAGTTTGAGAATATTGCTAACCTAGCAGAATGCTGCTGGTCAAGTAGGGCAGAACCAATTTCTCCTTTGCTAAGTTTTTAGACCTCCCTATTTCAAAGAGCAAAGCATTACTAGTATTCAAACAAACTAAAGATCCAGTGCATGTAAAGAGCCATTGGATTTAAAGACGTTCATGTTTTCTCAAACTAGAGCATAAATCTCTCAAACAGATTAAGGGTTGTTTTCTCTAGCATGGCTTTTGATCTCTGTTCTGTACAGTATTAAGTTGTACAGAATCCCAGGCTCCTTCCCTTCAAGAAGAATTCAGTAGCCACATTTTTTAGAAGTGTTTAATTCACTCTCTTTTTCTTCATCCATCATTTCCCCCATAAACACTGCTTTATCAACACAAAAAAAAAGACATTAGAGACAATGATTTACTTCACAAGTACATGGTTTGTAGTCTGAAGCATCTTATACTCAGTTGATTACAGTGAGGCAAACCAAAGAGTCACCCATTACCTCTTTGTTGCCCTAGAAATGTATGTTCTCATATCCTGTATACGCTAAGCAGAATCTAGCCTGAAACTTCCAGGGCAGATCTACGTACCCTGATGCCCCCGTTGTGCAGGGTGACCCGGCAAGGGACTGATCCTTTCGCACAGGTCAGTGGCAGGACAAGGCATTTCTTCCTTACTCACTCAACTCACAGCCACTCTCTGCGATCAGGGCTGCCACATTACAGACACCAACACATGACAGACACACCGAACTCTGAAGTGCCTACAGCCCTTAGCGCTGCCAGGCAGCAGTGCCCATCAGCGTGTAGGAGCCCATCAGTTGCACGACGCTTTGGTTAGCCACTTCTGCTTTCTGCACCTCCGTTTCCTCTCCTCTTCTACAAGTTTCCTGCAGTGGTGATTATCTCCCGCCTGATATACACTGCTCAGCACAAGAGAGCCCTGGCCTCACAGTTCTACCTTGATAATAATAATTACTGATGAAAAACCCTTTGCTATTTTCCTAAATTACAGGTCAGGTATCCCATGCTCTGCTCACATTCCAGCACAAGTAATTATTTTCTGTGCTGAAAAATGCTTTGTACTTTTAAAGGAAAATATTCTGCCATTCTTCTCCTCAAGACTTAGGGAACCTCTTGTTCAAAATGGCCTCTTTATTTCTATCAGACAACCTGCTGTTCCTCTGCACAGCTCCTTTTAAGTCTTTTTTTTCTTTCAAGCTTACCGCTTATTTTCAAGGTAGGGTGTCAAGGTGATCATTTCTTGATTTCATTTTTAAGAGACCTTATTCCTGTACCGTGTGGCACTCTAATTTCACTGTTCATTTCAGAAACGTTCAGCTGATGTGCAGCCACATTTGGCACGCTCACACTGCAGCCTGTCAAGGCTGCTCAGGTCATCCCAGGAGCAATCTCCTAACGAAGTAATGAGCAACCGAAGGCTGCTTCTCATGAGAATTTCCAATTCTAGTTCATGGGATAAGCTCCGTTTTCAAAAATATGTCTATTTCCACTCAGCCTGACTAGCCATCTATGTGGTAAAAAATATGTATACATATGGTTTTAAACACTATTTTTAATATGCTAAAAAAAAAGATTCCCATAAACGATTTCCTTCATGAATCCTGTACTTCAGTAACAAATAAGGCTGCAGTTGAACGTTTACCACAGAAATATAGAATTGCTTACTAGTCCTAGACATTTAAAAATCCGTATTTTTAAACCAGATATTTAAATCTCTGAAAAGTTTTTTTTTTTTTTTTTCTTCTGTAGAATACTCAGCTTCCAGTTGAAAATTTTTATGGAACATCCTGATCCAATCAATTCCACATATTTGCTATTTCTGTTTGTAACACACACAGAGACCACATACTGTCCTCTTCTTCCCCACCACTGACAATGCCACGAGTGACTCAGTGTTACATCTAAGCAATTGTTCCATTTTATACTTTGCAACCTTTAAAGAAATTACTTTAATAGATCAAAAATTACTTAAAAAAAATAATGAAAAGTCAAACAAGTTGATGTTTTAACTCAGATTGCTTTTCTGCATTGATGTACCAAAATCTCCAAGGTGGAAAAGAAAGGACGAGCATGTGGGAAGGCTCTGGGCCCCAGAGAACGCAGACAACTGGAAAGCAAGTGCAGGTTACTCTTCTTTAAAATAAAGAGCAAGTAGTGGGGTTTATGAAGTGTACTGGTGTCATACTGTATTTCAACTAAGCAAATAATGGTTGTATGAAAATTATAAGTTGAGGCTTATTTTAAGGGGCTGTACTATATTAGTTGAAAGGCATTTATTTACTGGCCCCTCTAGCAAAGGCATAAATCTGAGCGGTGACCGTATTTCAGAAGAAACAATGTGTAACAGTTATTGTGGTGTGCAGACACCAGGTGCTGGTGCATTACGTCCCAGAGTATCACATCAGAGGTGATCACCCCGAACCCTCTAACTTACTGCATGTTTAAATGGCCACTAGACCCCAGACAGCCTTGCTCAGGTGAAATGCCCATCTTTTCACTACTTGCCATGGCAAAAGGGTTTTTTGGCTAGCTTGACTGATCCCTTTAGTGCCTTTTCTGTTTTAAGCTCCAAGGGCAAGGCAGGGTTCATACACAAATGGAGAGCAACTCATGTAGGCAGCAGATGAGAAGTGACAACTGGCACTACTCCTCCGAAATCATGCATGCAGAAGCCTGACAGAGGCAACTGAGGAAATGAGGCATGAAACAGAAGGTGAGCAGCACTGGGCAAGAACTGCCCTCCACACCTCTTGCAGCTCTGGCATGATGCTATTAATGTTCATTATGAGCATGATGCTCATGAATGTTTCAAAAAGCAGGGCTTAGAGTGAGAGGATGTATTACACAATTATGAAATCTTAGCAAAAAGTTGCAGCAAGTGGGGCCTGACTTCAATTTACTTAACAACGAAGCATTTTTTCTTTAACAAAAGAGCACTGTAAAGCCAAAGGTTTGAAGGGTTTATGAGATTTTATGGTCTTTTGCAACCTCAGTTCATCTTCTCTCCCTCAAGTCTTCGGTGCCTAATCTCTAAAATATGTTTTAGAAAGCTTTTACAGTTCCCCGACCTGTTTGCTTCAGACAGCAGCTGTCATAACATTTTCTTGCCCTTAACTAGGGGAAGGGCACTTGTGAATACTGAGTACACCTCTTGACAGAAGCACAAGCCATGAGCTGGATTTTAATATAAAAGTATTATTTTGGAAGGAAACAGGGGGTTGCTGTAGGACTTGTTTCCATCTTCCTGGTGGCAGCACAGGCCAGTAAAGCACCAGGTACCTACAAAGGATCAAAAGGATCTAGCAGAGGATCAGCTAACTCAGCTAACTATCTGTAATTAGTTTATATATTTATCAAAAACTACGAGAATCTAGAGCATAGTTACAATTGCTCCATTCATGAGCAACCCAGAGCGATATGCTGTGCACAACAGTGACCTGCAGAGAGGAGGCAGTCCATGGGTAGTGCCAGCTTCACTCTGCATCCTCCTTCATTCCTTACTGTCCTTGCTTCTGGCAGCACTGTCCTCATCCTCAAACACTTTGCTGTCTGCTTTCAAGTTTTCTGTTTAAAGTTGTCTCTTGCTCAACAACTTCTCCATTTCAATCAGCCGGTTAAATGGGGTCTCTGTTTTAACTGCATCTACCAATTGCTCTTTGCAGGAAAAACAATATGGACAAACTTCAGAAGCACAGCAGGGCTTAGGAACTGGGCTCACACAATTTGCAACACCTGGCCACAGGCTTTGCAGCATCTGTCACAGATATATATATATTTATATAATCTCTCCAATAAATTTGCTAGGATAAGGCACGCTATTTTTCACAAACCACTTAAAGAGGTTTTGCCTAACTCATCATTGAGAAAGATACCACACTAATTATAACTATTAGACAAGTCCCTTGGGGAAAGCTGGCTTGTAGTCACAGTGCCTTGGTGGGCTGCTACAGAACAATCAACAACAATTACATTTCTGTGCTTAGCAAGTCCTATCAGGACTGCTGCCCATGAAACCACAGCTTCTGACTCTCCAGGTTTACCTACACCCTTACACGGTTTCTTCAGGGATCAAGAAGAACATGGAGATTTGTGTTTTCTTCCCTTCCACTTGTCCCTAGCACCCTACAGACCAAACCCCAAAGCCCAGCGTGTTTCTAAAAAGCTGTTCACCCGACCAACTACAATGAACTTTTTGCTACCTCCCTGTCTGGCTGGCATTTCCAAGCTGCCTTCTTCGTGGATTCAAGTGACAGAAGATGCATTGTTGCAAAAAATGTTGTCAGTAGAAAATTAGCTGTATTGAGCAGTGTACTGAACAAGTGAAATCTTGCCAGTGTCGGGCCTGTTAAGACTATTAAAGGGACATTGTATCTAGAAAGGCAGGATGGGTTCAGCCGCATGCTGAAGCCGAACAGACTCCAAACCTCCTGAGGGTCTGCTGGGTCCAGATCTGTTAATTTGCTTTGGGCTCCTCTCCAGCTCTTGCTTTTGCAACCCAATTTTTAAATTTATAATTCCCCTTGGAAGCACAAGCTTTAAAAAGTTGGTGTTTTCTCGTAGACAGGCCACGGACATGGGCAGGGAGCAGATCTAGTAGCAGCACTGCCTGTGCCAGCATTTTCCAAGTGCTGCGGGTCCTCAGCAGAGTGTTGAAGTCTTCTCTATTGCAAAGAAGCAGCAAATGAGGAGGAAGAGCTGCACAGCCCAGAGAATGCCCATCAGCCTTACAGTGCTCTTCAGGAGCTGTGGGATTCTTTTTAAAAAAGGAAAGACTGAGACAGCAAGGAAGGAAAAAGGGAATTGGTGGTAAATAGGCAATAAAAAGCACCTCTCCAGTGGCCCACAGTTTCTAATAACATGTTGTAGCTTCCTGCTTTTCTCTTTCTGCCTGGGAACTGAAAGCCCAGCACAAGCAGGACATGTCCTGCTCCCCCAGTGACACAGAGATAAGGAGATAACGGGGATGAGGAACAGACCCAGCAGCATGAGACTATACAGTGGGTTGGTGGAAAAGGGATTACAGAAGCCCCTTCTGCTCTATGGATGACACAAAGAGCTCTCTATTTCCCTCATGCTGTGGGAACAGAGTGTGTCCTCTTGCATTGGAACATCCCCAAACATGACTTTCCAAGGGTAGAGAAAGGGACAAGGATGAAATAACTGGTAATGAAAACCAAGAAACCTTAATGCACGGAAAACAGTGACAAAGGTCTAGTAAGCACTTACCTTATGTGATGCCTTTTTGCATCTAAAGGGCCTCATGCTAGAGGCAAGAAAATAGTTCATGAACCTTTTAGGGGAACTTCACTCACTGGTGCTCTTCCGTGCAGCCTCAGCTGCAGATAAGCTATTCCCAGATTTGGTTTTTATCAGCAGCTGAACTGAATTCCCAGTCTATTTAAATCCTGGCAATTATCCTGGGTAACTAATTTCCACAAGATGCATCCAAGACCAGCTATTTAGGACTATTTTTACAGGAGCAGCCACACAGAGAAGATGCAGATATACGAGAACAACTGAAAAAAAGGCAGTTAAAGATTTCTAGCAAAGATTTAATGCCTCACACACTCCCCGAGAGGAACCAGCCCCTAATCAACAGGAGCTACAAAGAAGTTAAGGGTACCAACCTCTAGGATGCCTATTTCATGCTCATCAGTTGGATTCCCTGCTGAACACTGGATAGGCAAGAGGCTGCTCTAGTTTGTCCTGGGCTAGCACAGCAACGTCTCCCTCTTTGGGCAACTTTAGACCTCGCTCTGGTGTGTGTACTGTGGACCAGACCCATCCATTTCCAGATGTGGCAATGCCAGATCAAACCCATTTTACAATTATATTTGAGGTTTTGATCATTCTAAGAAACCTCAAAGTATTGCTTTACTTTGCATAGATTCAAAAACCTGCAAAATCTTTTCTGCCAGGCAAAAACTTTTAATCTGTAAGTGGTATCTGAATAGCTCAGAAACACTCACTTCATCACAGCTGCAAACACAGTCTTGTCCTTGACTCCAAAGACTTAGTAGTTCCCACTTGATTTGACACTTCTACTTTGAAAGTGGCTATCAATGAATCATATCAGTGGGCTGATATGTGGAAATGTCACTGGACTGCGGTTTATTTGAAGAGATAAAGGTAAAAAAAATGGTTAGATATAATCCAAGCGAAGGACGATAATGTAGTGTATGACACATTTTGAGGGAGCCAGATCATTTATTTTCCATGGTAGTTACTCTAGGGCAACAACTTCTCTCTAAGGATTCTGAGGACTATGGTAATGGAGATGCAATAACACCCCAATTATTTGTTAACTAGTAGCTGCAGCTCTACTAAGGCTATTCCTCTTCTACTCTCCATGTTTTTCATGGAAGTTTCATGTGATGCTGTAAACCTTCTCACCAATTCAGCTGAAGCAGAACAACATATGTTGGTCTAAATGCTGCAAAATTATCAATAAACTAATCTTCATATTTTACTCCTTGACTTTGAATCTTTATAAAAATTGTTCAGTCCTTTCTTTGTCTATTAGCAGGTATTCTGGATAGTAATGTGGCTCTATTAAATTGATATTAGTTTTTCTTGGCGTATCTTGTAACAATTAACATATTGAGGTGAGCTGGATGCAAAAATGACTTAGTAGTAAAATAGCAAGGATTTATTTGGAATTAAATATAGCTGTGGTTTCTTTTTTTCAGGTGGCAACTAATAGAGTAATTAAATGAAAGATGACCGTGTTATTACATGTTCTCTATTTCTCAGAATGTAAAGTGAATCATTAGAATAGGAATAATAGAGACTTGGAGCGCAAATGTAACACCAGTTTTCTAAAAGCAGATTTAAATGCCTGTACCCAATCTTGCCTTCAGGAGCTTCTCTCTATCTCAGGGTCCTGAGAGATCAACCTGGTAAGATGCTGAGATAGCTGAATTTAAAACCTGAACCTTTCTTCTAACTTAGTTCGCTCTCTAAGTCATAGCTTAACCTACTCTGAACTAGCATCTGAACACTGCTTTTTTGGCTCCCTCTTATCATCCTGGAACATCTAATTATCCTACTAAACACCACTGCTGCCCAGAAGACGTGTGCCTATAAATTGGGACAAGTAAAACAGCGTGCCAGAAAAAAAAAATCTTGTCCTTTTTTCCTCTGCTCTTTCTGATGCATTACTTATGCACCTTTCCCTGTCCGATATCCAATCTTCATGCTAATACAACCAAATATTAATATTAAGTAGAACATAACTCCAAAACAAAGTCTGAAACTGGAATGTGATCTGTACTGCGTGGAGCTACCTCACTTGAGTATCTTGTATTAACAATATTAATCTGGTGAATAAAGTAGCCTTTCCTTGGGAAAAAAAAAAAAAAAATCAATTTTAGTCACCAGACCATGTCCCACATGCATAACATGCTGTTTACAAGAGAGAAACACAGCAAAAATTCTCATTATCCTCTAAGGTCATTCAGCCCCAAAGGATGCTTCCAGTTAGAAGGCAGGCGGTGAAAGTAGGCCATTCACAGATCTGTCCAGTGAGGGGGTCAGGGGCAGAACAATAGATTCTCTGCAAGCAGCTTCCCCTACATTTTGCCTCTCAGAGCCTTCCCAGCATGTTCCTGGCACTTCAGAAAGGTCTGCGCGGCTTTCCTTGCATGGATCTCTCCGCTGCAAACAAAATTATCTGTTTGAACAGATAATATTAGTTAAGATTTAAAGCTCAGATGGGAACCATTTGCTTATTCATGACAGAGAATTAAGAAGAAAAACTCTTCCCAGAGACCTGTTAGACAGCAGAGACGAGGGGAGTTTTGCAAGCACGTAAACAACTCACTTTAAAGGGGAAAAAATGGAGTCTGTGAATTTTCATCTACACGTTGCTTGGAAGTGCCCAGCCCAAAGCAGGAGTGGAAGGTAGCAGGGGCCTGTAAACCTACAAACACACCGCCTGGCGAGGTTCCAGTTATCTCTAGAGGCTTAAGCAGAGCAGGTCCAGGCAAAAATTTCCCTGCAGTGCCTGATAACAAGAAGCGCCAGGCAGCCAGGGGCTGGTTCACCAGGCAGCGACAGAGAATCACTGCAATCAGTAAAAATAACTTCAACATCAGGGAGAGGAAAAAGAGATTTTTCATTTGTCCTAGTAAGTATTCCATATTGATCAAGATAAGGGTGGAAATGAACTCTTCACCTACTTGAATTCCCACTGGCTAAGGTATATAGAATAACTGATCAATACCAAAGTTGCTCGTCATCACTTAAATTGTATGTTTAAGTCCTTGGACATTTACTACGTGGCTGTATTAACACTCTAAAAAGCTTCATTCATTTGTTGGTATAAACTACACTTCCAGTCTGCTTAATCTTTGACGGACAGGTCTCATTGTCCCTGAAATCCCTCGCCACACAATACAACAAAGCCTTAAATGACTGGGTAGGCCTGGCCTGCTACCCACAGTGCCCCGCGCTTCCTGCCCCTCTATCCCTGGAATTCATGACCACGCAGATTACTAAATTACACACTAGGCCGGGGATTAAGCAGGGCTCTTTGTATGGGAGCATCTGAGGTCTGGAAGAAGATTTTACCTGTCACGGTCTGTGCTCATTAGGCCTTGATGAGAGACAGAAGGAAGCGGTGCTGCAGAAGATCACAAACGCTGGTGCGTGCTAATCAGTGAGCTGGATATGATGACAGGGTAGCCTGCCTGGTGCTGCCCTGCACACAGGTCTAGGAGCTTTGCACAGACAATAACCAGCCCACTACTTCCAGAGCAGCCTCAGCAGCTACTTCCCTCTCAAAATAAAAGGAGAAAATGTTCCCTGTTCTGACAGACTGTGAGCCAGATAATGGCTCTACCAAGTAGAACCGAAATGTCTAAGGGCTAGGAATGCATCCCGCAGTTAAGCAAACATACCAACAAGCCAAAGGGAGGGGTATGCTAGCTCATCAGTTGTTTTAAATTAGCTACTAATCAAAGCTGGAGTTGCTTCTGATTGCTTTCAGAATGGTTATGAGTTACATATATGAAAAAAAAAAAAAAAAAAAGGCTTGAATTAACAGCTTAAACACTTCAAAGATATCAGGTATCTCAAATATCTTTTACCTATTTGCACATGCTAAAATCACACTGCTTCTCACTTGAAAAATCATAAGCATTTAGTTGGTCTTAATTCTGATGTCCAGAAATGACAGAGGAGAGTGGTCTTTATCCAGCTGCACCTTACAGATGGCTGGCAACTCCTGCCTTTGGCTACAGCTGCCTGGAAGTTCAGTAGTGAGAGCGAGTTATGACAGCCAAGAAGGTGTAATAATGGAAATCAGCAGAAATCTATAGAGTAGCAGAGCTCATTTTACAAAAACAAGACTTTATTTTCCTTTGGGAGTAGGTGTCACTTGTCTTGTGTTCCTTCTCTTTCCTTGCACATTCTTCATTTCAAACAGCAAACATTGTTTTAGTTATGTTGATGTCATCCATACTAGTCTGAAGGAGGCTATTGCGTTTCTCACTAATTTGCACTCACTTGGAGCTCAGTGGATAATAGAAATTATCCAATGCCTCAGAGATACAAAGTTTACAGCATAATCGGGCTTATGGGTTTGTTTCAGAAGGCAAACTATATTCAGTATATTTAGTTAGTAGACTACTACACTGCAATACTGTGATGCTTTGGTTCAGCATCATCCTATTACATCAAAGAGCAGCGTTATTACATGCAAACATGACGACATCATTTTAGAGGAACCACGACAGCCTCAGATCTGCAAAGAGCCTCCTAGCAGCTCATAAAGAAATACAAAACCCCAGAAACCCTGGGAGGACAAGCACTGGAAGTGGATGCTGCTCTGCACAGACTCAGTAGGACTCTGCACAGACTCAGTAGGACTCTTTGGAAGTTGCTGCCAGTGTTACTTCTGCAGCCAAAACAGCCACTGTTGAGCTACGCAAACTACCCTGAGCTCTTTCCCTAGAGCCACTAGGCAGGGAGCAAGCATTTGACTGCTGTTTGAGAAAAATAAGCAAAGCATACTTTAAATGAGTAGAGAAAAAAGAATCCTCTATTGATCACTGCAGCAAAATGACTTTGTACTTCCCTCATTCATGAAATGATTCCAATTTCAGTTAAACCACTGTTAACTACAGCAATGTTTTTCTGTAGGATGTTCTTTTAAGCCTCATGACATGGTGTATTTGCATAGTGTGCAATAAACTTGCCCTCAGCCACATGCATGCACACACCATGCCCCTCTGGACACCAAATTAAGTTGCTCATAAACCCTGTAGGCATTCACGATGGCCTTTTAGCCAGCAAGAAGAGCAAAACAGTGGCTATGAGTTAATGCACTCTCTCATTTCAGACCTCTGAATAAACATTCACTTCTATGGAGTTTCACATCACCTGAAAACTCCAGCATCTTCTCACCGACATCAATGCAGACAAGTGAAGTATAACTCTGAAGTCAGAGGCAGAAGAATCCAGCCCGGTATGCATCACTCCTTCACTGCCATTGCTGTTGCCAGTCCAGCTGAGCTTTGTCTGGCAGAATCAGCAGAAATGTCTTCTATCTGTTACTGCCTCGAAATGCCAGCACTGCTAGCACCGGCAGACCAAAGCCTAAGAGGAATCAATCATGCCCCTGAGGAAGGATAAAGGTGCAAGCCTTAGAAGCAGAATAAAGGAAAGGGAAGAGAAAGAAGATATAAGATGTTAGAAATAGAGAAGAGGCACAGCTCTACTGTCCACCTTCAGTTTGCAACAGACAGAAAGTGAAAGTTACGCATGAATTAAGCCCCCAGGAGTCAACAAACAGCCCTCTGACCTGTCTCACCTTGCGGCAAGGGAACGAACTGTCTCCTTGCTCCCACCATGCAACTGAGCACTGAGAATGAGCACAGGAGACACTTGCTAGAGGTTCTGAGACAAATCTGGTGGCTACTTCCCTGTTTTCGTTATTTTTCCAAACACTAAAGCTAAGAAACAGTCACAAACACCGAGTGTCAGTCTACTCTCTGGAATAGGCAGGCTGCAGAGTCTGGGTTTCATTGCCCCGCTTCTCACGGAGGACATGCCTGAGCACAGGACTTAAATCCCAAACATTAGGAATTTACTTGAATCTCAGAAGTTGCATCATCTTCTCTTTTCATTCCAGAAACATTTTTTTTTCTGCTGATACAAGTAATGTTGTAGCATCAAAGCTCCTACCTGTCAACTAAAATCCCAGCTATTTTCTCCTGGGGAAGAAAAATTAAACTGTCCATGGGCTGTGTCTGTGTCTAAACTGGCCACTTGCCGAGGCGATCGGCTCTGGAGCAGACACATTCAGCAGCGGAGTGGGGGATTGGGAAAGGCAGGGCTTTTTTTCCAGCATCGAGGCCACTCGAGGCAGCCGAGGGAGCCGCCAGCCCTCACGAGGGAGGTTTATGAAGTGTACATGTTCAAAAGCAGCCCCTAGGGAGCACGGCAACCAGGAAGGGCAAATAGGGCAGTTTGCACAGGCAGGGCGTGCTCAAGCAGGGCAGAGCATCCCTCCCTGCTCAGAACAGCTCATCTGTCAGCTGTCTGCCTGGAGCTGAACCACCATGGTCTGTGCTAGGCAGAAAGCTCTTTCTAGAAAGTCTGTGATGACCCAGACCAAGTGCCCGCTCAAAACCGAGGCAGTTCAGGTCTCCAGATGCAGGGAGTGCCTGAGCCTGTTGCTGCCCTCAGAGGGTGGTGGAGACACCGTGTGTGTGAGGTGCGAGCAGGTGGATGGCCTGCTCAGCCTGGTGGCAGGGCTCAAGGAGGAGGTGGAGAGGCTGAGGGCCACCAAGGAGTGTGAGCGGGACATAGACTGCTGGAGCGACTCCCTGCCAGGCCTGAAGGAGAGGTACCAGGCTGAGATACCCCAAATGGGGTGGACCCCCTGCCCTGTCACAGTCGAGAGTTGAGGAGGAATGGAGACAGGGCCCTGCTTGACCTCGCAGGTAACGCCCCCCCCCTTCCCAGGTGCCCTTACACAACAGGTTTGAGGCCCTGGAGCTTGAGAGACCGGTGGGTAAGGATGAGGTAGCAGGTCTACCCAGGAGGATGCCTAGGGTGAGGAAGTCGACTCCACACCTCAAGACTGCCTCCACCAAGAAAGATAGAAGGGTAATCGTTGTAGGCAACTCCCTTCTCAGGTAGGGAAAGGATGAGGCTAAGGGTCTGGACAGCAGTCCGAACCCAGGCAGCAACCCTGCAAAGCGTGTCAAGATTGGGGGAAGTACTGAGCATAGGGATTGGGGCCGGGCAGAGCACTGCATCACAACTAGGGCCACAAAAAAAGAACGGAGAGTCTTAGTGATCAGAGACTCCTTGCTGAGGGGCATTTGTCGCCCAGATAACCTATCCAGAGAGGTGTGCTGCCTTCCTGGGGCACGTGTCAGAGATGTTAGGAAGGCTCTGCCACAGCTCATTAAACCAGAGGATTACTATCCTCTTGTTGTCATTCAGGTTGGATCCCGGGAAGCTGCAACTAGAAAAATGAGGAATATTAAAAAGGACTTTGCATCTCGGGGAAGGTCATTGAAGGGATCAGGGGCACAGGTGGTGTTCTCCTCTGACCTCCCTCTGGGTGACCGGGACCCAGAAAGAAGGAGGAGAACGGGACAGGTGAACGACTGGCGGAGGGGGTGGTGTCTGGACCAAGGATTTGGGTATTTCAATCCTGGGCAGCCCTTTGGGAAGCCAGGTATGTGGGCTGCTGACTGACTTCAACTCCATAAGTGGGGCACAAGCACATTGGGGAGCAAGCTCTCTGGGCTGATCACCAGGGCTTTAAACTAGGTTTGACGGGGGACAACAGCAGTTGTCACTGCTGTCACTATTGAAGATAGTAGAGAAAAACCTCTGAGTTGTCCCATAGGATCGTCCGAGGTCTCCTCAGAGAAGGTAATGATCCCGATACCCCATCCAGAATTTTCTTCTTCTTGCATCCCCCCAGGGGTAACTGTGCCTGCTGCTTCCCTAAAGTGCCTGTACACCAACGTGTGGAGCACGGGAAATAAACAGGAGGAGCTCGAGATCTGTGCTCGGTCACGGGGCTGTTGTGGGGGTCTACTCTATCAGGAGGAGGAGGTCGATGAGGCCTTCTACAAGCAGCTGGTAGTAGCCTCACGATCACGGGTGCTGGTTCTCATGCGGGACTTCAATTTTCCAGACATCTGCTGGGTAAGCAACTCGGCCAGGCACGCGCAGTCCAAACGGTTCCTACAATGCGTTGAGGACAATTTTCTGACGCAGGTGGTGGAGGAGCCAACGAGGCGGGGGGTGCTCCTGGACCTTGTCCTTACCAACAGGAATGGGCTTGTTAGGGATGTGAAGGCTGGGGCAGCTTGGGATGCAGTGACCATGAGATGGTGGAGTTCCAGATGGAACCAGGCAAAGGAAGTAAGGCTAAAAGCAGGATTGCAACCCTGGACTTTTGAAGAGCCAACTTCGACCTCTTACAGGATCTGCTTGGGAGTATCTCATGGGATAGGTTGCTAGAAGGCAAGAGTGCATGTGGCAGCTGGGCTACATTTAAGCAGCACTTCTTCCATGCTCAGGATCGGTGCATCCCTAAGAGTAGGAAATGGGGAAGAGGAGCAGGAAACCTGCGTGGATGAGCAAGGAGCTCATCAATAAGATCAAAAGGAAGAGGAAGGTCGAAGAAATGTGGAAAAAAGGCCTGTCCTCTTGGGAGGAGTATAGATGTGTTGTCAGGGCCTGCAGGAATGCAACAAGGAAGGCTAAAGTCCACCTAGAGATGAGGCTTGCAAAAGAGATAAAAGATAAAAAAAAAAAAAAAAAAGTATTAAGTACGTAAACAGTAAAAGGAAGACTAGGGAAAATGTGGGACCCTTACTGAATGAGGGGGGTGTCCTGGTAATGGGAGATGCTGAGAAGGCAGAGATACTGAATGCTTTCTGTGCTTCAGTTGTCGCTTCAAGGACTCCCCTCCGGGACTCCTTGACCCTGGAGGGAGGAGAAAGAGTCTGGGAAGCAGAGATCTCCCACCCTGTTAACAAGGGAATGGTTCGGGAGCATCTGAGTGGGCTCCACACACACAAATCCATAGGTCCCGATGGGATGCATCCACGTGTGCTAAGGGAGTTGGCAGAGGTGATCGCTGAACCGCTCTCTATCATCTTTGAAAGGTCCTGGAGAACAGGAGAGGTGCCTGAAGACTGGAGGATAGCCAATGTCATTCCGGTCTTCAAGAAGGGCAGGAAGGAGGATCTGGGAAACTACAGGCCAGTCAGTCTCACCTCTGTCCCTGGAAAGGTGTTGGAGCAGCTTGTTCTGGATGCCATCTCCAAGCAATTGGAAGAGAAGAAGGTTATGAGGAGTAGTCAGCATGGATTCACCAAGGGCAAGTCGTGCTCGACCAACCTCGTTGCCTTCTGCAATGGCATCACCAGCTGGGTAGATGGGGGGAGAGCAGTGGATGTCATCTACCTTGACTTTAGCAAGGCTTTCCATACTGTCTCCCATGACATCCTGATAGCAAAGCTGAGGAAGTGTGGGATAGAGGAGTGGACAGTAAGGTGGGTTGAGAACTGGCCGAGCTCAGAGGGTGGTGATCGGCGGCGCAGAGTCCGGCTGGAGACCTGTGACTAGCGGTGTTCCCCAGGGGTTGGTGCTGGGTCCGGTCTTGTTCAACATCTTCATCAACGACCTTGATGAGGGAATAGTGTCTGCCCTCAGCAAGTATGTGGATGACACAAAGCTGGGAGGAGTGGCTGACACGCCATAAGGCTGTGCTGCCATTCAGCGAGACCTGGACCGGCTGGAGACATGGGCAGGAAGAAACCAAATGAGATTTAATAAGAGCAAGTGTAGAGTCCTGCACCTGGGAAGGAACAACCTGAAGTATCAGTACAGGCTGGGGGATGACCTGCTGGAGAGGGGCTCTGAGGAGAAGGAGCTGGGGGTCCTGGTGTACAACAGGCTGACCATGAGCCAGCACTGTGCCCTCGTGGCCAAGAGGGCCAATGGGATCCTGGCGTGCATTAAAAGTAATGGCCACAAGATAGAGCACAGGAAGTTCCGCACCAACATGCGAAAGAACTTCTTCACGGTGAGGGTGACGGAGCACTGGAACAGGCTGCCCAGCGAGGTTGTGGAGTCTCCTTCTCTGGAGATATTCAAGGCCTGTCTGGATGCCTACCTGGGCAGCCTGTTCTAAGGAACCTGCTTTGGCAGGGGGGTTGGACCCGATGATCTTTCGAGGTCCCTTCCAATCCCTTCAATTCTGTGATTCTGTCAAAATCCCAGCTATTTTCTCCTGGGGAAGAAAAATTAAACTGTCCATGGGCTGTGTCTTTGCTGAACAAACGAAGGAAAAGAAAAATGTTTTCCATTTCCTCATGTTACTGGATACAAGAGAATCTGGGACTTCTTCAATTCTTCAGACACTGATTTACCATTAGTATCAAATCACTACTAAGTTTGATAGCAGTTCCTGTCACCACACTACTACACAGCTCATGCTGTATTTGACAAAGAAACAACTAACAATTAAGACTATTTTATTTTCCTTTCCACTGAAGCAATGTGAAGTGCATATCCTCAAAGGCTTTATCATACTGTTTTTCAGTACTTCCAAGTCCAACAGCTTTTAATGAAAGCAAAATAGATCAGATCCTCCCGTGTTTTGCACTTGCAGAGACAATACTATCTTGAAGATATCTTATGCCACTGAATAAAAGTCCAAGTTATGCAATCTACATACCTTCAGCCATCAAACAATAGTCAAATTAGTGATTTTTTTTTTAATTAAACAAAAGAAGGCTGAAGCTTAATTCATGCTCTAATGACTAACCATAGGACATTCCACAGCTTCTTGTGGTGTTTTCATTGCTCCTTAACTCTGTTGAGAGTGTGCATAATCTAAGAACACACTCAGGTGCTCGAGTACAGACAGCTGTACATTCCCTGCCCCCCCTCCAAGCCCACATCAACTCCAGGGTAGGCTGCAAACACACCAGCATGCGCTTGCCTCAATTACTCCATACCAACATACTCTCAGACGCTTCCTCTGGTTCATGTTCCCCAATTGTCTCATCCCTCAACACTGCTTGCACGCACACTGGGGATCATTTTAAATATGCTGCGGATCCACTAAATCCCTATTGTGCCTGCAGTGAACATCAAGTCCAAATGCTCCACAGTTTAAAGCAGATGGATGAAAATCCAGCTTGGCCATTGTGTCCAGCTACAGTTTGGGATAATTCCATGGTTTTGTCCCAGCTGTGTGTTTTTCCACAAAAAAAAAAAAAGTAAATTTAATGCTTCTAAGAAAAGTTTTTTGGTGCAAAGCTTTTTCTGTCTTTTTATACAAAGCACAGTTGATCCTGATGTGTAACTGAGGTCCCAGGGCCTGCTGTAATGTATCAGAAACATTAGACCAAAGAAACTAGAGTCTTTGCAAAAACGTTCCTTGTAAACTATGGACCATTTAGACGGTGTCTTCCAATCCTGCTGGAAATAGTGTTTTACTTCCTAAATTAATATCTATATTTCTAACTTACTGGAATCACTTGATTTTTCTACAAAGATTGTACAAGAAATCTCTCTAGTACTTGTAGTGGTATTCAAGTTCAATGCAATGAAAAAGTAATTAATAAGTAAAAAGTAATTAATTTAGAGAAAAACTCTTTCATGACATTTTTTTTTTTGTTAGGTTTAAATACAGGTATCAGGAAATACTGGTATTTTTGCACTAACGTATCAAGAGAATAGTATCTCATACTGTGCTGTGTGGCAAGAACCATATAAATTAAACTAACTAGACAATTTGTAAATATGCTTTTTGTTTAGACTGGAATGCAAATTTTATACAGCACATACAACTCTTAAATCCTATCCAAACAAATTCAGAGACAAAGCAGGCTTGAAGAGTACACACCTAGAACTGCAGGTTTTGTTTATTTTCAGAACTTGTGCAAAATATTTGGAAATTAATTTAAACATGGGAAGTATTAGCTCAGAAAGACTCACCAGAAAAAAAGCAAAGCACATTAGTCATAACTCCACGTCACCAGTTCTTCATCTTACAAGAATAAACCTCCTTTACTCATGGAGTACAATGGTTAAAACAGTTAACTCTGCAAAGCTAAAATCAGATCAAATGCTATCTATTTACCAAAAAAAAAAAAAAAAGGAGTAAACACTACTACTTCTGACAAGCAAGTGCTGTTTGCTATGGTTTTGGAAACCTTCCAAAGTTTGTAACTTGAACAGATAGTTGTGCTTAGAAAGAATTAGGGAAGGGAGTTTATGATACTCAGTGGCATTTAGGAGCAAGCAAAGGGCACTAGATCTTAGAAAGGGGCATAGATTTGTTCAGAGGGCATTTATATTAAAAGCTGCCCAAGACCCCAAGGCCACTACACTTGAGAGAAGCACTTGATGTTCATGGCTCATGGTGAAGAGAGCAGATACTTAGCAAATAACCTAGCAAGACTAGAGTTAGATAACTAGCTTTCACTTTGAATGGCTACAGCTTTTGCTCTCCAAATCAGTGAAGCTTTTCATTCACACTTATGTATTTTAAATATTGTTAAGGCTTTGACATGTTTCTTCAGGTGGTAAAACTGTTGAACACACAAGCAATCAGTGTTTCATACCAATAAATTGGATTATCCACTGCACATTAAGTTTGGCTCACTGCCTAGGCAGAAAAACTGTTTTTGTACTGGTTTTAATTCTGGATATCAGAGTGTATGTACAGTTACACCCAAAGGACAGAAAGGAAGGATAACTGTACGGCCCGTCAAGGAAAGAACACTTTATATAGCCAGAGCATCCATAACACTAGTTCAGGATCCCATTCATTCACTTTTTACATAAATCATGAGTAGCATCACTGAAGTCAGCCAAGTGACTTCGCAATGCTAGCAACTGTTTTTCACTAGCGTAACACCAGACCTCCAGCAAGCTAGACTAGGGGAAACTCTAGAATTTCTCTCATATTTCTAATACTTCTCTGTAGGAGAAGAATAGGAATGCAGCAGAACCAGAGTGAAATCAAGACCTGGTATTCACCAATATTTTGTTAATCGCGTGCCTGAATTGTAGAAATGTACTTCTGGAATCGATGTTTCACTTCAAACTCCTCCATCACATACTCAGACATTCAGTGAGCTCAGTCTTTAATTTGGAACATGGAAGCAAACTTAAGACCTCACTAAAGCCCAGGTGTTCTGGATCTTCCCAATGCAACTCTCCTATGAGGTGCAAAGTAAACAGTCTAGCCCAAGTATAAATATTTAATAAGATGCTTGCATCTGGAGCAAAATGGAGCTAAATTAGCGTTCCCTACTTATAATGTAAACAGATTAGTTGCATGACAGTGTTAGCACAAACTTCCCTTGACTATAAACATTTGCTGATGTATTTCACCAATAACGTAATGTATAGGAGCAGAGGAAGGATTTATCCTGAAGAGGGGATGTGGCTAAGCTCCAGTTTCGCAGCCTCATCCCACCTGACAGCGCCTGTTCCTGAGGACCTCTAAGGGACAAGTATCCTGTGCAACATGCTCCTTTCAACCAGCAGAGAGGAAAATGAACCCAGTTAAAAGCCAATGGCAAACACCATGAGAAGGTGTTCATGAACCTCCATTCAAAATACACTACCATGCTCGTGATAGTTTGCTTGCTGAAGGACTGGCTCACCATTTACCCCAAATGAGGACCTGCAAGTCAGATTTCTTAAAACTAAACAACTGTAAATATGTTCATGGACTTCCTTAAGGAAAATTGGTTCTGAAGACATAGTCCTGTAATGTCCTCACTGTTCTCAGCTTTTGTTTATGTCTTCACTGAGGATGTCAGTTGTATTACTGAGGTTGGGCCTGGCAATGACAACTAACTGATGCTGAAGACAACAGAAGCAATGGCAAGAAAACCAGCCCCATTTTAGTTTCCTTCTCCCACAGCCTCCCTTCTTTTGGTATTTATGTTGCAAGCATGAATGTCTCCCTAGAGCTCTGGCTATCATTTACAAAGCTGCAAGTTTCCCATACCTACAGAGTCTCATTTCAACATCAGAGTACAGGATACCTTAGTGCCAGCATTTTTGGAAAGCCTTCTCTGTGCAAGCTGGTTGTGTTCTACTATCATAGACTCTCGGTGCTATCTAGCTGAGCCAGTTCCTCACTTTGCACAAGGGATAACAATAGAGTACGTTGTCCTTAATGCTGGAGGGAAGGAAATAAAAAGAAAAGGAAATAGCAGGGAAAGTGACATCATAAGCACATGCTGAGTTGGAAGGTAGGTCCCGTCAGAAGCAATTAAGTGTTCCCAGAAGATGACTGGTACAACAGGCACTCTGTAGTCACTGTTGTGTCAGAAGAAATTCAGCAGCTCATCAGAAAACCAACGATATTAGGAGGTCCAAATACCATTAAATAGCAGGAACAAGGAATTCAGTTCAGTTTCAGAACTCTTCTTAGATGGTTCTTGAAAAACACAAGCCTCAACTCACAATTATCTGTTAAAGAAAATTCAGCTAAGAATAAGAACAAAAACAAACAAACAAACAAAACAAAACAAAACAAAAAAACAACAGATACAACATATGTACTGTTGTTTTTTTTTTCCAGAAGGAAATTCTCATTCCTGCTTTACTCTTCCTTCAGCAAGAAACCACTGAAAGGTGGGTGGCAATATATTTTCTCCACCATCCCTTGTATTAATTCTATTTGTATTCTATAAAATCAGACCATTTTCATGAGGCCTTGTAACTTGAGACAGGATGACAAGAGAATAATTGTGTGAATGCTTTTTCTCATGCAAGTTTCATATGCCAGAACCTTAGTTCTTAGTTTTACCATAGTAAAACCACACTGGCTTCAGGGCTCCTTAACTAATCTAACTTTGATGAGAAACAGTGCCTTTACAGGGGATATTTCTATTGTTGAACTCTTGAGGGGACGGAAAAGCAGCTATGAATCTTGTAGAAGCATGCAAGCGTCTTCTAACCCTCACGTTCACAGTTTAGTTTACATTTATTCCCAGACCAACATCTCCACACAGAATAGGCACATGAGAAATGAACTCTTCATTGAAGTGATTTGATGTACATTTAGTATCTCAGAGAGGATTATTTTAAGAAATAACCAGACGGACAGACAGAAAGTAAACTATTTACACTGACACTTATCTTGACCGGGGCTAGTCAGCTTCCAGGGGATGGACATTTGCAACTCAGAGCCGTTTTTTCATTCTACGTGCCCACGACTGGCTTTAGTCTTAGGTAGCACCTGACCTGAGCTCATGAAGACAGTACAGACACAGCCCTAGGATAAACAGCTGAGCCCAGCAAAGAATGGAAATGCAAAAAGTCACAAAGATGAAATGACTTTTCCAAGGTAATTTCTGCCAGGTTCTCTAAGAATTTTATGGCTGTAATCTGAAGCACTCAAAGCAATTCAGATTAACATAGTTGGCTACTAAGATAATAACTGCAGCTGTACCGTTAACAACGTGGAAACTTGCCATTGTTTTTTGCCATTTTTTTCTAGTACCTTCCCAATTATCAAAAAAGGAACTTATGATACTTGTTTGTCCTCACGTACTTACAAAACAGAAGCCAGTTGTACCATCTGCTTTCAAATACATAACCAAAACAGTTAAAAAATATATAAAAAATACTACAGATGGAGCTTTAGGCTTCAAGTCAAATATTTTTAATCTATTAGGCTTTACTCATAAGTAACCCTAAAGTACAAAGAGGAAATGTGAAACAAATGCTGAACTTGTTAGTAAAGCGTAAGTGAAAACAAAATTAATTACGTATATGCCAGACGGATCTTATCAGAGCTAAGTCAGTATTCCTCAAGAATCTTTATTTTTGTTTGTCACAGTTATTTGTTATTATGTCCAGTTAAAACAGAGGAAATTTAATTAAGTGTAGGATTATTTAATGAGGATGTTATTTTTGTCTTAAATGAAACACACTCCCTCTTCAATTTCCCTTGTACCAAGACAGGCATTTACGAAAAAAGTATAAGATAGAAGAAAAGTCAAAGGCTACCTTTTCTAAAAGACCCTTGCAGGTCTTTATAAGTGATCTGGTGTATCACTGAAAGATAGAACAAGCACCATGACTGCTCAGAACTCAGCAAGGCATGCTACAAATGAACAATAAAAATCCCAAATTCATTTTGCAAGGGTAAGGAAACCACTCTTCTGATGTGGCACAGCAAGTCCCAGATTGGGAACACAGCAGAACTGTGCTGCTCAAAGAGGAGGCCTGGAAAGGATCACAGATATGGAGGTTTCTAAGAAGCTTATTACACAAGATGGAAAAAACATGTAAGCTTGACCATCCTTCAGGGACATATAGCTTGTTTCTTTCTCCAGGGCAAACTACACGGTGGTGCTGTAGGACAGGGAAAAAAGAAAAAAAAAATCATGTTCCTACCTTTTCCTGGTCCATTTCTGTATGCCCATCTCCTGAAGAGAAAATCTTCACCTCTTGTAAGTAATCAAAATCCTTTGTGAAGTCAGGAGTGAAATCAAGAAGTGTAAGGTTTTGCTGTCGATAGAGGCTGAGAGCGTAGGCTAATGAGCAGATGATACTTTCCTGTTTTCCTGTGGCCATGTCAAGCGTCATGCCATATTGATATTTTAAAAGAGATTGAGAGTTTTACTCTTCCACTCAATTTGAGTGATGGAAACAAATGACTATTGAGAGGCCGTGTCAATGTTACAGAAAGATGTCATACCCTAGCGATGGAATAAGCACAGTAAGTTGTTTACACTTCTCAGCACACTCATGTCACGACCCCTCAACGACATGGGGATGAACCCCAGAAATGGGAAGATGCCAGGGATAACCTCGAAAGGGCATTCTAGTTGCAAGTGGTTTCTCTTCATCCAGCTTAGTGAAAAATCATTATCACAGGAGATTTTTATACATTTGCTTTAACAGCAAAGAAACCACAACATCATTAGAGGGCCAGCACACTTTCTGCTAGCCTGGCTGAAAAAGAGTAGATTGTCCATATACAACACCATGTAACACTGCCTTAAGTGTCCCATATGTACCCACAGACATGCGCCTGTATTTCATTTATTTCTACTTTGTGAATTATTATTCATGTACTGAACGGATGCATGAAAAATTTTAAATAACACAGGGGCAGAAAGGAAGGTAGCGTATGTCTACACACACTCTTCATAGGGAGAAAAGTGTCCCATGCATGTGCACGCATGTGCTGATAAGTTCAACCCTGGGAACCCGTGTGTGTTTCCAGCAGGCAGCTCACAGACCGGTTCCTGAGACCTCCTCCAAGGGCACTGCCCTGGGCTGGAGCTCAGTGAAGGCTGATGGACACTGCTCTCAAGTGCCACATCTACCCAGCATGGCCACAATCACCACTTCCAAAATAAAGTCTTTATTTTGCAAAGGAGATTTGGGTTTACAGAAGTGCACTTCCTTCAGCTATAACATCCTGCCAACATCACATGTAGCATGTGCACAGCTTCTGCTAAGCAAGTGTGGAAAAAAATACACCAGGCCATGTTTCTCTTACCTGAAATGAACATAAAATGGCCCACATAAATAGCTGTGTGAGCAGACATTCTTAGAAGCCTAAAAGCAATTTGCTTTAAAGGCTTGAAAATGAAGATCCTGGCCTCCTTCAGTATAGTGAAGAGTTCCTAACACCGGTAACAATAAAAACATGCAGAAAGCCAAGACACTGCTTAAGGCAGATACGATGTTATCAGATGAAGTAAGTCTAAAGACACCTAAATGTGATACACCTGACATGTGCAAGGAGGGAAAAAATGCAGAACACATCAGCTACGTTAACACCGTGAAGAAAACCCTGCCTGCTTTCTGTCAGGCAGTGCACAAATAAAGGCACTGTAAGCAGAACTGTGATTTAGCCGAATGTTCTCAGGAGTTAACACACATTCCGGCTGATAAAGAGAAGGGGATGGTTAGAATAGATTAGTTCAGGTTTTAGTCTCTTATGTTAGAAAAACAAGGAAGTTTAGTTACTTCACCGCTCTGGAAAAAGTCTGGAGATAACACTTATGTCATTTATTGTTTCAAGAGAAAACATTAAATCTTAGGAAAATTTCCTTTAATGTCCCAGGAACACTGATCCAAGCCTACAAGGAACCAACGGGTGTCCTGTTGCTGGTTTTGTAATGCTTTTGGATTTACAGCTCAAGTGCAGCTGGAGTTATACAGGGAATGACCACCTGCTGCTTCAATTTTGCATGCAGACTTTATTTATTTCTTTTGAATTTGCTGTGAGACAGGCTGGATTATACTTCAACTGCTAGGGATATTCCAGGGGCTGATAGCCTCCAAAAACATTTTGTACTGTTAGGGAGACATGCCATAATTAAAATGAGGCAAGAACGATGACTTTTGCTATTTTGTCTTTCACATGTCTCCAAATTGGGAGAATAAATGTATTTCAGAGGAATACATAAACTATTTCTTAAGATGAGACCTCTGAAAAAACAGAGTGGCAAGCTTCTGGTAGTTGATGTCGATAGGTTTTCTATGAAGACACCTGCTTTCCTGAAAATACAGTTGGGTAAGTAAAGATTCTTGACTGAAACCGGAGAAAACACAACTAAGTAATTCTCAGAATGAGAGGCCTCTGGAGCACCAACCATCTCCTAGCGTATGTCTGCAATTGCCCTGCCTTGCAGGACTTCCCCATCTCAGCTGGGATCCTCAGTCACTAGGCACCACAATAAAAGAAAGGGCACAACAACATCATGTCAGTACTCAAAATGGCCAGCACAATCGGTAAGTATCAAAGGAAATCAAGCTTCACAAAGACAAAAAAAGAATAAAAAAAAATCTGTTTAAAGATTTGCTAGCAAATACCTATTACCTGTACTTCTCACGTACAAATACCCTGTTTTATACATGTATCCCAGCTATTCACAAAGCGTGGTTCACAATGACAAGGCGAGCTGTCGTCAACGTACTTGTGGAAGTACAGTAAACTGCGTTTCCAATTAAAAAACTTACTGATAAGCCTGCGCCGTGATGCACAGGAAGGGCTGAGGGTGAGCATTACTACTCTGCTCCAAATAATTGGGACCTGTTGTGCTGCACATCTCCCAGAAGTATAACTTCTGCATTTCTGACAGTGATTTCTTTCATTGTTCATCAGTCCAAACAAGCCATCGCTGCAGTTACAAGTTCAAGATAAAAAAAATAAAAAATAAAATAAAAAAAAATTATGATAAACAAAGAAAATGACGTTACTGAACCGGGCTGTTGATGAAGCTTGCAAACACAGGGGACAGGACTCTTGGATTCAAGACACCTCCTTGGCTCTGTAACCTACATCCATTATGTCTAACACACAGGCACAGCCTGAAAATATGCCATGAAAAGTGACTGCCTCACAGAACTCAGGCTCTGCATATATAGAAATTGCTTACAGTTCTTTTTTCACCAAAATCTATTTCCTTAACTGTAGCAGTTTGTAGTAAATGTACCTATGGTAAGAATATCCTGGCTGATGCCTTTGTTATTTCTTTTTTCTACGTTTAGAACTTCTGCTTGTATTTTTGGAATCTGCCAGGAGAATGAAATGCTGAGCTGCACAGGCAGACACATGCTGCTGGTCTGGTAACAGAGATGCGAGCAGAATTCATGTGTCGAAGCAGAATTGCTGCTGTGCTAACATGTACTCCAGCTTCAGGAGCAGGCGGAAAGGACACAGCTCAGCTAAAAAGCAGAGCAAGTTCAGTTAGACTGTTCCAGCACAGTATTGCATATACATGGACGTGCACAGAAATTTGCGAGATCTCAAAAGATAACAGCATTACAGAACTTTCGAAGACAAAACCTAGCACAGTTGCATCACCCACAGCTCTGTAACTGGATGCTAAGAAATTCATTTACTGTTCACTGAGGATTCAGCACATGTTGAGTGGTTTTATTTGGGATCTTTCTTTGATCATTCAAAAAATTACAAGAAGCTTTAAAAGAACTGTAGATTTCTTTTTAATAGTCCTTCAAAGTTGTGTATTGTTTGTACTGTATTTAACATGGATTAAAACCAGATATTTTTAAAATTACTTGGACTTTTTGTTTATTACTTTTGGCAATGCTCTACTGATTAAAAAAAAAAAAAAGAACAAAATCTTTTCAAAATCACCCACTATTAAAAAGGACAAGTACATCTAGGCTGCTCTTCAGACCACTAAAATGGTACGACCCAGACATCCCTTTCTTGTTCTAGTCCTAGCCTTACCTCCAAGTTTTCTGTGTTGGCAATCCCACAGGAGGTCACACAGTGTGAAATGTCACTCATAAAGGGAGCTTAACATCAGTTAGAACAAGCACATTTTCACAACTACCTAATGTATTTACGACGTATTAGACAGCAACAGCTTAAACATCTCTAAAGAACAGCCTAAAAGGAGGAGAGTAGCAAACACTTGAATTCTGCCTCTTATTTTTTACAGAATAAAGTGGAGGGAAAATTGATGCTCTTCCTTCTTTACCTTGTTATACTGGTTTCTCAGTTTTATCGTACCTAAACTCTGAAGTCTTTCTTTCATACAAGATCTTTTAGAAACTGCCATTTTTCCCCTCCATCATGCTACATCTCATTCCTACGTACAAGCTCAGAACACATCATCCTGCCCACTTCTCTCTCATCTTTCCTAAGGGTTACGTGCTCCATCATTTTCTAGCTGTTTTTATACAACTTACATACAAATTCATAGCCAGACCATATCCTGTACACTCTTATCTCCTACTCCCACTGTGTTCGGTTATTTGAATGCCCCCTTTTTAGCCCAAAATAAAGCCACTAATCCCTTTTTTTTTTTTGTTAGATCTCCTATGCAAGATGTCTGTTGCAATAACAATCCCTGCTTCTCTCCTTTGTTTCATTTTCTTCACCGTCAAATATTTAGAAAGTCAGTCCTGACGTCTTCCTGGACACCCCCAAGCATTCATATTCTTGATACACAAGGAAATACCTTCTCCTCTTTCTCCTTGCCTACCAAATGCATGATTTATACCAATCTTATAAATTGGTATAAGATTTATACCAATAGGTATAAGATTTATACCAATCTTGCATTTGTTCTAAGAATACTTTATAATGTTGATGAAGATCAATCAGACAAAATTTTAAGTTCTTTGTGTTCATTTCCCCAAATCACTGACTTTTCACTTCTCGGATGACTGGCAAATGGTTCCCTTGCATTTTTCCATGATCTTAAAATAATTCCTTCCTACTCCAGACAGAATTCCTTTTTGAGGAAGTCATCTTTTGTTTGAAACCTACCAGACAGATTGTGTCATCAGCAGGATCAGGTAACAATCAGAACCCAGACAATTCTAAGCAATAAAAACTCATGTTTGAAATAAACTCTTTTCCACCAATAAAGCATAAACAGGGTTGTGATTCAGATTTCCGTTCCTTTTGTTGTTGCTTTTCTTCTTCTTTTATTACCTTTTCCAAGCTCGGAGAATGTCTGTCAATCTCCATTAAAGGCACACGAGGTATTATATGTCAGAGGTGAAAAGAAGCACTAACCTACAGTTATTTCACAGGTACTACCCATTTATTTATTTATTTTTAAACTATAGATACACGTCCTTTTCTCTTCAGAAGCAAAGAAACTACCTCCAAACAGCTTTCCAGCCTCAGCCACCATAGAAAGCTGAGATGCATCAGGATGTTCTCCTATTTTATGAGATGTGTGGTTTCCCATTCAGGAAAGGCTGTGATTCACACCAAAAACACTGCACATTTTTCCCAGAAAAGGGGACAGCTAGCCTGGGGGACCCATGGATTTGGCTTTACTTCCAACTAATTGGCACTATAGCCTCTTTTTACGACTACAAACACAGTTTTGCCTGGTTAACCATCTTCATTGTTTGCTCTATCTGGCTGCAGGCTCCACGACTGGCGTACTTCCTGCCTATCTATTGCTTAATTAAGTTTGCTTTGTAGTAATCCCTGCTGTCGGCTGTTTTCCTGGCTCATGAATCGACTCCTAACCTGACTGTCGGCCAAATCTCCTAGAACTGGGCCTTGCTCATAGATTGGTTCCGTGATAACTCCGTTCCTGATAGGCTAACCTACTCGAGTGAACACAATGAAAATCTGTCCTACCTTTCATTTCCTGCCAACGGAAAATCTTTAACAAAGGCTCTTGGTTCTGCAGGGGGTACCTCTTCTCATTTTAGGGAGCGTAAAAATAATTAGTACCATGTATAGGACCAAATATACTGAAACAATCACAGTCAGAAGATGGGTACTTTGGGGATGGGGTGAGGGAAGTAGGAAGAAAATGGGGTCTTAAAGAGAAGTTAACCTGGAGGAAGACTGCTGGGACATAGTCTCGGTGGCAAATCCTATACACGAATGACATAGAATGGGATGGAAGACAATGCCAACTGGGTAATTTTGAGGCAGGATAATGGCTCTTCTTGTCTGTTAACTGCTTAGAGAGGAAAGGCAAAGTCCTGTGTGACTTCACAGATCTAAGAGGGCACTAATTGTCTCTTTTCAACCAAGACATTGTTGCAGGAAACATCAGACAAAATTCTACAGCCTTACTTAAGCAAAGGCCCAACTAGTTCCTAAGTTCTTAAGGCTCATGTTAATATTTGCTTTTCCCGTCTTTGGCAGGATATTGGAGAGTTTCTCTTCCTATAAGAATTATTATTTGTTTTCTGACTGCTAGGTGAAGTGGCTGATAGGAAACAACTTTAGGAACATTTACAGATCTTCTTGTGAAAATACCAGCGAACGAGAGAAACTGAAGCATCAATGTTCACCCTAATCTAAGAACATATATGCAAACTATAACCTCACAGATTCATCAAACACTTCATTTCATAGCTATGGAAGACTTGATAATTTTCATAAGGGAAAACAACTGGGCGTGTGGATGTTTTTTTGCTCCAGTACTTAAGAAGCAAAGGTGCTTACTAGGGAAACTGTTGTTGAACTCTCTGGTTTGTCCGTCTGGGGCAAATCTGTAGTACAGGTAACTGTTATCATTATCGGGCTTAGAGAAAGTGGTCTTAGAGGAAGATGCAACACCAGAACATAAGTCCAGCCAAGGCAAGGCTCCATGGAGAGAGGAAGAAGGCTAATCTAGTTCTGTCTTCTGAGCTGCCTGTATACATGAAACGAAATCAGAGGGAGCGATGGCATTGGCCTTAAAGGGAACAAGACTCTACCCATCCAGATCACCAATGGTAGCTGGTATAAAAAAGAAATTACAAAGCATTTATTCCCAGGGGAACGTGCCTGCACCCTCAGCTCACAGCACCTGCATCAGAACAGAAAGAATCAGTTTCCTATTTCTTCCGAGGAGGAGGACACAGCACAGTACGTGGCAGAGCAGTCTGGCTCAGCCAGCAGCTGACTACCTTTCAGTAGTCAGGAACAGCTCAGCTTAAATCCATAGCAGTAACACCTCACTTTTGGGAAGCTCTGAGATAAGCAGAGTATTTTTTAGACTAGAAAGGAGAAATAGAAAACTCATTCACCCAGTGGAGTGAGACTCCATATCTTTTCAAGCTAGGACATCTCACAGCATTGTAGGACACAGCAGCAAAGTTTTTAAATGCTCCAAAGCCAAAGGAAAGGAGAGGAAAAAAAAAAAAAACACGCAACAAGAATCCTGGGTTACAACTATTGCTTGAACAGTGACAGATCCCTCTTTGCTGGGATTTTCCAAGCCATCTGGAAGTACTCTATGGAGCACAGTTTGAAGACCCATGTTCTGGTTGATCTCATAAGTAAACACAGGCCCCCAGCACAATTACAAAATATGCTACCCTTGCAGACAGATTTAGAAACAGTTTCAGGTCACAGAGTCACCTCAGCCACCCCGGTGACACCGCTATGCTATGGTTTCTGGTTAGTTTCCAAAGCTGTGGAAAGCTTCTTAACGGGATATGTTTCCTAGAGTACATTTTGCCTCATTTAGCACACAAATCCTTTCAGCCCAACTGCAAAACAAATCATCGAAGTGGCTACCAGAGACTCCCTGGCTAACTTGCTTAAATACAGTTGTACACCAGCACCGAATTTTAAGACGACTAAATAAGATAAGGCTTGTCCCCTTGGGAAGTCCTTACAAATGTACTCCAGGTTATGCGAAATGACGTTGGACTGTATGTACAAGCACGTTTAGTCTTGACACCCATTGCACAAGGGATACTTTCAGATGCAACAAGACCTGCTTTATCCATGTAGGTTTATTATCTGATGTGGTTCTCATCAGAGGACTAGGCTCAGTGTGCTTAGGTTGGGTCAGGAGGATATGTACAGTAATTGCTTAATGCCGCTCTTGGCAGAGTTAGTTTTATTACTTAAAAAAAAAAAAAATCTTGGCAGTTGTTAAAAAAGCAGCTGGTACATAAGTTGTTTGACTTAACTGTTACCTCATTTTCTCTCAAAATATTGCCAAAATTTAACAACAGAGAACAGATGGCCAACATTTTTTAACTTTATAGATAATCCTCTTCCCAAATCTAATGACGGTGCTTTAGTTGCTTACCCAAAAGGGGATTTGAACAGCAATTTGACATCATTTGCATAAATTCCATGACCCATATTTACTAGGGGTGAAAGCACTGCAATATTGTCAAACACATCGAGATAATTTAAAAGAAAGTCCAGCTCTGTATTCACTTCTGGAGGTGAAGGGTCTGCCTTCTGGTGCTCAGAAGCCTTGGTAGACAGCAGCCTCGCACCCTAAGCTGCTGTGCACATTCTGTCCACCTTAGAGTTCAATCTAAGGCTTTACACAGTCAGCTGGTATAGAAAGGATGTGGACTGCAGAGAAATTGGAAAGGCATGGTGGAGCCTCTTACATGAAGCAAACATATGCAAGATCTTTCCCCTTCGGATACAAGGACAATAAAATGACACAAACAGATGAAACAGAGAGAAGCAGGCCAGAACTACATTATAAGCAGTACTTCCAGGCACCCATCAGAAAGAGGACTATAGTTTGAGTGTTGAGACCTAACACAGTCTACCAGATCCAAACCCCTGAGGTCTAGACACAGGATTTTATCAAAGCTGGAGTGCAGGTTACCTACAATGCAACTGGAGAGAAAGAACAGACAGTAACAGTTGCAGAAGCCTGGAGACCACTATCTTTGATTTTTACAAAACGTACAAGTAGCCTGGTCCAAACTTTCGGATTCTTTTTGCAGCAGGAAAGAATAACTGGCTGTAATTATCCTAAAGAGGAATGATCCTGGAGAGAAACACTTGCATGTAGGTAACATGCAGAGGAATTCAGGCTTCACACAGCAGTTTAATCTGGATGACGAAGAACTCACTCTAGAATAAAGCAGCATTTCCTAAACTCCTTTTCTGAGCTCACACAAACTAGAGGACTGACTCCATCATCTTGTATATGAATTCAGTAGCATTTGCCACTGTATATTGTCTTGCCTGACCAAGATTATGCATATTACAATAACTAGCAAAGTATGATCATTGTTAAATGGCCAACATTTCTCATGAACTTCTACTATAGCGCAATAATCCCTCCTTATCTTGAGTGTGAAAAGATCTTCCAAAATAACTATATGGTGATCCCAGCGCTAAGCCCTACCATGCTGATTAACTCCAGTTAGTACACCAAGATAAATGTAGAGCTGGACATATCACGTCACTGCTGGTTTGAAAGAAATGTCAACATCTCGTAGCCTGGTTCAATTCTAATTGGTATGGTGAGCCAACCGGCAGCCCACAGATACTGAAATGGCATCACTGTGTCCTAAAATGTTTGGCAAGCCTGGTAGAAGGAAATCAGACAGAAAAACAAAGAAGTTGGAACCAATGGCTTAACAGAATTTTATCTCCAGCAAATGTGTTTACGTAAAACACTTGTGAAAAAAACCGTTGAGCTGACATTTCCAAAGAAATCGTGTTTCAGCAGAAAATCCCTGAACTGCTCCAATTAGAGTGTTTAATCAGTCAAAGATGAATTCAGCAAATATTATTCAAAAATACACGTCGTAATTATCACAATTTTATAGCAAAGAAACATCAACTAATCTTCAACTAATTATCACAAGAGAGGCACTTTGTGCACCCTGTATTAAGTTGAGGGGATTAGTTCCAGACAAACATTAATGTAAGATCTCTTGCCAATGCGACATTAGTTTATACTAGACAACAATTAGATTAAATCATCCAGAGATATGTCCTCAGGTTATGCCGTTCAGTACCTGGACAGTGGGGAGCTACCTCTGTTAGACTGTGTGATTTGCAGTAATTCTATCAGAAACTCTTTGACTGTCCACATGACTTGCACTACGCTTACTATCAATTTTTTAACTTCAGAGAAAACCTGTGGACTCACATATATCTCTGGATATACTAGCCTTTAATTCATATTATGACTGCATTTTCTGAGAAAAATCTCTCCATCTTATTCATTATTTTTTTTTCTATTTACTGTGCAGAAATCCATATGCAGGATTTCTTTTGAGTGAGGCTAGGCCAGGAGATGAACTCCAAGGCATGATGCACAGCAGCGGTCCTTTACTTCATGTGACTAGGCAAGATTTAGCATAAAGTGCCAGTCATGTTCTCAGTACCATCTCATCCTAAAGACACACTCCTTTTCCACCACATCAATTGCTAGAAATAGGTTCTGTGTGGATTTTTTCCTGTGTGGACATGAAAGAGGTTGTAGGTACCATGAATATTTTTGTAATTGATCATATTACATTTTATGGGTGTTAGAGAACACACACCGTGTAAGAAATGATTTATTTGACATAACATATCACACCAAAAATAATTTATATAAAAAAGATAATATAAATATAAAAAATAATATAATTGGAAACACCAAGCTCTTGTATTGTACAGTAATTCCAAGCTATAAAAGCTGCCTGGGATGCCAACTCTGGTGATTAATTTGGGGAACTTTTGAAACAATTTCCAAATATTTTTTTCCTTGAAATTCTTCTTTTGGAGGGAGAGGTGAGGACAGAACTTTGAATCAAAAAATGAAAGATTAGTATCAGCTGAAGAGCTCCAGCACACGTTGAGTACAGCTTAAAACAAATCCTAATACTGTTTTAAATTCCATGATAAGTGAATGGGCAACGGGAGGAGGTCTACTTGCAATGAAGCCTGCGGCTGCTAGTTTATCTTTGGAAGTGTTTGAAAGTAGATGACAGCATATAAAAACAAAAAAGCCAGCATTATCATAAACTAATGCAAAATGAGCTGCAGAGATGAAATGGTGCAGGCTGTCTACCATTCCTGAAATTGCAAACCAGGAAAAATGTCCTCCTGTTACTGCTGACTTATCTGCAGAGCACTGCTTACCAAGATAGTTATCAATATAGAATGAAGTTTTCAAAGGAAGGGCATCGTCCCTACCTGTAAACTATGGATTAAAGAGTGAGAAAGAGGAAAGAAAAATTTGTTGTTTTTTTTTTTTTAAACATTAACTTCTCCTGACAGTCCCACAAATGTTCTAGCTGTAGGTTACTCACCTGCAATAGGACTGTATATTTTAGAAATCCAGACTTTCATTAGAAACAAGCATAGAATGGCTTGCGTTGGAAGGGACCTTAAAGATCACCCAATTCCAGCTCTCTGCCATGGGCAGGGACACCTCCCACCAGCCCAGGCTGCTCAAAGCCTCATCCAGCCTGGCCTCGGGCACTTCCAGGGATTGGGGGCATCCACAGCTTCTCTGGGCAGCCTGTTCAGTGCCTCACCACCCTCAGAGTAAATCATTTCCTCTTAATACCTAACCTAAATGTCCCCTCTTTCAGTTTAAAACTGTTCTCCTTTGTCCTATCACTATCTGCCATTGTAAAAAGTTGCCCTCAATCTATTTTATAACCCCCCTTTACGTACTGAAAAGCTGTAATGCGGTCTTCCTGGAGCCTTCTCTTCTCCAGACTGAACGTCCCCAGCACTCTCAGCCTGTCTTGGAGGGCTCCAGCCCTCTGAGCATCAGGATTTACACTTTCTCACTTCCATTATAATTTACTACAGTTGCTTTTTCCACCTTCCCTTTTGTACCCATCAACTATTGCTCTGAAACAGAAGGATTGCATGTAAAAATGTATGCAGAAATGGGCTTAATAACCATAAGTTTGTATTCAGACTGCCTCCCTTTCCAAAAGACTGCATGCACACACATTTGTGTACCTCTGCTGTCAAAGCAGACTGCCTTTTAAAATTGCCAGGTTGTACTAGTTGAGAGCTGGCATCTCAGCTGGCCAGAAAAATGAGACCAGGGACACAGATTTAGAAACCCCACATTTTCATCTAGAGACTCCAGCTGTAGTGCGGGCTTCTCAATCTCAGTGATTCTACTTGGTATTTTTTACATTATGTTAGATTTCATATTAAAAGTCAGCCTAAGTTCTAATAATGCAGTTTAAAGGAACTGAAACAACCACATCCTAAGTTCTTAGATTTATAACCAGCCAAAATCAGTTTGGTGGGCTTCTCCTGCTCTTACATTTACCCTTAAAACTGTTGTGTCACATGCAAGCTAGCTCCTCTCACTGCCTCAAATGAACATGCTAAGCGGAATCAACTGGGTATCTTATTGTGAACTTAAATGGTGAGAGCCACAAACTCGGTTTAATCTTTTCATTTGACCTGCGAGAGAACTTCCAGAGGAGGTCCTAGATGGGACCTTTCAGAGAATTTGACATCTCTCCACCACAAAGTAGATTCCTGTACAATCACTGTACTGTTACCTATGAATCTTTACCAAACTGGAACTAATAAAAGGAGGCCACAACGTGGCCCAGGAGTTTTCCCATTAAGTTACACAGAGTTAGGCTTTTCATCAGCTTGTCATTGGATACAGGGACCAATTCTGAATCACTGGCTAAGATGAAGGATGGTTCAATAACTGATTTATTCTCATGTGGGCTTTGAAATACTACATAAAACATTACTAAACAGCCTAAAATGGGTATAAGCTACCATTATAACTTGGAAAAGCCAATGCAAGCCACAGGGACAACTAACTGGCTGCTCATGGCTTGGACTAGCATATGCTTGGCTGCTTGTGGCTTGGACTGGACTGGCGTACATGAAATGGAGGTGACAATTCTGCAAGCCCTGGACTTTCGTCTGGGTCATCGTCTTCCAATACATTTCTTAAGAAGAGCTTCGAAGATTGCAGAGGTGAGTGTGGAACAACATCTTCTGTCCAAGTACCTGCTGGAGCTATCCATTCTGGACTATGACATTGTTCACATCCTTCCATCCAGGACGGCAGCTGCTGCTTCCTGCTTGGCTCTGAAACTTCTCAATGGAAGCCAGTGGACAACAACTCTGCAGTACTACATGTCCTACAGTGAGAGTGAGCTTGTCCCAGTCACTTGGGACACTTGGCAAAGAACGTAATTTTAATGAACCACGGCTCTATGAAGCACGTGACCATCAAGAACAATTATACCACCTGGAGCAACATGCGAGTAAGCACTCGTGAACAGCTGGATTCTGCTACCATAGAAGACTTAGCCAAACCCATGGCTGAATTCCTATAACTCTGTGAAAATTCTAAACAAAAAAAAAAAGTCAGAGCTTTGTCTATATATACTCTTAGCTTTTAGTTGCGTGTTTAATGCTTTTAATAAAGACAGTTTTGTCTTAAAAAAAAAAAAATAGAAATAAGGGAGTTGGCAGAGGTGATCGCTGAACCGCTCTCTATCATCTTTGAAAGGTCCTGGAGAACAGGAGAGGTGCCTGAAGACTGGAGGATAGCCAATGTCATTCCGGTCTTCAAGAAGGGCAGGAAGGAGGATCTGGGAAACTACAGGCCAGTCAGTCTCACCTCTGTCCCTGGAAAGGTGTTGGAGCAGCTTGTTCTGGATGCCATCTCCAAGCATTTGGAAGAGAAGAAGGTTATGAGGAGTAGTCAGCATGGATTCACCAAGGGCAAGTCGTGCTCGACCAACCTCGTTGCCTTCTGTGATGGCATCACCAGCTGGGTAGATGGGGGGAGAGCAGTGGATGTCATCTACCTTGACTTTAGCAAGGCTTTCCATACTGTCTCCCATGACATCCTGATAGCAAAGCTGAGGAAGTGTGGGATAGAGGAGTGGACAGTAAGGTGGGTTGAGAACTGGCCGAGCTCAGAGGGTGGTGATCGGCGGCGCAGAGTCCGGCTGGAGACCTGTGACTAGCGGTGCTCCCCAGGGGTTGGTGCTGGGTCCGGTCTTGTTCAACATCTTCATCGACGACCTTGATGAGGGAATAGTGTCTGCCCTCAGCAAGTACGCCAATGACACAAAGCTGGGAGGAGTGGCTGACACGCCAGAAGGCTGTGCTGCCATTCAGCGAGACCTGGACCGGCTGGAGAGATGGGCAGGAAGAAACCAAATGAGATTTAATAAGAGCAAGTGTAGAGTCCTGCACCTGGGAAGGAACAACCCGAAGTATCAGTACAGGCTGGGGGATGACCTGCTGGAGAGGAGCGCTGACGAAAAGGACCTGGGGACCCTGGTGGACGACAGGCTGACCATGAGCCAGCAGTGTACCCTCGTGGCCAAGAGGGCTAATGGGATCCTGGCGTGCATTAAAAGGAGCGTGGCCAGCAGGTCAAGGGAGGTGATCCTCCCCCTCTACTCTGCCCTGGTCAGGCCTCACCTGGAGTACTGTGTCCAGTTCTGGGTTCTCAGGTACAAAAAAAAGACAGGGATCTCCTGGAAAGAGTCCAGCAGAGGGCCACAAAGATGATACGGGGCCTGGAGCATCTTCCCCATGAAGAAAGGCTGAGAGACCTGGCTCTGTTCAGCCTGGAGAAAAGAAGACTGAGGGGATCTCATCAATGTGTATAAATACCTGAGGTGGGGGAGACAGAGGGATTTGGCCAACCTTTTTCAATGGTTTGTGGGGATAGGACAAGGAGCAATGGTCACAAGACAGAGCACAGGCAGTTCCACACTGACATGTGAAAGAACTTCTTCATGATGAGAGTGACGGAGCACTGGAACAGGCTGCCCAGTGAGGTTGTGGAGTCTCCTTCTCTGGAGATATTTAAGGCCCGTCTGGATGCCTACCTGGGCGGCCTGCTCTGAGGAACCTGCTTTGGCAGGGGGGTTGGACCCGATGATCTTTCGAGGACACTTCCAACCCCTTCAATTCCGTGATTTTGAGAGATGAGGGGTTTCTACATGCCCGAATGCCATCTCTAGAAGTACCTAACTCATCTGAGGACTTGGGCACTTCTGTCATTTTTCTTGCCTAAATATTTTTTTTATTTTTTTAAAAAAAGTATCTGTTCAGAAACAGGTTCATCCCAGCCTGATCTGATCAGCAGTACTTCCAAGGAAAAGGACATTTGAGGACAATGCCAATATTGTTTCCATTGAGGTGTCAGCTTATTGTCATTTTTATTGTACATTTTAGTTATTCCTTCCTTTTAAAAAGAAAGCTTAGCTTTACTCTGGTCTAGTTAGTTGTGTAAATGACAGCTGAAACCTTTTTTTTTTTTTTAAACTAAAAAAGGATTCAGGGCATTGGCAGAGTCCCGTCTCCTACTTGCCTGTCCTGAACTCAGAGGTCTTGCAGCAGTGGAGGAGAAGCTAGGCAGGAAGCCAAGGAATTAGCCTCCAGCTGTATGGTCTCCTCCAAGAAACAAGCAGTGCTGTAGGACAGATAATCACACCAACCCCTTTCCCAGTTCAGCCAGTCACCTCCCTGTCCTCTGGCATGGCAGGACTCCAGCAGCTGTCTGCAGATGTCCAAGAAGGTGTCAGCAGGACTTGGTATGGCTTGATGGAAGCAGTATTGGTAAAAGGGACCGATTACCACTTCTAGCAGACAATTAATTCCACAGACAGGCCTCAGTAGGATGAAACACATGTTTAAGGGACTGAAAATGCCTATCGATACACGTCACATAAGAAACAAGCTAAAATCCAAATGAGTTCTCAGGTCAGCAATGAAAACAGACTGAAATCTTTGTGACATCTTAACAAAAGAGATACCAAGAGCTCAAACAGCAAGGTCAACAGCATTGTGGCCAGTTCAAACAATCACATTCAACCCCAGCAATATAAAGAGACAGGAGGATGATGCTCATTGCTATCCAAAGGTCAAAGCATTTAGAGGATATTCTGTTCCAGAACCAAAGCAGGCTTGTGCCTTACTAGACCTAATCACATAAGGTGTTGAATAATTGGCTTTAGCCCATATTTTAGGTTGAGAATTTCCTTGCAAAGTTCTTTCACTTATTTGTTTAGGCATGTTTGCACCACATGATGATTTGAAAGAATTTTTATCCTTCCAGAGCAAACATATCATCAGTTATCAATTAAGAATTCATGCTCAAGTCTGTCTGCAATTAGTGAAGCATTTAAGCACCTGCTTAGGTTCATTTCTATATAACTACATTTTCCTAAGCTCAGTCCTAGAAAGTGATGTCTGGAGTTTACCCATGTCACTGAAATACACATGAAAAAAATCAGGATTGCTAATGTTTAAGATTTCATTTCTTTTTCCTTTTTTTTTTTTTTTTTTTTTTTTTTTGCCTCAGAAGACAACTTTTCAATAACGAAATAAATTATTTCCAACCTGCTAGCATCATATTATTTTAGGAGAGCTAATGATTTTATTTTTATTAAGTTCTCAAGTGGGATAACAGTCAGCTGCAAAATACATTTTCACATTATAAGCTTTGCTTCAGAAATGAAATGGAGGAAATGAGAGTTGAAGAAATACCTTTAAAATGAACAGAAAACCCATTGTATTACGGTATGAATGTGACATACGTTCATCTGAAATAAACAGCTAGGAATTATTACTGAAATATTAATGACATTGAAAAATGAATTGAAATACTGGAAATTTGATCACTTCAGTGAACGGATATATTGTTACTCCCATTTTTACCTTATTCCTGTTCTATAAATAAACAATAAATGCAAAGATTTTTTCTTACATAACAGACTGAACACATCATGTGTTTTCAGTAAGAATAGCAAAAACAATTTTATTACCATTAACCAAGACAAATGGTATTTCCCCCCCAACTTAAACCCTTCCAAATTAATTCTTCAGGTACCTGCAATGCAGATCTTTCCTTTTCTCATCTCTGTAAGCAAAATCTATCAGATTCATTTTGATATATGCTAACACATTTCAGAGAGCTTACAAGAGATTATTAAGTAGATAGCGTATGGATAAAAATTAACATTGCAATTTAAGGTAAAGTGAAGTCAGCAGCTCTGCATTACCCTAAGCCTGGAAGTTGCCAGCTGAACTAACATAAAGGTTATAACCCTTTCACAGGAACAAAAGAAATTAAGCAGTCTTAGAGAAATCTTGCTTCAACATTCGATCGCTTCAAATGCAGACCTCAAAGAGAGGTGCTCTTCCCTCAAAGGGAAGCACTTAGATTCAGAGTTACTGTTTCTTCACAAACACTTACTGAAGTCAAAAACACTTCAAACTAACAGAAGCTATTACAGTTAAAAATAAATAAATAAATAAATAAATAAAATCTGTACTGGAAGCCCACAGTACTTAGATTTTCCTTTTTAATTGTTGCAATCTACTTTAAAAAAATCTGACTTTTTTAAACTAAGGCTCAAATCACATAAAGAAATGAGATCCCATTAAAGAGCTGTTGCAAAGCTAACAATTTGTAAAGCCTTCAGAGAGATTTTGAAATCTTGGCCAGGAACATTAGTAATGCAGCTGGTCTTCTTCACTTCTCTTGTTTTATGAGGTCATTAGATTGAGAATTACACATATTAACTTGGTTCTTGTTCACGCTCCTCTTCTCCCTCCCCCCTCAAATTGGTAAGGGACACAAGGAATAGCTGTATTCATGAAAACAAACTTACCCTTGCGCCCTTCTCTGGAAAACATTTGCATCCAGCACTGCAGTCACGGCCCCCACATGGCCCAGTGTAAGACTTCTTTCCACCCTGTTAAAAGAAAAAAGAAAATTCGATGTTATAACTATTTGTCTGTTGGAGATCTTTAATTAATTTGCTCAAGTTTCAAGCCTTTCTACCCATGTTACATTTGTCATGTGAATTTATTGGGAAATAAATGGTAAAATGTAATTACATTGTAACTTCTCTGTAATTGGGTCATTTTCAGAATTAGCAAATCTCTGTGACTGGATCATTTTCAGGATCACCAAATACACCAAAAATTATTTGGTAATACTTAGAGGACAAGTAAATTGACAGGAGCTGGTGCTATTCTGCAGGGTGATGTGTGTTTTCTAGGGCTACCAAAATCTAGAAAACTACACGATGTTGGCAATATTCAGCATGCTAATTACATTTTGATCATGCTCATTAATTAGAGCTTGCACCTCAGCCATCCTGCGTTCCTAAATATCTCTACATCATGAGAAATACCAAAGACAGAAATAACACTGTGACCCTTACATGTTTCTGTCAGTAAGCAGCTGCAGCCTGAACCACAGGTATAGAGAAACCAGCAGGTGTGAGAAGATGGTGTTTGTAACAATGGGTCTAGAAGAAGAGCTAGGTATGGTCTTATTTCCTCCGTTGTTAACACAGAGACACGCTTGGTGCCCTTGATACTAAATGCATATTTTGCTGTGGATGTGGATTTACATGAAGGTTGTGGAAAGACTAACCAAAGAACAAGAACGGATAATAACAAGGGTCATCTCTCCAGCGATGAACTTCCACCAGACGGACGCCATGCCTACCGCACTTTTGAATCACCACAGATCTGGATTTCATTTTGGCACTAGTTATTTCAAGAATAATTGCAATATTTATATAAAGTTGAGGTTCCTATATCAGTATCTAACACTAGGCCACAGATGAAAGCCAACTACATCAGTTAGAGTTTGACCTACTCCCTGCCACGCTCAACGGGCTCGAAATACAGGGCTGCCAGAAGCCCCACAATGCCCGTACAACCCTGTCACAGTCCTGGGACACAAATGCAAGCAGCAACATCCTTCTCTAAGGGAAGTGTCTTTCAGCATCAAGCATGCTCAGGTACAGTCACTGGGTTTGGAAAGCCTGAATGAAATTGGGATTTAACTTCTCAAGGTGACCAAGCTAAGTGCTGAAACAAGTTTCGACTGGAATTGAACATTTCTTTCCTGAAAGCATTCACAGAAAATATTTTTAAACCCTTTAAGGTTTCCTGACATCTGTTGAGTGAGAAACATGGAAAATGAAAGGCGAGTCATGCAAGTTTCTTGTGCACCTTTGAACTTCTTTACATCAGCTTTCTCAATGAAAGTGACTAGTCTGATAATTTTCCTGCTAGAAGTGTTATTAGTTTACACACTGATGTTCACATCATTTTGCTACATTAAAACCCTCTCTTCTTAAGGCAGTGTAGAATGAACAGAGATTAAACAAAACCTTAAATCCAACCTCCCATATTTCCCTAGCCTGAAGGGAGCTTTAGCTCTTGCTGCAAAGCAGCTATACCTACCTTCAAGCACTTCTAAAAACGCATCAGGTGGGCAAAAAACAAAAACCCAAGCAAACAGTATTTTCACAGACTTGTTCAGATGAAGCCCCATTAGGTATAGAGCTTTTGGACTATTCATCAATAATACACGGTAGCACCTAAGGCAATATTTGAGCAGAGTGATAAAATGAGAGAGTCATCATCACACAGTGCGCCACAGACAGTTCTGACCCTTGGTGGCACGAAATATAAGCAAGCTTAATGCAGTAATGGTTACCAAAAAAAATAAAAAAATAAAAAAAATGCTGCATATAGAGGATAGGCAGCAAGTGCATCTCCAAGCTGCCTGCACAGACAAGGAATGAACAGAATGAATTTGAGTCTGCAATGTCCATAAAAACTGGTCCTTGTTGTAACAGACACCTCTGAGAGGTCACTTACAACAAGAAGCATTACCAAGAGTTTAGGCTCTGATTCTAAGACCCGAGAGGGAAGTGCACCAGGACAACTTTGGGCATGATTATGTGCCTACTTTGCCATGGAAATCCAGACTCATTGCACACCGATGTATACCTCTTCTCCTGACACTTAACCTTACATTCACTCAGTTTGCAGATAGCTTCATGCCTCTGGGGAATTAGATTGTGTCTTTCCAGATGCTTATTCAACTCAGCCTTAATTTCTTCAAAGATTTTGGCTTCCAATTATTTTTTCTCCCTGGATCGTTCTTTGTTCCAACAGCCATTTCCACAAGCCTTCAGGCTCTAGGGTTCTGTTGATTGTGCTTTCCTCCCAGGAGCACGGTATGGAAGAGAACCACTACTTCACTGCAGCTCTGGATTCCTCCACAGTCACTGCCACATGACAGTTGCCCTCTTTGAGCGCCGAAGCTCACGTTGGCAGAAGCCAGAAGTCTCCCATCTCTGGCGGCAGTCAGGTCCTTCCCACTGGCAGAGGACTGGATAAAATTCACCAACTCCTTCCGTGCCCGCTGCTCGCACCACTCCCCATTGCTGTGGTTAGCGCACGCAGTCCAAGACAAATGCCCGCTGAAGTCAGATGAAATCGTGCCACTGATTCCACTGGGGGCTGGATCAAAGTCTCACTGAGGTTTAATAATGAAAATTGAAAATATGGCCATACTTTTTATAAAATTGTGTTTCTCAATGAGTTTCTAGGTTCCTTTTCATCACACGAGGAGTCATTTTGCTCATTTATGAATGAAAGCATTTGGGAAGGAAGCAAACCAGAGCCAGTTGGCTCTAAGCCAGGTGTTACATGTCCCAAGGATTTTATTTAAGGGAAGGAGCTGACATCAGACACTCCAGGACTACTTAAATAGCAAACAGCCATGTGCAATAATAGTTATGTATACAAGGCTAAACGCTGCTTATAACATTCTGGAGTACAGTCGTGTCTTCTGAAAAGCTTTAATACATTTTTCCATTGAAATGTACAAATGCATAGGTTATGCAAACATTTACAGATAGCAATCTGAATGTGTAAGCACGCGCCCTTCATACTTGTTCAGGGGGAACTCGTATTGAGGGCGTATATTCGGAGCTGTATTTCAGAAGTAAAGAAATGAAGATGTTTGCTAACAGTGGGAAGCGCCACCAGTTATAACAGAAATTAATTGAACTGTTAATTTCATTGGCTAGAAGTAGATCAAGGATTTTTTAACAGAAAACCTAAAAAACAAACAAACATAAAACAGTAATGATGATAACAAAAAGCAATTTCTGAGATGTAAATAGCTGCAATACAAATGGAGTAACACCCATACTGATTTTCCTTGAGCTCTTTCAGTCTTACGTGCGTATCACTAGTGCTTCAATGTAGGAAAAAACACTACAACATTGATAGGAGTGAAAAGATATTTTAAAAAGGCCATCAGAAACAGGAGTCAGTATGCAAACAACCTTCCTCTCCCGCCTCTGGTGTCCCTCGGCCAGGCATTTCTGCGCAGGGGGCTCATTCAGAGGGAGCGCTGTCTGGATCTTTCCATGGGCTTCAGCATGTCCTGGAGCCGAGCCAAAGACAGTAAAGAAACCTAACAGCTGGGATGCCCTCGGAGGTGCCCCAGGCTCCCGTTAATTCCAGCTCTTCTCTAGCAACCCACAGGACCACAGAATAACTGCAAATGGTACCGAAGGCCTTGTTTGCAGCTCCCAAGCAAGCTGTGCCTGCAGCACAGGTGGGAGGGAACCACTAACACAGGACCTCAGTGAGGCTTCCATGAGGCACAGCTCAGATGAGGGAGCTGGGCACTATTTGGCCTTAAAACTTCTTTCCCTCTTCTTTCTTACTTATTCCCAGTGACTTCCAAGTGCCAGTTAAGGAACACTCTGGTCAAGATCAAAATCCTGACAAACTTCACAATCACAAGCTGGAAATGAAGCACAACGAAAACTTCTGGGACCTGCAAATAAACATTTTTTCACGAAGCTCAGGACCCTATTATCTGTTGATGACTAATAAGGAAATTATATTTACAGGACCAGACATTCAGACACCCTGGTAAAATGTCAGAGTAAAAAAACTAGCGAAACATAATATCTCTGTTTACTTCATGCGCCAAGTAACACTGCAGTGTTAACCTTACCCTTTTTAGCTTCCATGGCTTTAAAGAATTCAACCCTTTATAACATTTTTTTTTCTATTATTCTTCTAGTTGTATTACAGAGCTCAGAGCCCAGCTCTGAAAACACTTATCCACATGGTTAACTCCTCTCTTGGAAATCAGTCAGGTTCCACTTTGCTATGTGTGTGTTAAAGAGAAGTTGCCTTAGCAATTTGAAACAAATTTTTCAAAACTAAAAACCCTTGGCAAAAGACAACGATAAACCAGGAACTGCAGCAACATCTGCAGTCAGAAATGGCAGTGTGACCCTGCAAAGACAGCGTAACGTCATGCAGCAGATTCAGTAATTCTTCCTAACACACAAGGTGTCATAGAGCAGAAATAAACCAACAGGCTTGCCAGTCAGATGGTAGGAGAACAGTTGCTGGGATTTGTTTGGTACTGAAGCACTGAACAGGTGAAAATACTATTAATCATGTCAGCAAAGCATCAGATAAATACAGACATTTTTCTCATTAAGAATATCAAGTATTTGAACTCATTTCAACTTTTTTTTTTAGCGAGATGCCCCAAACTTTGATTTGTTTGTCTGCTCACATTGTTTTGTGATTTATTTTTCACAGTAGAAAGAGCCAGGTCAAGCCTAGGAACTACTGACAGGAGTTTTGGACAGATTGTGGGGGATATGTAATCAATGGGAAGCAGCAGACAAATATCCTGAGTAACTACCAAAGGACAGAAGGATGCAAGGCTCTGAGCAAAAAAACTCATCTGACGCATCCCTGGAACTCATCTTTTTCAGGCCACACATCACAGCACTGCCCTGGAGCTGTACACACACAGAAAAAGTGACTACAGAGGTATTAATGATGCTGTAGGCACAGGAGTAGAATTTCAGCTGGGATACAGCGCACAGTTGTCTCACTTACTTTCAAGAAGGATGAACTCAGTAGAGGCACAAAGCTTGAAAACCCCTCAGATGATAAATGTGTGGTCTAAGATCTGCTCCTTCCTGCTACAGAGCATGGTTCGTTTGGACCAGCAAAACGAAGACGTGGAAGTGATGCCAGTGCCATCTACACGTTCATCGGAAAGGTGAGCGCACCTTACCTAGCCAATGTTCTGGATACCACCCTGCTGCTTTGGAGCATTTTACACCTCTGCCTGCCAGGAACTAAAAAGGTACGTCAGCAGAAAGCTCCTTGTGGTAGGAGTATGTAAAATGGCACCACAGTGACTGTCAGGGGCTGAACAGGGGTTAGGTTATTCCCAGCGGTTAGAGGAAGGGACAGGAGAGGCACAAGAGCACGTATGGATATGCTTCCAGGAACATATGTAGGAGAAAAATAGGTAAGCAGGGAGCAGCAGCCTTCCAGCCACAAAGGCAAGAGACAGATGAGCTGGAAATCCCTACCAAGGAAGGTTGTAAAACCACGTAAAACATTTTTCATCTACTAACAAGATTAAAAATATATGAAAAACCACATTAAAAAGTAAGAATCTGTACAGTTTCAATACTAACACACAAACCACATGTAAAGCCAGACAGCAAGCACTTCTCTCACCCAGGTACCACTCCTCTTGCAGTCCCATGTAAGTGAATGGCCCTCAGATATGACAGCAGTAGGAACGTCACTTGGGTTTTTTCGATGTAAACTGCTTCAGACCTGGTTCTGTACTGCTCTGTCCTCAGATTTCCAGCTTTGTTGTTAGGATTACACAAAGCAGTACGTACTTTTTTCTGACTACCCTACCAGTCCGTGAGCACGTAGTTAAAACCAGACAGTTTATTTACAGCCTACATGAGGAAGGACACAACACAAAGCCACAAGCTTATCTCTTACTGCACAAAAGGCCTTTCAAACACAGCTATTAAATGTGAGTTTGTAGCTATGATACTAATTCATTTCAGGGTTCACCGATTTCTTCGGTAAACCAATTTCCTCGAACTTTTTCATTCATTTCATAGAGCTCGCAAACATCTAAACTGGCAGCTGAGGCTAACTGATAGTTTCTAATAGAAACCAACCCTCCTCCAATTCAAGTGGCACACAAGGTTACAAAACTTGGAGGAAATCTTGGCCTAGAGAAACCAGCAATAAACTCAGACTCAATCGAATTCCATCCCATACCCGCTCCCCGCTCCTAGCCCTGCCAGTGAGAAAGGACTGCTGCCACACCAAAAATGAAACTGAAAATGTAATAAAATAAGCGTTCAAGGTCAATTCCTCAGTTTTATACAGACAGCAAAAATGACCTGATGTCTTTTGAACAACGTGAGGGGCGACTGACCCACTTTTTTCTTTTGAAGAAATGTGAATTTTTCATCAGTTGGCTGCAGTCTGAGGATAGAATTGGCAGATTTTTTTATTCACTGAAGTTATTTAGTGGCGCTGGCAGCTGTCAGGCTCTGAGCATCCCCCAGATATTCCAGCAGCCACCTGAGTGCTCAGAACGCTGGCTCAGCCACTTGGTATTCAAGAGCAGTGAGCATCACTCATGATGAAAGCGCTGATTTCCAAATCCTCAATATGACGACAAGTACCATAACACATTGTACACTGCCCTAATTTCTTTAATGACTTCATCCACACTGAGAACATTTCCTGATCTGCCAGAGATCCTTGAAAAAGCAAGGCAAAGCCAGCTTGTTGTTTTCATTTAAATAGAAGCTACCCATTGGTATCGTTTATGCATCCCCAAATTCAACCATTCGCATGGAGTCAATGAGGAATTTGCATGCAAGTGAATTTTAGGAGTACATTCACATATCGCTGCAGCACAAAACCTAAGAAATTCTACTGGCAAAGAATTTGTTTTCTTTATATTGCTTTCCATCAAAGCTGGGCACAAGCCAAATGAAGAAAAAACCGCATTGCCCTGGTTCTGGAACTACACAGAGCTGTAAGCTATGGAGCCTAAAGATTCCAAAATCAGAGATAACTGTTATTGATAGTACTTAGCACAGCTATTTACCAAGTTTGTACCTGCCCAACAGCTTCATTAGCCTCACATAACCCTCTGCCACAACCCCCAGCTAAATCCAACACACATTGCCATCAGTGAAGATATTTATTGTACTGAAGTTGCTAATCAGGTCAACGTTTAGGATACTAAAACCCTTGCTAGCATACAGTTGGATATTAAAAGAAATATCGATGTAGCTGAAGGAGGTGGGCCTTATGATTAATACATGCTGTGTATTGTACATGTATGATAGACACCACCAGGAACTAAGTAAGTCTTTATAAGCAACTCCAGCAAGTTGGCTAAAAGCAGTTCTTAGAAAAAACACACACACAACCTCCCAGCAGAGGAACGTGCACTTTTCCACCAAACCACCTGCTTTTAGACAACTCACTTTATCCTTAAATATTCCTGTGATATGGAAAGGATTGCACACAACTTTAGAGATCTGCATGTGGCTTGGAAACAAACCTTCACGAGGTGCTGTATCCCTCCATCCATGGACTGAATGTACCAGATGATTCAACCAACCCTTCTGTTTGTGATTGCATTATAACTTACAGAAAGCAGTGTAGTAGAGAAAATGTGATTTGCCCCTCCCCTCCCCCCTGAACCACTTAGTTTTATCGCTAAGTAGCTGAAGCTTCCAGAGTTGTAGCTGAAAAAGTCCCAGTATAGATAGCACCCTCTCAAATTACCTCGTATCTTGTAGAGCCTTCTTTAAAACGGTTTCATTTCTTCTTACCACTTGCCAAAACGGTAGCACAAATTACAACTGTAGAGCACTTGCAAGCAACATAACGTTTCGCTTTGAAAAAGAAATCCCAGACAATTATAAACCCATAGAGTTTTCTGCAAAGTCCCTACAAAACTAACCTTTCCCCTGTCAATCCCCTTTCTTTGAAGTGGGGGGGTGTGTGTAAAGTCTTGCACCCAGTATATTTTGTAAGGACATTGCTTGACCTATGCACCAACTAGTGAGATTTTCAAGCCTGCTTTTCTGTACTCAACACCTACATAGTTCTGTTGCATGAGAAGTCACTGAAGACTTTTTTTTTTTTCCCAAATGATATTCAGTGAGGTTTTGAACACAAAAAACTTTTCATTTGACCACAACAGAAATAAGGAAAATAATGAGTAACTCCATCCATTTCATCTAAAATGTTTGTCCATAGGTTTACATAACTGAGGTGAACTCCTTACGCAGGATTACACATTGCCTTACCTTTGCCTTCATTCCAGATACAGCTGGTCAGTGGACGAGCACATCCTGCATCTGACTCAGCTCCTTCGTCTTGTAAATATCTAACAATTAAAATACTACAGAAGGAAAATTTGCACCAAAATGTCACGGAAGGGCACATAATGCTTAGCAGCAAAGCATGTACCAGAAGGTAAGCTGGAACATTTCCACTGCGATTTATCTTCCACTTTTATAGTCAACACAGCCCACCAACTGTGAAAATATTGCAGTAATTTATTATTTGCATTTTATTTCAAAATGCATAATTCCCCAAAGCTATCAGCTACAAAAATGTTTCTTTTTTGTTTGTTTCATTTTATTTTTAAATCAAAGTTCCAGAGCTGACAACTAAATAATGATCACATTTTAAAAGTAAAATCCAAGGACAACATTGGTAGAAACTGGCTGCAGTTTCGGTGATGCTCTTAGCAAAATGTTGATGGATTAAGAGGAGAGAGAGGAAACCCCACCTGACCTTCCACTCCAAAGCTAACTACTAATCTCTCTCTCTCTGTCTCTTGGATTTGAGTCAGATAAAAATTCTCTGGTTACACTTCTGCTGTAACTGCTTACCGCAATGCAGTTACACTAAGGGTCAACACAGCCTTATGTGTGGGAGCCGGCTGGTACAAAGATGCTTGATCCATCTCCTGGGGACCCAGCGAAGAGTGGGAAGAGCACAAGGAAATATAAAGCTGTGAACACGAGTCCAGCCTCTTAGCAGAGGTGACCTTTGAGCCTCTTCTGCACTCAGACAAGTTGGTGTGCAGGCTCAGAACGCTGTCTGAAACAAAAGGAAATTGGAAAATGGGAGCCAAAGCCATTTAACCATCGCTGTACTTGCAAAAAAAAAAACCACCAAAACCTCCATTTCCAAAGGCTCCATTTCCTTTGCTATTCTGTTCATGACCTTCAAGATATTGTAAAATAAATAAATAAATAAATAAAAATTGTGTAATCATCAGTTCCTGAAGACACCTTGTGCAAAAGGACACTGTTGGTTTCAGTAACTTCCTTGCCAGTATCTTCAGGCAGATTCTCATTTTTCTCTTGCAAACAAAGTAAATCAACTAGTAGTGAGTGAAATAGCCAAACATTACCTAGATCTGCTTTGTTTCAACTTTGTGCACATACAATGCACATATCAGCAGTTCTCTGAATCTCCTTCTTAGCTACTATCTTAATTTATTTCCCCAATGAACACGCTGCCTTCCACATTGCTATACACTTAAAATTTTTAGTGAAGAAACATTAAAAGACCCAGTTCCTCAATGCATTGAGCTCCATGCTTAATTCTGACGACCTCCATGAGACCCATCACCACAGCGGCATGCCTTACTAAACAGAAACCAACCTAGGCATGTGCTTTTTTTGTTCACTACAGGCCTGGGAAAAACACAATTCGTTCTGTTCTCTCTTGAGGAATAAGCAAGTTCTTAAAGTTTAGACAGATGAAAACAGCATCTTTAACAGCATAGCAGAAGCAGTGTTATTCCAAAAACACAGGGAGGGAAGTGTGCAAAACTCACTCTTATCTGACACTTATTTTAAATAAATATGCCATGTAAATAAATATGCCATGCTGGAATGTGGCATACATTTTGTGTGATTAGCCCAAAGGACACAATAAGTTGTTTAGAATATTTCAGATTCCTTCCTTGTCAGGATTAGGAAAAGGTTGCCCTCAGCACAGTATACTTAAGTATGCACATTTCTAAAGATACTGAAAATACCTAGACAGCTAATTTTCTCCACAATGAAGTGACAAAATAATCCTGAAGTAGCCACAGCCACTATTATTTCCAGAATAGGTACACAAAAAGCCTCCTGTATCCATGTGCGTGATTAAAAAAAAATACTGAGGACTACTTCAACCACCACGCTAGTTCGATACATAATTCTTATTTACATAAAAGCATTCCCTTCCCCAAAATAAGGAAATCTCGCTACTAAACTACAGTAGATACTCCCAATCTACACTGGTCTCACACAACGCTTTACACTCAAATTCCCTGTCACATTATCAACAGACACCCATTAAGGAACTCTGGTATCCTGTCTTAATGAGAGAACTACAGTTTTGAAAATGAAAGTGAGCATTTAAGAACTGAATTTACTTCAAAAAAGTTTTCTGCAGCAAGAAGTCAGTGTTAAGAGTCTGTCAAAAATAATGGAAGTTACTAGTTGGTTGGGCATTTTCCATTTTTATCATAAATAATAGTAGCTATATGAGATTGGTGGGGCATGTCCATTTGGTATAAAACCAGTTAGCTCTGCCTGTAACACAAATTAATGGTTACGGACGTGGTATTTGTCTGTTCAGGTTACTAATATACCCACCCCAGATTAAGTTTCTGAAATAGGATGACACACATCAGCTGCAGACAGGGTGGAACCAACTACGAGCCACTCCCATGGGCAGCAACGGTTTAGTTAGCAAAGTTTTATGGCCCAAAGGCAAAAGGTTTACCTACCTTTCCCAGTTCACTTATGGTTTCTAAATTAAGGTCACTCCTTTTGGGGATGGGACACACAAACAACTCAGCGCATTCATTTCCTCTCACTTAACCTTTCATCCTATTTTTGAAATGGGAGATCTACATCCCAAGTTACAAATGGATCAAAATGACCAAACAGCTGGAAGTCTATGTAAGTGTAGTTTAGATAAATAAAAACATATGCACTCATCTTTGGGAACAGTGGGGAGACTGTTATAGTACTAATATTATTAACTCTTTAACCTCTATCTGTATAGCTTCATCTGTTTGCTTTCTTTCCCCCTTTAATCATTTAATCTCAACTCACTTTGTACTCTGTGATCCTGCAAACATGTTCTGGCCGATGTTTGGATACCTCCTCACTAATATCCCTGGAGGTTTTGTCATTGATTGAAGCAAGAATAGTCTAAATTCATAGCAAATACCACTGCGGGGCATCCCACTGTATTGAAGTTCCTAAGTCTTCTTGTAAAGACTTACTACATCAACATCAGAAAGTACCAAGCACTTTGTGTGCTCTTGGTTAATAAAATTACAGAATAAAGTAGGGAAGCACTTGGTGTTCCACCCACAAAATACCTCAAATAGTATCACTGAGAAATTACTCTCCTTTGGGGGCAAAGGATGACTGCTTCTCTTTGCTTCAGGCAGCGCACAATGGGTCTTTGCTGGTGATTAATCTTCAGGCACCATAGTAGGAACCACAATTTAAGTAAACATTTTTGGAGCTGTTCCTCTATACTATTTCGAGGGTTTTCAAGGAGTGGACTTGTCAAGTCAATGTGTGTGGTTCTCCTAGGAATGCACAACTGTTGACTTTTGGTTAACTACCTTGCAATCTTGATCAGTCATTTTCCAGAAAGCTGAGATACCACCCAGCCACCTGTGTCACCTACAAAAGTTTTTGCACTAAAATAAACATTAGTGTGAAATCAGTCGCTTCACGTTAAAATGAAAAAATAATGAATGATGAACATAGCATAACTTTTAAATTGTATGCTCTCCTGCGTGCACATGAAACTGACTGAGCAAGCAAACTAGAAAACAAAAATCAGATGTTGTTCTTCTGTAGCCCTACAACTCTACAAAAGAAAAGTTAAATAAAAGGCCCAACCAAGCAGCAAATGCAGTCAAAATGCCCTTTGAAGTCCAGGTTTCCCATTTAGACCCTGTGAGAGGATAAAACAGTTGGTAATTAAGAACTTTCCAGAACCGTGAAGGTATCAGAAATACACAGAGTACACAAGGGGTGCAAAATCAGAAAAAGCAAATTATATTTAAACAATAGTTTGCATCTGAGATTGCCTATACCATCACGCAAGCATGCTTACATAATTAAACGTGGCTTTATTACAGGAGTTCCCTTTTCTTGCCACAGCTGCTGCCAGTAAAGTGACTTCAATGAGTCTTCCCATCATACCGATGACAATAACCATGTGGTTTTAAGCATGGCTTATCTGTAAGCACATTTATCTCAAAGTCCTCTACAAACACAGCAGTTGTCCTGCAAAGCATTTCTCAAACAAGCCATCTCTGTTACAGCTGGGAGGAGACAGGGAGGGCAAAACTTACTACCTACTGGAAATACTGCATTTTAGTCATTTTTTTCATTCCACTTGGAAGAAAGGTTAAAAAAATAAAAATTCCTAGAAAATGCAAATCTTTTTAGGATAGAATAAAATTGGTGTTTCTAACACCGGAAAAAGAATCTAGGGCACACCTTTAACTCTGCAGCAAGCCCCTGGAGCTCTGGTTTCAGCAGCTTGTGAAATCAGGAGCCCGGAGGCCTAGGCTGATGAGCAGCTGAGAAAAAAGAAAAGCTGTCAGAGCCTAGGTAGGTTTTCTAGAGACAGACCTTGCCAGCTTCCACCTGCTTCAAGAGATTCTGTGTGGCCTTTCAAGTGCTACCTGAGTGGCATTTCCCAGAGATAGACCATTCTGGGTAGGTTTTTCAAAGCCATCTGGGCAAAGAAAACTGTCCTTTACTTGGAACAACAACAAAAAAAAAAGCAAACAGCATCCCAAAATACAGATACAAACGGCAAGGATGAAGGAGTGCAGGGAAAAAACAGAACAGCTCCAAATCAGGCAGTGAAAAACAAGAGATTGGAGGACATAAGACTTGGAATTCAAGACTTTTAAATGACAGAAGCAAAATCCTTTTCCAGTTCCACCCACTGGGAAGAAGCAGAGCAATGACCCACTTCCTACGCCCCAGCACGGCACTAGCGAGTTGCCTGCAGCCAGCCAGCTCCTGCCTTCTTCTGAGGTCCCTGTTCTAGCTTTGAAGTCATCCATCAGCTCCGTGGGGCCCACTCCTGTGCCTCTGAAATTCAAGAGAGGGGGCAAGCCAAATTTGCAGAGGAACTTGTAAATGAAAGCGTGTTTCTCTGTACTTTTTTTCTGCTCAGGAGAGAGCAATAGCATGGCTGCCCAGACCACGTTCCTGGACCCTATCTTGGAACCTGGTTGAATCTGAGTACAGAATAAACACAGTACCACGGTCCTGAACTTGGGACTGGCACTCAAGACTTTGAGGACTGTGGTGTGTCTAAGGAATCCAAGACATGAAATCACCAAGTTTCTTACTACAGAACAACTCCTCTTTCATCATACTTACACATAGCGCATCATGTGCACAACGGGATGTTGCTTTTGGTGTCACAGCTGGTACTGCAGTGATTTTCTGAGCTGCCCTTTTCATTTCACCGAGGCTTTGGCCTTGCAAGAGAAGGCAAGACAACTGCCCTTTCACGGTAAAACAACCCTTTCACAGTCATTCAGCCAGTCCAGCCCTTCAGGACAGATTTGTTTAAGGATTCCTCCTCTCCTGTCTACCCAGCGAGTACACTACTACACAGCTAAGCCAGATACGAACTAGACAGCAACGTGAGAAACCAAAAACGGATGTACCCCACACCTTGGAAAAGGCCATGACTATCGTGCTAGTGCTGCTGCCTCCTGACACGGGTAAAGGCGAAGGGAGAAAATATAAAGTGAAGTAAACAACTATAAAACATCAAAAGAAATGTAAGTGGTTGCATTGTGTACCCATGTATTTAATTTACTGTTGGGACTATTTAATTTCAAGTAACACCTCTAAGCAAAGCGGATGTCTATTCATCATCTGGGGATGTTGCAAGCTTCTGCCAAGACAAAATGTACGATCTCCTTTCAGGATAATCTTACCTGTCTGGAACGGGAAGAGACAGAATGCCTTCCTAACATTTATCTAGATTAAACAGAACAGAGGAGGTAAGGCTTGATGCACTATTTTGACAGGATGAGAATGTGTTTGCTGAGGAATAGGCACTGATTAAATCTGAGACAATGTGTGCCACAAACATTTCTACTAAGAAAACCAAAAAAGGACAAAACATAGAACTGGCAGAATAAATGCACGATTTTATTTACAAATATCCTATTTTTAGCGTGTATCTAGGCTACTAAGCAGACTATTAACTTTAGAATGATATATTACAAACCAAAAAAATTGTCATAGTTAGTTGGAAATTATTTTTAGCAACAGCTAAAAAATAAAAAAGGATAGTTCTTTGAGGCATCATTATCAAAGCTCCACAATTTGAGTACAAAGGATTTGTTTTATCTTTTAATTTTTTTTTTCTGGACTTGTCACTTTTTTATTTTGGAATTTTCATTTCCTGTATTAGTTCAAATGGGAGGGGAGGGGTGGAGAAACAAGGCTTTGCATTACCTTATAGACCAAAAAGAGGGCATGCAGTAAGCATATACAACACCAGCTTTCATTTGTCTAGTTTGCCACAGAACATACAATTTTTTCAGTCTTTACTAAACCATGCAAAGGAAAATCTGTCATCAGAAGGACTAAAACTACAAAATTAGACTGGGGAGTCTGATGCAATTTAGAACTGAAATATCTACTTTATATAATCTCCAGAACTTTTTTTTGCCAAAGGCATAGATCTTTATCAATAGGTGTGTGCCCTTGCAAGCAACTGTTTGAAATGGTGACTTGTTAAAACACTTAACCCTCTAATCCCCATATACCTACTAGATACAGTATTGCCTAACTAAAGACATACAGCCTGGACTAATCCAGCAACTCGTGTGGGTAGGCAAAAAACAAAGCAGCTTAGGAAGTAAAAGCAACTAAAATGAAGTCTTAACCAATTAATCTAAGGAACCAGGCAAGGCTAAATACTGATTTGATCCTGGAAGTCCAAGCAAATAACTACACTTAGACTAGTTAGTTTGTAAAACAAAGTTACCTATAAGAACACATTTAATCTGTTTAAGGTTTTACTACATGTATGCCCCATCTTTCATGAAACCCACTACAGCTGATAATGGACAGATGTCATCTAAGCAGCAAAAATGAAGATGGTGGTGATAAAAAACACAACATTTCACTGAAATCAACATCTTACAGCCTGATTCTATAAATCCCCTTGTTAAGCAGTCCCTCAGGACTCACTGTGTTATCGTGGTGAGAGCCAGAAATGCTCCAACACAGAGGCCTTGAAGGGGAAGGCTTTTAGGAAGCAGTTGCCACCATATTCAAAACAGCTTCTGCCAAAAAAAGAGAGAAGTTCAGTACAGTGCGACACTTTCAATTCTGAGCGTTATCTTACAGAATGAGTAACATCAAAAAGCAAAACATCTTAAGCTTTCAAAACGTCCAAAACTGTTCACAATTTGGGCATATTTATTTCTTCTTAGCTATCAGGCATAGCACAATAACGGATGAGCTGTATTAGACACAGAGCACTGGTGCACCTAGCACTGCACCTGAGAGGCACTGCGCATGCAACGCAGGAAGCACACTACTAGAATATTCTTGGTAATTTAATATCCAACTTGACATATTATCGCTCAGAACAAACCCGGCAATTCATGAAAAAAACTGAAGAAGGAATAAAGATTAGTGCTATAAGCAAAAAAACTTCTTGTCTGGTTGCGCAAAATGCTAGCTAAGCACAGATGTCTCTTCTGAGACAGTAACACTCTTGCTATTCCAAACAACTTTTTTCAAGGACATTGCCAACTAAGTAAAGGCTCCTTAAAAAGCAATTATTTTAGCTACTAGCATCATAAATAAAAAACAACACCTAGGACAAATATAAAGACTATGAGAAGAACAAACATTTTTCTCTGTGTTGGTTCCTAACTTTTACTATGCGTTTCCGTACAATTTGCCTCATTCTCCTCCGTTCTTTTTAGTGTGAATATTTCATACATAAAGATGTAATAGATTACAGAATTTAAACTGGAAAGTGATATCATAAACAGGTGACTGCAGGCAGGAAAGGACCAAGCTTTTGTTTGAACAATGACTACTTCAAGTTTCTCTGTTTTGAGAAAAAGACATTTTTTCCTTAATGGAAACCTCTACTGGCTCCAGCTGAAAAATATCATTGTTTGTACCAAGAAACAACAGATGTAACAGATGTATTTAGAATAACAGCCTGATATTTCCAGCTGATATCACACAGAGAGAAATGCCAAATAACATGGGGCTCACCCAGGTCTCGTCCCACAAAGTGCTGAGCCATGTGGGCAGCTTCAACCAGAGGGGAGCGCGCTCAGCAGTTCAGGGACTATCTCAGAGCCGACAGAAAACACGCCTACCAGTTTTGCTGAAAAATCACCACGTTTTTCTAAGTGCCAAACTGTGCCTAGGCTTGCACAGCTACACAAAGGAATAAAAAGCGGAGTCAAAGCAAGCAGCCCCTGTGGTCCCACCAAGACTGCAGAGCACAAATAGCCCGTGTGTGCTCTGCCTCTGGCTCCGATGCCCAGGGGGACAGCACAATCGAAGTATTTCCTTTTGGAGGGGGTGTTCTAGAGGCTGCATATCTGGCAGCACCAAGCAAATGCGGCACTTTTAGACTGACAACTTTTTCCCACTGAAATACAGACGATGCCCTGACAAGTGACTCAAGAACCCAGTACAAGGAAGTTGCTGAGGCTTCCAGGAGGTGCAGAGGATGCCTCCTTTAGAAACCATTTACAGAGCTTGCATCCTTCTGCAAAACTGCAGATGCAGCTGGGACCGGGAAAATGCTTGCTTGCTTTCTCTGTACCGCACACTTGGGAAGATAGAGGGCACACCGTTCATTTCTGGAAGACCTCACTTCATGCTGCAGAACACTGCACGGCTGTTGGGACTCTCCCATTAGGAGAGCGATGGATTTTCCCAGTGAACCTTTCCTCGGTCAGACCTGCATCTTCCAGTGCTACAAACCCAGGGCTTCTGGAATCGTCTTGTACCACGTCCCAGTTTAATTCCTGTTCAAACTAGAACATATCTTTTAGGAAATCACCCAACCTTGATTTGCATATCCAAACATCAAAGTTCTAACGACAGAACCAGATGCAAAATGTTTTGATTTTTATCAAAATGTTTATAACTTGCCGTACAACAGGTCAACAAAAATTGATCCATCATCTCAAATTCCTTGAGTTCATTGAATCAACATATTTCAGCAGAAAAACCATTCCATCTAAACTCTTAAACAGTTTTATTAGACAATGTGTTGGTAGGTTCCAAGTAAAACTCCTTAAACGCATGTGTAGGTTTTATTAAACAAGTTAGCATCATCTTATTAATTGTGCACGTTACAAATTACCACCAAAAGTACCACTTCCTTTTCCACCTCGTTAGCTCCGTAGTACTGCTGTGGATTTTAAAATAAAAGTTTTAAAAGAAATCTGCTTGCTTTACTTGTTAAATGCATCAGCATGTTAATCCAACATCAACTTTCCTGTGTCACACAGATTACAAAGTGCAAGTTAGCAGCATTTCTGTTTATCTGCCCTACCTCTTTCAACCAAGGCTTATCCCAGGATTTTATTTTCACTCCTTATATTTCTTCATCTGGTTAATCAAGTAGGTCCTGCACCAGCCTTCAGACCATCCAAAGCCACTCACAGATCACCTGTGCTAATTTGCTGAAAAAGCTTCTGAGATTACAAGCAAGTATCATTCAGGAAGGAAAACACGCTGGTTCCATGGCAACGTGCAAGTCAATGAGCCCACCTTGAAACCTGGAAACAATGGTCCCTTTCAGAACACCGAGCAGAGGGGAGGGACCGCGTCTTATTGAGATGTTGGATTCTTTCAGATTATTTGAGGATTTTTTCCCTTCCTTTTTTTCTTAAAAGAAAAAGAAAAGGCACGCCGCAAATTTGCTTTGCGCAAGTTGGTAATAGTTTCCAAAAAATCAAATCGATTCACTGTTGAATTTCCTCCTTCTCCATCCACCCACCTCGGTCCTCTCCAAAAAAGCAGCAGCACATAGCACAATGTACACACGTTTATGACAGCAAACACACAGAAATCCTGATCCTAAAATGACTGAGGAAAAGGGATGGCCCCTGGAACCATATGCTATCCTGAAGAAGAAAATCTGTAGAAATCTCATGGGGCGGAAAAAAAAAAAAAAAAAAAAAAAAAAAAAAAAAAAAGAGCAAATTTTGGATTAAAAACAAAAAACAAACAAAAAAACAAACAAAAAAAATTATCCTCCTGAATTGATAGAAAATTGACAGAGATCCACCGCCCTTCCCAAAGGTAGTTCTGCCTAGCCATTAGGTACTTCAGTCCAGGAGAATATTGCACAACTGTGGCTGGTCATGGCAGCCTGCTTTCCATTTTTGATTTTAGGCTTATACTACTGCTTTCCACAAAGCTTTTCTATATTCTCGTTAGTATCCTTGGGAGACCCAGCCTAATGATGATCCGGGCATTTGTACGAACACGTCGTTTAACCAGCTCAAAGGCGGTCACCTAATAACTCGTTCAAAGCAGTAGATAAGCACAACACCACGCTGCACACTGAATCATGTTGGCTGCTTTTCAGCTTCTGTTTCTCCAGCTTTGTCACACAGCAGAGGCTCAGTGAAGGGGGACGCTGTGCTCAGCCAGCCCGATAGGACAGGATCTGTCCCAGTGCTTGACACAGGCAGACTCGGTGTTGTATTCAGGAGGGCCACAAGAAACAGCCACGGCACTAAGGTCCCCGGTGCTGCTTCTTTCCCAGCGTGGTAGCCTTGCTCCTTCCTTCACCTCCTCCTGGTTTGCCTCCTTGTAGCCTGCTCCAGCACCTTCTTCCCCTCTGGTTGTTCTTCGGCTTCTCAGGTGCCCTGGGGACAGCCGTGCAACAATCTACATTGCAAAAAGATGGGTAATTTTGTGCTGTACTGTCCCTACCAAAGATACGGCGTAGTTTTGTTGTTAGTGGTCTGTCCAGTGCTAGCCACCAGCAGCCTCCAGGCTGTGCTAGGTTTCCAATCCAGGTGACAGGCAGTCTTGCTCCCATTGCCTTTTGAAAGGGTTAAATGAGGAGCAAAACGCAGTCTAGACCCTGACAAGAAATATGCTGACATTTAAATAGAATTTTCTTGTTTCTTAGAACTTCAGAAAAAGCAGGAGTTGACAGAATTTATACTTTGTACTGTCCAGTGAGAACAATACTCCTTGACACTGTTATTTAGGTAACTTCAGATTAAATACATTGGCTTTTTAGAAGATGATTTTACTCATGAGCTCTCAACAGGTGTGAGGCCAGAGCTGCAAGGTTAGAGCCGGCATGTGCTCACAGATGGACCTGGCCATTACCTTGCAGCTTATAATTACAGACCACAACTGCCTCACCCACAATTTGAAGAGACCAGGTGTGTTCTGCCATTGAGTGTGTTGCAGTTCAACTCCCCGGCCTCCTTTCTTGCCTAGCTCCTCTTTTATTTCAGCTAGAAAGCCGCTGCATAAGGCTGGCAATGCTTCCTACCACACGCATCATCCCCGCGCTTTGCACAGCGTTACCAACACGTGCCAAAACTGACCACACAGCTCAGGGGCAGCCAGCACAGCAGCCAGGACAGCCCACTACAGGACAAGTCTTGGTAAAATCAGGTCCATTTGGCTCTATTTGAGAGAATGGCAGTGAAAGGAAAAGCCGATGATTTTCTTTGAAAGGACTGCTCATCTGAGCTCAAAACGCACTGAAGCAGAGAAAACCTTCCAGGACAACAACCAACAGAATAAGAAATGTATTAAAATATATCGCCACAACTTACTTTTGAGTTTTTTCATTGATAACCGCCCAAGAAAGAATTCAAAAGCCCTTCACAACAGATTATATACACCATCATATATCTTTACCTGCACACAATTGTATTTGATTCCCTGCGTGTTTACCTCTCTCTCGGAGTGGCAGAAGAGCACATCAGCCCAGAGCAGCACCCCTTCAGATAATTCCCGACAGCCAGTGGCATGAAGGTGGGCTGAGTACGACTATTTATGGAGATCTTCCCCTTTTTGAAAGATCCTCCAAATTTATTTATTTATTTATTTTTAAGTCCAGAGGCATCCACCACAAACAGAACAGACCTAACTCCGGGGCATAACACAGTAATTGTGAAAAGAAATCTCCAAGCAGTTACTATGGGGTAAAACAAAACAGAAAACAAAACCACCTCCTGCAGTTGAAACAAGTACTCTGAAATAGCAACAAAACGTGCTTGGAAATGAATGCTTCTTCCAGGACACAGCCAAGCATCCTCACATCAGTGAGCAGTCACATCTCTCGCTGCCATTTACAAATGACAGGAGGAAGAACCTTCAGAGCAGCCACACCTGAGGTCAACCAGTGCTCCTCTACCTTCTAGCCAATACCTGTCTCAGCAGCCAGACCGAGCCCTGGGGTCTCCGAGGACACCTGCAACTCAATACAGGCACTGCATTGTGCTCCAGAGGCAGCATATCAAGCAGTGGTGGGAAAGCTGTGCAGTTCTTCATCCCCTGAAAGCATCCTGCTGGAAGCAACCTATTGGGTATCTCTGCCACAGTATCACCTCTGAGATAAGGCACACGGCTCTATCTGGTTTCAGTGGCACCAGACAGAGGAAGCATCTTTGTTTGAGAGGCCCTCTTTATTTGTACAGTACTCAGAGGTTAAAGTTTCAGCATCTTATTCATTTGATTTAGGAAAACCACTAACACAGCCTCCGTTGAAATCACTGGGTGTTTGTCCTGACATGAAGTGACTGGAAAATTGGTATCATGAGGAGAAGGTAAAAAAGCACAAACATCAAACAATCATTTATTCTTTCCACCTTTACCACCCAAAGTACACCAATGTGCATTGCTGTAACTTCCTTCCTCTACCTGAAATTTAAGTAACAAGCTCAATGAAAAGATTATGAAAAACACGTTTTTTGGCATATTGCTTAGAACAATGCTTGACCAATTACAAAACCTTCCTTGGAGAAAACAGCATGTACATCTGGGCTTATCTCAGCCTGATGCAACTAGCAATTGCTGCTGTGTTAGCCCTTCAAGGTAAGGGACAAAAGGCAGCTGCTGCAACACGAGGAACAGCTTCACTGCCACAGTTCTGGCAGACTTGCTCCTTTCACTCTGCTCAGTCAGTACAGGTTTGAGTAAGTTTTTGATGGGTTTTGGCACCTGAATAGGCCAGACTGAGAGTTCATTTTGACAACCTTTACTCATAAGAGTCTTGTTAGTTTCAGGTTAATTCCACAGGACTGAAGGCTGATGCCCGAAGTCTCATTTTCATTCCTAGATCCCACTCCTCCTCTTCTCCTCTTTGCATTCCCACCTCTTCAGAGGCAGCAGTCATGAGAGCGTAGCGGTAACAGCAGGTCGGATTATCAGCAGGGTCTGACTCCAGTCACAGCAACAAGACCACCTCACCTTGTCTTCGCCTGATCCAACACGAGGTAGGAACCATCACCCTGAACCATCATCGGGCAGGAGGGCAGCCCAGACTTGGAGTGGATTAACTGCAACACAAGACTGCACTTCAGAGAAGACAGAATATAAGGTTTGAAATTCGATTATATTTAGTTCCCCCACATTGATGGGCACAGCTCTTTGTAGGATTAGTCCTTTTCTTCGCTGGGTGCACAAGGGGCAAAGCACCTGACCTCACTAAAGACTTGCAAGTACTTGAGAATCCTGCACTCACTGAAGCCAATGGAAACTTCTGGTTGACTCCAAAAAAGGCAAGATTAGGCTTGTTATCAAAACGTCCTCCTCAGGCACGTCCAAATGCCATTTTATTCAGTGACTAAGTATAGGCTGCATCCTGCGCATGCAGATTATACAGTGTGCCCAACCAGAAGTCCATGTTTAGACAAAGCACCTGGTGCAGGCACCAGAAATTTTATTTATATAGATATATACACACACACAGGTATATATACATATATAAAAAATAAAAATAAAAAGTTCCCATGCAGCTCACAGTTTAAAGCTATGTATAGGGAAATGCCATGGCCAGTATTTAAATGCCTTTTGGCAGGTATCTTCACATTTAGCAGCACCAAGAGAGGACATATGGATTTTAAAACTAGATCACTCCACTATAAGAAAGAACAGGCTTCTATCATCTTCCATCTTGCTTGCTTGCTCTTGTACTTACGCTGTTGCACCTGGGATTTCCCAGACACCTCCTGCCCAAGCACTGGAAATGCCCACAGCTACCCAGCTCTCAAGATGAGGTATATTTAACTCTGATCAGTTATTTTCTTGCCCTACTGTGAAAAATGACACGTCTCATTTCAAACCATACCAACAACTATATAGAGGAGGGTGGAGTAGGTGGATCTGACACACAAGACAACTGGACAAACCCTCCAAGGCTGCTGCTGACCTTGCAGCATACCAGGATGAGCTCAGCAGCACGTCCTGCAGGGCAGCAGCCACCGCATATACCTATCCCAATCTAGTGGTCTCACAGACTAAACTGTGGTGTGGGGGAGCTACTGATGCTTCCCCAAGACTGGAACCACTAGGCTACATACACCGCGCTCTTTCCTACACAAAATTTTTAATATAAAGACTACATATGGTGTAGGAGTACTTTTCCCAGCAACTACTAGCCACCAGATCATCAAAATCACCATCATAAACCAGTAAATAATTACATTCAGATTGATAAACTTCCTTGCCTCAGCTGTTGGATGTTAAGTTAAGACTAAACACTGTTGTACAGCACTAGTAAACTTTCACCATTTGAGTAGCTTTCCTGTTATTGTCAGACCCATAAGCAAATAATCCTTCTGTCTGAGCACATGGCCGGAGTAAGGCAGCCCCGGGAAGGAGCAGTATGGGAGAGGAATTTAACACGTCGGTGCAGTTTTGTAGAGGACTCTCTCAAAGCAAAGACTAGCCAGTCCTTGTAATGACAGTTCCAAAAATGTCATTTTAAGAACAAAATGCTCTGGCCTATAGTTCTGCCTGACACCCTGTCTTTACAAGCAGATGTTTTAAAGGTCACATTAGGTCCTTTTATAAACTAACTCAAAAGAACAGCAATGTTTGTTCATTTCACAGCCAGACTCTAAATCTTACCCTGCTCGTTTTAGTCTGTGAGACCTGCCCTTGGTGGAGGAAGATCAGGACAGGGAACCTTTAAACAAGCTACAGATGGGATGCAGAAGATGCAGAAGTCCATGGGATGTGACAAACGCACCTGGGAGCACTGATGTTACTGCAAGGCCACTCTCGATCATCTCTGAATGGCAATCAGGAAAGGTTCCCAAGGATCCTCTCTTTGGGCGATCAGGAGAGGTTCCCAAGAGGAAAGCAGATGTTGCTCCTGTCTTAAAGACCAGCAAGAAGAAGGGAACTACACCCTGGTCAGCCTCACCTCAGTCTTTGGGAGGCCAGTGGAGCAAATCCTTCTGGAAACCATTCCCTCACGTATAAAGGACAAGAAGCACAATCAAGGAAACAATTTTTATTTTAAAGTCTGCACAGATTTATGAAGGGGAAATTGTGCTTAACCTTCCTGATAGCCTTCTAGGAAGATATGACAGGCTTGGGCAATGAGGGGAGGAGTGGCTGGCATTTATCATGACTTCAGTGAGGCACTCAGCACTGCCTGCCTTAACAACCACAGAGACAAACTGATGAAGCACAGTGAGATGCACTGAAAACTGGCTCAACTGCCAGGCTCAAATGGAACTTTAAAACTAGCGTGAAGTTTTACTATTTATGCACATAACAACACAAGTGAAGTCCTCACGATCAACATAGAGGATGGGGACCTTTGTTTCCATGCTTACAATTTCAAGAGGACCTGATGCAATCCAGCTGCAGCTGGGATGAAGGCACCCCGTACAAGTGACAGCCATGTCTCAGATGTCATTATCAGCTAAAGATTCCAGTTCCTTGTCTTTTGAAGGCTAGTAAATAATTAGCTTCACTAAGCAGAGGAACAATGAAGTAGCAAAGGCCAGCACAGGTGACTGATTTCAAAGAAGATAGCAGGGTGAATGAAACACAGGTCCTAATTCTGACTTCACATCACGACAACCATGCCATACCACCGCCAGAAGGTAGAAGTAGTTCAGCAGAGAACCCATTCTAGCCTTCTCAAGAGCATCTACTAGTTTGAGACAAACCAGAACAATTTTACTACATTGCTTTATGTTGTAGAAGATAAGCTTTAGAGTACCCAAGTTTTTGGGCTGCATTAAAAACTTCTCTCTACTTCCTATACAGAAGTATTTTAAATAAGTAATTTACCTAGCAAAATCCCGTCCTTTCCCCTGCAAAAGCCTTTTCTAATGGTTGATTTGAGGATAGCAGAAATAGTCCCTCTGAATTCAGAGAACACCACCCTAAAAACCAACCTGCAGGCAGAACCTAAGACTTGAGAACAACCGATAGGTCAGTGTCAGCACAGGGACATTCTAGACTTGTTTTCTGGCAAAAGGTCTCTCCATACAGAGCATCTGCTGATATTTAGAGCTTGAAGCATGTTGGAAAAGCTATATAATTCATCCAAGTTAGCCAGCAACTTTTCGTCACCTATCTCACAATTCCCATGGACAGCTGCAGAGCGAGATGCAGAGGGGAGCTAGAAAATGACTCACGGTCACACAGCACTTCCACAATCAGAACTCTGACTTTTTGGACTCCAGCTTGGCACTTTTACTGTGACTCAGGGCTGTTTATCTTGCAGTAGACCATCTTCAAAGACTCCTTTTATGTCAACAATGAGAAGCAAATGAGTTTTCAGAAAACAGGAACCGATCAGATGCAAACAATGATGAGAAAACATCTGGGAGGATATCATCTAAAGGCACCACGCTACAGCAATTTACGTTCATTCACAGAAGAAGATTATTCATTTTCCAACCACCTACATCTTGATTAGGCCAGTTCTGCCTTCATTTGTACATATCCTTTCTGTCTTTAAGCAAATACGTGGTGTCTCTGTTAAAGCTAAGCAAACAAAACTCTGTTGGCCACAGAGATCTGTTCAAATCGCTTTTTGTTTCTCTGGTGAGGAATTTCTACAGCAGGCTTGAGTTCTTTGAAGGAGACAGCTCACAAGGACAGCTTTACAATCTCTGACATTTTAAACAGTGAAGACACTCCAGACCCTCTTAAATCCCCAAATCTCCCCATCCAGCTCAACGGCTGGAATACAAGAACAACTGGGTGCTCTGCCACTTCTGCCCAGTTTGAACACAGCAGAAGAAATCAAGCAGTGGAAGCTAGAAGCATAAGAAAACGGTCAGATGTCTGGGCTTCCTGACCCTTAAGGTATCCTTGACCACAGATTGAATGAGTGCATACCAGCAGAGGAAATGTGATGATTTTACAACTTTCTAACAGTTCCTTTGAACTGAAAATAGCATCTCTTCTAAGCATAATCAAATTCTTAACAAAAATTTCTGCTAGCCTAGGTAATATACACAGGCTGCCTGCTCCTGCTACTCCTGAAGAGCCTACGCTACTCCCTCGCACATGTTTTTTTCCCTTTGCTCAGCATACAAAGCAAAATACAAGGAGTACAAGCTGTGAATAACAATCCTATCCATAACTATCATTGCTTTTAGAGCTACTCACCACAGGTGCGGTTAACTCTGCTTTCTCTAGGACAGCTGTAGAGTCTTACTGGTAAGTCATTTTCTCCCCAGTATTCAGGGCGTTCTTTGTATATTTTTGAAAACACAAGAGATACAGGGAAGGAGGAGAGAGGAAGGAGAAAGGAGAGGACACTTCACCTGGCTCCTTATTCAGTCTCTGAGAAAGGTCTGTATTTAGATGAAGGCTGGGATCCCAATTCACAACTGGTGCAAACAGAGACATTAAAGGCACCACAGCTAAGAACACATTCGGCTCACTTTTGCTACTGCTGCCTCATGTTTCTTTTAGCTTGTTTTGACACTGACATGCTTAGAACAGAATACATCAAATCGGTGAATCCTTTCTTATCGTGGCTCTGTAAATTACAGTACTGACGTTGTCCAGCATATAGTGGAAAATAATGGTGCCCGTGTTTCTTTTTAAAGAAACATGCAAACTTCTGCTGCAAGCTGTGTACCACAACACAGTGGGTCATTTAGACCTAGTTGACGTCAAACAATCTCTCATTACCTTGAAGACCGACCTCTTTTTTTCACCTGAGCGACTTCCTAGAGCCATACCTAGCCCTTACATGTAGTAACTACACGTAGAGACAACTTTCTCTCTTAGCTGATCAAAGTAACATTGCAAACGTATGAGCTGGCATTAGTGTAGGTCAGCAAAAACCCCAAACAAGGAGGTATCTGCCTCACAGCTCAGATATTGTGAACTGTCCATCCCTGATTTTGTGCTTTACAAAAACTATTAGAAGGGTACACACACAAAGAGTACAAGCCAGGATACAAAGAACATCCAACTTTTGTGCTAACATATATATGAGCAAAACCTGTTACTACTCTGCGCAGTAGATAAATGTATTAACGTGGGACAAAGGTAAAGTTCAGTTTGAATACTCCTCACACATAAATTAAACCCTGAAGCATTCTGAGCATTCAGTAGTAAGAAAATCCACCTTTTGGAAGTGCCTCCTACATCAGAAGTTCACAGCTTTGCAGGGGATCAGAGTATTTTTCACTTTGAAACACCTAGTTTGGGGCTCAAGCTGCTTTATACACAAAAGCGTGCAATTTCAGTGCCATCACCTCACTGCTATGAACATTTCCGCAAGGCAAACATTTCAGATTTTGACAATTTCAGCTACACTCACTGAAGATAAATATGGATAAAATGAAGATAAATATGGATACAAATTGATGATCAGGAAAAATCAATCTTAGATTCTTTACACCCCCAAGCCTCACAAATCTTTGGAGTTCAAACTCCCATATTAAAAATAAAAAAATAAAGAAGAGCCACATTCAATGAGTTGGACACAAGGGATCTGTAAAGCTCAAGATTTTCCATGAATAATTTAAAATGGATAAACAAACACCCATTTCTCATGCGGTTTAAACCAGAACTTTGAATTGAGGAATTACATTTCCTTAGTCATTCTTTACCATCTTGACCATCAACCTATGGCTCATACGCTGAGCTGGATTCGTAAGACCAAACTGAATATATAACTATCAGCTTCAATCATTTCAACTTCAGAAGTATTTTTCAAGAGCTGCAGCTCATAGTCTCCAGACCACCTTTAATGGTCAAGATGAAACGCAAAAAGAGATCGTTCATTTTGAAAAGAAAAATGAAAGTACACACAGTTCGGAAGAGGGAACAGTAGGTCTTGATCTTGGCAGCTTCCTTTGGAGTACAAATGTAGCCTACAGACATTTCCATGTCAGATACAAGAGATAAAAAAGCTGCACGGGTATCTTGACAGCAGCAGTACTGTCTTCTTAACAGAACGGCTGAAAATGGAAGTGTTCAAACCACCTTCTGCTTTTAGTGCTCAGGTTCCAAACGCGGCAGTGGATGTACCCAGCTACCTGCAGCTGCATTTTAGAAAAAAAGATTGCATGGAACTTAAAAACAGCTCAATACCCAAAACAATATTTTGATGCTAATGTTTTGATAACATCCAAGATTTGCACACATGCAGGACAAGCTTGAATGCGCAGTTGATTTTCTCATCAGATTTTGCCCCTGTTCAGGAAAGACTCATTCTTCCTAGAGGGTAAGTAGATGCTTAAGGTAAGGAGGAATGGGAGATGTAGAGTACTCATACACACAGAATCAGAAAACACTTTCTGAGGTTTATCTGGAAGGTTCCTCCTACTTCTGGTTCGTCTCACTGGGCTCATGCAGACCATTCACTACCTTTATATTGCACAGGAGCTGGAATGCAATATCCTACAGCTCAGCCAGCGGTAGGATGACTCTCCACAGGCTCAGTACTGTCCCACAACAATACCCTGAGCTTTTTCTGCATATTTAGTCCCACTCACCACTGAAGAGGAGAGAGATAGCAGGCTTTGGTTTTGGCGTGACTCTCCAAGTCTTGTTAACAAAGACATGTGACATAACAAGGAATTTAAGGGGTAGTTCAAAATAGTGGGCACAGAGAAAATTTCTACTTATTTAACTGGAAGATACGCACAAGGCCAGCTCCTGTATTTACAGGTCATTGTAATGGCTGAAGAGACAAAGCAGCTGCTCACTAAGGGACCTACAGTCACTGTTCATCCTTCTTTTAAATGCCAGCTAGTGTCTAAGATTTTAGGGGATAGAAGACTAACGTTTGTTTCTGGTCACACAACATTCAGAAAGGAGAGTTCGCTATTATTCTTTATAGTCAAGGGTAGCTTGGTCCTAGGCAGCACAACATTCCTTCATAAATGTAATACCATAAAATTCTGTCTTAAACACAGTTGGTTTTGCCTTTTACACGTATCTAGATAGCTACAGAAATACAGAAAACAAAAACAATACCCAGTGGTTCTCTTTCCAAAAAATGACTATTAAAAGGGAAACGTTTCTTGGTTTTCAGTTGACAAATTTGAACAAGATAGTTTTATCCTCTTGTTAGAATGTAATAGAATCATTATCAAACCTAAGAGGGGAGCTAAATCAATATATTTATTAATATTAAACACCCTTACTGACCTAAGGTCCGGAAAATGATTCTACAGCCTGTTGTTTGCCAAGCTCCTGAGTGCAGGTGTCACACATTGGCGCAGTGGGATAACAGCCTGGAGGAGGAACATTGTTTATGTATCTATGTAGGCCAACAAATACACAGACTACAAAACATTCCAGAATTAGGCCTTCTGAAGAAGGCTTCATCAAACACTTGAATTTTCTTGCGCATGGCCAACTATTTGGTTTTCTTAAAGGTAAAACAAAAGCCAAAAGAAGGCTCACAAAAAGACGAAAATACGTATGAGAAGTCACCCATGTGAAATTACTAGCAGCAAGATGATTTCTCATCAATTCTGTCTCAAAAACTCCTAAATTCATCACTGAGCACAAATCCTCATGGCTTAAAGACTGAGCATGAAGTTATTCCTGAGGGAGAAATCAAGTATTTTAAAAAGTATTTTAGAGAAACGTGTTTAGATTTATTTTGTCTTTGTTATGACAATAATCACCACAAGCCTTGCCCTGACATGACGGAATGTATATATCTCACAGGAAAGCTGCAACCTTTTGCACCTAGCCCTTCAGAAATCCCAATCTCAGCACAACAGTGTTGTCGTAAGAAGCTTCCACAGCAACTTGAGTGATAGAACAGGCAGGGCTGGGAATTCGCAGGAAGCATTTATCTCAGTCTGTCCTGAGCTATCAGGGGTTCTGATGACTTACCCTTTGTTTCGGAGGAGATAAAAACCAGAGGTCCTGGCACCTGGTGACCATTAGGAAACTAGATTTATGGGGGTTATTAGACACCGCGTCCTGGTCATATTCCAACACAAACAATTATATTTGGCCTTCTTAAAATTCCTTGCTGTTTCAAGATAAGTCATATATCCTTCTGCCCATCCAGAGATGCTGTGCAATGTTTGCTGGTGTGCTACAAAACACTGCACGCATCTAATATACTGTCCTACACTAGGCCATGACACTGCCTTCATCTATTTGCTACCCAAGTTCTTCAGGTAGCTCAACCTAATACTATCAGGAATCTTCATTCCACAGGGTGCTGGAATGGGGAGAGGCTGCACGCTCTGTAATGGGACCATGGAAATAGCTCGCAGGGATGAAATCCTTTAGAGCTACTTGTGTATCACGGCAAGAAAAAAGACCAGAACAGCAGTACCACATACCAATCTGCACCCTTTTCTGCTGATCTCTCAGATATTGCTGCATCCACATGCCAGCTTACAAGAGGGTTTGTTAGAGCATCCAGGATCTTCATGTCAGAGGAACGCATTTATGTTCCTCTGTCAGTTATCCGGCCTTGGTGCTCCACCTTGAGCTCTTCCATTCTTCTTCAGCTATGGAAAGGACATTGGTGGTAAACGGTCACTCCTGGAGTCCCATGTCAGTTAAATGGGTAAATTAGCTCAAAACCAGCTTGGGTAAATATCCCACTCAACCTTCTTCCAGAGACTTAAAAAGTTAGGAAGGGATATTGGATAATTAATCTGGATATGATGTCAAATGTACCCTGAAAACTATTTTGACCTGCTCTTACTGCCATTTGAGATTTCCAAGAGGTCAAAACTAAGCAATAGCTGTATATAAACATACACCCACATGCATTTTTACTCAATTCAAGTATAATAGTTTTGGATACTTTAATGTTAATCTTACCCAAGGATTATGACCCTAATTAATTTCTTTATTTGTAAGAGGCATGTGTATTGTCCCCAGAGTGAACACCAAGATGTAGTTTCTGGCTTAAGCAGGTTTCCTGTATATTTTGGCTGCACACAGGAACATTTTTCCTGTTTATATGAAATAATTTGATGTTTTCTGGAAGACCAATACTTGTACTGTTGCAAGAAAGGAAATCAGAACGATCCCTTTGGATCACTGATCACTGACTCAAAAGATTTATGATCTGAGCTGTCACACCAACAATCAGCTTAACAATAAAATCCTGTTGCAGAAAGGTCCTTTATTTACGGGCTCTATTTACATGCCAGCAACATAAAGCGCAGCTGTGCTCTGAGCTCACAGGTCCTGCAGCTACTTTGTTGTCACACTGAGGAAAAAGAACAGTTTCTCAAGAAGTGACAATTGCTTTCAGGACTTTCCACAGCTAGCTAATTACCAGCACCTTCCCCCTGCAATATGTGATTTTAAATTAAAATCAGGCTTGAACCTCCACATCTATACCCAGGTAAAACATTTAGCTTGGGTCGTCTCTGTTCTAAGAGGCAGAGGATCTGCCCTTAGTGATCAGAAGAATTATCAGGGAAAGCTCCGCATATACAGCATCTTAAACAGCAGCAGTGCAATTCAGCACTTGGTGGGATAAGACTGCCCCTTGCTGAGCAATATTTCCTTTTCTTTTTTCCTTTTCTTTTTTTTTTTTGTTAGGTTTTGCATGCTTCTGGTGGGTTGCGATTTTTTGGAGTAGGGATTGTATTTCAATTCGGACTTTTCGTGTACAAGGGTACAACGGGGTCATATCTGGTGACCTAAATTCACAAGAGCCAGCATTACAAAGGTAAGTAAAAACATGAGGAGGCTCACAGCTCTACAATTGGCATTTCAGAACAAATTATTCCTTGCAGTGATTTTTAAACATCACATATTTTTAACAAAGTGGACGTAAGTACTATCTGAAGGGTCTCTTCAAAGCATAAAATCTCAATAAAATTACATGCTTGGGACTTCTGATAAGCACATTTCCTTCTCTTAACCATGAGAAAACAAAAGTCACAGCTAACTATACTCCCACATTAATCCCACAGACCAGGATTGATATAAATTGCAGTGGGAGAAATATAACTAGACCTAAGAGTACAACCTATGAAATGATCCAAGCATTAACTTCCTAAAATCCCTCTCAGAGGCAAATAACAACTAGGAACTGAAGAACAGGGGTTGTACATTGTACATCCTGACACCCTGCAGATTCCTGTGGTACAGAATACATTAAAAAGGGCAAAAGGTTATTTTCCAGCAAAGTTTGTAAATTAAATTCCATAGAAAACCAAACAAAAGGTTACATGAGCATTCACTTATCTATGCGCTGTGAAGTCAAAAGAAAATATTTCATTTCACGTTTTGCAAAGGTGCCCTAACAATAGCAGCTTACACGCCACGGGTGTAGCAAACAAGGCTAAATTAATTGATATCAAATTTCAGCCAAAGGTGCTGGCCTGAGAAGGGTCTTAAAGGATTTTTTTTTCCAAATGAATTTAGGCTTTAAGACCTTTGCTCACATAGTACAGAAAGCCTATCTGAAAGCACTCACATTTTATTTAAGTGGATTACTTTTCAAGCACACAGGCTTGCACAATGGCACAAAAGGAAAATAAGAGATGGTCTAGAAAGTTATTTAATTTAGGTAGTTAGATAAATTACCTGATACTAAGGTATAAGTTGTGTAACTTATTTAGATTTAAACCAGCTACAGCAATATTTCTTGTCTCACATTGAAGAGAACGCCCTGCGTTTGCTGTGTTGGAGGTGTAGAAGTTTGCAGCAAAGTCTACATAAAACCACAAAAAGGAACATAATGGGTTTAATGAGGAATTGCCAGTAAGTATTGGCCTCCTTTCTCTCAGACACACGCACCCATGACAGGGCACAGCCTCCTGCCTGATACCAGCAGCAGTGAACCGGATTTCTGGCACCTGCACCGCAGGCCTCTCTCGCTCCATTTGACAGCCTGCCTCCTCCCACAAACTCGAGTGCCTCCACAGACATTTCACAAAAATAAAATAAAGAGAACACGATAAATCAATGTCTTTTTAAAGGCTGAACATTGTTCTCAACACTTAAGTGCGTCCAGTGTGCATCAAATATGATATAAGTGACGCAGCCGGTCCTGCAGGCCAGAAAAGTATGATTATTTGTTTTCTGCTCTTCAGTCCAGCTTTATATAAACAAAGCTCCAGCCTGTCAGAGATCCCTGCTCCAGCAGCACACCAGTGCCAACCCTCCTGCACACAGACCCGAGAAATCCCCCAGCTGGCAGGTCTGAGAGTCCAGTCACAGGGAAACCGTCTGATTGCCTCAATGCTGCTCAGGTCAAACATCCAGCACAACAATCCCCCGCAGTCAAGCACCTGGCTTAAAGGTTAGGAAAGAAAATATGATACTTTTAGAACCATTTTGTTTCCCTCAATTTTGTTTTCCTTTAGTTTTCCTCAATTTTTATCCAATATTTAGGGTCAGAAGGTGAGATTTGATTTTAAGTAAGAATGGTTATCATCTTTACATGATTCCAATATATGTAACAATTACTTTTCTTAAATCTTGCAATAAAAATGAGAGTTGGAAACTCTGCAGGATTTCTTGAGATGGGCATGATTTTTTGCCAACACTTCAGGAAAAAAAAATCGCATGTACTATTGTTAAAAGCATAGCATTCTAAGGCTAATAAATTAAGATTCAATAAAACCTTAATAGCACTAATTCCAGCCCTCTTGTAATCTTTTAAAAGAACTGGCACCCCATAAGTCCCTAGATAACATAAAATATGTTTTTATTTACAGTTTGTGTTTAGAAGTTGAAGTAACACCAACTTTGTTTTGTTGGTTTACACTGATGCCATTTGTTGGGTACAGGCTAGGCTTTTATCTAATCCTCATTTCTAACAATCCTCATGGACCTCAGTGGTATATATGTACAGAAAAGGACAAGATTTGGGTAAAACTTTTAGTTTTATGTAATTAAAACACTTTTTCTCTATTTTTTTTAAAACGAAATAGCCATTTTGTTCATGATTGTCATGATTCTCCATTCATAAGTATTAGAAGCTGGTTGATTATTCATGACAAATCAAGAAAGCAAAGTACTTGTGTCATCTTAGGAAACCTGAGGAAAAAAATAAGCAAACATACAACCAAAACCCAAAGCACTAAATTTCTTCCAATATTACCAACAGATACCTGTCCTAAGTTTAAAGCAGACCTTCCCTTAGGCCAGTTCTACTACAAGGACATGAAGGAAGATTACGCATATTTTCCCTTTTTCTAACCCCTGTCAGCACAAACCTTGATGAACAGACATACAAAGCACCACGAGTAAGTACAATCATTTTACACACAGCCATAAACATACCCCATGACAGGGAGTGGGTAAGAAAGTTGTCCGAAATCATTCATCAAGTAATGTTGAAAACAGAACCCATTTTTCCTGATTCCTTATGGCCCAACCAATGCCTCCCGCATTACCTGCGGAACGCCTTCCTGTCCCAGCATAAAACAGCTGGCAGAGGTCAGTCCCCTGCTACAGCTTCTTTATACCATCAGGAAGCAATCAGTAATTTTAGGCTTATGGAGAACAGAAGCTGTGGCAGATATAAACCAAGCAGTACAGTGAATTTCACAACTCTGCCAAGTATTTGGATGTACTGTAGCAGTTTCATCTTACAGAAAGAATCTGGCTTCCAACAGAATTACAATTACTTTCCCTTGCCAGTGTTACAATAAACTTGTTTGAGGGCAGCATTTTAATTCTCTTCTGCAACATTTTCTAGATATAATTTGATACTAGTGTTACCGTGATACAGCACAAGGTAATAACTAAATAACCAAGCATAGGATGCAGCTGACACTCTCTATATAAGAAAATAAGGATCACTCCTGCCAGACACTAAAATTCCAAAACAAACCTGAATATAATCAGTTCAATGAGGCTCTCAATGAGATACTGCGTAAGGTGCATGCTGGATCCTCACTGACCTCAGCTAAACACAACAGCATATAGACTACATTAGAGAGCATGGAAGTGTTTCTTGTCTCAGCCTCTCTCACCACATCCACAGCTTTTATTGGATTCATATCATCTTACAGTACACTTTTACTGCCTACCTGTAACAAGGGAAAAGAAAAGGAAACAATTCCCATTATCTGCAAAGTAAAGAAAACTCGCAACATTCTTCATGAAGATTAACCCTGCCGTCACCTTCTCTTTACACAAACTTGCAGATTAAAAAGTGCTGTAAATCTGCGAGCTGCAGGGCTGTGGAAGGGCCCCTCTGAACAAGTATGTCGTGGAGCTAGCCTGTACCTGCGTCTCGCTGCACATTCCTTCGGCAAAGGAATCCAGGCCCGAAACCCAGTACCCCTCTGCCCTCCTGTGCATGAGCTCATAATACCGGAATGAAGGGGAGGAAAATTACTTTCTCACAGGAATTTCTTCAATGGAAATTATTAGCGTGCATCTTGATGGATCAGGTTGTATTTGGTCTGGTTATTCTTACCCATGGAACACTTACCATGAAGAGAACATGTATCCAACTATCTCAGCAAAACTAGTGTCTGGTAAATTCAGGGATACGTTATCCCAGCAAGATCTGTGACCAGTATCACCTCACAAAAATCACTGAGCTGACAGTCTTCTGTGCAGGAAAAAATATCAAATCATTCTAGATCTGGACAGCAACTTAAACAGCATGAGGATTATTAAATTCTTATTTCTTTGAAATTAAAAAGTTGCCTGAAATATGCTCTACAGCTATTGATTTATGAATCAGATTTATGTTTGGGGGGAAAAAAAAAATTCAAAAATACATCACTTTTTTTTTTAAATATAATACTAGTTTATTTCTACCTAAAATGCTTGGCAAACATTTCAGTTTGCCGTTTCATAAAGCATCCTTGAATGAAGAGTCATAGTAAGCTCTGATCTAAGCATTAACCAATCCTACTGTACCCCACCAGCCCAGAGCTGAGACCAGCTAGCTGGTTGTCAGTCCTTGCCACTCCTCTGAGACGCGCAGAACTTGGCTGGGCAGTGTAAGGTTGAAAGATAAAAACCAGCCAGGCTCGCTGGAAACCTCTCAGTATCATGCTAGCACATAGAATAACGATTCAGCTGGACAGAGGATCTTTAAATAGCCACAAACAACTGATTACATTTCTGTGCCTTACTGGTTAGGTTCAACCCTTCCACAGCTCCAAAGGCAGACAAGCCCAAGCCTTCCCATTCATAGGGGACCCTTAGGGCATACAAAGGGCTACCAATTATCCTGGGACAGTTCAAAGCAGCAAAGCTCCACAATAGACCTGGGTTCATTATGCAAAGTGCTGTTTTGCATTTCCCAGCTCTAAGGTCTGTTCACATCCAGTGCTGGAGCAGAGAACAAGGAGCCAGAATCCATCCCCACTACTGACCGGCCATTTGATCTGGGGCAAAGCTTTCTTCGTGCTAGGAAAGGAGCAGTACCACTGCGTAATCTGCCACAAAACAGCATGGCCAGGCACTGCGGAAGGACATCTGCAAAGCACTCAAAACCAGGGGTGAAAGACAGTACAGTAACATAACCAGCGGTTATGTATTTAAAACTGCAACAAACTACTTTGTATTTATGTAAGAGAAAGCGTCAAATAGGGTCAAATGAACATCCATGATAAAAGAACTCTAGAAAAGGTATAAAACCAACAACATAGTTTAACAGGCATGTTCACTTCAGCATTCAGCCTATCCTGCAAGTCTCATCACTCTGGAGGGTCTGCAAACGCATTCTTACGTTCAATGGAATATGAGCACAGTGACATTAAGAACTCTGCCCCAGAGCCGTTTGTACAGCCTCTTTGCAGAGGCTTTTGTAGCCTCTGCAAAGCCTCAGGTGTTTTTTTTTGCAGTTTACTTGAGGAACAGGAGGCCCTCACTTCCCAGAGACCCTGCTGAGGGTTCTCAGCGCTCCCCATGCTTCAGGGCCAATACATTAACATGGAAATTGCTCCACGGAGAGGTATTAGGTCAAACCACAGTTCAGAGCTCACTCTAATTATCTAGTCAGATTCCAGTTTAATCCTAACAAGATTATAGATTCACAGAGATTACAGTTGTTAAGAGTACCACAAAGCAAACCATGTAATCACTACCTTGAAGAGACCATCCAAAGTATACTGTTTATGGTCACCAACTCTTTTAACTTCAAAACTCTGCAGAGTTTAAAGAGTATTTCCTGTATCTACTTAGAGTAAAAGCAGGCTCAGGAGGTGGTATTTGCTCTGGCAGCAACAATGCTCTACCTCTCCAACAGGAGTGGCTTGAGAGCTTCTTCTCTTCACCACCCTATGAACATCTTTTCTCTTTTTGTTAAGTTTACACCTTACACCTTCCCCAGTGACAGCAAAATCAAATCAGTGAATCGAAGTAAAAGCTTGTGTATTTCAGAAGGAAGCTGGAAATCAAGCACCCTACTTTGGGCACTCATGGTTTACTGCAGACCACCAGCCATGAGCACAAGCTGGAGACCCAGCACACTTCGATCCTTCCCTGCAGTAGCGAGGAGTCAGTATGTTCTGTACAAAACCCTCCGTACACCACACAACGCAATGCAGGACTTGCCAACCGGGCTTTCCAGCCAAATCCACGCTTCTACTTAGAAAATATTTACAAATACATTAATTTTACAGATAATGCTCCAACTTTTCAACCCCTTCGCACACATTTTGTGATAGTCTTGAATCTCACATGGAGGGCTGAGGCTGGAAGCCTATGGGCTCCTTTTATGGAAAAGTCTGAAGACTCCTATAAATTCTTAATTTTACAAGCTTGCTTTTTGCCAAATGTTTCTGCTCCTGCAGGCTATGTTCTTCTAGTGCAGTTACACCCTGCTCTGTGAATAGGTTTAATCATCAAAGTGCAGTATAATGATTCACCTTCCTATTGTTTTGATGTGTTCCCACTATAGCAATCACAATAATTCCAAATTGCTTTTAAAATGTGTATGTTTTACAGAGTAAGTGATTTCTGCATATTCCACAGCAAAATGTCAACCGATATGAGGAGAGCTATTACAACTTTAAGGTCCTGTACCTCTTTGGGACTGTCAAGTAATTGCTCATTGAGTCAGTGAATCTACTTAACTTTGTTACAGTAATGAGATACATACATACATGCATTTCTGAAAAATTGACTTGCCAGGCTATAAATTCTGAACATCGACTCAAAAGTAAAGTATTAAGAGTAACAGATTCATCATTCCTTTTTTTTAATCATATCATTTTCTAAAGAAACACTTCTTGGTTTAAACCTCCATTTTAGAGCTACACATCATTTCACGTCTACAGAGAAATGGTCTTTCTATATGTGAGAGCAAAACCTTTCTTAATAGAAAATAATACCTTTAATGATTCAAGCAAACACTTGGTGCAATGTGAACAGGCAAAGTGCATGCAGTAATTTAAAAAAGTTTGGAAAAGGCAAAGCATAAACTTATCACTATTTAGAGCTTTAAAATGATGCCAGGAAGAAAAGTAGGACAGTTATGTTTCGTTGACACACAGCATTTACGGAGTACTTTTAAGAAGCATAGGAACATTTCTAAGTCCATCCTTTGTTTAACTGCACTCTCATTTTCCTCTCCTCTGCTTTCCAGATCAAAACCAACCCCTTCTAACACTTATGTGTTTATGCAGATGTCTTTCAGCTCGCTCTGTACAAACATTTCATCCAATCTGATTACTTTCTAGAAAGTGGCAGGTCTTGATCTCTCTGCCAGCCAAAGAAAAACTTTAAGGTTGCTGTTGCTACCTTGCCTCCAAGCTCTTTCCCTTTCTATGGAAACGGTAAGATGACGCATGCAGAGTTGAAGGAAAGGGAAAAACCACATTTAGTTCTTACAGAAACCTCAACTGATGTATTGCCTTTTCTGGCTAGTTCGTGATTAGTCCAGATGCGATACGTAGATGACTTTACCTGCGGTATATGTCACACTGAAGTCTTGCCAATGTTTCTGTCAAGGACGGGATCGTTTGTTCCTATTACTAATGGGAAAAGCAGCAAACACTAGGTGCAAGCTTCTGAAACAAATCTGTGCAGAGATTCCTAGGTAACAGGCACTGACATGTCCTCACCACCGCAAAGAGCGAGGCATCAGGAAAAGCACAGTAAGATTACTGCCAGGAGTCATACTGGCAGCTCCCTCGGCTAAGACACAAAGGAGAGCTAGGAAGGCAGAGGAGCTTAAGAGCACGTTGAGGCAAGGGCTGGAAACACAAAGTACAGTAGGTTCCAGCTGAACAGGAGAAAACAGAGCGGTAAGTGAATCATAAGGCAAACTTAGAGCGCAGCTGCTACCGACATCTCAGTGGACTGAAGCAAGACCAATCTCACCGCGTTGATCTTCTCAATACCAAGGTAACCCACTGAGCAGAGACTAAGGGAACAGGATGGGGCTGGTTCAGTCACCTCAAAATACCATGACAGCACTCTACAAAATAAGAACACCAATTTTTGTTATTTTTTTTATATCAGTAAAAGTACCTTAATTTTATTACTTTCAGGTACACGCCCTAAAGAAATTTATAATTTCATAAAAGGCACTGAAAAAAGCTTAAAACCACCTAGCATCTCTGAAATATATTTGTTTCCTCAGCACCAACACAGAATCACTAGCTTTGTAGCCTTGAGTTCTCTCTCTTCCAAGTTCATCTTCAAAGAAGCTCAAAAACCAGAACATAGGCCGTATTTCCCTGCGCATAGCCAAAACTCCACCTGACAAGAGACTGAGTGGATCTAACATAGCAGTCAGCACTCAGCAGCAGCAAAAGTACTTGAAGAAATAATGCAGAGCATCTGTATGAATAGTGAGCAGCCTTTGGATCAATTACACCCTTTTCAAAAAGCACTGCAGCTTCCTATGGGTTGAAAACTTGTCTTATTAAATACCAGCAGCTGGTGATAGCTCAGCAGCCCTTCCTGAACAGATGCTGCATCGCTGGTGTTCTGGGGGAAAGAGTTTTCTCCCTCTATGAGTCAGGGAGTCACCTGCTCTCTTCTAGGAGCATCTGTGTGTCTGCAAGTGGGGCGTGACTATGAAACACTAAAGTGAGGTGGAGGTGAGACCTTGGGCACTTCTGGATTTGCAAGCCACAGCCCTCTTACTGCCACAACTTTTTGTAATCTGTACGTTCTCGGAACATCTGGAAGCACATCACTGCAGTTCCCTCAGAAAGAGTTAGGATGGAGTAAGGTACCAGACCTGTACTTACCTTGACAGCATCCCTGCTGTGAGGCTGGAGACAGGACAGAGACCCCACCACGAATTGTCCCTACCTGAGGGACACCAACACAGCACCAGTCCTTCAGGCAAGGGAATGCTGGGGCTGGCACTAAAGCTGGCGTGCCCCAGGGGAAATAAGTTTCTTAAGTCATATGCTGCCTCTCACACCTATGCAAAAAGGCAGCCGCCACCTTAAATGGATAACAACACAAAAAAGATCTTTTCAGAACACAACCACACACCTTACCTCGTTTCGTAACTGCTGTGACCTGATGCAATGTTCAAGTAAGAAATAAAAGGCCATGCTTTATGCTCAGTTATCTTTAGCACCCAGAAGACATTCGACAAATAAACCATTCTTTGTTTAGATGGGAGAGAAGGGGATATTGAGCATTACGTGAAATTTTCCATAAAATTTGACACGTCTTGGCAAAGGCTACACAATTAGCAATTTTGTCTCCCTTGTATATTTTTATGCTTCAGATAAAAATAATTCTCATTATTTTTCTACAGAATCAAGGATTAGCAGACCTAGTGCTATTAAAATTTGACCTTTCCAACATGACCGCTCTCAATGCAGCGTGCATCTTTGCCAAAGAAGTGCCTCTGCACCCACATGTCCTTACAAATAAGAAGCTGCCTTGCCTAGTAAGCAAATTTAGAAGTTTACAAGATTAAAACTGCATTTTACATTATTTCTTGAATTTCTATAATCCTTCCTTACATAAGCAATTTTATCAGACATTACTTCTTTATTTACAAAGGTCAAAGCTATGTAGACATTATAGCTGTAAGAAGTGAGTCTTCAGAAGGGTCACATACCTATAAATAGTGGTCAAACAACAAAGAAGTGGGGAAAAAAGAACTTTTAAAACAGATCTTAATGGATAAGATCATATTTCCAGAAACTGAACCGTGGAAAGTAGAATGATGAGAGTGGTAACTCTGTTTTTAAATATCCATAATTAAACAGCTATTTTTTTCCCTGCATATAGACTGCCAAGACAAAAATTACCTTTGGCGTGAGGCCACTGAAAACAATGAGTTTGGTTCAATTAAGCCCACCCAGTGCATATTAAATTAAACGATATCAAGAAACATTTGTACCATAATTAAATGCACAGAAAACCTGGGGTATGGTAAGAGAAGAAAGAAACAAGATCACCTGGACTAGCTTGTCATAAACCAGTGAGCTCCAAATAGAGCAGACTGCCCAGAACTGTTTTTATCACATAGGGTTTTTTTTTTTTTCCTTACTTGTATACTTCCAAATTTAATCTGCACATTTATTATCAAGAAGAAAAAAATAAAGAAAAGATTTGGAGGAGTAGCAATAGTACATGAAGTCCACACTCACGAAATAAAAGCCAACTGAGCTCTATGTGAAAGCTCAACTGCTCCAGAAGCTCTCCAAGAATAACTAGTTACTCAGGACATCACATCAATATTGGCCCATATTCCAAGCTAAATTCCAACTAGCTGATCAGTAAGATAAAGGACATAAACAAGGAGTTATCTCACCTATATACCAGGTATGCTCACAGGTGGGCACACTAGAACTACTGATACCATGAAGCACCTCTGAGAGCCTTGTAAAGAGATGAGAATGTCAAATTTCACTGCAAGAGGGTATCCATGGTCATTGCAACCATCTTTATGCCACCCTCCAACATGTTTATAGGACATCCCCAAAGCATCAGCAAAACTCTGATTGCCCTCTTTGAAGTCCCTCTTCTAAAAACTGCATTTTGCCCTGAAAAAGCCCCATTAGCAGTCAGTGATTAGCTGAGGAGAGCACCTGCCACAAGGATCGCTCCCATGTTTTGTCACACTCCCTCCAGCCCTGGACCAATTCTTGCCATTTGCCTTGGAGTGCAATGGAAGTACTGCCCTTCTAGTTTATACTTAAGCAATTTCTTGCACTGACACTCCTGAGACACGATCAATGGAAATTACTAATAATAAAAGATTGAAAACTTGAATGAGGCATAGCTCCTGAAGTGACTTCAGCTGACAGCTGTTAAGGGAAATTCTTAGGTCACTCCCAGAAATTAGCCCACAGACAAGGTAACCCTCTCTTGCAAAGTAACCACACAGATAACAGTCATTTATACTTTCATCTTTTGGTTCAAGAGAACTTAGATTGCATTATAGGCCTAGTTTTGTACTGCCACTCAACACGTCATTTATACCCAGGAAAAATAAGTACAAGCTGAGAAAATAAATATGATACGCTTTTAAATCCTATTCTTAGAAAGGGATGAACAACTACACTTCTGAGCCAAAGCCATCTTTGATACAACTTTATGCAGGATGTTGGCCTGACATATCAGCCCCTGCCTAGCCACTTATTCTGGAAGAGTGCTCAACAAATCAGTGCAATAGCTGTAGGGTTTATAACAGGTAAGTTATAGAAATCAGATTAAATGAAGGAAAGAGAAGGTGAACAAAGTTACAGATCACATCACCTTCAACAAGAAGTACTTTAACTGTTGACCATCTCTTTGAGTAGCCTTTGGGAAGCTATTACTCTTTATTGACCCAAAGCTTTGACTTCATTCTATTAACATTGTACTTCACATCACCCAGGCACTTCAAATCACACAGCTGAGGACTATTCAGTAACCTTACAGAGTTTCTTCTTTCCACACAAAAGCTCTGCCTACTGCAAAACCAACTTCAGTTTAGCATTTTCTCTTAAGGGCTTCATGCTGGAAGGTGTTAGGGTGTGGCTGTTTTGGTGGTGGTGGTGGTGACTTTTCAATTTTTTTTTAAATCACTACTACAAGAAAGTCAATTACCCACTGCTCTATCTGAAAAGATAACAAAAACATAGTTGTCTATCTTTCCTGTTGAGCATGTTTGCCAGCTTTTTAATAATGGTAATTACGTGCATTAACCGCTTAGACATAAGAAGTACTAAAACTAGATGTTTTAAGGACCTCTTTCTGAATATTTTTGATACCTGTAGACTGCTCACATGAGAACAAAGATCTCGTTTGTTTTCTAACCATGAAGAGAACGGCCAGGAGGACTTAGAAATGGCATGTAGATATTCATCTTACTCATTTCAATAGAACTTCCATTGACAAAGTCCCTTTGCATACAACAAAACATATCAAGAAACAGAAGTCTGACTGTTTGAAGGTTGCACTTTCCAACAGGTATAAAGCAAACCTGAAACAGATAATTAAAAATCTGATGTTGGTTACGCCTATCAAGAATAATTTCACTGACATACTGCATGAATTTATAAAAAGAACAGCAAAATACGGCTTGCCATTTTTGTTTCAAAACGCTTTGAAAATATGCACTGCATTTCCACGTAGATTCCATGGCATTAAGAACACTCAGAAGAACAGTTGCTGGTTTTGTTGAAGGGAAAAAAAAAAAAAACAAAACAAAACATGCAAAGTAACTCCCACATCTTTGCACATTGTTTAATCTTTTAATCTTTGGGCAGATTAACGCCTGTAACTACCACCTGATCAGGATGGTGTAATTCTACCAGTCTAATCGATTATAAAAAGTGAAAGGCAGAAGCAAGTCTTTCATGCTTATGAAAAATATAAACTCCTCTGCTATTAAAGCCTTTTCAAGAGATTTCTTGCCAGTTGTACAGGAAGGCTCTAAATCCTTAAAATTTTAATCAAAAGAGTAGCAAAAGCACTAGGAAAACATTGGCTATGAAATCAAGAGCTCATGTTTTAAACTGTTTTTGCTAGAAGCCTGTTAGAAGAAGAATTTAAATAAACATTCACAAAGCATGTTATACCGACCACTTACGTTAATTCGTTGTAGGTTACGTGTGGTGAGATCGGGACTACACAGAGTAAAGGACATTGTGCAGCCTTCATTCCCATCACAACACAGCAAGGGGATTGCTGTGAGCTGCCTGCACACCACTCGCACGCTGGATTCACGCTACAGGTTCTCCAAAGGACTCTTTCATTCGCTGCAGCCGAGCGGGCTAACAACTTAAACGCCCCAGTTACAGAAAATTACGAGACCAAAAAAATGAAAACGGTGAATGTGTAAGAAGCCACGATCCCTCGTTAAGCTGTTTAAACGTTAATCAACCCTTCGTTTCCCCCCTCAGCTCGGAGGGGTCGGGGGGCAGCCCCTGGGGGCAGGGACCCGGGGGCTTGCAGCAGTCGGCCCTGAGGGGATGGGGGCGGTATAGGGGCTAGGAAAGAGGGCAGAAAACGGCTGTACTCGTTGCCCACCACCCCAAAAAAACTACGCAAGGGGAAGCCTGAGGGGGACGGGGGCAGAGAGCACAACAACCAGCTCGGGCGCCGCTCACTTACCCCACTCGCCGGCTCCATGCCCAGGCAGACAAGCAGCAGCAGCACCCACAGCAGCCTGAGGGGAGGCGAGAGCACAGAGAGGGTCACGGCGGGGCCGGGGAAGGAAGGAAAAGGGGAAGGAGAGCGAAGGGGCCACCGCGCCCCGGCACTCACCCAGCGCAGCCCATGCCGCCGGAGGAAGGGGAGGACGCCCTGCGCGGCTCAGGGAGAGGGGGTTTCCTCCCCCAGCCGCCTCTCGGTCACCTCCTCGTCCCTGCGGTGCGCGGACAGCGGAGTTTGCGCGGCCACAGCCGGGACGTCGAACCTGAGGTGCGGGAAGCAAAGCGCGGCCCCGCCCGGCCCCGCCGCCCGCCCACTCCTGAGGTGCGGACCCGGCACCGCCAGCGGCCCCCACTGTCGTCGAACCTCTCACACACCCCGCTGCCTCCGCCGCGAAAAATAGTCCGGGGCTCGACGGCCGCCAGACGAGGCAGCGGGGAGAGGCAAAAGGCTCCCGGCCTCCGTTCCGCCAAAACCCCGACGCCCGAACCGTGGCGGGCTGGCGGGGAGCGGCGGGCGGGGAGCCGCGGCCCCCTCTACTCAGCGCGGAGCGACCCCTTCCCCACAGACGCGCTGGGGGCCGCCTGTGGCGCGGATGAATCTCGCGGGGCGGGCCAGTGCCAGTACTCTCGGGAGGACTTGAGCCGGGAGGAGCGGGCGAGCGCGGCAGAGGGGCGGGCGGTGGCGGTGGGGTGGTCGGGGGGTGCTGCTCGGAGCCAGCCGGGCTACCCGCGCCGGGCTATGCCCGCGCCTCACGCCCGCTCCCGGACCTCCTGAGGTGGCTGCGAGGATGGAGCCGCGGTGGTGGAGCCGCAGCCCAGCCGCCGGGTGCTTGGTGGTGCTGCTCTTGGGGTGCTGGCGGCTGGACGAGGCGGCGGCGGCGGTGAGTGTGGGGCGTCCCTGGGCTCTCCTCAGGAGCTGGGGGGCAGCTTTGGGGTCCCCCTGGGGGCTGCCGGCTGCGGGGAGCTGACCGCAACCCGGCTCGGAGCGGGGCTGAGGTACCGGGGGGGCCGTGTGCGGGAGGCAGGGGGACAAAGGAGGCCGGACGCCCCCCTCCGGCAGGGCTGGGGGCGCCCCCAAGGCCCAGGGGTGCTCCTCGGGTGGTGCTGGGCGCCCGTGGTAGGGGCGAGGAGGAGGAGGAGGAAGGCGCTGTGCTGCCCCTGGGGTGCCCGCCCTGCCTCCCCTCACAGGGCTGGGGCAGGGGGCACCGGCTGCTGGGTCAAGTGCTTCACGGGGACCTGCTGCTGGCGAGGGGTATGGAAGGGAGCAGGCTCCTGCTTCAGCGCGTGCCAGCTCCTGTCTGTTTTTTTATGATCCACTGCTTGGGGCGATAACTTTTCTGAAGCTTCCTCAGAAGAGAAAATGAGTTCGGGTTTCTGATGTTTCAGATTGTTCCCCAGTTGAACAGCGGTCTTAACAAGAGCTGTGCAGCACCTCTTTGCTGTGGCCCTACTCCACGCGCGGTTTTGTAGGTAGAGCCGACAAAATCTTCCTTGTCTGGAGCTCCTTTGAAGTGCATTCCTTTACAGTCAGACCTGGTAGACCTTTCGTTTGCCCTTCCAAAAAGTAAAGACTGTCTGTAATGCTCTCCTCTACTCTTCCACCTCTTCTTCTTCCCAGGTGTGTACCCAAACGTGAGTGACACCAGTGTGTTAGCAGTGCTCAGCTGCTCACCTTCGTGTTGCCTGCGGTGCTGCTTCTGGCCCCAGACTATTTCCCATGAGGTTTCCCCACTTTTTACCCCTTAAAGGAGGGGCTGGGTCAGTTCCACCTGCAGGATTTCACTGTTTTAGGAGGTGGGGATTGAAGAGGGATGGGTCTGTGTGTATAAATACGGCTCTCCCCACTCCTTTAGGAAAGCCTTGAAGCAGGGGGGGGTGTGAGTGGTGGGAGTCTGTGGGGTCCTGGAAGGAGACACTGCCAGGCTGACCCTGTCAGCAGCCCTGTGCCTCGAGAGAAAAGAAAGGAAAAAAGCAAAATGGTGGAGTTTGTGGATCTCAATGCCACCATGTGCTACAGGCTTTCTTTTAGGATGAGCCTCCTGGGGTTTTACTGCCCCATGGTGAGATGAGATTAACTCAAGACCTGAGGGCTAGTGGGGATGGGAGAAAGAGGCAGGCAGCTCTGTTCCCAACCTACGTAAATCCTGCTGACTCTCTGGTTTCTTAGCACTTTGGTGTTCTGATGCCCTTGAATCTCCCGTGATGGTTACAGTGCTGAATTATGCTGACCCTTATCAATTTGGATCAGCGTTTTACTCTTCTGATGGTCAGAAGAAGTAGAACTAACATTATAGCAGTATGCATAATGCATGCAGTCTCTTTGTGGATATTGTTTTGGGGCCTTATGTTAGGTTTCCACATCCCAGCTGCCCACCCAGACAGCATAATCCTGGTGGGATGATTTGAAGTCATTTTGGTGTCCTGACTAAAATATCTGAGCTTATTCAACCTCCTTATGCACACTTAAAATGTAAAAATCATGTTGTCTTTGCTCTGGATTGTAGGGCTATCTGTGTTACTTGATAAATACAAGGTGACAGAGCATTGCTATTATCTGTCCATGGAGGCAATGACTTAATAAAACCATCAGAAACTCGTACTCAGTACGGATGAATTTAATTGTTCAGGTTTTATTACTGGATTTCCATTGCCCTTAAGCCATAAACTCAGCTTGGTGAGTAGGATACGGGTCATGCAGTGCACTTGTACAGACTGAGCAGTGATGTAAGGTGAAGCATGTAAGCGCTGGCTAGCAGCATAAAAGTAGCTGGGAGTCAGACCGGTGCTGCTGCAGAGTGGGAGGAGGAAAGGGGTAGGATATGGTGCCAGCTGCGATGGAGTACAGGAGAGGTGCTTATTTGCTGTCATCAGAGTATGCCAGTGCTTATGTACGCATGGGGCAATATTGTTGCCTAAAAGACTTGGTGTTTCCATGTAATTCCATGTATACATATATAAGCCAACTAGTTTCTATTATAAGCAAAGTGCTTTTCCCTCTCCTGCAGGCTTACCCTTACTATTATAGAGAAGTCATCTGAAGTTGCAATTGTGGAAGTTCTTTAGTTAAAGAATGGAGATGAGCTAGATTATTGATTTGTGTTAATCTGTGAAACTCCATTGAAGTTAGTGACTGCTTATTAGCTTTTATTGGGGGGGAACCTTTATGGCTAAGGCCTAGATGTTTAGTGTGTGTAAATGGGCTTTGTATGCCCTGAAGTTGTCAAAAATAAAAGTTTTGCAATGCCTTGTTTTTCTTTGCCTGTGTTTTTTATTCCAGTTTGGCATGAGTATATGCATATATCTCATGTAGTTAATTACACTGTACTTAATTAATATTCTTGATGTGTATATGGTAGTTGTCTCCTTTGGACCCAAATACTTTTCATGGGATTGGTTACCATTATCTTGCATTTCATAACTGCCTGGCTCTCTAATCATGAAAGCTAGGTCTTGAAAAGCAGGATGGAATGGATGCTCGCCTGCAGAACCCAAACAATATTTCATCCTGAAATTCCGAGGATGTGTCTTGATCAGTCACGCACAAGACTGTTGCATAACATCAAGGCTAAAGCCCTCACACTTGCGACTTGTCACTTGTCGTGTGTTTTGCCTTTCATGGCAAGGACCTTTCATGGTTTGTGAAGATGCACAGTAACAGTTGTATCTCAGGATGTGCTCTGGTGTATACTGAAATGCAAACAAATCCAAGGAATTCTGCATGAAACCTAACAACACCCCTTTGGACAGTAACATCTAATCTTTTTTTTTTTTTTTTTAAAGAAGGAAGGGTAAACTTTCCTAGGATGAAGTGTTACCTGGTTTATTTAACAGTTCTGTAAATTCACAGTGACCTTTCTACACTGAATAAGGAGTAGTGCTCACCATCATGCAGTTAGCTGCTGTTAGTTTTACTGGAACACGTCAGGACTTATCAGTCCTACAAAACAACTGAAATCAGAAAGAACACCCTGGCAAAGTTACCAGGCGTATTTTCTCTCTGGGACAAAGTGCGGCGAGGAAGTGGTTCCGCAGGCCATGAGGATGTACGGTGCACTCTGACCCTCCCTTTGCTTAAATGAAAGCTCTCCCCTAATCGCATCAGCTGTGTAAACTCTCCCCTGCGCATCACCACTTCACAAGATATCTAGATAACGCTTGCACGTTCGAGGAATAGCGTTATGCAAGCGTGCCCGAGCAGCCTCAGCCAATAATGATAATACCAGACAAATTGCTGGGAGTGAAAGCACTTTTTGCCTGACTGTTGCATCAGGCTGTCTGGACTTGAACTCACCAGGGTGCTTTTAAGCTGGTGCTCTGCCCAGTTTTTGGCTATCTGATGTCGACTTCGGGCTTCTCTAAGAGCAGGTGGCTTACAGCACCGAACGTGTAAAAATGTGTTCAAGAGGTGTACTTCTGGTATGGTTTTAAGCATCCTTTGCCTTCCTGTGGGAGGTTAACAATGCAATTAAACAGTATGAAGTGTTGCTGATGCAGTGCAGCTTTCTGAAAAGGAAACTCGCTGAAAGCCCTGGTTATGTAATTGCAGATGGGTGGTGTGCAGAGGAAAAGCTTCAGTGTACCGAGGACTTATCAACAGTGTGAATGCAGCTGAGCTGCAGAGGAAAAGGTCCTGGTTTTTTTTTTGTTTTTTTTTTTTTTTTTTTTTTTTTTTTAAAAAAGGAAAAACTCAATAGTAAGCTGATTGTAAAATAACTTTTGTTTTAAGCCTTTCTCACAGAGCTCATATCTTTCTTGGAGAATTTGTGAAGGAGATAGTCCTAAACTTAGGATACTGCACGTGGGAGATACGTTCTTAATTTTAGGGTGAAGAGCTATTTCGCAGTCACATAATTTTGAAATTATATTGTGAATTAACCATTTTAGCATTGACTTGGTGGTAATTTTTCTCTAAAAGTCTGATTCTTAAACTGTACTATGGACATTTTTAATATTCTTGAAAAAGACACCTGTAATTTTGTTTTTTGTTTATGAAACCACGTCTCTGTTCCCACGCTCCAAGGGGGAGTCTGGGGTAAATACCGACCTGAGGCCCCTTCCAACCTGAATCATCCCAGGGCTCTAAATGGAACTACATGAGAGTAAAGCCGTGCTCTGAAGCCTGCTTTAAGGCTACTTGTGCATCCTGTAGTCAAGAATTAACTCTAACTATGCAATTGTAAGTAGGAGGTTTCATGTCCACTTCCAGTGCAGCTAGCTGCTGCTGTGTTTTGGTCAGAAAGCCATCTCTTGCTGCCAGCATGGGCAGCATTGAAAACCGCAATTTGGATTCTGTTTTCAAACTTCAAAGTACAAGTTCCCTTTTGCTGAGGGTGTCTTGCCCAGTGTATGTGTATATATGTTACTTTGCTATAATGTAACAAGAGGAAAAAAAATGTAGCAGTAATATTAAGAGTATTTTTAACCTGAAGCCCGTTTTAGGAATCAGGAAGAAAGGGACTCTAAAGCTATGGATTTGAGCTGACTTCAGCGATACCCTTTAAGGCTCAGTTATTGCAGCTCCAACTTCTGTGGTTGGATTTCTCTTCTTGTCTCTTTCTCCCATTTGGAGGGGAAAGAAAATAGTTTAGTCTCATCGGCATTTTGTTTCTTTTACCTAATCTCTCTAAGGAATTAAATTGACAGAGCTGAATTTCAATGTTCCCTCTCCTGGCACTGTAAAAGCCATCTACGTACAGCACTTAGACTAGCGTTTAGTCAAAGAGCTGTCTACAAAATGATTTTTTTTCTTTGAGGCATATGGTTAAACCTGCAGAACTCCTCTCCTGTGGTCAAACATGGCCCCCTGTATGCTAGATAAGCTTTGCTACTGCAGCTCTGCTGGAAACCCTACTTGCCTTTGTCTTAGCTTTCCTTGAGATAAGTGAAGCTCAGCTGAAAACAGCCTAGTAAGTCCTTTTTTTTTCTTTTTTTTTTTTTTTTTGCCATTGTCTGCCTTTGGTAAGGCTCTGTGCTGAAATGCCCTAAATGTCTGTTAGGGCTCTGTGCTGAAATGTCTTGAACATGTTGGAAAAACCTGTTTATTCCAGTACTGACCTTAGCTGTTATCACTGTGAATCTTGCTTTTAAAATGCCCCATTAATTTACAGGAAGATTACTTATGCTGTAGTGCTTCCTGGGGAATTAAGATGCTTTGTGAAACTAGACTTGGACAGCCCTTACTTAGAGCTGAGATGTATGCACATGGTAGCATACCAAACGAGTCTGCAAGAAAATCCTTAATGTTTTTCCAAATACTTCACTGATACCAAATGAAGCTTTCATCTCTTTCCATCTTTTATTAACTCCTGCTTTTTCTACCTCTTTTGTGTTGTATTTGGAGATGTATTTACGGTAGGTATGATCACCTTACTGGCTCTGGTGTCAGCTGGCAGGCCGATGGGTCCCTGGGGGGCTCTTGCCCCAGGTTAAGGGAAGATGGTTCTGGTTGCCTGCTGGGCAAGTAGCGGGGCTGTGGTGGAAAGGCTTCGTGTAAGTGCTTGGGGCTGTAGGGCAGCTCATGGGAAAGGTGAAACTGGACAGGTCTCTCAGCCCAGAGTGTTCTCAGGACTGCTGAGATAAGTGGCTGCTGAGTCCCTCCAAAGCTATACCATATTTTTAGAAAACACAGAAAACTGAACAGATCTGCACAGACCTTCCTTTCTAACTTAATTTTCAGTCAAGCTCACTTCTTGCACGGTTACTGCACTAGACAAGTATAAAAGAACCTTCATTTGTGAGCGTAAAACTGGGCTTTATGTAGCAACTGGAGTGATAGTGAAGCAACATGCCAACATTTGTACTGAGAAAAAGGCAATGAGGCTTGAAGAAAACCCCCAGTGTTGATATTCTTGTTTGTGACTGACTGACTCCTGTTTCTACCTACCCTTTCAGGTACTTGAAGCACCTGAGAGCATTGGCAGCATTGAGTGGAAGGGAGGAATTTTGTAGATGATATCAGAGGTGCTGTGTTTTACGTTTCATAACCTGCATTCACCATGTGCTATCTGTAACTGGTAGTTCTATGACTGTGAAGTCAAAGCCTTCTCTTCATCTTGTAGCACAGTCTCAACAGAAATTAGACTTCTTATACGTAAGCACATGCACTGGCAATATGCGTTGGTGTGTTGTGTTTTTAATATACTGAAGTGCAACTTGCAGTGTTCCTCAAACAGAAGGAAATAAGATAAATTTCCTTAAGTTTTGAGTTGTAAGGGGAACTTAGAAACTTACCACTTAGCACTTGATAACAGTGATTGCTTTTGAGTGAAACTAATGTTTCAGTTCTTTGATACGGCGCCTGGAATAACCATTTGCCTCTGCTTCCTTCACTACTCTTTCACTATGCTTCTTTCACGATTGTACTTCTGGAAGTACTTCTTGGAAGGCCACCCTTTTACTGTGCTGTTACTCTGCTTGGTTAAAAGTCTCGAACTCACATGTGGGATGGGTGAGTGGTTTTGTTAGCCTGTTGTGCCTGAGGCTAGCAATTCTTTTCCCCACCCCCTGATGCCATCTTCTCTGTGCTGTTCTTACTCCAGGAGGTTACTCTTCTTCTGTGCCTTAACCTAGAAGGAACTCACTTCTGCTTCTTAATTCGCATGCTAGTATAAAATGTGATGCAAATGTGTTTTCTTGGAATCCAGGAATCCTTAAAAGGAGACCAGTGCCAGATGGATTTCTTCATCCAGCCATGGACTTGTGGGTCATACTGTTTTAATAGCTACCTGTTGCTAAAACAAATTAACTTTATATTAAACACTTTCTGGCACTATTTCTCGTCTCCATGTGTGGGAAAGCTCTGAGTTCATACCCAAGTAATGTACAGTCACTTCACCTCTATTCTAAATGCTGTTTTCCTGGCAGACATACCCTTCTCCCTATGTTTTCTAATCAAACTAGGCAACTCAGGAGTGATGATTTTTTGATAATTCATACTGAACTTCATTATTTCTCCAGTACTCTGGATGTACTGTAAACTTTTTGACCCTTTTTTTTTTTTTTTTTTTTTTTTTCAGAATAACTTTATTACTATTCCCTTCTGGTCCTTAATCTCTCCTGAACTCCCACATTTTGGGTGGAAAAAATAACATTTGTTACTATATAACTCTCAAACTTAAGGAACTTGAACTTGCATTTGATTTTTTTTATTTTTTTAGCTTCACCTGTTTAGCAAAGAAGGCTAACATTCTGTCATTCAGGAATAAATATGACAGTTTATGAATAACACTGTATGGTACCAGTATGCATTTACTAAATACAGTATTGATTCTTCAGAATCTTTCACAGAATCACCTAGGTTGGAAGAGACCTCCAAGACCACCTAGTCCAACCTCTGACCTAACACTAACCATATCACTGAGCTCTACATCTAAACGTCTTTTAAAGACCTCCAGGGATGGTGACTCCACCACTTCCCTGGACAGCCCATCCCAATGCCTAACAACCAGTAAAGAAGTTCTTCCTAATATCCAACCTAAACCTCCCCTGGTGCAACTTTAGCCCATGGGAGAACAGGCCAACCCCCACCTTGCTACAGCCTCCCTTGAGGTACCTATAGAGAGTGATAAGGTCGCCCCTGAGCCTCCTCTTCTCCAGGCTGAACAAGCCCAGCTCCCTCAGCCGCTCCTCGTAGGACTTGTTCTCCAGGCCCCTCACCAGCTTCGTTGCCCTTCTCTGGACTCTCTCGAGCACCTCCATGTCCTTCTTGTAGCGAGGGGCCCAAAACTGAACACAGTACTCGAGGTGCGGCCTCACCAGAGCCGAGTACAGGGGGACGATCACCTCCCTAGCCCTGCTGGCCACACTGCTTCTGATACAAGCCAGGATGCCGTTGGCCTTCTTGGCCACCTGAGCACACTGCTGGCTCATATTCAGCCGACTGTCAACCATCACTCCCAGGTCCTTCTCTGCCTGGCAGCTCTCCAACCACTCATCTCCCAGCCTGTAGCTCTGCTTGGGGTTATTGCGCCCCAGGTGCAGGACCCGGCACTTGGCCTTGTTGAACTTCATGCAGTTGACCTCAGCCCATCGGTGCAGCCTATCCAGATCCTCCTGCAGAGCCTTCCTACCCTCAAGCAGATCGACACACGCACCTAACTTGGTGTCATCTGCAAACTTACTGAGGGTGCACTCGATGCCCTCGTCCAGATCATCGATGAAGATATTAAAGAGGACCGGCCCCAGCACCAAGCCCTGGGGAACGCCACTAGTGACTGGCCTCCAACTGGACTTGGCTCCATTCACCACGACTCTTTGGGCCCAGCTATCCAGCCAGTTTCTAACCCAACGAAGCGTGCGCCAGTCCAAGCCACGAGCAGCCAGTTTCTTGAGAAGTAATGCTGTGGGAAACAGTGTCAAAAGCCTTGCTGAAGTCAAGGTAGACCTCATCCACCTAGCGTGCCACTTTGCCATAGAAGGAGATCAGGTTCGTCAGGCAGGACCTGCCTTTCATAAACCCATGCTGACTGGGCCTGATCGCCTGCTTGCCCTGCAAGTGCTGTGTGATGACTCTCAGGAGGATCTGCTCCATGAGCTTCCCTGGCACTGAGGTCAAACTGACAGGCCTGTAGTTTCCCGGGTCTGCCCTCCGGCCCTTCTTGTAGATGGGCGTCACGTTTGCTAGCCGCCAGTCAACTGGGACCTCCCCCGATAGCCAGGACTGCTGATAGATGATTGAAAGTGTCTTGGCCAGCTCCTCTGCCAGTTCCCTCAGTACCCTTGGGTGGATCCCATCTGGCCCCATCGACTTGTGCACATCCAAGTGCCGTAGCAGGTCACCAACCAGTTCTTCGTGGATGGTGAGGGCCACATCCTGCTCCCCATCCCCTTCCACCAGCTCAGGGTACTGGGTATCCAGAGAACATCCGGTATTGCCGCTAAAGACTGAGGCAAAGAAGGCATTGAGCACCTCCGCCTTTTCCTCATCTCTTGTAACTAAGTTTCCCCCCGCATCCAGTAAAGGATGGAGATTCTCCCTAGTCCTCCTTTTCCAGTTAACGTATTTATAAAAACATTTTCTGTTGTCTTTAACAGCAGTAGCCAGACTGAGCTCCAGATGAGCTTTGGCCTTTCTAATTTTGCCCTACACATCCTTACAACATCCTCATAATCCTTCTGAGTGGCCTGCCCTATTTTCCAAAGATCATAAACCTTTTTTTTTTTTTTTTTTTTTCTCCCCTCCCTAAGCTCTAGCCACAGCTCTCTGTTCAGCCAGGCCGGTCTTCTTCTGTGCCGGCTGGTCTTTGGGCACATGGGGGCAGACTGCTCCTGAGCTTTTAAGATTTCCTTCCTGAGGTGTGCCCAGCCTTCCTGGACTCTGCCCTTCAGAACTGCCTCCGAAGGGACTCTGCCAACCAGTGTCCTGAGCAGCACAAACTTTGCCCTCCAGAAGTCTAAGACAGCGGTTTTACTGGTCCCCCTCCTGACTTCGCCAAGAATAGTGAACTCCACCATTTCACGGTCACTCTGCCCAAGACAGCTCCCGACCACCACATCTCCCACCAGTCCTTCTCTGTTTGTGAACAGAAGGTCTAGCGGGGCACCTCCCCTGGCAGGCTCGCTAACCAGCTGCGTCAGGAAGCAAGCTTCCACGCTCTCCAGAAACCTTCTAGACTTATGCACTGAAATCCTGCAGGTGTCCTATAGGGAAGAATAAAATGAGCACCCTGGGCAAAGAACTTCACCCTTTATACACCATGAATTCAAGTAGCAGCTACCAGAAACCACAAATAGTTTTCATTGCTTTAGGTGAAGCTAATGTGACCTGCAGGCAAGGCTAGATGGGCCTTCATCCCCCAGAACACACAATTTCCTATAAAGTGCCCCTGCAAAATGATACTTGGGTGAAGGCGCTTATGTTCTGAGTTTAAAAACCTTTTAAAGTGAATCCTTTTTATGGAGCAGTGATTTTTGTGGTTCAGTTTATTCCGAACCATCATGTTACACAGGATGACAGCAGAAGCTGTCCTTTCTGAAAGACTAAATGGCTCGCAGCTGGCATTCGGATATAAAGTGACTCAGAAAATACTTTTTCTGGATTAGTCTAAGAAAAACTCTCATATATCGAACTTTAAAAGACAAAGGTGCTCAAGGAAAAGGAGGCTTTTTCACTATTTTTCACTTTTACTTATTCACTGTATTTGACTACTCATATCTCTTCATCCAGTCACTGTGTATCACACCCAACAGAACCTTAAGGTTTCTGCAAAGCCATTCCTTAACTTTTTTTTATTCTTTAAGAGTTATATACTGAATCACAATATGGAGGAAAAAATGGGGAGAGGATGAAATGGATGAGAAAAGTTTCAATCGTGTGTTTTTGTATTCAAAGTGAATGTTGAAACGTAGAACATCGAAAATAAATTCCTTAACTTTAGGTTTGAATGAGGAGAGGCTCGTTGACAGGTCTAGTCATGCCCAGAACGTGTCTATTTTTGGAACAGCAGCGTACTGTACCTACGAGTGAGAGTAATCAGACAGGTACTGTTTCTCTTTAATTGATGAATTATTAATTGACAGGCTAAGCAAATGTGCTTAACATCAATAAGACACTTAATGGCCGTGGGTGTATTCTCCTAAGCTTCACTTAAGGTTTTCAGTGACTTTTGCATCTTGATGGCAAAAAGGCATGTGTTAATAGACTTGGTATTTGAAACTGCGAGGAGGAAGCTCTTTGATTGTGTTCAGAAGTGTACCAGAGGCCACTTCTGAAGTTTTCAGGTGAAATGAACCAAATACTGTGTTATTGGCAGTTAAGAGGCTCAGAGGACAAGACAAATACAGAAGGTGGAGGCTTCAAGTACAAAGACTGATTTCTGAAAGCTAATCATTATAAACAGATAATGAAGTCTGGGGGGAAAAATCTCCAGTCACAGCATTTTGTTATACTTGAGTCACAGCTACGTAACAGCAACGTGAACATCACTTTTCATTGATCACCAAACACAACGCGTAAGAAGCTGAAATTATTTGTCTCAAAACATGGTGGTGCTTCCTCCTGGGAGGAGAAAACTCCCATCCAGACCCGTATGTGAAGTCAAAAGGCTGTCATCTTTGGACAAACATCTTCTCTGGCTTTTTGTCTCTCTTCAAATGGAGCCTTTTGTTTTGTTTCATAGTGTGGTGACTGGTAGTGATTGAATGTCTGAGGTAGCTGATGTATGTGAATGTGAGTTGCAGTTGTAGCTTGGTAGCTTTTAGTCCCAATTCTGTGCTTCACTTGGCTCTGCAGAGCTAGGGACCTTCACTACCTTTACTATCTCTGGTCTTGACAGGAGAGTGTAAGCACACAAAATGTTGTGGGATTTAACTCTTGGAATACTTTAATGTAGAGAAGAAAATAAAATAATAAAAAAAAAAACTAAAATGCCGAGCTTGTCATTTATACTAGAATCAAAGAAAAACTCAGACTGGAAGTATAATCCTGCTGCTCTGGAGGCTAGGAGAGATGACCTCTTGCTCAAAGCAGGGGCTGTCTTTGAAGTTCTCCATTTATTCTTTTGTGTCTGCAAACTAAAAGGACACTGTAAAAGTATCTTCCAAACCTTGCTTCCTGCAGGAATACAGTTAAAACTTTCTGGAAACACTCAGTAGTGCTTGCAATTAACCTACCAGTCACTGCAGGATGCAGAACATAGATCACAAACTCGCAGCAGGTTATTTTCTTGGAGTGCATCCAGCTCCAAATAGCACTTGTAGGAGTTGGTGCACTCCCTAAAACAGGGTGCCTCGGGGAACACTTTCCCTTCGAGAAAGTGACTGACTGGCTTGGAATGTGTGCAGATGCCAGGGGCGGCTGCTCGTTCCTCCCCAGATTCAGGCCGAGCTGCATCTTGAGTTTTAGTAAGGCTTGAGTTGAGGGCTACTTCTTATGAATGGACATCCTCAGTTCAGTCACTGTAGGGAGAATGTGGGTTCTCTCCTTGGCTACCCTCACTTTTGTAAAACTGACAGTACTTTAATGCAGCATTGCACAGAAGACAGCCTACTGACATCCTCAGGCTGGGTCAGAGGATCGTCTGAACCAGGTACTCTGAGCTGGGTGTTGTCAACCTGCCTCCCAGCAACCTCCAGAGTGACTGGGAACAAAACTGATGAGAAAACAATAATAATGTAATTGCCAAAGCAAGGAGGAGCTTAACTTTACTACTGAAGACTTCTTTTCCCCAGATAAGTAGTACTAAACTATTTGTACAGCATCCGCTGAAAGTAGCACTTTATTCCTAAGTTTTTGCGGGTGGTATCCCTCAAAGTGTTTCAAAAAAAGGAATTTTTGAGTAATACTTCTTAATTTGTTTTTATTAAAACTGGTTCATTCGGTACGCACTCATCATACTTCACTAAAATCTTTTTGATTGAATCTCTTTGGATGAATATGTCATTGTTACAAAATGATCTTGTTCACTGTTGGCAGTGGGAGGTAGGGGAAGAGTAGAGCCAAAATACAGAAGAAATTATTATGAAGGCTTAAACATCAGCAGCTGTTTGAAATAAAAATCTAAGGTGCATTTCCCTCCTCCTGCCTTCCCTCCCACCCCCTTCCAGCACTGATCAGATTTATTTTGCCTTTTTTACTACAGATACCATGTTAATACTTCGAAAAACTTGTTGGTTTTCAAGGCCTTTTGTAAAGATCTTATCTGTGGTCCTTTTAGCTCATTTTTTGGCATGGGTTCAATTTTTTGAAAGTAGCAAGCCTTTGACAAGTGCAATTGAATTCCTAGGGCATGCTTGCTGTTCAGGGATGATCAGCGCAAACCAAAGGTAGCGATTCCCGTGATAATGTAACGTGCAGCCTCTAGATGTAACTTCCCACGTGTAAGGGAACGAAATCCACTGCTAATCAAGTCTGAGTATCTAATTCCAAGATCGTGTGTCCTAGATAGACTGGCTATTAGCACTAGCCTGCAGCTGTCTCTTCTAGCACTTTAAAGGCAATAAAATACAGTCAGCCCCACTTTTCCTTTGTCCCTGCTAAATGCTCTGGGAGAATACTGCCATTGTGATGCTCTGCATCACTGTAAGCTTGCTCTTTCACAGCAGGGTACAGTTTGATCATCTTCTCTGGGAAGTGATCAATTGACAGCTGCTCTAAGGAGACCCCAAGCTCTCATTAGCAGGTAGCCAAACACTGGGCCTAGAGTATCCTACTGCTCATCTGCTGAAGGTCCGCAAGCAAGTTCCTGAACAGGCATCTAGGTCTCCAGTTGTTAGCAGCTTTAGGGATGTCTGAAGCCATATGGGTAGAAGAAAGGGGTCTCCCAGCTCACCAGCTCCTGATGCTCTTTTCTTTTGGAGAGTGACTTGGGGATGGTTAGGACAATTGCTTTGTATTCATTGTTTCCTTGTCTAAATTGGCCTTCTCCAGAGTCACATACATTTTCCAGCTTTGATTACTTGAGGCTGGAGGATAGTTTCTATCTGTATTTAGCAATACAAAGAAAGCACTGACCACACTTAGCTTTAGGTATTAAAATGCATACATGGGTTATGCTGATGCTACAGGCATAAATAAATGATGAAACAGCTCTAACTAGAAGAACCTTGGAGCTATGATACTTGGTCCAAGAACTGAAAGAATGGCAAAAAAAATCCCCAGACATCTACCAAGCTCCAAGTGAGTTAGGTCTTGTTCTGACAGTGAAGAGGGTGTGTACTGCTTCAGATAACATCTCAACACAATATTGCTGTGCACAGCCTCTATTCTTTTCAACACATACATTTGCTTAATCTTGGGTATTAATTTAGTGCTTTCTGTCGTTTCAAAATAGACCACAGAGAGATTGTTAGATTCATCTGAGCTGCTGTTCTATTTTGTCTCCTTTCTCGGAGGAAGAAGCGGAGTGCTGTTCACGGGTGGTCTGCTTCGTGTGCACACCACATGAAGGTGCAGTTGTCAGTGTCAAATGAGTGACTTCCACTACGGGACTGAAGCTTCCTCTGTTGCATGTTGTGTAGACAAAGGTGAGGAGTAGGACGTGTTCTGAGGAGTTAGTCTGGAGCCTGTGTCTTTATTCCGTTTCCTTACCCAGGAAAGGATTAGAGACGTGCTGCCGGAGCGGGCGGCGCTGTGGCTGTAATACTTGGCTCGCGGGCAGGTGAGGCTTACAGCCTGGCTGACAGTTAGCCCGAGGTTTGTGTTACATTTGGACGTGGTTATAGAAAGTGGAAACATCTAACACCTGTCACTTGGGAAAGGTCCTAAATGACTAGTAAATCTTAACCTGTAATGGGTGCCATATGGCACTCTTTATTTGCATCTGGAAAAAATCAGGAAGCCTCTAGAGGCTAGTGATTAGAGGCGTGTATGTAAAATTCAAATAAAACTGAGACTTCCTGGAAAGCAAAGTGGCTTACTGTATGCTGCTGCTGTCTGAATGTCAGGTGTCTCGGTGCTAGGGTTAGCTGCAGAAACACGTAACTGGACAGGCGAAGATGAAGGCAAACTTAAATGAAACTGGTCCCCTACCCTGCAGTGTACATGTGTAAGGAGTTCGGTTATGGTCTGCATATAAGCCAGAGGGTGCTTTGATGTGAGTTTTTAATGTTCACATCAATATATGGTAAACTAAGCCAACAGAAATGCAGTCCTGACTTCATCTCTTGTGTACTGTGGCTGTTTCCCCACATCGTGCATGTTCATGCTCAGACTTTCCCAGTATGTAAAGGTGCAACCTCAGTGCAAGTTTTTTCTTTCTTGAAGTCTTAGCTGTGAAGCTGTCATCAAGGACTTATTTCCAGTGTATTCATGGAAAAAACGTTTCCTCGTATGTGTGGTATAGAGTAAAAACAAAGGCAATGCATTTAAAGCAGCCGTTAGGATCTTTTTTGGTTGGTTCCAATGTCTTTTAAATTGCTTCCAGGAAAGAACAGAATCAGAGTTGAGCATTTAGAACTGAAATCAGAAGTAGTAAAGTGTGGGCTGCCTACAGAGGAGGTATGTCATCCGCCCCTTCCCAAAACCTCCTATTGCAAAACTGAAAGCTGAAGAGCTGCTTTGTTTAAGGTGTTTCTCTACCCAACCTGTCTGTTCAGAGGTTTGGGCAGGTGCTGCAGTGCCTGCTGAGCAAGGAAATGGGTACGGCATCTGAGGGCTCATGTACTTGAAGGCAAAGTGGGTGGAAAAGACCATCTGCTAGTTTGTGTTCTGTCTTAATTTCTCTCTGCTTGCACTCTTTTTACCAGCTGTGTACTTGTCAAATCGAAACACAGCAGCAGCATCTCCGGGTGGCAGCATAAAGGCGGTACTTAGCCTGAGCAGCCACTTAAGGACACTTTGACAAATTCTTACAGCAGGGTTGGGGTGTTTGGAGAGTTGAGTTCATGAGGATAGAAGTACAAGTACTTGGCTTTTCAGGTGTCTTCAGTCTCACATTTGAAATGTTTGTGAGATGGGCAGTGAAGCTTGATGTGATTATTTTACTTTCTGTGTGTCCCACCCGGTGAACACACTGCACTGAAGCCCGCCTGCTCTGTAAGTCTTACAGGCCCCAGAAATACGAGTTCTGAGAAGCGGTGAGAACTGTCCGGATGCTTTTCTTTGCCTACAGTTGAGTGCAAGTCTGGCAGCACTCATTAAAGCAGGGTGGTAACTATCATTTTCTTTTATTTTCTTTTAGAAAATGAGAATGAGCTACTGTGAGTTGTGAGGGCTGGCTGTTCAAACTCTGCTTGAAGTGTTTGCACCTGGGGAGTTCTCGGCTTTCCTCCTCTTAGAGCTAAGTGTGGAGAAAGGGAGCAAGGTCTGGGAGCTGACCGCATGCCCCGCTCACTTTCTGTCCTGGTCTGGGTTCAGGAACCAAACACCGGTTTACAGACTGCAGTGCCCCCTGCTCCTGCGGGATAACCTCTGTGCACATTTGCCCATTGCTTTCACATTTTTTTATTTAAAAAAGGGAGATGGAAAGCCCTAACTTCTGGAAGGGTAAGGATTGTTTCTGTGTAAGCTTTCCCCTGCTGACTTGCATCCTTCTGCAGCTTGCTGGAGAGGAATCGTTCCCCTGTTTGTCTGATTCTAGCCATGCTCAGCAGTTCAGGCACTGGGACAGCCTGCTCCTACTCAGCGTGTTTGCTGATCGAGTCTCTTGTGCAGCAGCAACTGCTGCTGTGCGGCAGGTCACTTGACCAGCCCAAATCTGCAGGTGAGTGCTTCTCTAGATCTCTTCTCTGAGCTGTCCTTAGGAGCTTCCAGGAAAGGGAGGCGAGAGCATTCCCTGGGGTGCTTGCAGGGAAGTCTCCTTTACATGGAAAAAGTCTTCATGGGCAAATAATTACAATTTGGGGTGTGATGGAAGTTATACAAGCTTTGGGCTTGAATTCAGTAAAAAGGCTGAGTCTGTAAGTTGGTGGTGGCTTTTTGCGGTGGCAATCCTTACATGTCACTGCTGCTTTAAAAGCAGCAAAGACAATAGAAGTGTTCAGGTGTCTAAATAGTAAACCTAATATTGCCTCTTAAGAGGAGAAAAGAGGGTTGTAATCAGTTCGACATCTCAATCTGTTTAACCTGCCTCTGTCATGTTTTCAGTCTCAATGGCCAGAGCTATGGCTACTACAGCTAAGAACCTGGTCTGCAAGTTTGAACAGATACTGTATTGTGCAGACTTCAAAGAAAGATGGTGCCTCAAGGTGTAATGGGTTCAGTTATGCTTCAGAAGTTCCCTTAATTTAAGTAAAAAGCTGGTCAAGAACTTCTGTAAACATGTGCTTTGACTTGCATTTTAGATCAGGATGCGTATTCTCTTACTATCTTTAGGTAGGCAAAATGAGGAAAACGATTACTAAAAGTATGTAATGATACACTTTGAAATCAGTTTTGCTTTAGAAATGTTGTTGCTTATAAAGACGATACTTCAGTGAAAAAAAAAGAGTGGCCAGCTGAGTTCTGGAACTGTGAGGTCTTGTGCTGCCATGGCTGACTTGATGGTTAAGTACTCAGATCTGTGAGATCTGCAGACTTGTACTCTTGTTAAACCTAAAGAGCGTGTATGTGGAAATCATAATTAGAACTCACAAAAGAAGCTTTAATTCTACTTGTCAAATCCCCACAAACCCTTTTGTTTCTTAGTTATATTCATGTCCAGGCAAGTGAAAGGAAAGCTCAACTTGCTGAAGATAAATGGTGAAATCTTTGACCTGGCTGAGCAGTAAATCCTTAGCTAGATAACTGTGCAGGTGTTTTGTTACACAGATCTTGGCAAGCTAATAGATGTGAGTATATGTTCTCCAGGACCACCACCAAAATTAAGCTTAATCTTTGTGTGGAATGTCAAGGCTGAGTTTCTTTGCCCATGTAAATAGAGGTATAAATAATTGAATTTGGAATTTTTGCATGGATACAGCAGGGTAAGTATGGGAGCCTTTCTCATAGGGCAAAGATGTTTGTAACGTGCTTTTCTACAGGTTGTCTTCACCATTTTTAATCAGTTAGTCTTGGTATTGATAAAGTACAAATATTTATGCTCCTTTTTTTTTTTTCCAGTGTTAAAACATTCTGATGTTCCTGTCTGGGGAAGCTGCCATGCCTCGGTGCAGAGGGTAATAACGGTGTTTAGGCACTGGAGCAGCTGGAAGAACTGCAGGAGATGCAGGATTTGTCCCATTGCATAGAAGCTTCCTTCTAGGAACAGGGCTTCCACAAGTGAAAATAGCTTTTACCAACTTTAAATTGTGGCCAAGGGCAGGTGATGAGCAGCTGGGACTGACTTTGGGGATAAGCAGTTACTGCAGTAGTGCCATGAGCTGCAGGATGCTGTCAAACTGAGCCTTGGCCATGCCAGCTGTGTGTGCCCGAGCTAGCCTGGTGTTGTAGCAGTGCCAGGAAATGAGTGTATTTTCCCTATATATGTGATCTAGAGACAGATGTAGTCAATTGTGACTAGAAGATCTCAAAACCATAGATTTTAGCCAAATTAATACTTCCACTGTTTCTCCCAGCTCCTGTTTCTCTTCAGCTACAAAAAATGTTGTGGGCACAATGCATGCTGAGGGAGCACTCGAGGGGTTTGATGTACCTTTCGTTCTTCCGGCTCTGGGCTTAGTGGCTTGACACGACTATCAGAGCACAAGGCAGTGTTTCAGTCAGCTCTTTTTCTTTGCCTTCCTCTCTAAAGCAAGTAGTACTGTTTTTAATTCTTACTGCCTGATCAGTTTGCAGTCTCACTGCAAACTAATGGCTAGTCATGTGGTGCTGGCAAATATTGAAGGGAGAGACCTAAATCTGAGGCTGTTAATAATAAAAGCGGGACTGTGTATGAATAACAAGTGCTTTTTACAGCGCTTGGAAGGAAGGGGAAGCATCAAGCCTGAAGTATTTGGTCAGCAATGTGTCCATCTTGAGGCTGAGACTACACCTTTCAAGAACACTACTTCATTCCCTGAGCAGCTGTGCAGTTCAGCCTGCTGCAGGTAGCAGAATGGCTCAACCACACCAGCCTGGCCCAAGTGCTTCTGTTAGTCCTGTGCTTTGTTGCAGGTGTGGAAAGAGCTGTGATTTTCATGTTCGAGAGCAGTTATGGGAGACAGTCCACAGGTGTGTGCCCTGCATGGAAGGGAGCCCTTGGAGCTGAATTGCTTTTGAATGGTTTTGTGACTGGTTCTTCCTTTGGCCATTCCAGTAAATGAGAGTCTTGGTAAAACCAAACTACAGACTTAAGCATAAGCGTGCAAGTACATTCTCGAGAGGTCATTAGAAAAAAACAACTGTGCGAACATGCAATTACAGGAGATGAACTGCAACTGCTGCGTAGTCTGGCTTGAGTGTCTATCGACTGTTTAGCTTTTGCTGCTTGCTCTCTGCTTCTTCACATACTGGAGCATTGTTCCACAGCTCAGTTAAGCTCCTATGATCTAAGTATGTGTCAGACTTTTTGAAATGGAGAATTTTGGCCAATTTCTCCTAGGCAGAACTTGATTTCAGTGACTTGTGTGCATCTTTTCCCTGCTGGAGGGCACTCTTCTCACCTGTCAAGGTGGCTTACGACATAGTGGTGTCAAGTAACTGCACGGTTCCCTTCAGGACAACATCTGTTTGTGAAGCTGGTTTGTGCACGTTAATCCCCACAGATGCCTCGTGCTGAAGCTCAGTGCTCCTTGAAATCAGGAAGGAAATCTTAGTGCATTGCAGGCCACAGCAGCGTTTCACACCAGTGGATACCCACTATCAGTTTGATTCCTCCTTGACCTCTTGCCACCACCAGAACTGAGCTGTCCAGAACCCACGCAGGCTGTTGGTATAAACCGTGGTGCTAGGGAGGTAAAGTAACGTGGCTGTGCTCTCTGAGAAATGGAAGGGCTTATCGCACAGGAAACTCATTCGTGATAAAAGAATACGTAAGGGGGATGGAAAGGAGCTGAGGAATTACTCAGCTTATAAATGCTGAGCCTGGGCTTTGTTTCTTTCTCTTCTCTAGCTGCTTGAGCTATGGATTGAGAAATCATTTGTAAGCAGTTTTGATTATTTCAGAACACCTGTAATTGTTTACAAAGACACCACCTCCATCCACTAACTGCTTCTGTAAGAACTTACACCTTCTGTTCATTATCAACTTCTAATGTGTAAATTTCAAGTTCTGTCAAACAACTAGCATCTCTCCCTATATCTGACTTCTACAGTAGAAAGAGCATTAAATTCTTGTTAAATAACAATGGCCAAGTGCTAATGTGTAATTTAGATACTGATGCGTTCTTCTGCTTGTGTTTTTTTTGGGTTATTTTTTTCCCCCTACACCCCCTTCCTCCCCCTGCTGCCAAGTACCTTACTGCCCTGCAGCTGTGTGGCTGTAATGGTGAATCACTCCCAAAGCACAGTTACACCTCCCATCTCTCTGCCTCAGTAGTTGGTACTAATGTGTTGACTAACTGTGTTGTTACTTCGATTCTGCCTCATGTAAAATCAGGGTAATCTATCTGAAGCCATCGAGCAGCCCTCTATAACTTTTATTAACTTGTTCTTAGCAGTCCATAAAAACAATTCGCCTTTCCCTTCACAGGTTTAGGAAGTCCCAAGCTGCAGATCTCTCCAGGAATAGCAGCAGCTGTCTTGTGTGTGTTTTATTTGTTTATATGGTTGTGAATGGCAGCTGGGAGGTGGGGAGGCTGAAATTGCCTTGTAACTGACATCTCTGGGCTTGATGAGAAGAGGGGAACGTGCCTAATGCTCAAGGCAGTTTTCCAGCCAAAACAAATCTTGGTAACTTAGGTTTATTCATTCCAGTGAGCAAACTGTTACAAACGTGTGGCCAAGAGTAAGAAGTGACTTTGATTTCAAATGTGTACCTCTTCAAACTGGAAAACCAAAAAATAAAAAAACAGTTCTGTTGGTGGCATAAAGCAATTTTTTTCAGTCCACGTAAGACACAAAAGACTGAGCTTGTTCTGGAAGAATTATCCTTTGACTAGAAAACCAATACCATCCCTCCTTTTATGCCCTAATGAAAAGAGCTTGCTGTCTACACACTAGTTCAATGGGGGAGAAGCTGTCAGGAAAATCCAATGAAAGGATTAGCTCAACTTGAATAGATTAATTAGAGCCCTTGATTGTGTCCTGCTATGCAAAAGTCACAGCAAAGGAAATGGCAGTGATAGTCAGTGAGTTCATCCTCACAGGTACGGGAGGGGTTGTCAGCGGGCACACAGTAGGCAAGAAGCAGATCTAAGAAGTTGCGGTCTGTCTGCCAAGCTGTATCCATTCGTTGTCCATCCTCCTGTAGTTGAAAACTAAAAGATTTTAATGGTCATGGAGCTTATACGATCAAATCTTTACGATCAAGCCACAATTCATTATTCCATCCAATATCTTAGCTTTGCTGTTGCATAAGGTCTACGCTGCATCCTACTGACCAGAGCTAGGATTTGAGCTACTACCGAAGCCACAGGGGCCTTGTTCAGTTTCCTGAACCTGTAACAAATGTACCAAGTGCAGCTTGGAGTTCCAGGAGCTCCCCTGAGGCTTGAAGTCAATTTGTTATGTTTGAAAACCCAGCAAGCTAGCTAACAGTCACTCGTTCCGATAATGAAGCTGTTACTGAGGGCAAACTACTGGCAGCGGCCATCTACATCTTGATTTTAATGTAGGCTTTCTGTGCTTGAAATGTAGTCGCTACTGTGCATAGCACGGAGCCTGGATTTGATTCATTTTTGCATTAACGTGAGATACAGAATGAAATCTGTGATATCAGGTCTCTTGCCTGTGGCTGCAGAGTGGCTTTCAGACTTGTGCTGGCTTGTTACACAGTTTGTGTTCTCCTGTAGCACAATTCTTGTGCCTGCTTTCCTAAGTAAAAAAAAAAAAAAGACCTTGAGATTACTGAAAAGTCTAAACAAGAAGCAAGCTTTTATTTAGAATAGGTCATTAAGCTTCTTGGTTTTTGACTGTGCCGAGATGTTGAACTTGTTTTTTGTTAGATTGCTGTATGACCCATAAGTGGCATGAACTGATCTTGATAGTGTATGAATTCCTAGGGCTTTCTCTTCAAACTGCTTAGTTCAGAAACGTTAATGTGGTGGGGATAGAAGTTACTGCAGAATAAAAACCACAATCTGTCCAGCTACTGCTTCTGTACAGCAAGATAAGTGACTCTGCTGAGGGAATGTTGCTTGATAAGCTCGTGGGCGAATGGATTGTCCCAGGATTTAAGCCAAAAACTCCCATTGTTTGACTGCAGCGAGTATTTGGAGAGAACTTTCTGATTACAGGCTGTTTTCAGCTCCCCTTACTTCTGTTTGGGAAAGACCGCGCTCCCTTCCTGTGGGGAAAACATCTGAACCCAGTATGCAAAACAATCTGTCAAAAAGTGCTCAGTGAGTACACTTGACTCTTTGGGGTGGGCGAATTGTCTAAGTTAAGTGGCTGTCCAGTGTCTGAATCCAGCCTGAATATACAAATGACTTTGGAAGACAGTCACAGGGATGTCTATTTTAAGAAAAGGAAGAAAGTCTTATGGTAGGAGCTATGGTGATTAACACAGAGCACTTTTTCTTTAAACTAAAAATGAGATAAGGGAAAAAAGCACTCTTTAAAGTATCCTATATAGGAAGACCCGTCCTAGTAAAAAGCTGTTTTTAAGGGCACAATTTTGGGAAGGGTGCACTTTAATCTTTTGGCATCATATCCACCATTACTTATTACCAACATACACAAGAAAAATGCTTTGTCGGCTCTGTAAAGAATGAAAATCAGCACAAGTCCCTGATCATAAACAAGCTGACTTAAAGCTTGGGGCTTTGCTTCAGTTGGGGATGCCCAGATTTGGGAGGGTGGAACCCAGGGTGTATGGGGAGGTACTGGGGAGACTTCCTCCTGCCAGATCAGAATAAAGCTTAAGGGGAGAAGTGGAGTATTTTGGCTTTTTCATTTCATAGGTTATAATAAAGATGGAGCCAGGCTGCTCTCACCCTGTATAGGATAAGAGGGGATGGGTACGGATTGTACCTTAGCGAACTCGGTGAGATTTGGAGGGCACGCTTCACCACAAAGGTCTTCCTTGGGCTATATGGGATTTTGGTTGTGTTGGTTTAGATTCTTTTACCACTGCACAGCTTTTAGTTGTTTTTAATAAGTGCTGATGTTCCCCCCGCCTCTTGGAGGCAGCAAAGACTTTCAAGTAGATCTTGGTGTGCTGTCCTTGCGCAGGGAAACTCACTGCTGCATGGCACAGCGAGACAGGTAACTTGCTCTTTGGGTTACTCTTGTACTGTGAGGCACGGGAATATTACATGGAAATAAGGTTAATCCCTTTTAAATGAAGCTTTATTAACGAGATTAATCCTAAAACTGATTCAAAAGGATCTTGCCTTTTTTAAATACGCTTCTGAAAGTGAAAAGGATTGGATATGGAATTCATGGGGTAAGTTGGGCTGCAGGGGGACTTCAGAAGGGCATCTGGCCAAACACCCTGCTTCAAGCAGGGTCAGCTCTGAGGTCAGGCCAGGTTACTCAGGACTTTGGTCTGATCATTGAAAACCTAAACTGTCTAGGAAGGTTCAACTTCACTTTAGGAAATAGCTCAGTAACTCCCTGATAACTGAGAATTTTGAGTTTTCATGTATGTCAAATCAAGAAACTGATTACAAAAGCTAAATGAAAGGTGTGGAGATATGTCCTAGTTGTGCTGGGTAGCACTACTGCCCACTTAAAACTCAAAGCTCTGCCTTTTGCCCCCAGCTGGTTTATCCAGGGTTCGTGTAGCTCCAGGTGAATTAAGCTACTTGGGTGCTTTCCTTCTGATGCTTGGTAATGTGTTTAGGCTACGAGCCAGGACATTGCTAATGCCAGGTAGGTGATGGGTCATGTCTCTGGGATAATGAAGGCTCGAGTTAGTGTGGGTATACTTGAGAACTGACAAACCGGCTGCTCTCCTGCCTGCCTGAAACTTTCTCTGTACGTACTGTTCTTTGCAGGGGTTACTTGGGGTGGGGGGACCCCCCACCCTCAGCTTTTCAAACTTCCAGTGTTTGTGCCGTCATCTTGGTTAGAATAATGCTGCACATGTCCTCAGAACAAGTTAAATCCTAAAGTATGTTGGGTAGTGCATCATCTAACATTGCTTATCTTTTTCACTGAAAGAGGCTTGACAATTGTCTGTGTATTATGTATAGGTATTTTACAAAGTTTCATTTATTCCAGAAATATCTATTCTTTAAACAGTTCATTTCTGAAATCAGCAAGGAATTGTAATGAGTATCATAGGTTGAGTGGGGGAGAGTTTAAACTGAGCAAATAGAGTTACCTGATTTGCATCATCTTTGTGAATTGAGTTTCTGTATCTCCTTCCTCTGACCCCCTTAGTATCAGCCTGTGCCCACATGTGAGGGAACATATTAGCTGGCTTGTCATTCTTGGTGGAGAGTGAATGCAACTAGATAAAATCTAGTTGTGTTTTTTTTTTTTTTTAAAAAAAAAAACTTCTCAATAACTGAACTGTGGGAGAAAGAACAAATTGGGTAGTAAGCATCTTGCCAATAACTACTATAAATAAACTCATAAGCTTTAAGCTTGGTTAAACTCTTGTTCAAAACCTGACATCTACTGGTGGGAGCCATAAACGGACACTCGGTGCTCAGGCTATAGGTGTTGGGTTGTACCTAGCCCTAGAATAAAATGTGCTTAAGCATAGATTTAAAAATCTGTAAAATTGCCAATAAAACTGTAATGAGTTGAAGCATGTCTATTAACAGAGGTGGTCAAAATTCCAACAGACTATTTTTGAACACATGTATAAGGTCTAGATGACAAACATTGTAGGCTTATGTTTTAGGATATCTTTTGCAGTAGACTTGCTTTTTGGTCTTACAGTGATTGACATTTAGTCTTTTCTTATGTCTTTAAAGGCGTGCCATGGATGTACATCGGTATCCAAATGTGATTGCAGTGGAGTTAAAGGTGAAAAGGTAAGTGTATCTTTTTGTGTTAGACTACTGCACAGACCACTGAGCCATATGCCATCTGCAGATATCTGAAGTTTATGAATAAATTATACTTGTTTTCTTTGTCAGTGTTGTAGGCACGCACCAAAGTATACAGCTTTTATAACAGCTTCAGGTACTGAGTCAAACCAAGTGGTCTATCTGATGGTGTACAGAGCTTCATATCACTGTTCTATCAAAAAATGGGGAATGAGACACAATTCTGCAGGAATGTGGGAGTATAAAGCAGAAAAGAGATTAATTTAGTAATGTAGAAATAACTTCTAGGGACTGGCTACTATAACCAGTTCCTCTGGGCAAGCCAAGTGGTGGATTGCACAGTAATGCCCACTAGTAATGTTTCAGTGGGAATTTTAAACTAGTGTGGGTTTTTTCCACTTCCCTTGCATTGCCTGATCTAAGTAGTTGACAATCACTGTTGTGCTCTGAACTTGCACCATTTCTAACCCACAGCTTACACAGCTGTATGCTAAGGCGATAGCTGTTGCTGTCTAGTTGCTCAGCTGAAAGTTGGAGGTGGCCATTCAAATGCAGCTTTCTGAACATCCATAGCTGCCAAGTGACGAGTTGGTTAGTGGCCAAAACTGTATTCTCAGATCACATAGAGTAACGAAACCTTTGTGGTTGATCCAGTAAAATAGGCAGTCTGGACTGCGTGGCCAGCAGCCTAAGGCCAAAAGATGCATACTGAAATCCCAAAGCTTTCCTGTTTTTCATGCAGCTTGGATTTCCACTCTTGCTGTCTGAGCCCTATACTTTTAATTAAGTTCTTCATGCTTCTATTGCTAATACTTCTTATAGTTTTAGAAATCTGTCCTCTGAGGAAACTGTGGTTACTCAGCATTTCTTTCAGGTACAGTGCGCAATGTAGCTGTGCAGCTCAGGACTTGCTCAAATTGGGCAACTGTGGGAGCCTGCTTCTGAGTAAATTCTGGTTAAATAGTCAGCATGTAACTGCTGTTGTCGCAGGGTAGGGATGTAATACATGTATGATCACAATGAGGGAGAGAAAGTGCCTGAAACACTTTTATAGCCATGTAAAGTTTGCCTGAGATGCAATGGAGGCCTTTTAGATGTGAACTTCTAAGAGTATGATAAGCCTGTCTTATCAAAGTACTTGGCCCCTCTCAACAAGGTTCTAAGAGGGCCTCAATGCTCTAGATTCATTTCTGAAACATGTCAAAGGTGGTTCTGAGGTTATATGAATAAGCATAACATCAAGTGAACCAAAAAGATGCAAAATATTCAGTCACTGCATTAGCACAACGTGGTGTTGATACAGAATTTTACTATTGGCTGAGGTTAAACAAGGCAGATGTCCAAAATTCAGAGTAATTCATGGTGCCAAATGTACCATCCAGGTGGATCCAAACAGATGAGGTCATTCCTTAGCATTTACTTGCTTTTGGTTCATCAAGTATATTCCCAATTTACATACCTAGCGAAAGACAATATCCCCTCAAAGCTTTCTAACTTAGATTTGCTTAGCCAAAACCTGAACCTGGTCCTTGCATTCCTACAGGATCTTCAAATGCAGGTGGCTAAACCAGATGTATCCTAACACTAGTCACAGAACTGTTTCAGGTTTAGTTTGAAGGCGTTCAAGCATCAGGGTTACATTCCTTGTACAACCACAGCAGGTGCAACTTTGGAGAACCCATCTGTAATGCACAGTTAGCCTTTTTCTGCACCAGTCACAGCTAGTTTGTGAATCCAGTGAACACAACTACTGGCTGGCATGGATAAGAAACATCTAAAAGTACATCCGGCGTTCTAAATAGAACCAATTAATTGTTTTCTCTCAGTGATTCAGTATTCTGTATGCCACTTACACATGCACTGGGATCATGGCCCACTTGACACATTCCAGTCTTTCAGTGTCAGTTAACAGCGTGGTGATAGTCACTTTATGGAGAAAAAAATCTTGGAACTGTTTGGAGTCACAGTGAGCTTTTCATCCAAATATAGTCAGCAAGTGGAGTATATGATATCTGTTCTCAATCAAGCACTGAAGTGTCATTACGCATTGTGGGCTTTGTTTCTGCTCCTCTAGACTGTCCAAGCCAATCATCAAGGAGAGCTGCGCAGGAGAAACTCTCACACTTCCCTGCAAAATTTGGCCTTTTGTACCTTTTGTAGAGCAGATTATAGTTAGTCTTGAGTAGAAGAGTGAGAGGCTTGATAACCCTTTGTAAAAAGGGTGAAGGGGGAAAAAAGCCTTCAGTAAAGTAAGCACAGCAACAGACCAGATACTTATATAATGGTTCTGCATCTTGGAAAAAGCTTAGATGGTCGCAGCTTGAGCAAAGTGAAATATTTTAATTTTTTTTTTTTTTAAAAAAAAAAGGACAAACAAAACAGAACTTCACCTATGGTAAGAATTTCTTTTTTTGTATGTCTATGAGCCCTTTTAGAGAATGTGGAGGGAGGCGTAAGCACCTCCTTAAACTGGTGGACACATCTGACACAGATTTTCAGCCTTAGAATGGAAGACTTGCTATGTTTGCTATGAAATCTGGGAACTGTGATTCCTTCTCCACCTAAGTCAAGTTAAACACAGCATAATACTGAGGCATGCCAGACATTTTTTATTAAATAACCTTTCAGAAGCTTGCAGACCATCCTAGTGGTGCATCATGTCAACAAACAATGAAAAGCCAAGCCCATATTTCCTAAGTGTGGTGTGTTGCATGTGGAACTGGTTTGATCATGCGTGCACGCACCTCATTACGTTAGTTGCCCTGTAATTGTGAAGCCACCAGAATCTGATGCATGGACAGATTCCACAATCCATATCTGAGGAACCACAAGAGGTGTCTGTCATTAATGTCCACAACTTTTTCTGTTATTTTTTAACATTAAACTTTTTCTGAAATCTTGTACAGCTGCAAGACATCTAAGGCTGTCTTCAGATAATGAAGCTGATCAATCAGTGTCCAAGTTTCTTACACATGTGATGCAGGTTTCCAGGCCTGATACCATCTCCAACCCATCTTTCTTGCAAATATTATTTCTGTTCCAGTTGGGTGCAAACTGCTGCTGCAACAACAAGCTCCAGACTTTGCTTTGTGTTTGACCCTCAGCATCTGGTGTTCCTGCTTCCCTCTCCAGTGACCTCTGAAGCAGGAGTCAGACCCTATAGTTCCTCATCTGATTGGCAATGAACAGCATTAGGCAAGGAGCTGTATAAATATTCACCCCGTTGGTTCTCCCCTTGGAAGTGTGACAATGTACTAGTAGAACTACTGGAAGTCAGGCGTACGGAACCTGGGACTGTGCTGGAGGACAGGAGAAGCCTTGTTAATGCTCTCGGCTGAGCCCTGCCCTTCTGTTGCACTGTTTCATTATGGGCCTGCAAACAGCTTCTGCATACAAGTTGCTGTCCATTTGCATCAAGTCAACTAAGAAGTGCTGCTTTGTTCAGCTCAGCACAGCCCCACGTGTCCCCTTTGAGACTCAGGAGGAGCCTTCTTTCTCAGTATCCTAGCATTTCCTTCAGGATATCCAAATTCTAACACTCTGGGGCAAGTAATACAAATTAAACCGTAACAAATAAGAAAACTTTACTGGTCTTGCCTCAGGGAACCATAATACGATAGCTGACAAAAATCCGTGCAGTAAAGGTCTTCAGCTCAGGCCCACCTTACTAAACTAAATCATTAAAATTGACAGTATAGGAAGTATAGAAACAAAACAAGAAATTACTGAGTTGGAGAAAATTGATCACAGCCAAGATCCACAGTGCTGTCCTCTGCTTTCAGTAACCTGCTTCTCAGTGAACTGGATCTGGTAAGGTTCTCTTAAAACTAAAGTAAAGATTAATCTGCCCTGTACAGATGCTTATAGGAATTGCTTGCGCTTTTCAACTGGATGTGTAGAATTGCTTCTTAGTTCAGAGCTGTTAGTGAACTCATCTCACCAAAAACAGGTCTCTTTGTAAACTGTATTAGTTTACAGCTAGATCAGGTCTTTGAAGCATGCTGAGTTGCAATGCAACTATTTGTGTAGCTTCAGTAGAAACATGTGGCTCACACTGGGAGGGGCTGTGTTGGAGTGTTTTTTGTTGTTGTTGTTGTTGTTTTTTATGGCATCTAAGGTGCAGCTGCACCTCAAAATAACTGGGCATACATGATGCTGTTCTAGGTGATCAGGCCTATTTGGTTCTACCCATTCAAATCAAGCTAATCAAATGGGTTAAGAGGCTGCCCTTTAGTCACTACATGTGATTAGTCCATGGTCATTTAAAGGAAATCTTCAGAAGATGCCAAGTTTACTGGGTTTGTTGATGATGATGTCAGGGGTGCTGAAGACCCTACTGGGCTGTAAGCTCCTAATGTACTCCGGTAACAGTTCAGCGCACAAGGTTGTGGCAAGAGCAGCTTTGTAATGCCAGAGCTCTGGAGACATTTCAGATGTAACAAATCCTTAGCCCCCTGCAAAAGAAAAAAGTTCTTGGACTCTTTGGATGCATACAATTGGAGCTGAGCCTCAGGAGAAAATACCAGTAAAATCCTCAAGGTTCCTATTTCTTTTTGCATTGTCATGGCTTAGTACAGACGTGACTCAAGCTAATTTTTTTTCCTACGGTAGGATTAAAAACTGCTATGAAATAGTTAAATTCTCAAACTTTAATCACTTTATCATGTATAACTGTGATTAGTGTCTGTTTCATAAACGTTGGCCTGAAATGCATTAACGTGGTCCTGTATTCTGAGAAGTTTACAGCCCTAGCAAGTGACCGACCATTGAACTTGGACTGCGACTGCTTTTGCAAGATAAAGCAAATGCTATTCTGAAGAAACTGGTGTATTTTGAAGAATACAAATCATGGCAGAGACTTTTTCCATTGTGTTCTACCTCAGTATTCAACTGTCTTTAAACACCCCGGTTTGTGGCTGGTTGCTGTGTGCTTTGAATAAAGCCTTTATTAGATCCTATAGTTTCATTTAAGTTAATGCTCTTTAAGTTGAGGAAGCAATTACATTGACTAATGTTATATTGGTACATGAGACGGATTGCTGTAGCTTTCACCCTGTTGTCTAGGAAGGGGAAGAATAATACAGCTGCCTGTTGCATCACTTCTTCCCTGCTGTCCATCTTTTATTACTACAGACACTAGAATATTAATGTAGTTTTAAGCAGCCACATGTAGCCAATTGTCTTGAGACTTTCTGATGCTTGCTGGTTTTGTAGCAACAGCAGGAAGCATGCATGTGCCTTTGTTGCCCAATCCATTATGAGAGGTGGATTTTGCAAAGTTGCACACTGGAGTACTTTATGCTCTCATCTCTAATTGCTCAGATTGGGAGTTAGCATGTTAACATCTTGCAAATAAAAAAATATACCAGTACCTGAAGTTAAATGTTTGCATTAATAAAATTTCAGAGCATACCATAGGCAAAAAGTGTTGAGGCCACATGTTGAGAATCTCAGGCATCTGCTCCCGTCTTAGAAGAAAGTGGATTTAAAACTAGATACACAGTGCTTACAGGACTTACAGATTGGCAGGCCAGGCAGGTGTTGTATTAGGTGTTCTGAGTAGTTCTTGGTTTGTGTGTTTTATTCTTTAAAATCAATTTTACGCTGTCTTCCATTGCAGTCTCTGGTACTTGTAGTTCCAAACTGATGTGATTCTGGCATTGTGCTTTGCTTAGCAGAACATCCTAGTTCCAAATGTAACAGCTGATCTCTTACAACTATTTAGCCACCAGAATAGGCTAACTATTGCTTTCCTGTTTGTTTTTTGTTTGCTTGTTTTTCTCATACTTTTAAAGTCTTGTTTCACGAGCATACCACATCTGTGTAAATAACCTAGTTTCTCTCCTCATAAATCCTACAACAAACATTTAGGTTTCTGGAAGAAATTCAAGACATGTACATGACTGCATACTTTAGAATTGTACCTATCCCTGATTTTATAAATACTTTTGAACTATTCCAGTCACTGGAATTATGCCCATTTCCCCCCATATCCCTGTTTAATAGGCTATATTTTTTTCTTTCACTTAAAGCACAAGTTTAGAGTGTTTCTTAACTATTTTTTAATTCCTAACACCCAAGTAATCATTGTGTTCAAGTGTATAAGCTGATGGTTTTGCCACATTTGTGTAGCTGATTGAGGGCAATTGCATTGGAATGACTTTTGGATTCATCTGAGATCAAAATCTGACTCCTAGCCCATTCCCCAAGGTAATGATGGTTTATAGCTGAGAAATCTTTATTCTGCTATTAAAAGAATCCTGTACCTTCAGGACTAGAAGATGAGATCTGAGCTGACCTAAACCTTTCCTGTATATGTTTTTCTTCAGTAGCTTCAAGTCCAAACCAGAAAATATCCAGACTTTCTCAGTTTCCTGTGCAAGCAGAACTGGCTGGCAAGTCTCTCAGTTTTTGTATCTGTAAGAAAATATGTTGCATGCTACCCAGGGACGTGAAGCTCACCCCTAATAATATATGATCCTTTCATTGGCTTTGTCATTTCAGTGAAAAATTTGAAACGTCTTTTCTGCTTCAATGTGTGTTTGCAAGGCAGCAAGCATTTTTCCCAGGCAAATTCAGCATTGTAACATCTGAATCTTGATGAAAACAGCATAGTATATACAAGGTGTGCAATAGGAAAGTCTGGAAAAAAGGAGCTGTGTCTAAAAACTGTTCTCTGTTATGGGATTCTTCTATGCAACATTGAATAGAAGACAGTTCAAAATAAATAAATAAATAAATAAAAATTCTCTGTTCTAGAGAGCTGTATCAGGTTGGTTTCTCCCCCTAGCTTCCCCACATTTATTTATCCAACCAATTTTTTGATCAAAGATAGTGGTTATAGTGCAAATGTTTCTTTATAACTAGCTGTATAGAGTTTCTTCAGGAAGCGTTTGGTGCAATCCCCATTTGTTCAGGAGTCTAGTCCTTTAACTCATCTCCTCACTCTAGGGGTAATTTGCTGGAAACTCCCCTGGAGTTGCTCTGGCAACAGTTTCCTTGTGCAAGGCTCACTTTCAAAGTGGGCCTGGAAAATGCTCATTTTGTAGTTTCAATAGTGCATCTGTTGCCTCCTGTGTTTCTTTTGTGTAATTGTTTGGCCTTGGATGTTGCCCTCTCTCACTTCTAAAGGTCTTGGCTCCCCAGTTCTGCCACAGCTTGCAGCGGAGACCTTGGGAGTTGCATTTTAGAGAACAGCTCTTCAGCAGCAGATGACACAAGGCCACCCCTCTGCTGAAAGTCAGTTCTAGTATCCATTTGCAGATGTTACTTTCTCTAAAATAAATAAAGGGGAAGTGTGAGCAAGTTGAGATTAATAGGCATAGTGTAGCCCAGCTAGTACCTGATCCATCTGACATGCCTCTTGTATGCAAGTGTTTCCTTAGTGTGCAAACACAGTTCTTGCCAGAGCTTGCTCTGAAGTCTGGCTCTGTCTGATGTTTTCTTTATTGGGCACTCCCAGATTCCTTATTCTGTCTCCTTCGGGGGCACACTAACCCTTTCATATCCTGGCCCAGGATAGTGACACTCCTCCAGTCTTGCTTTTCAGCTGAGGCAGCATACTGGCTGTGGAGCTGCACACAGAAGCAGAGCCTGGCATCTCATGTGCAAAAAGACAGCCCAGACTCCAGCTGTCGAACTCAAGCTAGCCTCAAGTTATTTTGCAATCAGCTTTTCCCCAGGGGAGAAAAGATGTTTGCCCTGTACAGGAGAGCAGTATATGACCTAGAGTAACTGAGGAGTGTGTTTACCTTCTAATTACTAGGAAGCCAGCTTTAGCAGACCAGTTAATGAGCTGTCCATCCCTATCCAAGGAGTCTTTCTGAATCTCACTGTCTAGAGCTAAGGCTGCAGCTCAGGCTTGCTCACAGCCTTCAGGTTGTCATCCAAAGTAGTGTAGCAATTACTGGAAAAGCTGGGAGGAAGAGAGGCCATGTTAGTTTTCTCTGATTTTTGGGGGGGTTCCTGACATCTTGTAAATGTGTTGAACCCAACTGGTAGCTTCCTGTCCACTGCAGTGGAATACGGAGCACCTACCCAAGTAGTACACTGAGAAACCTGGGATTTAAGAATGAAACCTAGTGCTGTTATCTTGCTGAGTATCTGAAATCATCTTCAGCGTGGAGCTGCCATGGAAAATAGAGGGGAGATAAGCGAAGCCATAATGTTGGCTTTTGCACATTGTGTTCAAGGCTGCAATTAGATGCTCCTGTCTGCTTCCAAACCCCAGTTTTCAGTTCTCTGCTGATGTTGTCTTCTTGAAGATAAGAGATTCCTGCTTCGGTTCCTTCCCTTGACTGAGGATCTAGGCAGGGCCTCCCGATTCCCTAGAGAATGTCATAGCTGGTAGACTGCCAGGTAACATGTGGGAGCTACTACCGAAGCCATGCAAGAAGATAAAAATTCAGGATGAACAGAGAATACAGAAAAGAATGCACAGCCCTAAGCATATGACAGCCCTAACCGTGTGATTAAGGTGCTTGTCAGGGTGGAACAAATCCAGGCCTCTTTCTTTGGTGGTTCATGTAATTGTGGAAAAAATAATTGGGGCAAATCTACAGAAGTTGTTTTGCAGGTGGGACCCAAACAAGCTGTAGAGCAATAGGGAATAATGCTGAGCAATTGCCTGTTTTGTAAGCATTGTTTTACATGTATGTACTGGTTGATGTAACAGAGCTGTAGGAAATAGGCTTACACATTTGAAAAGTGTACAATAATCCATATGCACAAAAAAGTGTCCTAATTCTGGTATTTCTGAACCATTCTGTACTTATTGAAACCTTAATATTCACTGGTCTTTATGAATCTCTTGTACAGAAGGAATACAAGTAAATATTTAATGAATCTGCAGCAATGAACATTCTGAAACTGCAGTGACGTAGTGTATCGCAACACTGCCAGCTTACAGGGTGGCGTGTGATGGGATGTGGTAGAGGTATACTTGTTATAATATTCATAATATTGTTTGTGATTTGTTATTGCATAAATATTCAGCAAAATATGGTTCCTTACTAAGAGCTTATAGTTTTAGCATGAGGTGACAAATAAAAGGGATAAACATTTTTTTGTTGTCCTGTCTCTTGATTTACATCATAAGCACTTTGGGCTGGAACCATCTTTACATTCTGTCTTTACACAGTGTTTAGCCTACAGTACTCAACCAGGATCTCAGTTACTTTTATATTACAAATAGCAATCGTGTATCTGTGAAATGATACTAACCAGCAGTCACAGTATAGCAGTGATCTATACCCTTGGGGAGTTTTTATGCCTAGTGCAGTACAATGGAGTTTTTAGGAGAGATTTGGTGACTAACAAAGCCATGTTTTTATAGGAAGATGGGAGGGTTCTATGCATTTGGGCAGCACAGAACTATTGTTGAATTATTTCTGTAAATAGGTAGCTTAAATAGTGGCTAATCATCCCATGAAACCTGTTTAAGTGGTGCCATTAAATGCAATGCGTGTGTACGTTCAGGAATTTCTGTAGCTAAGCAGGTGAGATTAATCATAATGTTAATGAGTTTGTATGGTAACTTCCTACTGAAAGCAGACAAAGCGTGTTTTCTGAACATCGCTAATGTTCCTTGTACTTTTGCTGTATTCTCCTCCCACACCCATTCTTTTTGTAGGGTGAAAGGGGATTCCCGGGCTTGGAAGGACAGCCGGGTTTGCCTGGATTTCCAGGACCAGAAGGGCCTCCTGGTCCAAGAGGTCCAAAGGTAAGTCCCAATTTACTAGAATAGCGTGAAAATGCTAGGTAGCGTAAGCTTGTTTTTAATGCTGATCCCAAATCACCCCAGAATTATTGATTTTCTATCAGTTTAATAGGCAAAATCTTCAGAAGTTAGGATGTTAGATGGTTGGTGTTTTTTTTTGTTTGGGAGAGTCAACCATAGGAAGAAAATTGCGTGAAGTTTCCAATTCCTCACCTACACATGTGCTTCTAAGCACTGTGTGTATACCTCTATTCTTTCCCTAGCAAATTAAGGTCAGAGAATGGCTTTGGCAAGGTGCTGTAAAGTAGCTTTGTTACTCCTTGCAATAACACACTCCATTACTTAGCTTACTGATGAGGGTGGTGTTAGCTGCTGGAGGGGTCCCACCATGTGGGCAGTGTTGCAAACTCGTGTTTGCACCTAGTGGTATTCGTGGGCTAGTTTTGTGTGGGGTGATGCAAATGAAGGCCTCATTGAACCATGCTGAGGCAACTGAGGAATGCTCCTTGCTTTCTCTGGATGGTTTCAGTTTATTTTTATTTCCTGCTGAATTACATCACCATGCTCAAATGGTATGGCTTAGCATTAAAACACTGAAAAGCCTTCTTCTGAGTGCACGTTTATTTAATATGCACAAACTTATCCAGGATCTGCCTATTTCTGTTGCAAATACCCAAAAACTAAACTAGCAGAACAAAAAATAAATAAATAAAAAATAGGTGATAAGAAAAAAACGAAAAGCTATGCTAAGAGAGAAAATTGTGTGTAACGAGTGAAATGAGAAAGAAGTCTTCTATAAGAAACTAGTCTATTGTATTTGGACTCCATAAATATCTTCTTATCAGTATTTTACTATGAAGCTTAATCTTGTATATCTTGTTTTGACCACACGAGGTCACTGTAGGACAATTGATGAAAGTAGCAAGCAGACGGTTTCTGCTTACAAGCAAGTTTAGGTAGCTTTAATGAAAAAAACCATTTCCTCTAAGTCATGGTTTATCAACTGTAACAAATGCTTTTCAATTCAAGGTCCAGTGGCCAAAATAAAATTATTCTGAACCCTTTTACTCAGGAAATGACAACTTACTTAACCTTTAGCCATCTTATAAACATGTAAAATAACTTCTATCATGCTTACAGTTTACTTTGATAGAAAAACTGACTGCAAGCTTGAATGCTGTTTTTTTGTTTGTTTGTTGTTGTTTGTTTGTTTGTTTTTTAGGGTGATGATGGGCTTCCAGGACCTATTGGACCCAAAGGAATTAGAGTAAGTATCGGTGCAATTTTAGGTTGATATACTGGAATTGCAGATAAAGACTGCCAGGTATAGAATGGGTCCTCATAAAAAGGGTGATTTATGGGGGGGGAAATTAACTTAATCCTGGTAAAACATGTCTATCAGCTAGAAGAGAGTGTATTACTTTTTGTAAGGAATATAAGATTATGTAAGTAATACAATTAATGCAATTGATTGTATTACACAATCTTATGTATTGCTTGTATTACTTTCCATAAACTCATTAGGGAGAGTAATCCCAATACTGTGTATGCATTTATATGTGTATATAGGGTCAATATGTGAGACATGGAGTCTGGAAACCCTTTATGTTTCATGCATCTGCTTTTTCTTTTTGTCAACCCCCTCAGCGGGTGATAACTGTTGTGTCACCACCAACTTCAGTGGCATGCATCCATCTTCTGTACCATGAGTATTTCTTTTCTTTTTATATCTACATGGTCTTGCCATAGTTGTTCTGTTACCTTCATCTTCTCTGTGTTTTCATGGCTATTTTCCTGAAAGAGAGGTGAGAATCTTGATGGCTGTCCAGGATTGCATTCTTATTTTTTGTGTGATTCTGATGCTTCAGTTTTTCTTATGTATATACATATAGGCTACATTTAGTCAAATCTTGGTCATTCCTTTTGCACATCTAATCACATCATACTGTTTAAAACATACTTTTTTTTTTTTTTTCTTTTTTTTTTTTTTCCTAGGGACCGCCAGGGCTTCCAGGATTTCCAGGAACACCAGGACTTCCTGTAAGTAGGAGTGGACTGTATAGTTATGATCTGGTCTATTTTGTCTTTCTGACATGGAAGATGATCCTGCAAGCTAACTGTTCTTTCCTGTTTTCAACTTCAAAGGGATTACCAGGACAAGATGGGCCACCAGGACCTCAGGGTATCCCAGGCTGCAATGGAACTAAGGTGGAATCCCTTTAAAATTCGTATCAGGACAACAACAATATGATAAAGAGCTCTTGTTCTTCTGGCAATGGGTTTCATTTATTTTGTGAAGTAGCACTTGCTGTTGCTGATTTGTGCAGGTAATTCCAGGCACTTCCACATGCATCTGAGGGAAGAGGTCATGATCTGGTAACTAAAGCACCAGTTGCTAGTGATAAATTGCCAGCATCAAGTCACATCATTTGTACTCAGCATCTTCTTTGTTACTTTCATCCAATCCTTAATTTTACAGCTAACAACTGAGAGGAGTGTGTTGTGATTAGAATCATATGCTGCATCTGATCTTTGTAGTAGGGTCTTGCTACCAAGGAAAACATACTAGCAAACAGTGGGACTTCTTAATTATTAATTTTTAATAATATTGCATTGAAAATACTGATTCCTTGTTGGAAGGAATCACTTTAATTCAAATATATTACTTAGCTTCACTTTATGATCTTTCTTTACGAGAAGCTGATCCTCTATAGCGGTGCGTGCGTTTTCCCTCTCTGTAGTACAGCAGTTTGCCTGGATGTATGTAGATCTGAATTTGGAAAGTTCTGTTTCAATCACTTGTATGACTTTGCAAACCATTTATCCTGTAGCTGATTCCAAAACAGTTTGCTATTCTGGAGTCATAAATTACCAATTAAACTGTACGTACTTGTTAATCTTTTTGTTATGTTTTGTTCTGCTTTTTGGCTAATGGTCTTCTTCATCCCTAAGGGAGAGCGTGGATTCCCAGGCAGTCCAGGTTTTCCTGGCCTACAAGGGCCTCCTGTAAGTAAAAAATTTCCAGATCTGCTTCCTGTAATCCACTGAAAGATTTCTGCCTAGATCTGTGAAAGATCAGATAAATATTAGCCTCTTTTTGCAGTTGCTCTTTGAATAAACAGGAATCTATTTTTTATGGTTAATCAGAATATTTCAGATGTCCAGCAGAAAAGTGAGCTCTTCTGCTGCGTGCTGTGGCAAAGCTAATAAAAAGCCATTTGAATTCTCATGTGCTGAGATGCTTTTGTCACCTGCAGAAAACAGAAATATATGCATATGTGTCAGAGAAGGGAAATCTTGTTACTGTCATTGTGTGTGTATGTGTATATATATAGAGTGTTGCTGGTGATAAGTGGGGAAGAAAAAAAGGGACAGTAATATAGGGTATAAGCAACTGTCAGAACCAAGTCATAGAATGGTTTGGGTTGGAAGGGACCTTAAAGATTGCCCAGTTCCAACCCCTGCCCTGGGCAGGGACACCTCCCACCAGCCCAGGCTGTCCAAAGCCCCATCCTGCCTGGCCTTGGGCACTTCAACAGCTTCTCTGGGCAGCCTGTGCAAGTGCTTCACCATACTCATAGGAGAGAATTTCTTCCTAATATCTAATCTAAACCTACCCTCTTTTAGTTTAAAACCGTTATCTCTTGTGCTATCACTACGGTCCCTGCTAAAGAGTCCCTGCCCTGGTTTTGGCTGGGTAGAGTTAATTTTCTTCCTAGTAGCTGGTCTGATGACGGTTTGGATGTAGGATGAGAATAACGCTGATACCACACCAGTGTTTTAATTGTTGTAGAGCAGTGCTTACACTAAGTCAAGGACTTTTCAGCTTCTTGTGCTGCCCCACCAGGAAGTAGGTTTGGGGTGCAGAAGAAGCTGGGAGGGGGCACAGCCAGGAGAGCTGACAAAGGCTGGCCAAAGGGAAGTCCCATGCCACAGGGCATCATGCTGAACAATAAAACTCGGGGAGCTGGGCAGGGCAGGAAGCAGCAGGTATTGAGCAATTGCATTGTGCCTCACTTGCTTTGTATATTATAGCTACAATTATTATTATTTTCCCTTCCTCTTCTGTCCCATTAAACTGTCTTTATCCCTATACCACCTGGGGAGCAGGGAAGTGAATGAACACTGTGTGGTGCTTAGCTGCCTGCTGTGGGTTAAACCCCACTACCACCTTTCCTGCAGGCCCCTTTCAGTACTGGATACTCTTAAGGTCTCCCTGGAGCCTTCTCTTTTTCAGGCTGAACATCCCCAGCTCTCTCAGCCTGTCTTCACAGCAGAGGTGCTCCAGCCCTCTGAGCAACTTTGTGGTCCTCCTCTGGACCACTCTAGCAGGCACGTCTTTCTTATGCTAGGAGCCCCAGAACTAAGCAGAAAGTAATGTGGGAGACAGGATAGTAGGAGGCAATGAAAAAGCAAAATGTTAGCAAATGGAAGTGTAGTCCTTTTAATGCTCAATATTTACTGTGAAACTACTTCTAAAATTTTTTTCCAGCTGATTCTGAAGATCATAAAAATTTTTCGTTCCATCCATTTTTTTAGCCTTCTCCTTTCAATGCTTGCTGCATGCTGTAGATCTGATCACTGCTTTGTAAATAACATACCAATGATTAATTTTTATTGATCTTTCTCTTCTTTGTTCTTTTAAACAAAGGGACCTCCTGGCCTGCCAGGTATGAAGGTAAGTGTTCTAAACTCTCACATCTAAGTATTAATCAGGCATGGCTATGCAGTGTGATCTGGCATAAGTAAGCTGCTTTCATTTATTGCAAGACCACATACGTCCATTGGAATCTGGAGTGAAGTTCTGAAAAAAAAAAAAAATTGTTTCTAGACCTCTCCAGTGCAACTAACTAGAAATTCTGCAGAAACTTGTCTCAGTTTTGGTGAGTAGAAGTAGCAGACAGTTTTCTGAAGGTCGTTCCCTTGGGAGTGTGAGGGACAGCATCTGTGTTGTGAGGCATCAAGTTAGAAAAATGCTACCAACATCAAAATGCTCTAGTATTCCTGTGCATGCTCAGGAATGCTGTAAGAGATTGAGCAGTAGTGACTAAAAATATTGAACTAAGGGAGTAGTGCAACATTTTACATTCCTTTTGAAAATGTGCTCCTACCGTATAGATTACTTATGTAGATGACTTTTTATTTCCTACTGTAAATAGTCTCATACTCTCATTTTGGACCTTAAGGACTCTTTTTAAGTCTGGTGGTGTTGTTTTTTGGTTTTGTAACCTTGACCTGGTTTGAGCATGGGTCAAAACATTCATTTCAGTTCAAGTCTATTTAAAAAGAAGCTTGACCTACAGTTATTCCAATAAACTCCTGAAAGGATAGCATAACACGTTGATGCCAGGAAATTATGACTCTTAAGCTGAATTGTTCTTCTCAGCCCCTTTCTTTGTGAAGATACTAAAATGCAAGCTGCTCACAACACTTTGAAAAGATATTCCTTGAAATCGGTAACAAATTGTACTTTAATTTTAGCTCATGAAGCATGACTATTGTAACATACTCAATATTAATCTCATGAGGTGGGACACTGGAAGAAGCTGAAAGCCTTTCTTCTGTCATGTCCTATCTGTTGCTTTCACATGGAGCTAGAATATCTCTTTCTGAAGCATTTGTATTTCAATCCCCCATAGTCTTTTGAAATTTAGATCCGTGCTGATATATTTGTACACACAAAATGAGCTCTTAACAGTTGGTAGTTTAGCTATTTAGAGAATCCTCCAAATATGCAAGGATCTCCCTCTTTAAAAGAGTTATTTCTTTGAAGAATGTAATGCTTAAATTTTAAGGGTACTGCTAGGGTATAGGATAACTCTATCAGTTTTAAGAGCCACTGTTTGCATTCTTTGGAGTCAGAATGGTTGTAAAGATTTGCTGAAAGTGCTAGTAAATAAAAACAGCTGTTTTTCTTCTAGGGTGAAGCAGGTGAAATAATTACATCTTTGCTACCAGGACAGAAGGGCGACCCAGGTTTTCCAGGTCTTCCAGGGATACCTGTAAGTAGTGTAAAGTACTACTGAATTGTGTTCTGCCAAAGAGGTGCAATGAAGAGTATTTCAACTATAGCACAATTGGAAAATTTGGTGCTAGGGTTATTTTTAATGTACCTCTAGTTTATGGCTTGAGTGAAAGTGCGTCTCTTAACAGGGTGGCCCACAGAGGCCAGAAAAGTCCCCTTTTCAGGAAAGCAGTGTCCAGCAAACAGCAGTACTCAGTTACTGGCTTGCTTCTCTGTTTTCCTTTCCTGTTGCTACTTCTCAAACATTCTCTGTATCAGTTCTGGATTTTCCTTCCCTTTTTCACCCTGAGGTAAAGTAACATCTGCATTTTTGAGCTGCAGCCACTATTTTCAATGGTGGGAAGAAAGGGCAATGTCTCAGCTGTTCTCCTCATGTTGCACCTCCTGAGTAGTGTTTCTGTTCTCCCAGCAGTCTTCTGTGAAAACAGCTAGTGACTCCAGGCCCTGTGCTTCCCCACTGAGCCATTCATTGCTTTAGTGTAAGAACAAGGGGAGCAGAAAATGAGTCTATCAGCCTGCACTGGAGAGAAGCCAGAAACTCCCATTTCCTGGTACAGAGAGGCAAGCCCCAGGCTATTCTGACCAGACTGAGCCTGTTAGCATTTCTGTTCCTCTGATCTGTGCTTTCCTATTGTCTGTTTCTGGCTGGGAGGAATTACAAATACAAAGTGTTTTGTTGTTCTCTCTCAGTGCATTGAAGAGAAAGAAAGAGCAAAAGTAGTTCAAAACAAACAAAAAAGCATTCCCTTATCCCAGCCAGAGAGATGTACTGATGTTGAGAGCAGAACACTCCTGGCACAGCACACACTCCTTTAGGCTTTTCATCAAGAACACATTGGTAGGTCAGTGGTCAGCAACTTTGATTTGACATGTATGGGATGTCAGCTGTGGGTTGTTCTTTTTTTCCTTGAAGGTCTTGCATTTGGCCCACTATTATTTTTTTCTGTAATAAGGTTCCTCTCTGATAGACTCCTCCACTTTTTCAACAGGGCCCACCTGGCTCCACGGGAATACCAGGTCCAGTTGGCCCTCCAGGGCCCCCAGGTTTGACGGTAAGCTTCTTAGCCTGTTACCCCTAAAATGTTAAATGGGGTGGTTGCTTCTTTGTTTAATGTCCTCAAAGGCAAATAGGCGAAGTGCAGAGGTTTTGGTAGCTGTGACTTGGTATGAATACAGTAGCAACCGTGCACTCAGTTGACCCTGGAGCTGCTACTGTGCACATTTAAATGTGATACATTTAAAACACTCAGCCTGTTCCCAGAGCTCTTTTTGCTTTAAATCATCAAATCTTTGTGCAGTCTCCGTATCAGTGTGAAACCTCAGAATCCAGATTTAGTTTATTTAGACCTGTATTTTTAATCCTTTCATGTTTAATACCTACTAAATTGTATTTGAACCTCTCGCTTTGTTTCTTATCTATCCATTAAGTTTAGTAGCATGAAGAGCAGTACTTAAAGAAAGGCATATCCATGTGCCTTGTCAACATGGGTATAAAAGTGGACATGCAAAGTGCTTAATAGAGTGACTTTTGTTTTCTTTTTTTTTTTAATAGGGACCTCCTGGTCCACCAGGGCTACCAGGACCTAAGGTATTTTCTTTCCTTCATCAGTGGTGGTGGTTGGCTTTTTGTTTGTTTGTTTGTTTTGTTTTGTTTTGTTTGTTTTTGTTCATTTGTGAATTCTAAGGTCTGACAAGTTTGGCTTCTTGCAGGGTAATATGGGCTTGAATTTCCAAGGACCCAAAGGTGAAAAAGTGAGTAGGTGATCATGATGATATTTTTCCTTATTACTTTCAAAATACTTGTGCATGCTATTTTGGCTTGTACTGCCTGTAGCAAACTGCTGTCTTCTTGCACATTAGGGTGAACAAGGTCTTCAGGGACCTCCAGGGCCACCAGGACAAATTGGAGAACAGAAGAGACCAAATGACATTGAGTTTCAGAAAGGAGATCAGGTGAGTGGGAAACTGTACCCATCTGCAATGAATGTGATCAAGCTGCAGCCTCCTTTGGTTTGACTCATATATACTTATGTCCTGCTCACTGTACAGAGCTTCAGTTATGTTTCCTAAAGTACAGAATGTTTCAAGTCTGAGTAGTTTTCCTTTAATAGAAGGCATGCCAGTTGCATTAGCTCAGTTACTTCTCTTAATAAAGTAACTGTCCTGCAGAACAAACTGTCTCAGAGGAAGTTCGTAGTAACAGTAAAAGCAGTTAAACTGCTCTCATTCCTTGGAACACCCAAACTGAGATTTTCAAAGCTGTGAGAATTCTGATTCCCACTAATTAACCAGCTCTGTCATCTATTGTGAAGAAGCCTTTCAAAAGTTTTAACTCAATTTCTTTTTTCTTTTGTCTATTTTTATTATTATTTTTATTATCAGTGATGTCCCCAGATCTTTCTTCCTTGTGGTCTCAATAAAGTGCTTTCCCTGTTTCTGGCCTCTCAAAAGTAATATCAAGCCATATTGTGGCAGTAAACTCAAACTGTTGGTTTGATTTGTATGGGTCCTTCCCCACCCATAAGTGCCAAAACATCATTGGGACAATTGACATTTTTAATGTTACTACATTTCTTCCTTTTTTCTTCACTGGGTTCTGGGTTCAAGTTAGAGACAATCTGAACACCACCAGCAGGGTTATGGGTGCCTGGATTTCATTTTTTCTTTGAAGCTTCTGTGGTATTTTCAAATGCCACCCTGAGTAGTAGAAGGACTAAGGTAGATATTTTGAGGCAAGAGTGGTGAGTGGCCATTTTTATGCTCTGGTTATTTTGCAAATGTCACTGTGGTAAATGAGCTCCTACATACCTTTAAACTATTAGTTTCCTCCATCTGTTTTTGGGTCAATTTCTTGCTTTCTACCTTTTCATCTTGAGAAATGTGTCCGAGAGAAGAAGGCTTTTTGTGGGCAGCAATATTTTATGTTGGTGGGGTGTAGGACTGTTGTGCTGTCCTTCATCTTTATCAAAACCATTTGTTACCCTGCCTTTCAGAAGAAAATCAGGCACCACTAAGGCATTCCCTAGAGCTTTCCACTGATACACATTTGCAATGTGCAGTCATCCTAGAAAGGTCTCTATCCCTGGTTTTGGCTCTTTTTTTGTTACTGAATGGTAGGAGAGAAGGTAAAGAGCATTGCGTGTCTGTATAGTTCTAGTGGAACAAGAGGTGACGTTTTGACTACCCTATAGTTGAAACAAAAATGCAGCTGATTTTATTAGGGTCAGACTATGCATCTGTGTCATCAGGGATCTCTGAAGGATTAATTCTGCTGAAATGAAGTTATCTAAAAGTACAAAATCAAAGCATTCTAGCTACATTTCCTTATAAAGCAGTAAGACAGTCTGAGCACATTGTCTTTGACCATCATTGACAATGATTTCAAGGTTTAAAGACTTATTTATATTGCAACAAAAGTTATGCTTGGTAGTACAAAATGAGCAAAAAAAATCAACATTATGTTCAGGTTTCTGTGAAGTGCACACAAGGTTCTGATGTGTATCTCCACATATGACCTCTGATGACTGAAAACTTGAGTGTAAGGGTGGGCTTGTATAAGTCTGGGAGTTGTGGAAGGGAAAAGACTGCACAAAAAGCTTTTGTGGATTCAACAGCCTGTAACTTTTTTGTTTAGGTTAATGCTGAAGAGATTTTATTATCTTGTTTGTAGGTGTAACAAGACAAAATGGAAACCCTAACTTTTTCACAGTGATTTTGATGCTTTTCTGACAAGCATGCTCCTAATGGCCTCACAACTTCAGCAACTGCCAGCAATCTAATGACTGTTGCTCCTGTAATTTCAGCAGGATCTGGCATTTGTTCTATCTGTCCTTCCTTTCTTTCTTCCTTCTTTTTATTATTGTATAGCAGCTGCAGACCACCAAACCAGCTGCTGCAGTGCACGCAGGAGGCATTTATGTCCTAGTGGAGTGAATCATCTAAACAAACAGGATGAGCAGCTAATAAACTTTACAGTTGCACTTGACGATCTGCAAATAAAGAACTGATGTGATCCCTTACTGTTCAGAGTACTTGGAAATCTAAATGACAGCAAAAAAAAAAAAGATTCTATTTTAAAATGTGTGTGAATATATATATGCATATGTGTGTATATATGTATCAACTGAGATACTAGGGAGTGGTGGAGGCTTAATCCTCTTTTACTCTTCTCATGCTTGACAGGGTATTCCAGGTGATCCAGGCCCACCAGGACTTCCTGGGCCACAAGGCCCTCCTGTGAGTAGTTCTCTTCTAGTTCTTTTTTGTTTCATCTGTATCAGAGCTGTAAATTCATTCTGTTTAGGCTTATGGGCTCAGTTTAAGATGATGTTTGTGTGTCCAGGGTCTTCCCGGTGGCGTAAAAGGTGAAAAAGGTGAGCAAGGAGAACCAGGCAAAAGAGTAAGTAGTCTATTTAACCTAACGTTTATCTTTCCAATCAATGTTATCTTTGAGAATTAAACAAATGTTGAAATCAGGTGAGGCCTTCAGCCTCTGGGTAAGAAACTTCTTTCTTTTTTTCCATAACCTGGCAACATAATATATGGTTAATGGTGTAATGCTTCTAGCTATGGATCTCTCAGGGCTTCATGATAGAATTATGTATATGTAGATCTTAGTCTGGGGGGACAGAAAACTAATTTGAATTCTGTTATCTGGTTACATGTGGAAACCTGCTTCAAAGTTGTCGGACTCCTTGGCTGAAGCAGCAGTTTTCTGTTTCCTTTTAGAGAGGTTCTTCATTCAGTTTGCTATTTACTGGGTTGCCCAAGCAGCATGAGATTGCTGTATTTCTAAGCTGGTCTATGTAAACTCATTCTCAGTGGGTTTGCTTGTGAGGTGAGTCACAAAAACAAGTCTTTGAACATCGCATAAAGACCAAAAGTCCATTTGTCACTTCTCAAGTGACTACTTCTGTTTATATACTAACTGGGGAGGGGACGAGTCAGGATAGCTGCATCCGGGGACAGCATGAATCACTTTGTTCCTGTCTAGACTCAATCCATCCTGAAATTTAAATTTACTTGAATATCACAGCTCAGAAAAGCTGAGGAAGACAACAGGGGTGTTAAGAAATAAAATGAAAATATCATGGTTTGGACTGGCAAAGAAAATAAAAGCTGCTACCAGTTCAAAGCATTCTGTGTTCTCACTTTTATAGCTCCTGAACCTATATTGATGTCAACATAATGGGCTTCTTTGAAAACCAGGACACAGGTCTTACTCTGGTTAATTGGACAATATATAAACACTGCTTAGAAACATATTGGAGTTAAGTTTTCCAATTTTCATAGGAAATAAAGAATATGGAAGAAAAATCTCCAGTGTTCTAGATAAAATTCTTGTTAATTACTGAGATTTCTGGGTAGGCTTTGATTTGCCTTCTCATGTATACATAAGAAATCAGGCAGATTTACAAAGCCAAAATTCACATTATATTTTGAATTGTATTTTCCAAGTTGCTTCTCTCTGCAAAAGTAATTGGGAACCGCATAAATTTGCAAAGATGGGAAAGGATAAAAATCCCAAACGGATATGTCAGATGCTTTTTTCTGGAAGTTTTACCAACATTTTTCTTTTTTATTACTTTGAATGTTGCATATTTAACATGCAGTTTTGCTGTTAAGTGACTCTAAAACTGGATTTTAGAGCTTCATATTATGTTTTATGGCTCAGACACATTTCAATTTGTTTATTTTTGAGAATCAGAAATAATCACTGATATTAAAGACTTCGGAGATCACATTATAGTACACTAGATCTTCTGGTCTTACTATCAATTTCTCCTTGATTGAGAGTTAATCATGTCACTGTGGTGAAACTCAATCCCTAGTGTAGTTCCACCAGGTGTCCGCGGTTCTTACTGCTTTTGTAATGCTAACAGCAGGCTCACCCAGCGGATGGTCTGGAATAAAATGCAGCTTGCACTACTTTCATTGTAGCAATGACAAATCTGTTCAGCAAAAATGTTTTTAGAATTTGCTTCTTTGAGCAGAATAGGACTTTAAATTTTTATTGATACTGTTCTTCAGAAAATTGCATTTACTTTAAGGGATAGTTGAAATTCAAACACAGACATGTTTGGTTTTAGTTTCACTGGCCACAGTATGCTAATTTCCTAATTACATACTGTGTTCTGTTTTCCAAGTAAAGGACTTCTCTAATGTTAAAATAAAGGGAATTATTAAATGCAAGGAATTAGTTAATTGAAGATCATTTCATGCTGCATTCACAAAATGTTTCTTTGAGACTTGTCATGTTTTTGTGCCCTGTTTTTCAAAAAGAAAACCTCACTTCAGTAGCTCAGTTGATTCTACTTGGTTAGTATGTTTGAGGTATGTGTCATAAGAACTGCATTCTAGAGAAAGTTCAGTTTCTTTAAAAATGGGAAGTAACTTTATTTCCACAAAAAATCTTCACTTTTGAAGCATTTTATTTCAATGCATATTTATGTCTTTGAAGGGAAAGCCTGGCAAAGATGGAGAACCTGGTCAGCCTGGTAGGGATGTAAGTACCTCATACATTTCTGATCTCAGCAGACTACTTACAAGCTTTTTTTCTGATATTGAGAAGATCTGATTGTGATTGTCTCTCTCCTTTCTTGAAGGGTTTACCTGGTGGGCCTGGAGTTAATGGTGCTCCAGGAAGAGATGGTGAAAAGGTATGCTGAGTTGTCATTATTGCTATAGTAGCTTGTAAACCTGCCATCATTTAGTTTAGTTCTGGCTGAGTAGTAATTGCATTGCCTGTGGTGCTAGAGTATTGAAGAATATTTGCTATAATTATCTTGTATTCTAACGTGCAATATAAAAAATGCTCTTAATTTCATTTGTAGGGTGAAAAAGGTGACACTGGTCCTCCCGGTCCCCCTGGAAGTGTAAGTTCCTGTTCCATTCTTTTTCCTCTGCATTTGGTTGACAGCGTGTCTCATCATAGTTCTGGGGTGACAGTGAGTCACATCTCCAGGTACAAACAAAAACTAACAGCACCAGCAAAGTTTTCATATGCTCACTAATAGAAATAATTATATCCTTCTTTTGAGATAGATCCTGTGCTCTAGGATTTGCAAGGCTACAAAACCAAGGGTAGACTATTACCTCAAACCAGCAGAAATTGAGGCAGCTCCACTGAAGTCTTTTCTAACCATATTGTCCTGGCAATAAAGGTACTTTCTATTGGAAGTACTTTTTGCTGTAATTTTATTAGGTAATTCAGTGGAGTGGGAAAAGTGTCTTGTCGTTAGTATAAGGTTCAAAGTACACTGAACTTTTCCTCCCTTACATCTCTTTATCTTTTCAGTGACTTTTCTTGGCTTAGTAATTAACAAACCGTTTCACATGAACATGAAACATTTACAGGTCATTTCAAGACCAGGCATTGATGCAACAGTGGGACCAAAAGGTAGCAAAGGATTGCCAGGACTCCCAGGAGCCAAAGGGGAGCGTGGATTCTCTGGTAGGCCAGGCCCACCTGGCTTGCCGGGTTCTCCAGGTAGGACTGTAAGCATTAAAATAAGTTGTATATTCAAATGTATGAATGGATATTTAGCTTCATGGTCTTTTCACATTCCTTTTGACAGAAGGACTGAGCAGAAAGTAAAGGCAAAACTATATAGAGCTCTATTTTCGAGCTAAATGTCCTTTGCTCATGGAGATAATATGAGGAATTCTGAACATTCATTACCCCTGCTGTGGTGAACAAAGGATGGTAATCCTCAATGCTGTCGAACATCCTAGCTTAACAGTCTTAGAGTTAATTTATGTCATATCAGTTACCCATAAGGCTCATTATCCATTGCATTGCACAGAGAAAGTACTGTGTACCAGAAGTCTGGTACCTGGCCATCAAATCTAATCTTTGCTGCAGATTGGCCAGTAACAAAGAAAGAGGTGATCTGAGTCTACAATGGGAGTTATCTTATATATGCACAGAGAAGAATATTATAACTGTAATGTTACAGCATGTAAATGTTTTAAATGTTTGTTGTTGTTTTTTTTTTTCCATCAGTCCTTCCTTTCATATGTCTTTTTGTGGTTTTGTTTCTTTTTGGTTTGTTTATTTTTCCTTTTTTCTTCATAAAATGTTTGCTTAGTTGTTGAATTTTAGCTCAATTTTTCAAATAAAAATCTCTCAAAATAGAAAATGTGCATGTGTCAAAGTGCACATCAACATGTAGATTTTAATTCCATTAAAAAAAAATCATGGTGTACTTACACAGAAAGACAGAGCCTTATCTGCAGCATGCTATTCATCATCTGTCACTGTCATCCTCACAAAAAAGGTAATTTAAACCTTTGAGCTATCAAGTAACTAAGTTCTTCCCATCGTAGGGGTCACTACTGTTGGTCCTCCTGGCCCACCTGGCTTACCTGGTGAGAGAGGACAGAAGGGAGATCCAGGTTTACCTGGTGTTTCCATTCCTGGACAGCCTGGACTTGATGGACCACGGGGACCTCCAGGACCTCCAGGTCCTCCGGGACCACCTGCACCATCTGTTCCTCCTGGTGAGTGATGATCATATAGACAGCAAAGAAAAGAGAGTGAATAGCTTTGACGTCCGTTCTTCTTGCTGTTAATTCTTCCTCCAGAGATGTAGTTTAGCAGCAGCTGAAGCCCACAAGATTCCAAACTATTCATATGTCCTCCACTCCCATTGCAAATCAGGACATTTGTAGGAAAGCTCTGGCCATAAAGATGATTACAGAATTTTTGAGTTCAATAGTGTGGGTTGCAATCTGGTTTTATCACGCTTCTTTCTACCTCAGGTAGTCCTGCCTTGACTGATCAATGAGATTCAGATAGACTGTAGGAGGATAAATCTTTTCAGGCTTGCGGGACCTTTGTGCTAACTCGCACAGTAATGACAGTTCTCCAGAGCCAGGCAGATTTGGTCCAGTTGTACAAAATTAAGTATTTTTCCCAATTGATGTTAAATCCAATTTGATCCAACTAATGAAAATTACATTAAAATTTACACATAAGGCAGGAGGTAACCACTTTGCTTTCTTGAATAAACTTAGCTTTTGTGATATCATCTAATCAATGCTTGGAGGGGCTATGGTACCAGAGGAGTCAGAGGAGTAACTTTTGACAGAATTCCAATTTCATTTCATAATTATTCTAGTGTGTAAACCATACAAAATTAGCTTAAGAGTGAACACTTGGGGTGAAAGCTTCTAGATCATATCTTGGATAAGGGAAGTGGGAAATGGGAGATGGAATTGAGAACTGGAAGGCTGTGGTGGAGATAGGCTAACATGGTTTGGAGAGGAATCCAATGTCTAGATGGCATTGGCATGTTAATTCTCCTCAATCTGATGACATTTTGTATGTGTGTTTTCATGATCCTAAGCTAAATGTAGTGTAGAGGTGGACACGGACAGGCTATGGGAAGGAGGTTGTGAAGCTAAGCTGGTGATTGTTGTTTAATATCCACTGATTTGTTTTCTTTTGAGTTTGGATTACATAGATGGGTTTTAGTAAACAGCCCAGTGTTTGAATTACAACAGTGTTTGGTCTGTGATCTTGTGTTTATATTAGAATATACACACACAAATACTCTAAGTACTTTTTTTTTTTTTTTTTTCTGAATACATGTATTTGGTGCTGCTGTCAGTCTAACACAAACTGACGATTAAACTTCTGCTTCTTAGGTGAAGGGTTATGTGAACAGGGGCCACCAGGTCCTCCAGGAATTCCAGGACAACAAGGCTTTACAGGGGAGCGAGGCCAAAAAGGTGCAGTGTCATGGCTATCGCTTTTTTTTCTTCTCTTATTGTTAAAGCTTGTTAAAGAATGTAGCCTGCATTAAATGAGGGTAAATAGTGTCTCTTTCCAGTAGGGTTGTGTGCAGATGTTTTACAGTTCTGAGCAAGAAATCTTTTTGTTTGAGCTTAGGATAGTCTCTAGTGTAAAAGCACAGGAATCTCAAAGTGACCGAGGATTTAACCAATCTGAATGCAAGCCTAGTATGGGTCATGATTAAATTAAGATGGAGCTTCAGGTTTATAAGTACCTTCCAGGTAGATAGAAACTAAATATATTTGTAACAGCAATTGCTAACTCCATGTGAGAAAGTTTTATACTTCATGAATAAGTTTGACAGTTTTTATGGAAATCAACACTGAAATTATAAATGCAACATTCATAATTTGAGTTAGTCAGTCTAGAATGAGTTTGTCTGTTTGTTTGGTAAGCAAAGAAAGACATCTTTAATGTGTATCCTTGTTCCCAAAAAGACAACCTTGCAATGAGGATGCTGATATGGGTAAGTGAGAATCTTTTCCTAGCTCAACCATGGACATCTTAGATGACTTTGGGCATCTTAATTTTGTACTTTATTCAAACAGAAGTATTTTTTTTTCCTGGAGATTGTAAGGATTAATTATCCTTAATGAAGTACTTAGATACTGCAGTGATGAATGTCGTAGAATGACATGCCTGTATGTGAATGAAATTCCTAAACTTCTTGAAACCATTCCTTCTGTTTGCTTTTGTTGTTGTTGTCGTTGTTGTTTTTAATTGTATATGTTTAGCCTACTGTCAAGTCAATAAGATATTCCCAATATTTATTTTGCACTCTTGGAGTTTAAAGTTTAGGATTTGGGTACGTGTGTTTTGGAGTTGTAGTTTAAAGTATCTAATACCTACTTCGGAAGATGACTCTTCTGCTAAGAATCCACAGTTTCGTTCTTGATTATTGAAAGCATATTTTCTGTTCTGTTTTGTTTCATTCTGCACAATCCTAAGTAAATTCTAATCATATCTGACTGTTGGTTCTCTGACTGCTGGCAGCCAAAAAGCTTCAGTGTGGCCTTCATGGGGGAAGCCTTCTAATATTTAAGCATCATGTAATGACGTAAATTCACTTTGAACTTGATACTACAGGCCAGTAGCAAGAAAGCAGTTGCTGTTGTGCTGGAATTTTTAATGTTTTCAAAGATGCTCAAGTATGCTTTTTCAATGCAACTCTTCATAGGTGATCAAGGAGACACATGCTTCAACTGTATAGGAACTGGAATATCTGGGCCTCCTGGGGAGAGAGGACCACCAGGACCTCCAGGTAGTCCAGGTAAGGCTGTGGTCTTCCTTATTTTGCTTAATACATTCTATAAAGATACCTTCATATTTGAGTATCTATGTATAACTGTCTTGGTTTCAGTTAGAACAGAGTTAATTTTCTTCCTAGTAGCTGGTGGAATGCTGTGTTTTGGCTTAGGATGAGAAGAGTGCTGATAACACCCCGATGTTTTAATTGTTGCAGAGCAGTGCTTATACCAAGCCAAGGACATCTCAGCTTCTTGCTCTGTCCTGCCAACAGGCAGGCTGGGGGTGCAGTAAGAGCTGGGAGGGGACAGACCCAGGACAGGTGACCCAAACTAGCCAAAGGGGTATTCCATAGCATCTGACGTCAGGCTAAACAATATATAGGGGTGGCTAGCCGGGGGAGGGGGCCGGACTGCTCAGGGTTAGGCTGGGCATTGGTCAGCGGGTGGTGAGCAATTGCATTGTGCATCACTTGTTTGTACACATTAGTAGTAGTGGTACTATTATCATCATTGTTATTATTATTACTATTGTTATTATTATTATTGTTATTATTATTTTCCTGTCTTATTAAACTGTCTTTATCTCAGCTCACAGGCTTCACTTTCCGTTTCTCTCCCCCATCCCAGAGAGGGAGGGGGGAGGGTGAGTGAATGGCTGTGTGGTGTTTAGCTGCTGGCTGGGTTAAACCATGACAGTATGACACTAATAATTTATTGTGTATTGTGTGCAAATTGAGTTGCACATTTGACAGCTCTGATATATAGGTGGTCCATGTCCTATCTTGCCCAGCCGGGGAGTATTCTAAAGAAACAGATTGCACGTATGTAAAACAAGCACTCAGTTTTGAAAATCTGGTCTTTCAAAAATAAATTATCTGATCAAAGACAGGCTTACAAGCATTCTCCCCACTGAAGGTGTATGGCTTGACGTAGATTTAACTGAAAGAGAAAAATTAATTTATATTTCTTGCTATTCCTGAAATGATAGAGATGGAGCTTTCTAAGTTGGACATTCTTGGGCACTACTGATTTGACTTAGAGTTACAAATTTTGTTCTGCCAAAATAAAATTAAGTTTTCCAGAAACACTTGCTAAACCTTGCCTGGTTTTAAAACAACTTAGATATTATCTTGTAGAAACAATATGTTTGGTATTTACAGGTTCTATAGTTTTATGTTTTATCTTTTTCTGCACTACTCAGGTTCTCCTGGTTTTCCTGGACCAAAAGGTGAAAAGGGGCTTCCAGGATTAACTGGCCTTGTAGGGCCACCAGTAAGTGGTGCTGTTATGTTTTGTTGGGAAAACAGCATGTCATTTGTCTTATATATTTGGTAGAGCTGCATACAATAGATACAAATACTTGTCTTGTATGAATACTTCTTTTTTGTCCCTTAGCTGGCTTGAATGCATAATCACTATGCTGTACCAACCTCAGAGAGGAGCTGAAAGGAAAACTAAGTATTTTCTTTTCCTCTCAGGGATTCCCAGGGCCTCCAGGTGCTCCTGGAAGACCTGGACCTAAAGGAGACCCAGGGGATGTCCTGACTTCTCCAAAAATGAAAGGTGAAAAAGGAGACCCTGGCTTCCCAGGACCTCCAGGTCTTCCTGGCATAGATGGTACTCCTGGACGAGATGGACTGCCAGGTCTGCCTGGCCCTAAGGGAGAACCCGTGAGTTCCATTTTACGCTGTATTTGATGGGACAAATGTTTTGGGAAGTCTTGGATGAGTTTGGGGTAGTGCAGATAGGAGGATGATAAATGCATATTTTTCTGAATGTGACTAACTCAGTAATTCTCTTCAGTAGATGCTAATCTAGTGATAATGTACTGAGTAGTCCCTGCTACCCGTCAGTGACTAAAAATAAACTGAGACTTCCCTAGGACAGAGTCAGATAGTCCCTTCTGCCATTCTCTGTATTTCACCTATATGGTGTGAGGAATTAATTAGCTAGGTGTAGACCTTACTTCTACCATGTTAATAAGATGCAGACAGCTAATGGCCTTGAGGGTTAGAAGGATAAAAGTTGCAAAGAGTTTCAAAACAGAACTAATGAAGTTCTTTGTTCCTTCACTAGTAAATATGTGTTCCTCTTTCTCATCTTGCTCTTCCTTTTTTCAGGGCAGTGTTGCATTCAAAGGAGAAATGGGAATTCCGGGTGACCCAGGAATACCAGGTCTTCCTGGAGACAAAGGACTTCCTGGACCTCCTGGTTTTGGTCCACAAGGCTCACCTGGTGAAAAGGGCATCCAAGGTGTATCAGGTCGCCCAGGGCCTCCTGGAGTTCCTGGTAAGTTAGTCTCTTTCCTCTTGAACAAAAACTGTATGATCAAGTTTTTTTCCATTGGCTCTGGGTAGCTTTCAGAAGAAAATGCTTTCAAGCTTCTCCCAAAGGCAGTGCAAGACCTGGTGTTTGGAAGCTCCCTTACTGAACTGAACCACAGAGTCGCAAACTGAGCAGAATTTGTATATGTTACTGTAGCCATTTGACTTGCCCTTCTGCTCTGACATCTAGAGAAGTTCATCTTGATTGACGATAGCGGTAATGCACTGTAACTACTACCTGGTTTATGCTTAATTATGATGCATCTACAACTTTTTGAAAACAAAGGTTTGCTTTGAATGAGTTTGCTTTTGTTACTTTGTTGTCAACTGTACAGATCCTTATCAAGTTGTACTGATGTCAGCTATGGAAAATACTATTCACGTGATGGTACCTTGGAGGAAGCTAAAAAATGACCTTTCAAGAAAACTCTCTTACATAAACTGTATGTCTAAGCCTATATGGGGCTTAGGGGCAGATAGCCTATTGCCTAGTCTTTCTGGTCTTTAAGCTCCTTGTAAGCTTGGGATGTGGCTAGCAACTTTTCTTTCTCTTCAGAGAATTACAGAAAATAAACTCCCTTTGACTGATACATATTTCCTCTTCTCTGCTTCAGGTCCGAAAGGTGAACCTGGTCAGACTATTACAGAACCAGGAGTTCCTGGCCCCCCTGGTCCTCCAGGAAGAAATGGTGACCCAGGCCTTCCAGGTAAAGCAGCAACTAGACAACCATGGAGTTCCAGGAGCTTTTTATTCTGGCTGGCTCTTGATAACTCAGTTGATTTTCTTCTTTTTACAGGGGATCCTGGTCAGCCAGGTCAGCGAGGGTTGTCAGGCATCCCAGGTGCAAAAGGAGAGCCAGGTATTCCTGGCATTGGACTTCCAGGGCCACCAGGCCCAAAAGGTATGGTTGCAGCCATGTTGCTGTATTGTACCAGCTGAAAGAGGGGACATTGAGGGTTGTGCCTCTCTGCATTGTTGTAGTCAATTCATATCTCTAGAATCCTTTTAAAAATGTTTGTCTTGAATTCATACATATCTAGACTTTCAGAAATATCAGGAAAAAAAATATGCTGAATTCTCATTCCTCTGTTGACTGTACTCCATTTTATGATAGCTTACGTTTTTCAGTAATCCCAGGATACAAAAGCCAATGGGAAAAACTTGGAGAAATTGTGAACATTTCAACTTGACTCATTATTGATAATTGATCTCCAAATGGTCTCTCAAAATTGTATTGTTTCTGATGTGAATTGTTTGTAATTTTTGTTAGAGCACACAGAAAGGGAAGTACCCTCCTCTAAGTAGAGTCCCAGAGGTCCTTTGTGGGACACACTGCATACTCAAAGCTCTCTCAGCTAAATGGGCACCCCCCAAGTATGCTTGAGCAAACAAAAAAATACTTCTCAGATTGCTTTTCATGATACCTGAACATTTCTGGAAGAGTTGTTCTAATGTTCTCTAGTGTCCTCTCCTCCGCTGCCCTAACCTCCATGTCATATGTAGGTTTCCCAGGAACACCAGGCCCCCCCGGAGCTCCAGGAACTCCAGGCCGACCTGGTCTAGATGGACCCCCTGGACCACCTGGTTTCCCAGGCCAGAAGGTCTGTGCTTGCTTGTTTAATACAAAATTTAATTTTCTTGGAAGTGTTTTTGTATTAGTGCGAAGTCAGTAGGGAGTTTTTCACCACTTGTCAGCTTTTGCTGGTGGGGAAGTCACATTCTCTATTTGGAGTTTGAATGAGGGTAGGAAAATGAAATTTAACTCTTAAGACTATGGGCGGTTTTTCTTTGCTGCTCTAACATTTTTGGGAGAGGTTAAACTCAGAACCCTTCCCTTTTTAAAATGCATTGATTCTAATCAACAGGGGGATCGTGGATTTGGAGTTCCAGGACCAACTGGACCTCCAGGACCACCAGGCATAAAAGGAGTTCAAGGACCCAAAGGTGATCCTGGCTTCCCAGGAAACCCTGGTCTTCCAGGACGGGCAGGTTTTGATGGAACTCCAGGGCCCAAAGGTATGGTGGAGTCTTTCTGTTCTCTGTTGAACTTTTAAAACTGTAGATGAAGTGGGAGTCACATGGCAGTTAAATACAAGCAGAACAATTACGTCAGGGTCCATTTTTCCAAAGGACAGACCCCTGTGTAAAAGGAAACTTATGTTCTCAAAAGGAAAAAATAAAATAAGAGCAAGGGAGTAGATAGCAGTTTGTGGGTTAGTGTCTGAAAGTCTGTCACCTGGTATCAAATCTTATTATGGGGCAGGGAGTAAAACTTTTCCAAAAGGATAGTTAATTGTTTTGATACTCTTCAAGTAGAAGCACCGTGCATTAGCAATGTGTGAATTCCTACTGTTAATCGTTATCTGTATTACACTGCAGACTATGTCTGGTGTGCTAGAGAGCATCTGTTGAGTTAATGGGAATTGTGATGCAAAACCACGTCTCTGTGTAGCCTAGAAATGTAAACTGCATGCAGTCCATAGAGAGAGCACAAATCTCTGGCTTGCAGAAATAGCCTCTGAAGTGTTTTATTTTCCTGTATCAGATCCATATTTGTTTGCATGCAAGGACAAGATTTCAAGTACCATATGCAGGCTTCACTCTGCATCTGTAAGCAAGCATCTCTGAACTGAATTCACTGTCTAACTAAAGCATGTTCTTTTAGGTGACCCTGGACCAAGTGGACCACCAGGACTCCCAGGCCCACCGGGCATCCCTGGCATCGGAGGACAAGGTCCACCTGGACCTCCGGGACCTCCAGGTCCTGTTGGCCCACCAGGTAAAATTTACATGAATTGTACCCTCAGGTTATTTCTGGCATATCACAAGCAGACACTTAAGGTCTCACTGAACAGATAAAGAAAAATAGCAAGTTTGTCTGTTGGAGTGGTTGTCTTGCCAGTTAAGTGGACAAAACTTGGTGTGTCATGTTTATTACCAAATTACATTCAGTCCTGCTGTTTGCATTATGTAGAGAGGTCTCAGGGGTGTAAAAGCCTGCTTTGGAGAAGACTTGGAGAGCCTCAGCAGAGATTCTAGGAGGTGTTGTGCACAGGTAGTAGTAAAATCTCTATGAAATACTGTTCAGTAGCACAATGTCAGTGCAGAGGTTTTGAGGGGACAGACGAGGAAGAAAGCTGCCCTTAGATGTCTGTGCTGTCTCTGAAGGGAAGTAGATTGTATTTCATCTAAAATGACTGCTGACTATTGAAGATAGGAACTTCTTGCATCTCTGTGCACATCGTTCTATTCTCAAAGCTTATTTAGGGAAGTTCCTTGTTTCCTGCACTCAGTGAATGATCCTGCTGTGCACCAACCCCTCATGTTGCAAATGCATGGCTGTCAACTAGTGAGAACATTCTCTGTGGACTTAAGCCCGCCTACTGCTGAAACATTTCAAAATCCATCTGGTTCTTGCCGTGCCTGTATGACTGTTTATATTGCATGTCTGTGACATACACTTTTTGTATTTGTTTGGATGCCGCTACAGGGGCTGGCATCGTTCACAATGCATGTTGAAAAAATTATGGTCAGTTGTTAAGAGCAAGAATCACAGACTGGCTGGTCTTACTCAGATCTTTATGCACTGCAAGCTGAGACTCAGCAAAGTGCTTCTCTTTAAGGTAGACAAGTGTTGGAGTAAAGAGGCCCCATGGAGTTTGATTTCTGCTCCAGTACATAGAGTGTGGATCATACTTACATATATTATTTCCACTAGTTTCCCAGTTGGGAAAGGAATGTGTGTGATTGCTGCATCAGTAAGCCTTGAATATGTTGAGTGTTAAAAAACTATGGACTGAAGGAGTCTGAAAAATGTGCACAGAAGGTTCCTGAGCCATCAGGTAGGTTCTTCACCTGGCTTACTGTGCTTATCGTACCTCTCCTGAACTGAAAGCTGCTTTTGAGGCTAAATGGAAACAGAAGGCAACTCAAGTGTGTGTTGCTGGGGAGAGGTATTAGAATGGTATTAGTTTGAATGTTTCATACTATGCATGTTCTTTTATCTTCTTTAACATCTTTTCAGGTATTGGCCAGAACTTGATTTCATGTGATCACAGATTTATTCTGCAAAATATCAGTTTTGACAAATGCAGAATTACTAGTAGAGTCAGTGTGCTGAATTGCTTGTATTTTCACTCTTCATGTTTGTACTGACCAATCATAGTGGCTACTAATGGCATGGTGGCTCTGAAATCTAGTGCATGGCTGAAGCTCCACTTGAGTGGTCCTCGTTATTTCATTTGACAGCACAATGTGCTTTCCATTCCTATATCCCAACCCTTTCCTCTTGTTTTACAATTCTGTTTTGATTCTGCTGCTTTACACAACAGTAGAGTAACATTTCTGGGGGTCTGTTTTTCAGGTAGTTTGGAAAACTCTTGAGTGGCTTTCCTTGTTCAAATTTTCCTTTCTCTACAGCACCACCTCTTAAAATAATTTGCAGTAACTCAACAACCTTCTTTTTTTTTTTTTTTTTTGGAATGTGTGGCAAATTCCTCTAGAATTTATTGTGTTGTCTATATTACTCCAATTGTGATATGGTCAGACTTTTGAAAACAAGAAATTCAATCACAATGAATTTATATTTGCTAAGTATCTTTATCGTGCTAATTACTAAGTTTGTTCTACTACTGGGGTAAATGTTACTTCAACTTTTTTTTTTCAACTTGCTGATAGAGACCCGTTTAAACATAACACATACAATCCCTATCCATCCTCTGGTATTGTTTTTTCTCTGCAAAGTAAGCAGTTCCAGGCACATGACACCATAGTTTAATGCAGTGGTAAGCAGCTGCCAAAGGGAGCATGCTTATAATTAACAAATACAAGTCAAATACAGTCAAGAAAACTTGATCTGCCTTTTTAGCATGCAAAAAGCACATGAAAACATCACTTCTAAGTTTGTTCATGCCATTGAGAATGGGGGGCCCCATCTGTTAGAGCAATACTTCCTTGTGGTTATTTATGAGGTTTTGGCATAATGTCATAATCCCAGTACATTATGCTAGGGCACGTAACATGTAATATACCATCTCTGCAAGTAAAAAGATGTACATTTGAATAATAGAAGTCTGGGAAAACAAAACAAAGCAAGCAAAGAAAGAAAAAACATATTTAGTGTTTTGTGTGTGTGTAGAAGAATCTTTTTGAAAATCCCTATTTGAAGGGTTTTACAGGCATACGATGCAGATCAACAAGAAGCTAACTGGTAGGATGTACTCTGCTGTTCAAAAGGTGTCCAAGCCAGTGTCTGCTACAGTTTCATGTAAGAGTTCAGAAGAATCTTGTTCCCCGCTTGTGAAGAGAGGGCTAGACAAGGAGAGGGAATAATCCAATTTTTCAAAGAATGTTTCATCAATATTTGAAAATACCTCACTTGTGTTTTTGTTTCTATGTACAATGGTGGCTGTGCTTTGAACAAGATCCCCCAAGGTTTCTTACAGTCTGGTTTCTCTTACTGCATTAGTGTTGTATTCTTTGTACTTTTGTATTTTTGTTTTCAGTAACTTTAGGGTAGTGTTTTAGTTTTTGTTTGCCTTTTTTTTTCTAATCTCTATGTGCTTTATTTTGTTTCCTAACTTAACGACTATTACAACTCCTTACTGATACCTGTCTCAACTTCCTGATGAGCTCTAACTCGTTGGCTTTTGAACCTCAGGTTCCCCAGGTACTGTGGTTTCTTTACCAAAGCCTTTTCTTAGCTTCAGATTTAAGAAAAATCAGTTTTTGTCTGCTACCTTTCAAGAATGAGTACCATCACTGTTACAGTGCACTGGAGGGAAACAAGCTTCCCAGTTGCTTCAGCAGCATCTCGAGCTCCATATCATTAGTATTAAACAATGTTGAGCATATTTTGATAATTCATATTTTTCACTCAGAGAAATGTAATGCAATGCAGAATGCTAGCCTTCAAAAATATTGAGCTGATGTTGTCTTAGAATGCTATAAAATAGAATCATTAATGGAAATATAAGAATTTCTCTATACTTAAAGACAAAATACAAGCCAGACTAAAAAATCTTGGCTTCTTGTTTTATTAACCAGACTTAAATGGCTAATGAAGAAAGTTGTTCTTTTCCTTTTGAGGATTTATTCAACTGCACTTACTACAGTTTGGTAAAATTTTAGTAATGCTTCTCTTCAAGAGAAGCTTCAGGAGAACATGGCCCTTAATGCCTGGGACATAATTAAAAAAATAAATGGTTTTAGAAGAATTGCAGGATTTTCATCAGTGCTAGGAACGTACTGCAGATAAAACTTGTCTGTTTGTACAGTACCGTGTCCAGAGAGAGAGAGATTTCAGCTTTGCCTTACTTTTTGCTAAAAGATTGTGTTTTAACAATGTTGTCTAGGGTTACAAGGCGTTCCAGGTGAGAAAGGAGATCCAGGTCCCCCAGGCTTTGATGTTCCTGGTCCTCCAGGTGACCAAGGAACCCCAGGCTATCCAGGACCCCCTGGCCTCCCAGGACCTCAGGGTTCACCTGGACCACCAGGCCGGGATGGCATTCCTGGATTTCCAGGTGAGTTTTTTACCTGTGGACAAAAATCAAAGTTGCCAAAAACCAAATGTTCTTTATGCTTGGACATGTCAGCTTAGAGAGCTTCAATGTTTATTCTATTCATTTAAAGTTGGATGCATGTAACTATTACATTTCATAGTTGATTTTTTTTAATTATAATTTCTTGCATTAAAATCCGTGTCACCTTTCCACTCTTCTCTCTAACTTGACACATATATTCTCCATGTTACTGTTTCATAACTTTCAAATATGACTTTGATCATCTTCATTATAACAACTTCCTTTTGTGATAGTTTTCCAGTCAATGCTACAATTTAAAAATCAAATTTGTTTAAAGGGAGTTATGAGAAATGCAATCAATTGGATCCAGCACATAGTTTTAAATACTCATTTCCTTATTCTTTGTGTTAGTGTTTTCAGTTATAGCAGTCTGTTTCTCCCTCTGGACGGGAAATCTCAAAATGAGTTTTGAGAATCTGTCTTTTGATAAAGGAGTAATATAAAAGGTTCTAAAAGTACTGTATTTGTAGTTGTCTTTTTGGATTTAAATTAAATTCAAGTTTGCTTACAAGCAAGTATTTATTTTCCAAACCTGGGGACTAAACTTATTGGAGGTATAAATATGCTTTTTACTGAAATGATCACTGTGCTACTGATTTTCTTCCCAGGACTTAGCTGTGGAAAAATTGGTAACATTTTTGAGTATTCTTTCTGATTTAGATCAATGAAGTGTTTATAATTTCCTTAAAACATAGTTCAGGCTCTATGTGCCTGTTTAATAATAGCATAGTGATGCAGGGAAAAGGTAGATACTGATGGATTTGGGTGTTCTGAATGACAATGGTGATTCAATGTGTTCAGGTGCCAAAGGTGAGATGGGCGTCATGGGAGCCCCTGGGCCTCCAGGCCCCCCAGGAACTCCTGGAAGAAATGGCCTTCCTGGCTCAAAAGGTAATGTTTGTTTTATTTCACACTGAAGAGAATACAGAATGTCCTGTGTGGAAAAAGCTTCATAATGCTAATATCTACAATTAATTACTGGGATCCACAGGCACTATCTTCTCAACAGAACTGATATTCGTAATTCCTTTGCAGTTTTAACCCATAGCACCCTCCGTGAAGGTGACAGAGCATTGGAACAGGCTGCCTAGGGAGGCTGTGGAGTCTCCTTCTCTGGAGATATTCAAGGCCTGTCTGGACGCCTACCTGGGCAGCCTGCTCTGAGGAACCTGCTTTGGCAGGGGGGTTGGACCCGATGATCTTTCGAGGTCCCTTCCAACCCCTACAGTTCTGTGATTCTGTGATTAAGTCACTTTTTTTTTTTTTTTTAATTGATGTCATGCAATGTTAGCTATTTTTAAAAAGTTATCTTTGGATTGATGGTGCCCAAGTAGAGCATTATTTCTGAATTAAGTTCTGCTCAAGCAGCAGAAAGAAGAACATTGATAGCTTTTGGTTATGGCGTCATTCCCAATCAGGTCTGTAAGTATCACAGAGAAGTGTGTTCTAGCTACATTCTTCCAACCCCCTTTTTGGAGATGAATTTTGGAGGAGTGTGGTTAAAAAAAATAAATAAGAAAAGAGGCATCTCCATAGAACAATGGGGCTGTGAATCCAAAGCTGCTGTAGCCGTTGCAACTCCTCTGTTCTATTGGTACAGTGTGGTGGAGCTCTTGGAGCTCTCTCAATGAGGTTCACACACAGCTGGTTCCTCTGGGCTGTCCAGAGCTGACATACTGCCTTCTTGCAGCATGCAGACATCCCCACACACTCCACCTACAGTTGTTCCAAGGCTTGAGATGCTGTGGAGAACCCTGCATAAACTGACTGATCATTCAGTGGGTTCAGACTTCATGAATAAATCATGGCCAACCTATGTAAGAAAAAGGATTAGAAATATATTAGTCTACCTTATGGACTGTATTGTTCCCATTTGTTGTCTTACCTCCTGTAGGTAATAATGGATTACCTGGCCCACCTGGGCCTCCTGGACCGGTAGGACAGAAAGGCATCAAAGGTGAAGCAGGCCTGCCAGGTCCACCTGGAAAAATTGATCCAAAACAACTAGGAGCAAAAGGAGAAAAAGGCGAGCCAGGTGTTCCAGGTACAGAATTTTGCATGTGGGTCTGTATTTTTTACAGAAAAAATACTCAGAACAAGGAGGTGAAATAAGGTTCTCTTAATTTAGGCTGCACTTTTAAGGAGTTCTATGACCAAGGTACTCTGTGTAGAGGCACTAAAGTGCTCTCACCAGGATTAGGATTGAGTCTTCTAAATACTATTCTGAAGCACAGTGAGAGATCATTGTCATTGCTGCTGCGCTAGCTGCATTCCTGCTGTCTCAGGCCACTGGGGCTTTGCCTTGTAGGATGGACTTGCAGAGGTCATCTACTCATGCATCACCTCCAAATTCTCCCTTTGGGTGTCTCTGTAAACTCACCCTCAGCTGAGCAGAATGCCATCTGTGTGTGTGTCACCTCAGGATGCGGGTTAAGCGTGGAAGGTTTTCTGAGTTCACTCAAGTCTGTTTTCTCTCTGGCTTGTGTTTCTACTCCCCCTCCTTTATCCCCTCAAGTGCTCCGATGTCTCCTGTGGACTCTAATTTTGTCTTGAGAAGAGTAAAAATATTCTACCCTTGAGAGAACTAGAATGCCTTTCTCTAATGTTGGCCCAGCCATGATTATGCTAATTTATCTATTGTATTAATTTCTGCAAAGCCTAGGTAAGCTCCTAAGACACCTGCCTTTTTATTTTTTCTCTGTTAAGCGAGAGCTGTAGAGGGCAGACTTAACTGTGCCAGCACAAATTTATTGTATGGGATTAAAACCACATGGTATCTGTAAAAATCTGCCAAAATACCTGTGTTACGTTTTGTAATGGCTCAATCCCAAAGTGCTTTTGGTGTAGTAATGTAATTAAACATTAACATAATCTGAATGAAATTAAACATAAATAATCTGAATGAATATACAGAGGTTAGCATAGAGTCTGCTCATCCAAAGAGTCCCTTCTGGGTGAATTGTATTAGCATTAGTCAGAAATTTGCTTTTTCTCCTACTTACAGAATATTATTTCCATTTTGTACTCATTTTACACTTTCTAGAAAGAGTATGTTTTTGTTCTATGATACTTCTCCTTACCAGAACTACGGGGAATTATGTTTACTGAAGAAAAATCCCTGTTTGGATTTTTGTTCACACATGTAAATATCTGATCATCTAGCAGAAAAGCAAATATATAGTAGAAGTAGTAATAATAATAATGAAATATATGTTTTTCTTTAAGGTATTCCTGGTCTATCAGGGCAGAAAGGTTATCAAGGTCTCCAAGGTGACCCAGGACCACCAGGACTTAGTGGTCCCCCAGGTGCACCAGGGTTGCCAGGTAAGTAAACCAGGTCTCGGATAGTTTTGCTATGTAAAAACATTTCATGCATTTTTATACCATGGGATTGGGATGTTAATCCAGGCATATCTAAGCAAAGCATTTGGATTTACACTTAGAGCTGCAGCACAGTTTTGGGCTGTTAAAATCATTATCCAAACAGCATGCTTTGAGCTCTTTCCTCCTAAAAGACATTAGGAATATCTGTAGGATGACTGGATAAGTGCCTGTTGCTTGAGTAAGCGACATGACTGCAGGATTTGCCAACCTGACGTGCATGTTCTTTTTACCTTCATTTCTTAAATTGTTAATCATTATACCTGCACTTTGCAAATGGCTGATTGAATGTATTTTGAAGGCTCTCTGGATGTCGCATCTTTGCTTTCAAGAATTGCAGGGATCAAGAAAACAAATTCTGTCTTGCAGTGTTTTTTCCTACAGCTATCACACAATCTGAAATCTTGAATCTTTGCTCACTATGTCTGATGTAGGTCTTGCTCTAAAAACTTTGTTGGGGTTTGGGATTTTTTTTTTTTTTTTTTTTTTTTTACCATCCAGGACTCAAACTAGTTAGAGCATTGTAGGTTACATTTAATTTCCTAATAAAAGCTCCTGAATACCTATTGCAAATGAGGAAGAGATAATGTGCTCATTCTGCAAAACAATTCACAGGAGACCAAGTCACACCGGTTCTAAATTATTTCAGATGGTTACTAAATCATTGACTGAGATTTGACCCATTTCATCGGACTAATCTTCAGAACAGAGAAGAAGTTGTCCTGTCCTGGCACAGAACTGAAGAAGTTTAAAATTTCCCTACAAATGGAGAAAAAGCATGTAGAAGAAGTTTGAGGCCTAAACCAACTCAAAATCCATTGCCTTTGTAATTAGATGGCAGGCATATTTGTATGACAACACATAAATACCAGAAAATTTTAATTATTGTCATTGATTAACTAAACCCACAACTTTCCTAGGCATCAAAGGAGACACGGGGCTTCCTGGGCAGCCAGGACCAACAGGACCTCCAGGGTTAAAAGGTGCCATGGGAGAGATGGGCCTTCCAGGTTAGTTACCAGGCTTGTATTTTACACCATCTTGGCTAGTGCTTTTCATAGTGCTTTGTATCATTTTTGTGATACTGAGGTGGACCTGCTTGTGTGCAGTACCTAATAACATACTTGAATGGGAATTTGAAAGTCCTATGTACACATTGTTAAAGTAGTACATAAGAAATCAGAAATACCCATTAAAACAGAAAATTCAAATAGCTCATATATTGTAAATGTGTGCTATTTTAAAGTACTTGCAAAACTATAAGTAGAATTATCTATGTCTTGTAATTGTCATCTTCTGATTTCTCAGACTCCAATCTATGAAACAGTTCAGAAAAAAATTGATAAACCCAGCTTTTAGTAGAGAGATATCAGATAGAATGATAAAAGGGGAAGGACAAAGTGAATTCATTTCTTTAGAAAGGCTGCTGAAACAAACTTTCAGTTTCTGAGGATTCTAGTGTTAAATTGTACCTAGGTAGTAAAAGGAGGTGTTCGGATTTGTGTAAATTAAGAATGAAAAAAGAAATCTTAGAGGTGTCATGAAAAAGCTGTGAGATTTTAGATAATTGTTTTAGTTTTAGTTTTTAGAGATTTTAGATAATTGATTTAGTTTTAGTTAAACAAAAAAAGACAACACACACATTAAGTATTCAAAATCAACCAGTGATACTGTTGGTTCTTTCTAGTTCAGTTGATGAATGGGTATAATTTGAGTGATTTCTCTAAACCACTGCAGAAGTTTGTTTATGTTTATAAAACTTGCATCTTATATTTTGGACAGGTCCCCCAGGGATTAAAGGCAGCCAAGGAATAGCAGGACGTCCAGGGCAGCCTGGGCCTGCTGGATTTCCTGGATTGAAAGGGGAGAAAGGTGACCCTGGACTTTCAAGCATTGGTATTCCTGGTCTCCCCGGTCCAAAGGTATGTTTCCAAAATTCTTCAATAGAAAATTAAATGAGAAAATCAGATTCTGTGTTGATTTTTTAACTATATTTTAATATATGATATGTATAATGACAAATATGTATGTAAATGTATTTATAACAAGCAGGATTTCCTGTAGTCATTTTCAGGTGGGAGCAAAAATTTCTAATTTTACTGGTGAAAACGTTCATATAATGTTCAATCTGGTTAGAGCAGAAGACTGTTTACCTGACCTTCCAAATTGCGTTCAATTAGTAGCCTCGTTTACATTGATACCTGCTGACATTTTGATAGTTGATAGGGAATTATACAGTGAGTATTTTTGTTCCTACGTCTCATGAAGCAGCTAATTCTAGAAAAAAGTTAAAACAACACGCACTTAAGAATAAATTACCAAGGAATTGATATATCATGTTTAATGCTGATTAAAATTTGTAAAACACTTGTACTAACACTTGCCTATATCTTCCTTTCTGTCACCCACAAAAAAGTGACAGAAACGGAATATCTAGTAGACTTCACTGATACCTTATAACTGATGTTGAATAGCAATTAATTTAGCAAAAACAATGCATGATTAAAGCTCCACAGATTTCTTTTTTATTTCTGCATTATCACGGGGTACTGCCGAGTCAAAGAATCTTGGCTTCTTAAAATGTGCTGCTTATTTTCCAGCTAGTGCCATGATCCTCTTGGTTTTGTTGTGAAAGTAGTTTTGATGCTCTAGGGAGATTGTACAGCTTGGGCAGAGAATAAACCACAATAGGGAGTAGAAGATTGCTTTTAAATCCCTACAGCTAGGTAAATAACAGGTGACCTTAAACATGTTGAAAATATTATGTGGGTCTGTCAAGACTGTCAAAAGCCATAGACCAACTTTTTGGTAGATTTTATAGACCAAACTTCTGTTTTTTGTTCATTTTCTAATTGTCACATACATCATTATGTGTAAATTCAGAGGAGACACCATTTTCTTCTACTTTAAAATGCTTTAATTACTGTTCATTCTGTTCAAACATTATACACATACTGTTCAAAACATTGGTAACCCAAATAACCTTTAAGATTTAACATTTGTTTATGGCTAAAACTTTTAAAGTTGTCTAGGGTTTTTGAATGTCAAACTTCTAAAACATCTAGGAAAGCCCAATAGATGAACTGGCATGTGAGCATAACAGTGTAGAATTAAATAGGAATGCATCAGGATTGCAGAGGTGTGTGCAAAATAATTTGACTTTCCTTTCTCACTTACATCATCACTAGTATCAAAGATCTAGAAAGTGCTTGGTTCTCTTAATAGAAGTTGAAGATTTGCTTAAGAGAAAGCTCTACTGGCAAACTGAAAATGTTGATACAACATCGAGGTGCTGTATGATTGAGATACAGCAGTGACGTTTTTCTGGTTACATTCAAAATTAAACTCCACTGTCAAAGACTAAAAATCTGACTATTCTGCAAGAAAAGAGAATAATTCTGTTTTGTGGTGGTTTGTTTTGGTTTTGTGTTGTTTTTGTTTAATGTATGCTCCTTTTGAAGAAAAGCTATGATACGGTATATATACGAATTGAAGGGGGAAACTGTTAAATTCTTTGTATATGCTATTTGCAACTCATTTTTTGTGAGATTGTTAACATTAACTGGAAGTAAGAAGAAATGTGCACAATATAATGGTGGCCTTTTTGTGATGGTAAGACTGGGAACTTACAAAAATTAATTACTCATCCTACAAAGACTGGCTTCTTATTTCTGCTTAATGTTTTCCAGGGTGATCTTGGTTTGCCTGGATACCCGGGCAGTCCAGGCAGTAAAGGTGTAGCTGGAAATCCTGGTTTGCCTGGACTGCCAGGCAATCCAGGTGCAAAAGGAGAGCCAGGCCTTCCTGGATTCCCAGGTAATTCTGAACAGAATTTTTTTTTTCTCCCTCTTGCTCTTTTATATTGGTGTATATATATATCTAAACACAGTGGGTAATTGGTGGAGGGCTGCAGCTTCTCTCAAAAGTTTCTAGCAATCTGGTGTTTCTAAGCTTTGTGCTGTTGGAACTGTCACTGCAAGTGTAAGTGTGTGAATGCATCACTTCAGACTGCCTTCTGAAATCACCCATCTGCTTTGAGGGGAGGTAATAGTTGTGTGAGCCAATGCTTTCCACTCCCTACAGTGGTTGTATTCTCCTCTCCTGACCCACAAAATACCTGTGTTTGGCTCTGTTTTTCCTTCGTGAATCAGTAAAGAGAAAAAAGTGTAATCAGGAAAGCCGGGCTTTTTATCGTGTTTATTGTCTAAAAAAATGTTATAAAGAGAAATCTTTCTGAAACATAATGAAGTTAGATTTTGTACTCTTCACTGGAAATATTAATAGAGATTGTTCATGGATGATAAATGTCAGTTCTTTCACTTCTCAATTTACAGATATCCTAAATATAGCTTAAAAAAGCAAGGTTTTTGCCTATGCTGTACTTGTAGCGATAAAGGCTGTACTGCAAGCATGCTTGAGCTTTCTTTAACATAGGAAATCAGGGAATTTATAATAGTGTAGTCATGGCAGCAAGAAGCTTAGCAGAAAACAAAAACCTGGCTGTGAACCTGAAAGTATTTAACCTGTGTCATGCCTCAAAAACTGTGAACAGTCAAAATGGTGTATTCGGGTACTACCTTGATCAGGCTCAGATGATGTTCAGAGCAGACATGTTCCAACAGGTTAATCATTTTTTCTACCTCCCACTCAGTTCATGCAGTAGAGGTAAGAATCAGTTATAAATACTAAGACCATTTTTCTTAAGATCCTTTTTCAATGAAGGAAAAGAGGGTTGGGGAAGGACTGGCCAGCCATAGTTCATAATGCCTGCACTTTTTGTCAACAAGTAATACTTGTCTCTAGAATGGTTATTTTCTAACAGACTGCCAGACTGACTGTTCCTCAGCCACTGGCACTCAGCAATTAAGAGTTTTCAAATTAACAGTAAGGACAGTCATAGTAGTACGTTCTGGTTTTGTACATTCTTTGCTTTATAGTTCATCTCCTTGATCAGCTCTAAATCTGCAAAATGGGCATAAATGCAGTATCTTGATACAATTAGCTGATTTATTGCTCAGGGCATCTCAGCTTATAGTGTTTCAAAATCTGCTAAAATGCCAATGTTTTAATGGAAATGTCTGTATTTTACAGGCACGCCTGGAATTCCAGGACCAAAAGGTATCGAGGGGCCTCCGGGTAACCCTGGTCTGCCTGGACCACCTGGGCCAGTAGGTGAGCATGAGCAGTGCTGCAGAGGTCAGCTGCTTCTGTGAAAAGTGTAACACATGAAGCCACTTCCTTTCTTCTTTTTAATGTGGTGAAAATCTATCTAATGTGTACATAGATGCTCAAACACCATTGTGCACACTCATTTCACTGAAACACTGAAACAGAAAAGTTTTAACTTGTTTTTCACAGCTTTTGACTGCTGTTGTAATCATAAGCCATTGAAGCAAGTAGCTAACTGCTTCAGTATTTACCAGCTTTGTTTGTGTATTCCAGTGGTCTAACCTCCTTCTATAGGGGAAAAGTTCCAATTTATGCTAAAGAAAAGCTTTATATTATTTTTAGTTAACTGCTTAAAAGGTCATGGGCTGAAATGTCTTTTCTAAATTGTCAGGGGAGAGATAGGTTTTAATTTTAAGATTACACCCTTGTAAATTTGATATTACATTGTCACGCTTCAAGATTCAGGGGATGTGTGCTTTTTATTTTATTTTATTGCAGGTTAGCCATTACTGTCCTAATGTGTTGTATACTCCTTTTAGGTGATATTGGTCGTCCTGGCCCTCCTGGTCCTCCAGGGGAAAAGGGTCAGCCTGGTCGAGATGGCATCCCTGGACCAGCTGGTCAGAAGGGCGAGCCAGGTTAGCTGTCCTTTGTTCTTGTTTTCTCCTTTTCAGTCTCCGCTGTGATATCCTGCTTTCTCTATTCCATTTTTCCGGTAACTACCCATGCACCTTCAAAATTGCTTCTGTGGTTCCCAGCTGCTGAATGGTTCACAAAGGATGCTGCCAAGTTGCCTGTGAAGCACAGTAGAAGAATTCAAAGAAGCTCTTGGATTTTTATTCCATGAATTCAGCATGAAGCCTTATTCTTGTATTCAGTGGTACCTGTACTGCTTCAGCTCAGTTACAGAATGACCTAATGGCATAATGTCTGCCCTAGAATGAGAACCCCTACCAGAAATGCAAATATATTAAACCACAAAGTCTGAAAGAGCGTCTTGGGAAGGGATGGAAATATTTATGAAAGTCACAGATACATTTTGAAGTAAAATCTCTAGCTTTAGTGTGGACTCTGGGAGTAAGTAAGAATCCTGTTAGTCTAAAGTAATCAGAGATTTAGATGAACTGCACTTCCATCCTTTGCAGCCTTGTATTCCTATTCCTGGAGACTTGAAATCTAAATGTGCGTTATTAAATGAAACCGTCTCTTTTCAGGTCTACCAGGTTTTGGGCGCCCAGGACCTCCAGGACTCCCAGGATTATCAGGTAGAGTTTCTTGCTGTTCTTTGTTTTAAAAACGTCAATGGAAATTGTCTGTACACATTATTTAAAAAAAAAAAAAAAGTTTTTTCTGCGACAAATGAATATAGAAAAGAAAGAACTTTTTTTTTTTTTCTTCCACGGTAGATCATTTTCAGCTAACCAGGGTAATAAAGACACTCATTAATGAGTTGAATTTTGTAACTTAGAATTATGCAGACAAAATAAATCCACCCAGGACAATTGAGTCTACTGCATTTTGTGGAAATTTGCTGATCTGTCTCAGTAAATAAAGCATTCCTACACCAGAAGCTGCTTTGAAAATGTCTGCTATATTTTCAAAAGCAACTTTACAATCTACGTTGTATTACTTTCCAGTAGTGTGTTCCTAAATTCCCTAAATGTATTTGAAAATTTTGCACTCCTTAACTTTCAGTGGTGTCTCCAAAAAATAACGAAGTCTTAATATTCACAATATTCAATATTAATACTTCTTTGCAGGTATATAAAGCTCATGAAAAGCATTGTTTGTAGGTTCATAAACTCAGAGGATGATTATAAATTAGTGTCACTGAGTAGTAAAGCGAGACTTTGTAAGATCTTTTAATATTTCAAAAGCTATAGCACTTTCTCCTGCAAGAATTATTGGCCCCAATTCTTTTCTGAATTTGTTAGTTCGATTTTTATACTTTCTCACTCCAAAAATGAGATGAGTTGTGGCCAGACTTGCACTTTCTTAATCAAGAGAGAGAAATAGCTCTGCAAACTGACATTTCCACATACCAGTTTGTAACAGTATTCATAAATATGGCTGTTTGGTTTTACAGGGCAAAAAGGTGAACTGGGGTTACCTGGCCCACCAGGACCACCTGGACTTCCAGGTCTGAAGGGAGAACCAGGTTTCCAAGGATTCCCTGGCCTACAGGGTCCACCAGGTCCACCAGGATTACCAGGGCCACCTCTGGAAGGTCCTAAAGGTAGCCCTGGCCCACCAGGTGTTCCAGGAAGACCAGGTAAGAGTGTGATCCATACCCATCAACATCTGCAAGTACTTTTGCATTTTGCTGCTAGGTTATCAGTGTTTAGACTTTGTCAATTTATTTGGATGGTAAGTTCAAGCCTCATGGCATAGGTCTTAAGTATTTATGGGCAACCAGAGGATTTTGTTGCCAAAAGTGACAGTATCTAAAAATAAAACATCCTCAGTTTCTATTCGTTTCTGATACCTGGCAGCAAAAACATATTTTAATAAATGTGAGATTCTCCGCATGCTGTCACAGAAATCATCTAGCGAGCACGATACCGCCTTTTGAACATCTGATACCTTTGCTGATCATGTGACAATCCTGCAAATGTCATCGCACACACAAAAAAAAAAAAAAAAAAAAGTAACAAATCCATCATTTTAAGAGTCATGAAAATCAAATTCACGTTAGCATCACAGCATGATCAAATTGGATAGCTGCCTCTTCATCCTCAGGTCATGTAACATAAGTCATTGCTCCATTGTGTCATGTGGCTCCCTTGGATTCAGTGCACCATCATGCTGTGTTCATCTTTCCATTCCATGTTTGCATTTTGTTCCTGCACCAACTAATTCTGGGAATGAAAAACTCACCATGCTGAGTTAACATAGCTGAGCAACTTCCTTGCTTGTTTTAGAATTTGATTTTTGTCATAAAATGTTTGTTGCCCTCAATTTATTTGCATTCTCAAACTGACCTCAGATTTTTCTGTTGTTCAAAGATTTGTTTGCGGAAAGTCAGTCTTGAGCTGGTGTATTTGTAAAATAGCTGCCACACGTGTGTTTTTCACTTTAGATATCAAGGGATAATTTAGTTTTACAGGGAATACTTGGGAAGAATTTAAGATCCCTTTTTTTTCCTCAGGCTTGATTCTGATACCTTTAAAAAAAAAACAAAACAAACAAACAGTAAACCAGCTAAGCATCTCCTGATGTTTAATAAAACTACTAATTGAGATTCTATGCTCTGCTGTAGCATTGCTGTTTTTCTGAAGCTTCTCATCCTGTTTGCACTTTTCTGTATGAATTGGGTGGTTACTGACTCAAATTGAATGGGGAAGCAGAGGAGTAGTGGTACTCATTTTGTGTAGTTTTATGAGCATTGGAGAAAAAAAACCACAACAGCCAGTGAAGTTCTGCTCAGCCATGTTCTCTCTCTTTCTCTCTTTCTTTCTCTGATTTCCATTTTTGTTGCATGCAATGAATAAAGTAAAGCATTTGTTTCGCTCAGTTATGCGTGAACTAATGTGGACAAACCAAACTATTATTACAGTTCTGGTACAATCAGCACTCTAGCCTTTTGTTTCAAATGATAACACAGTCTATTGTTGAAATGCTGATTTTTGTAACGTTTCAACATAAGGCAGCTAGTCATAAAAGCAGTTGTCTGGCTGTCAAATTACTCCCCTTCCAGGGACATAAATAAAAACAGAAGCTGTATTCGTATACTGTTTGTTGTTGACTTCTGGGTATATTCTAAGATTAGCAAAAGCAATGAGGTCAAACATAGTAAAGCACTCTGACTTCAGCTGGGTTGCCCCTAAAACACATTTGGATAGATTATGTTGGGAGGGATTGATTAATCAATGATAAAATGAAGTCAATTTTCAGGGCAACATAACATTGCTGTTATTCCATACGTCTAGTTTTCATTGCAATGAATAATAATAGTTTGGTGTTTTGCATACTGTATGTAAAGGAATATTGAGCTAAATCTAAAAAGAAAGGTTTAGTTGAATATGTTAGTTTGTTGACTTTTCTAACAATGTTGATGTTTTTCCCTTGTTCTAATGATGACCTTGGTGAACTCTGACCCCCTACTCCCAGGTCCCTCAGGTTAGCCCCTTAACTCCAAAATAATAACTTTGCATGAAGATACGAAATATATATGTTTTTAGTGTCTAAATGTAGATATGCTGAGTCATTTTTCATACGTACCTTTTAATTTGTGGTAGAAAAGAAGAGTTTAGAGCTGGCTTTCAGACTCTTCCTCCATGTTGTTGCAGGACTGGAAGGACAGCGTTCCCCATGATGGAAGGTCATGTCATGTGGGTCCAGATTTGCAAGGCTTTTATAGTGTCCCTGACTGTGAAATTTGTTTTAGCCTATTTATTCCCAGAGCAGCTGAAAAAAAAGATTATTAAAAGACTATTTTTCCTCTTTTTTAAGCATATTGTTGCTGTCCTCCTGTGCCTTTGCTGTATAATTGTGTTTTGCAGCTTCGACAAATGACTAATTATTTTTTGTAACACCTGCTGCTGTTGATTTTGGATGCTCTGAAGTGACATAAATGAATTAGGTGCTTTTATACCAAGAGGCACCATAGGAAAGTTACACAGAGCAATTGTAATGTTTTACATTCCCAATGTAGAGCGTTTTAACTTTATGGTGTAGAGAAATCCTTATTTCCATTGTTTTGTTTCACCAGTACATGGTTAGAGGAAATGAGGAAAGCTCTTGCTCTAACATGTATTTAATGAAAATGAAGCACACAGCCCTCTCCTCCGTACCACTAGGGAGGAGGAGGAGCAGGAGCAGGATTGGCAAGAACATGGTCATTTTCACAAGCTTGTCTTAATTTTACCATATCAACAGGTACTACAAGCCAGCTCTTGGGAAGACTCTACCATTTATGTCTAGATTAAAAATGACTTGGCATATCTACTTAATAATGAAGTCTTTAAGTTTTGCTATGAGGATTTTTAGGAAGGAAAGAACTGCCAGTGAAATTTAATAAAGGAAGATTTTAGCATGCTGTCTTAAGCACTGTGAGGTATCAAATGTGGTAGCCCCTGATGTTTCAAAACCTAAATACACATTTAGCTTTATGAAATCATTGGGAAAAAATAAAAAATACGGCTTTCTTTTAACTAAATCATGGTCACATAAGCAGTAACCACACTTGCAATGAAGGCTCCCATTATGGGTATGCAGGGAGGAACTTACCAATGGCTTCATATTTTGTTCCACCCTGTGACTGTACCCAGCCAGCATTCAATAACTGACATGTATAGGAGAGATCGATAAATCATAGCAAAACTTATCTAACAGTAAAATAAAGTTTATGAGTACTTAACAGAAACAATGAAATGTCCATGTCATTATTTTTAACAGCTGTATTACACCTAGTATTTAAAATGATTTACCAAATATGTAAGAAATAGTGCATCAAGGTAAACCCGATATGTATTTATTGTAGTTTTTAGCTGTAAATTGCATGGTTATACATTCATATATTTAAATCATTTCACTGACATGAAAGATGCGAGTGGGACAGGAGCAATATTAATATTAATTTATATTACATATTAATTCAGGAGCATGGTAGGGACAAGCAGCTTACATTTAAACCATTTTTCTAAGGATGTTATCACATGCCATTTTCCATAACTTTAAACAGGTAAATTAACATCTTGGGGTATTTTTATTAAGAAAAAGTAATTCCAACAGTAGACGACAAATTACAAATTTGTTAATTCCCCCATATTTTTGCTGATAGCATTTGCAGCCCTTTTGGTCTGTATCAATTCTGCTTACTGTTTTTGGGGAGGATATATGCCTACTTTTCAGTCCTAGAGTTTTATTCACAGTTAGGTAACACTATTACCTGATTAGTAGTGTTAAGTCCCTGTATTAATCACACTTCTGCCCTGCCCAAAGCAGATTTTTTTCAAAAATCAGCTGTCATTCACAATTTTCTTGTGTATTTGCCAAGCTCCAGGCCCTGGGAGTGCTGAATATTGTCAGTGAAATGGTTACATAGCCTAAACCCCATTGTGAGTAGGACTAACTAGTGGCAGGCCTCAGCTATAGTGTTAAAGCAATAACACATAGTAAAGCTTTAAGTTTGCCATTAAATGAAGTGTCAAATTAGTCTTAGTAGAGCCTAGTCACCAGAATAACTTGTATCTGAAAATACATATTGCTGTGTACTCATGTATGGTTTTATGCATGCATGTGGATTATATTGTAAATACAAAATATGCTGGTGAAATGGGTTAATGTGTAGTGTATATGCTGTCATCTGTACTATTTCTAACTAGTAATCTTGTTTTGTACTGTGTGATGTCTGACCCTTCTAACATCGATCATTGGGCTTTGGTGAACTCTGATCCTTCCAGGTCCTCCAGGTTAGACTCTTAACTCAGTCAATTTATTTTACTGCCTTGCATTTGATGTAAGAGAAACAGATGTTTTCCTGTAATTCTGTGATTAGTTTTTTAAGGACTGTGGTTACCCTGCAAGACTGTATGTGTTTGATTAGCATGCCTCAGATGGTAACCTGTTATAATTTGCATGTGTACAGTACTGGACCGGTTTAAAAGAACAAAATGAACACAAAAAACTCTTGCATGATGGGATGTTTTCTGTAGCTGAAACTGCAATAGGATATGTGTGAAATACAGTACAAAATGGCTCTTATTTTAAAAAGATATTTTTGGAATGAATTCTACACTCAGATTTGCATGCAGAAATACAGCTCATCAGATTTATCCACTGAACATAGACCATGAGGGTTTCAAAGAACACTTTAAATTCTTAAGAACTGAAAATCCAGCACACTGCTATATGTTATTAGATTTGTTGTACTACGGGGGAGAATGTCATAGTGCTGTCCTGCAAAGAGATCCTTCTGTTAATCCAATTATGAGATCTAAGTTGTAAAGTGCTATAAGCCGTTGCTGCACTTGCTTACAGTTTGTTTTGCCACAAGTTGCTTTCTATTTAGAGGGTGGCATAAAGATGGGGTCTCATTTTCCAGAGCTCCTAATACCTAGGTTTCATTTAAAACCACTCCTTTCTCTTGGATTAACATGGCCGTTTCAAAGGGAAAATATTTAAAGACTGGCCCAGTTCCTCTGTTGGATTTACAGAGCATAATTCTACTAAAGATAGACAAATCAGCTGGAGGGAGGGTCACTGAGCAGAAGGTAGTGCTTGCAACTCTACTTAGTGTTCAGGCAAGACGAAACGAGTGGCTTCCTGCTGCCCAGCAGTCAGCAGACAGCATATACCAGGCTCCTCAGCAGGTATTACACATTCCAACAGCAAAAAAGCAGCAATATTTTACATTCTTGAGTCTGTTAAGAGACAGTGAATGCAATGCAGGTCAGCGGAGGGGATATTTGTACCATCTAATTTGGGGTTTCTTGGCTCCTACTAAAGCCAGCTGCCTGGTCACTGGTAAGCCTCTAATGCAGGTGAGTTGCACTGCCTTCCGGAAAGACCTGCTCCTCTTCAGCAGCTATACCAGGAGGCCTGATTCCTGATTTGGGTGGTACAAGTAATCCCTCTATTTGTTTTCCCTTTAGTTTATTCTATTTGAATTCAGCATTGAAACATAAACGGGAAGTCAAGCCAATTTTATTTATTTTTTTTTACACTGAAGGCACAATCCTGGGAAGAACAGTTGACAAGTACTGACATGTGCATATTTGTTCCACAATGTTAAGGTTCACCAGGCCCAGAAGGTCCGCGGGGGCCACCAGGCAGTGGAGGACTTAAAGGGGAAAAAGGGAACCCAGGTCAGCCTGGCCCACCTGGCCTGACTGGTCAAAAGGGAGATCAAGGACCACCTGGACGCCAGGTAGGACAAGAAATGGTTTTCTGTTAGTTTGTTTTTAAATGTAATAAAAACTGACCATGTTTGGGTGGAACATGCATTTTACTATGGTAAAATAAAAGCCAAAATGTGGTGGTAGCTAATATCCTGCCTCGTACCAAGATAGGGGGTCTTACCCTTCATTATCCCCCAGTACCTGGGCAGTTGTTCCCCATTACATTCCCATTGGAGCTGTTCATGTTCCAGTCTTCTCTGACAGCACCTGCTGCACCAGGCAGGATGCAGGGCCTCAGCCCTCCAAAGCACTACTTCACAGACCCAAAATGTGCTGATCTGTCCCCTAGCCACAGCTTTTATGTTTTTTCTGAAACCACTGGAGAGATGAGTGAATAACGTGAAGCTGTTCTGTTCAGGGGGATCCTGGTCGTCCTGGTCTGAATGGAATGAAGGGCGATCCCGGGGTTCCAGGCGTTCCAGGATTCCCAGGTATTTAACTACCATTCTAAGTGAAAACCTCTAGATTTAGTAACAGCCTATCAGGGAGGAAAGAAACTTTATTTTGGCCATTCCTGCAGCAGATTTTGTAAGATGGCATGTTCCTTCACTGTGTGACCGTATGAACTTGATGTTTCAGGTATGAAGGGTCCCACCGGACCTGCAGGACCCGCTGGCCTCACGGGCAGTCAAGGATTACCAGGCCCGCCAGGTAGGAGTCTTGGGTGGCATTATTGTCACTTTGCTTCCTGCTGGTAGATTTTGTTACACAGATGTAGGACTGTGTGGATCTCAGCCAGCAATGGCAGTAGGTAAGAGAGCAACAGCTTAAACAACGATTCCAGGCTATAACTTTTAGCCCTACAATTAATCCTACTATATTTTATACTCTGTATCCAGTCCACCTGGATTAACCCCTGCAAGAGGTGTCTTTTGTGGTGCCACCAAGAGCACTTTTTTTGCTTTTCATATACAATTACACTTACTCTTTGTAGTGATAGAGCTCTTGGCTGCTGACTTTGCAATAAAGAATAACAGAAACAGTGTGCTACTGCAACCATCTTTAATGCTCTCTTCTGCCTTGGCTTACCTAACACTAAGTTGCTTTCTCTCAGGTCCCCCAGGTTTACCAGGTACCATTGGACGAAGCATAGTTGTCAAAGGTGACCCTGGTCCCCCAGGTCCTCCAGGACAGCCTGGGTCGAAAGGGCCACCCGGATTGCCAGGACCACAGGGATTGCCAGGTATGGTTCTAGGTGGCTGCAGGGAAAAGGAGTAAGCAGTGTAGCTGACTGCAAGCTGCAATGTGCGTCACTTAGTATGGGCTGCAGAGACAAGTTACTCAACTCAGCAAGAGACAATAGAAAAATGTGGGATTGTAGCACATACATCTGGTTTAATGGTCTGTTCTTGTCTAGTGTATCTTGAAGAAATGTCACATGAGCCCTACATAGTTTCAAGATTTCTGTAGTGAGATTTCTTTCACTTTCACATTTGCCTGTTTTAGGTCCAATTGGTGTTCCTGGTGATCCAGGCAGAGATGGTCTCCCTGGTTTTGATGGTCCAGCAGGACGTAAAGGAGAGAGAGGTCTTCCAGGCCAGCCAGGTACTGTTTGTCCTGTGAGGACCCACTGGAAAAAGATGTGGTCCCTACTAAATGCAGGCTAATACTGGGAAGCAAGACTTGCCTCATGAAATAATAGAATAATAATTTGGGGATTTTCTCAGTGCAAAAATATGATACTGCTGAACACACTTTGGTTTGGAACATTCTTGGAAATCAGCACATTGCTAGTCATTGCTAAGTAATACTATAGAACACTTAATTTCAAGATTAATGGCATCCCCTTTGCAGCGATGATGGTGAACAGCAAAAAATGACGACAGTAAGAAACTGAAATGAGAGATTAGTAAAATAACTTTCACTTTACAAGGAACTTGTGAATGGGGAAAATCAGACTTAACAAAGGAAAGGATTTCATCATATGCAGGGATCAAGCAGCCATGCAGCCACTGTTTAGGATTGCTCATTTGAGAAAAGAAATCAGATTCAACACTGGAACAGTTCTCTAAAGCAGGAGATGCATATCAGGGTAGTTCTATATTGCAGCTTGGGAAAAAAAATATTAGAACAATTAAAACAGTACAAAAATCCACAGTGCTTGTTTTCTTTTTTCTCTGAATACCTCTATGAAATCTGTTAACATTATTTTAAGTGGAAAAAAAAAAAACATTAATAATGATCATGGGATGAAATAATCTAAATATTTGTAGTTATACATTCTGATATTTTTGTTGTTCAAGAACAAATGCCTTTTCTGATACCTTGTTCAGTCCCGTGACTCTTCTTGGTCTCATTCAAGATTATTCTAGCCCATTTCCACTTTTTGTCACCTACTCCAAAACTGAGACCAGCTTTTCTGTTCATTTTGGTGGGCTTTAGCTCAGGTGTTGTCAGAGCATGTTCCAGTGAGAACCGCTTCTGTTCTGGCTCTGTGATCTATTGTGTGATTTTAAGCAAGATGTTTCAGCTTTATCTTACCAAGCTGCACAGGCAGATGAGGATGTTTTGGATTTGGGAAGCTGCTTTGGACTTATTTCAGTGGCTGCCATGTCCATTGCAGTTGTTATCTTAGTGCCTCACAGCTCTGAACATATTTAACTTCACAACGTCCCTATGCTGCCAGAAAGTTGCACTATTATAATTAGTTTATGATTTGACCAACCTCATAAGAACAAAAAAAAATGGTTTAAGGAAGATGGAGTTAGGTGATACCAGGGTCCCCCAACTTACAAGCACCATAATCACTATACCGTCCTTCCTTTCAGAGCTACATTATCCCTGAAAGAGCAAGCGTGTTAAATACTGTGTTGTGTTTTTCTCGTGTGAATAGGTTCACGAGGAATACAGGGCCCCCCTGGTCCTGATGGTTTACAAGGCCCACCTGGGCCTCCTGGAACAGCTTCTGTTGCTCATGGATTCCTTATAACTCGGCACAGTCAGACTAGAGATACACCACTTTGTCCACAAGGAACGTCAAGAATATATGATGGATTCTCTCTTTTATATGTGCAAGGAAATGAGAGAGCTCATGGCCAGGATTTGGGTGAGAAATACTGTATGCTGTCTTTAAGAGGAAAGAGGTTGTATATGTTTCTTCCAATGCTCTGGTTCTCTGAAGAAATGACCATCCTGGAGATTACTTAAATAAGGATGGGGAAAGCATGCTAAGCTCTACTGCCTCCAGAAGCTGTGCATAATTCAGGATGGAAGAACGTAAACCAAATCTGAGAGTTTTTTTACCACATGTGACAATTTGATAAGTGCACACAGGTCAAGAGGAAGAATACACAATTACTGTTCTTGAAAAAGTGCTAAAAACAATTAAATTAAAACTTTACTGTCGCATTTTATGTATCTCATTCTTCAGGTACTGCTGGGAGCTGCCTTAGACGTTTTAGCACCATGCCCTTCATGTTCTGCAACATCAACAACGTTTGTAATTTTGCATCAAGGAATGACTATTCCTACTGGCTATCAACTCCAGAGCCAATGCCAATGAGCATGGAGCCCCTGACTGGGCAGAGCATTCAGCCATTCATTAGCCGGTGAGACAAAGCAGGCTACCACAGTCTCTTTTTTAAGTATCTAGATAAATAAATAATACGTCTTAACCACATGTTTCCAACCTGCACGTTGGATATTGTGAGATTATGTTTTGCTTTGGGAAATACTGGGAAAAGAGTCTGTTTTAAAGCGTCTGTTGTCTCAAAAGGCTGCCTACATGCAGATCCTTAGAGGCTGACATGCTCTAAGAGCTTTTCTCACCCGAGGAAGTGTAAGTGCAGGATCATTGTGAACAGGAAAGAAAACATGGGAGGCAGCAGCTCTAGGATTACCTGGGTGGGGACTTGGAGTTTCCACTTTTTGTTTCAGGAACTGCTGCTGTATTTTACCCAGTGTTGTTAGTGGAAATAGAGGCAGATCTTGCACTCAGAACTAGGGTCTTACTGCAGTTACAAGATATGTTAAGAAGCTGAAACCTGGATTAACAGAACAGCCCCTAACTGTCTAGTTCTCCCTTTCCCTGTGTTATAACTCTTAATAAAGCATACATTTTAATGTCATGTATTTCTCTGATACTTATTCTGTGTCCAGATGTGTTGTGTGTGAAGCTCCTGCTATGGTGATAGCTGTCCACAGTCAGACCATTCAGATTCCTTCGTGTCCTCCAGGCTGGGACTCCCTTTGGATTGGTTACTCTTTTATGATGGTAAGAATTGCCTCCCACTCCAGAAGTGACTGTTACCTCTTTGTGTCCTCAAGTAGCTGCTTGCTGCTTTAGGACTTTGTTAAAATCAAGTATGGTTGTCATTAGAGAAAGCCTTTACCTTCAATTCCTAACCTTGGTAGCCAAGATTAATAACAATTTTCCAGGATACAGAGAGCAGAGTAACTAATAATGCTTTTTAAGTCCTGCCTTTGTATGGAGGTGTCCAGCGTCACAGCATCTCAACCAAGAATAAAGAAACAGTGTATTTTCTAGCAGTTGAATGCTATGCTATTATTTTTTAGCTCCTACTCTAAGTTTCTTGTGTGCATGTGCATTTCTTTCTTCCCTACTACCTCCTCAGCACACTAGTGCTGGAGCAGAAGGCTCTGGACAGGCCTTGGCATCACCTGGATCCTGTTTAGAAGAATTCCGCTCAGCTCCGTTTATCGAGTGCCATGGTCGTGGCACTTGTAACTACTATGCCAATTCATACAGTTTCTGGCTGGCAACTGTTGAAGTGTCAGAAATGTTCAGGTAAGAAAACCTGCTTCTTGTATAGTGCTTTATTCCAGACTTAAATCTTTAGAAAGCAAATTTATTCCTAAGATCAAAAGAGATGTGTTTACAGGGGATTAGGGAAAGAATTTATTTTGTTTTTCCCCCTCACAACCAGTTTTTCAAGTGTGTGCTAGGGTAAGCCTTTTATATTATGTAAAAACTTGTGAGGGCACATTGTTTTGGAAGGAGTCAGATTCTTTGTAAGTCAACTCTTAATTCATATTTAGTAGGACCTTCTCTGAGAGTAGTCTGACTGTAGTGATTGTGGTCAAGCCTAAAAGATTGATTTTGTTGTTGTTTTCTTCTTTGCATGCCTTTAAATAGACTGAAATATTTAAACTTAAGGGAAAATTGGGGAAAATCTGCATAGTCCATTCTCAGCCCCAGGGCAAAATCAACTGTACCTTTTAAGGTAGATGGTCATATAACCTGTTTTTAAAAATCTTGTTTGAGGAAGGTTCCATACCCTCCCCAGCAAGCATTTTTTCCAGTACTCTACAGAAGTCAGGACACCACTGGCTTCTCTGCCATCAGGATTTCAGTTCCTCCAGATTTTCCCTTTCTAATTGATTAGCATATTCATTTTTTTCTTTGAAAAAGCATCTTCTTTCATAGAATAAAATGCTACTGTTTTGTTTGTGTACCTAATAAAAGCCTCACCAATGTCACCAAATTGGAAAATGCCAGTCCTGTACCACAAGGCTACAATGTGCACAGTCATGACAGGGTATTAATGGCCTCTAACTGGGTTTTGTGTAACAATTACACTGTAATATTTGATGTACATTAAGTAATCATCACCAAGTTTTCAGGATAGTTTATTAGTGGTAATTCACTGATGAAAACTGCCTACTAGTAATTACTACGGACCTTTGTGTTTTCTGGTCTCTACCACTTGCTGTCACCCAGAAATTCAACTTGCCTTATTGAAACAGAAAATCAAGAATGGCTCTTATTCTGTGTGAACATTCCTATTACACAAGTATGCTATATTACTACCTCCTACCTTCTACAGGATAGGAGAAAATTACTGGTTAAATTCATCACTTAAATATACAAATCTCACTGTAGCAGTGTTTCTTATGGATTGTTACGATACCCTTCATCTGAGGAACCAATGATTCCAAATGCGTTTTTCACGAAAGGGGCAAAGTACACTATGGCCCTCCAATGTACAAAATTTGCTTTCTACTCAGTTGAGTATTCATCTGTGCTTTGGTCCATCACATGCTGGACTAAAGTAGTTGATTATAGCACACCTTCTGCATATGGGGATATTGGACAAAATTGAGCTTCTGTCACCTGCTGTGAGGATATCCAAAAAGATCGCTCTTAAGAAAAGTCCTTAAATACTGGACTAATTCCCACTTACATACTTCCGTTTTACCTTCAACTGTTAAATTAAGTAGAAGTTTAAAGTTACAGTTCTGTTAACAAAGAGAAAGCTAATCCAGCCTTACCTTTCTGTCTGTCACCCAGTAAACCTCAGTCAGAGACACTGAAAGCTGGAGACTTGAGGACACGTATTAGTCGTTGTCAAGTTTGCATGAAGAAGACGTAACATCTTGGAGGATGTTTTATAAAACAGTTGAAAATTCCTAAGATGCACTGTCCTCCAGCTGTAACAATGGTGCTACTGTGCAGAAAGAAAAGAAAAAACAAATCCAAACTGTTTTAACCACGCAAATTCAAGTGTACCTCACTCGTGCCAAGCTAAGGGTTGTTTGGTACGTATTTGACAATAGGACTAAGATGAGAAGAAAGAATTAACCTCTTGGAAACAGAAAAGACACTTGAGGTTCACAAAGGATCAGAAGATGAAATTTTTCATTTCTCTCCCTGTACCAAAACGGCACCTTTTTGATCTACCAAGAGAATAAAGAAAAACAACGCACTGAGTATGTTTAAAATAACAAGACTGCAGTTTTGAAAAACATTTTTCATGGTGCTACTAACCCTATTGTATCCCAGGTTTTTAATATGAAATTTTAAGCTTATTTCTGTGTAAGTAATGAAATGTGTATATTGTGTAAACACCTTTTTAGCTGAAACTTTCAGTCATTTAGAAACAAACCAGACTCACATATGAAAATGCTTATGTCTAAAGTTAAAATATACAGCAGTGTTTTATTACAAAATTTGTGGTACGGAGAGAATTTACACCTCTTACACCTACTTATTCATTCAATATTTCATTTCCTTCCTCAGTTGCAAACCTGTTGTATTTGGGGAAATGCACAATTATTCTGAAGTCACTTTCATCAGGGTTTTAAATGTTAATAATGTACACCATGCTATCAGTGGTTTTATTTGTGCTTAAAGAGCCCGATCCACTTGAAAAGGTTTTTTTTTTGTTTTGTTTTGTTTTTTTAAATCTTACGAAAATATGTGAAATTATTAGCCATATACTATATCCTTCTATTCTGAATAAAAGTCACATTCACATTTTAGTAGTAATCACTTCGGTTCAACAAAACCTGTTCCTTGGGAATATCCAGTTACCAAAGCATTTAAGATTATGCTTACACGAAACCTCTCTTTACTCTGAAGTGGTGTCACACATATTATGCAGAATAGTGTACATGCTAAGAAACCTTCTGAATAAAATAAAGCATAAACTGGTGGAAATTGATCTTTTCCTATTTACAAATTAATCCTTCCCTTTGATCTTATGTGAATTTATATTCAACCACGATGTATTCACAATATATAGTAACTCTTGTGTATGTACAGTTCACATAAGGCCTTGAAAAATGGTGCATGCAGTTCCTTGTTTCTGATGTCATTTTGTAAGAATCCTACTGTGTATGTCTTAGTGTGTCACTACTTGTGCAATAGCTGAACAGTGATCACTTTTTGTATGCGTAACTGTCCGTGACTGGTCAGCTTTTATGGTCAGTGCTGCTTCATTTACATTTATATATAAACAGAGCTCCCTAGCCAAAGCAAGACTATTTTTCAAGTGTTGATACTTTTAACATTTTCATTGTATATTGTCACCTCCACTATCTATCAATACAATTTAACTTGTGAATTAACATACAGCTTTATACAGGTGAAGTACATGTGTTTATATTGACTACTGTTAAGTAATTTATCTGCTAATGGCTATTCACCCTTACCTTTCAGTTGTCCTTGTAGGCCTGGAGCATCAGAAATCTTGTTTTATGCATGTTTGAAAAAGACATAGGACTGGTGACTTACCAGGTGGCAGTGATTTTTGCAATGAGATTGGTGCTGATTTCAAAAGCTTTCAGGTATGGAACAGATTATTTAGTTTAAAATGCAAAGACATAATAGCTTTATCCTTTTTCCATTAGCTGCAGTTATCTATGCTGAGTAGGCCATTATCTACCAACAATGTGCATCTTTCTACTTAGTTTACTTTGGTTTGCTGGTGCACATCACAATAAATGGAACCTGTTGCTATCTCCAAGCCAAGAACTTGTTACCAAAGCTAAAGTAAAATGTTATGTCTCTTGTAAACCCAAGCTCGTATCTTACCACTGGCTTCTCCTCAAAAGTGTAAAATGAACATAGGAGCCTATCCCTAACCCCAGAAAACAGAATAGAGGCTAAGTTCAGCCAGTGCCCAGGGTGAAGAGCTCTCCTGCATCTCTACCAACTCTACCTGTCTTGCCTTGATTGCATTCACCAACAAGGAGCTGTGTTTATATATTGGGACCTGGGAAAGGGCAGAACGTGTTTGTTCTAGCACTGCATCAATGGTGCTGTTTTCTAAGATTTGGGCCTCTTTTGCAGCATGTAGAACAAAACCTACTGAATATTGACAAGACAGGAGTTACAATTCCAATCTAACATAGATAGCGTGCAGAGCAGCTTGTCTTGCAGCAGGCTTTAGCTCCCAAAGCTGTGAGATGACCACAAAAAATGAGAAGCAGCTACACTTCTGACAGGTATGTTCTTTGTTCTACTCCTGCAGCTCCCACCTTGACTTACAGAACAGTCCTGAACTTTAATCAACTTTAGGCTGAGATTTCTCAAAGAGCTAATTATGATTTATTTTTTTTTTTGTTAAAAGAAAAGTAGTGTAGAGCAGAAGGAGCATCTTTTAATTGAGACATGCAGTAGAGACTAAAACAATGCTCGCTTAATTCCCACCACAGTCTGTGCCTTAGAACAGGCAAATCACTTGACCTGTGTTAGATCTGAGTTTCTCTTCTATAAAAGAAAGCATGGTTATTATTTTCTGCCACTTCTGGACTGCTTAGACTGTAAGCTCTTTGGGGCAGAGACATGTCTATGTGCAACATTGAAGGGGACCTCAGCTGTTGACTGGGGCCTCTAGGTGCTATCCATCAGTATATAAATATTAAACTACAGGTAAAACCTTGTGTTTGCAGATTTATTATTTTCAAAGTTCTTGTTTTGACCACGTAAAGTGTTATAGTCTTCAGCCTAAACATGATCTGGATCAGAACCTCACTTACTCAACTATAGTTAGGCTTTCTTCCTGTAGTTTGATTCATTTTTAACTAAAGGTTTTATTCTCTTTGCTAAGTATGTAAAACCGGTCTGTTTTAGTTAAGCAAGAACCTGGAAGTTAACATGATTGCATTTGTAAGCTCTAAGGGGGAAAAGACATGCACTTTAGCCACTCGAGGGCACCATACAGCTTTCAAAGAAAGCTAGAGCAGAAACAGGACCGAGTTCCTGGAAGTGCCTGCATCAGCAATGACTTATTAAAGCTTGCTGGAAGGGGAGTGCACTACCTCTCCTTCCTCACTGCCCAGTTCTTCTTTGAAAACTTCTTGCAGAATGGAGTTAAAGATGGTCTGCTGCCAGTTGCAATATGGCTGATTAGTTAAAAATGCAGCTTTCTGAAGGAACACTAGTGTGCAAATCCTAAAAAAACAGTAACCTGATGTATAACTTGGATTTATACTGTTATAGTAGTAAAGAATGAAATTCTACTAAAGACAGGCTATGCAGGAGCTTCCTTCACTGTAATAATTTCTATTCTAGGCCATGACTAAAAGGGAACTGCTTCTTTTACCCTCAAATTCATATAATGCAGAACTTCTGAGAGAATTCTCCAATCAATCTATAAACTAAGGTGGGCACACACAGCACTGCAGCAAGTTTTGAAGTACATTGAACTTTGCATGCAAACTTTGTGCTTTAGAAGCTCTTAACCATACAGGTTTTTTGTCCTCTACTGCAGAGGTTAGTCCCTCAATGGCTAAGGATTTCTTGTCTCTAAGGCAGAGGAAGTACCAATTTTAGAAAGCAATTTTAGAACCTGAAAGAGGGATTTTTTTTGATCTTGCAAGTAAGAAAGGCCAAAGCTCCAAAATTTGATCTTTTCATTTTCTATGCACTTTTCTATCCAGATTGTGTATTTTGTAGCGTGTATTTCATAGGTTCTGTTTTGCTAACTGCCTGAGTCAGTGTGGCGCCTGCACTGTAAAGAAGTGCCATCACAGGGGCACCGAGGGAAAGCTGTTTTGCAAGATTTAGGAGCATGCTGCTGTGGACACCATTAGCTGATTTTTTTTTTTTTTTTTTTTTACCGTTCCCTCCCAGAGAAGTTATCCTTTAGACAATCCAGTGATGTTGCTGGACACAAAATACTTCTGCTGCTGTGGCTACTTCCACTAGAAGTGCAAGCTGGGCATTGTGCAAGACACAGCAATAACTTAGTCTTTTCAGGGCAGTTTAGTGACAAAAAGCAGGACACTTGCTAATGAAAGGCAAGAGCAGTAATTAGCTCAGGGGAGTAGTAGCAGCGTTCTACATTTTAATACATAAGTATCTGGAGTTCTTTGCTTTTGAAGGAAAGATTATTAACTCAACCCATGTGCTGCAGACTGGTGACCACTGCATTAGAAGAGCCCCAGCTGGCAACAAGGTCAAGATTAACTGGTTATTAAAGCAGACAAACTGCTGGCTGTACTAGAGGTGCTCACTATAGCTCAAGGGTGGAGCACAGCCCAGTAGCTACTGCCACACTGCCAATGAATCGTTTCTGTGCCCACTGAGCTAGAATTTCCTGAGAGTCAGTCTCTATAGCTTGCAACTCTTCTTTCAAAGGCAATTAAAATACTTTAAAATAATTTAATTAAAGTAACTCAGTATCTCAGAGAGAAAACCAAAGAAACAAAGCAAGTGCCTGAGCTTGGGGTGTTCCTCTTACAAAAGGGAGGTAAAAGAGAGTTCTTACCTCCCAGATATATGCAGCAAGCTCAGGGCTCCTGCTCTCCTCCTCTGAGATGTTCCTTCGTGGCCCTTCATGGAAAAATTAGAGGAGAAAATAAATTGTGTTTGAAGAAATGCTATTACTACAGCCAAAAGAGGATGCAGGGACGGGAAAAGTAGAATATGTCATAGTACCTGGTAACTGAATTGGTCCTTCATTCCCTGTCATTTCTCACTGCCAGATACTTATTTCCAGTACCATATTGCTTGAGGAGATGCAAGGGCCATTGGAATCGGTCAATGTATTTCAAAACAAAGACTTAATGTCTATTTTAGTCACTACCTTCAAGCTCAGATAGGAAGGCGTACTGCCTTCTGGTTTTAATTGAGGGCTTTCATCATGCTTCAGAAACTGAGTTCTGCCAACGATTCACCCAAAGGAGTTTGAAAAATTAATGCAAAACTGTGTTCCCCTCCTCAGCCTTCCCTTTTCCTCTCTACCCCCCCCCCCCAAAACAAACAAACAAACAAAAACCCTCAAGCAGTTAGCTAATTTCAGGTCTGCTGAGGCTTTCAGTCAAAGGTCTCTTAAAGCAGTTATTGTGAGACTGTTGCAACAATCTTGACAGTGTTTGGATAATTTTCACTGTTTGTTTACTGCTGGTAGGGCTGCTTCTGCCATGTATGAGAAGTACTGTCTTCCTTCTCTTCCCAATACAGGCTCCCTGCTATAAAATGGGGCCCTACGGGGGCTGGTTTAGTTGGAGAAAACCCAATTCTTACAGCAAACCCGACTTCTACTGAGTTGTTTTGATGCAGTATTCTGAATAACAGAATAAGGAGGAAATCAGGTATTTTTAAAGAAAAAATATATAACCCAATGCACTTCAAAGTAATTGCTCATATTTGTGAAAATAAGATATGCTCACATCTATGGATAAAAACTCCTTCTATATCAAATTGACATATCGTTCACATCAGGAAGAATCTGAAGAGGCATTACACTTTATAGGTATCTTTCAGCTTAAGCTCAGTTGTTTGTACAAGTGGGTACGCTACCCGAAATTACGAGATCTATATATGTTTTGTTTTTACATACTGGGACCATATTTAGCACATCTCAAACCAAAGTACTGCTATGAAACTTAAAACAGCAAGCCATACTTGTCCCCTTTTACCGTAAACTCTAAAGGCAGCCGCCTATTTGACACTCTGCTGCTAAAAATTCCTTCCAAGACTACTACATGCTGATAATAAAACTTCCATACCCAGTCATAGACAAAGCTACGAACCCCAAATTGATGAGATATTCTGCATTTAAAGCAGGAAGTATCATGCACTGATTTCCACCACCCCCCAATCAACAACTCAGTTGTTTACCAGCACTACAAATCTATGACAAAGAAAACTTCTGGGTGTTTTGCTGCCTGTAACCTTCTACGCTAAGTGGCAGAGTAAATGGGAAAGGCTGAGAATCACTCCCCTGAAATATGCTAAAAGCTTCTCCAAATCTTCAGGGAAGCAGGGTGACAAAACCACTCTAAAAAGAAAGCAGCAGCAAGAAATGCATTTTTGACAGAATAAAACAAAAGTTTGTTTAAAAATAAAACCCAGACACGGAGCTACATGAACACGTATTTACTGCAAGTAGCTCTATGGAAAGCCAAGTCAGATAAATATAAACACTATACAGAGCTTCAAGCCAGTCTCCCAAAACCGCAAACGCGATGTGTTTTACAAAGAAAACAACATAACAATATTTACAATGGAAGACAAAGCCAGATCAATCAGCTCAACTTTAAAACAGATCTGTGAAGCAGAAATAGCAAATATAATGAACAGTTTCAACCATATATGTTTTAGTTTGTACAGACAATAACTGTCCAATATCAAATTAAATTTACAGGACAAACATTGTTCCATCATTGGTATTTTTGTACTATACAGCAGCATAAACGGGTAGCTGGAAGGTAGTATATATAGTGATATGTTTTACATATTCTGAAAATGTTCTTCCAGCACAATACTGAATAAATTAGTTGCTGTAAACTAAGAGATTCAAAAAGATTGCATATTTATTATGCCGTACCTGTTAGTATTTGTACCACTCTACTTGAGGTTACCCATTTAATTATTTATTCAGCATTTATTAAATCAGTGCTGTATATTGTACAATGGCAGCCTCAGGGATCTAATATGAAATAAGTGTGTAAGATCATTATTTTCTTCAAAACAACCTTTTCCTTTCACGTTAAAGGTTTAGAACTACCTTCATCCAAATTTTGATTTCCTAAAAAAGATGTAAAGCTTTATAAAAAGCTGTCTACATATTGCATTATTAATTTACGAGACCAAACGAAAGCTATATGGTGAGACAGTATCATGGTCTAGAAAAGTGGTCATATTTTTAATTAGTGTATGTTTAGCAGCAACAAGGAACTGTACCAACTTGAACTTCTCTTCCAGAATCAAAAACAGGTCTGTGCTTTTAAATCCTCTAGCAACAGTTTTTCCTGTCACTAGACACTGTGTAAACTGATTGGTACCATGTGTCAAAAAGAAGTCTTCATGTTTTTAGTGACATGTACAATACTACTCAAAATAGATTTGGGTACACATCACCTAACAATCAAAACTGTACTAGTATTTTCAAGGTTGTATGTTAGAGGTGAGGCAGCCCAACAAATCAGTTGTACAATATACAATGTAGAGGATTACCAGCTGTGTGGTGCAGTACAGCATGAGGATTTGTGTACCACTTCTAAATCCTTTATCAATCGTCAGTGCCTTTTATTATACATTGCATGTACCAACAACTAGTGTCATGCTCTTTAAGTTTGTAGCAGTGTTAAAAAGCCTAAACTCATTTCAACCAAAAAAAAAAAAAATCAGTACAAGAGTAAAGCCCTGATTTTTCTGCAATTTATTTTAAAAATGTCAAATCATCATTGTTCGCACTTCTTTAACCAAGATAAGGACAACTGATGAGCCAGTATTTTACTTCTTCCCATTATGCCACGAAGAAAGAACAAAAATAGTCCCAAATTAAAATGGGACTTGGTTGAAAGTAAGATCAATTAGGGTGGTTTCTCTTTAAAAAGCTACAGCTGACAAATATAATGCAGAAGTCACAAACGCTGGATACGACTCTGCACTTCTCCATTTGAATGCATGAACAAAAACCTCATTTTACACAATTCATATTTATAAACAAGTATCTTGAGGGTAAGAACAAAAACAATCTACAAGACAACCAGCCCATTAATCCTACTTTGTACATACCAGAATTCTGAGCAAAAAAAAAAAAAAAATCATTTTAAGCTCTGACATAGACACTTGATTTAAAATACTCTAGCCTATGATCAAGAAATACCTCTTGTACCATGAAAGCAAAACATTATTAAAAAAAAAAAAAGGCAGAAGAGGTCTCTCCTTTTCAGACCAGTTCAGTCCCACGGGTTCTCCCCTCAAGCTCATGTGCACCTCTCCCTCCCTCCTTCCGCCCAGCCACCTGAAAAAAAAATAGCCTGAACTGCCAAAATATTTCTAAACAACACATGTTTTAAGCTAATCACTTGTTAATGTACCAGAGAAGCAAAACCCATGTTAAACAGACAATCGGAAACCAGCTTTGACTTCTCAGAATATAAATAAAAACTAATTAATGGGAGAGGCAGGAGGAAGAAAGGGGCATACAGGAATCTCCTATTAGCATTCACGCTGCCTCCCAAATAGATATGACAGGAAAGACCAAATTCCATCACCAAAGCACAGCTATGAAAAATCTCAATTCAAATTAATTCAACTGTAGAGAGCTGATGTCTATGAAAAACTAATTAAAAGGATGTGTGTCCATGTCCGTGCTGGTGGAAATGAAAGTAGCCGGCTGGAGCTGAGCTTTGCTTCCAAAAGCACCACACAGTTTCTGGAGTTACCAGCAGAAGAGTCTTCTCTTCCAACAATGGTTTCCATGGCAATGCAGTCAGTCTAGAAAGGGGAAAAAAAAAAGTCAGTGACATTTTAAGTGCGAGTTATATTGGAAAAAAATGTTTTCTAGCGAGGAGAATACATGGAGCTCATCCATTGCAGAAGTGACAGCTGCTGAATACAGAGCAGGCTTTTCTCGCCGGGGAGGAGGCACTACCAGATGATGCCACGCTCAGACACCCTGCACGGTGGGGAAGAAACTTGAAGGCTGAAGCAGGTGCCCAGGGAGCGCTGCACAGCTCCGAGCTGGCACGTGGACGCCAGACTGGACCTCGGACTGCGGCCAGCGCCACACTGCTACCCCACGCGCTACGGGAAGGATCAAAGCTTGCAGTTTGCCATCACCGATTTCACTATCAATATTTCATTTAACGACAGCTCGACGCTCTCAGCACGCCGGGCTGCACGCATAGCAGAGGCTATTACTAAGCTCACAACGCAGCACGAATGCAGAGCAGCTCTGTTCACCCAGATATAATTAAGGCTGCGGCAAGCACTCCCATTCACAACAGGTACAGAACTGCAATGTAAACATTCACTGCAACTCCAGCTCCAAACAAGGAGTGGCAAGTCACGACAGCTGCGTGCCCTGTCCTCAACTTTTCAGGAAAACACATAATTTAGTTATAATAAGGAACACCTCAGAGTACAGTTTTCCTCGCTAAAAGGCAGTCTGCCACACAAAAGCACATAGCAACAGTACAGAGACATCCTTACTGCTGTCAGCAAAACCCAGTGGCTTCAAACTGACTGGAAAAGGCAAAATACAAGGGCGCTCAGTAAGACGGGGAGGAAATCATCACCTTGTGTTACAGGAAGATACGGGTGGGTGACAAGGCAGAAATGCAAGCAGGAGGGAGGATGCCCTCGAAGCAGAACGCCCGCTCTGCAATTAAACGTGCATATGCCAAGGTGAGAGTGACTCAATGGGCTCCTGAGATGGAAAAAAAAATGATGAAGGGGAGGGTAAACACTTTCTGAAGTGGTGTGAACACAACTTGAGGAACATACAGAAAGTCACATTTCAGCTCATTACAGACCCTCTCCACTCCCAACAGAGCAATTAGGAGCACTAATTTTCAGTCTGGAGTGGTACTATCTGCCAAATCACTGCATTACAGACTCCCAGTCCTGACAGACTGTCCTCTTCCATCATTTTTATTCATTTTACCCTTTGCTTATCTAAGCACAGCACTTCCTTCAGCTGTACATCCTCCTCCTGGACCACTTACGTATCCAGCACTGTCTTTTCCACTTTGCATTTATGCTCACGAAGCACATGGTCTGCAGCTACTGTGTCAACCAACATCTCTACTCTTCTGACTGCTGTACCAGTTTATGATTCCTCCCTCCTCAAAGTGCAGAGGCAGCATTTGCAAACCCTTCTGCTTCTGTCCTCTTGGGCAAGACTGAGAGCACTGTCCTGTGCCGGGCAGTGGTGTGGGTCACTTCGCTCACATCTTCCTACCTCGCCTTCAAGGTCTGGTGCACATGTCTGCAGGGATCTGTCTCCTGGCATTACAGGGGAGCAGGGAAAGGCAAGTTTGCTATCGGAGCAAAAACAACAGCTAGCATAAGAGAGTGAGTCTTCAGGAAGCATCCAGTAGAGAAGCACAGTGTAATTTCTCCTCCCCAAACCACACTCGGGGAGAGCTCCCGGCCAGTGGGAACTGCGCTGCGGGAAGGCTTCACTGCTACCCGCAGGGAGGGCAGCTTGGCCTGCAGGAACAGGAGAGGGGGGTTCTCAGCTTAACCCAGGCTGTGCTTTCCGGGGGGGGGTCACAAGGAAATCAGAGCTCAGTCTTGTTTTAAAGAAAGGTTAGCACTCAACTACCTCTGCCCCAGGAATACGCTGAGGAAAATGTGACCAACTACAGAACAGGCAAGTGTTATGTAGTATAATGCAAACCTGTATGTTTACTTACATAGCCAATCACATGAAGCATGCGCTTGTTAAACACACAAACTCCACCCTAAGTTAAAGGAGTTCTGATTTCAGTCCAGCTAAAAACACCGCCTCTTCAAAAGAAAGAAAACACAGCAGAAAGCTCGGCTGGGCTGCCCCTGCCCGGGTAGCTGTGGCACCCCCAGCCCAGGCAGCGGCTGCTGGGACTGGAAAGGCCCCAGGGCTGGAAGCGCTGCAGAGGGACGGGGGTTGGGGGGGGACGGGACCACAGCTTCAGGGGAGCCCCCTGTTGTGTCCCAGCACCACCCACCCCAAGGTTGGGGTTGCTGAGCTTCGTTTTTTCAAATGCAGAGCAATTTCCAAAATAAAGCAACTTGTTTTTCATAATTCAAGGAAAATACAGCCAAAAAAAATACACCCTCAACCCAAAAATCTCCATTTCTATTATTTCAGACATCATAAGATCACTACAAAAAGCTATTGCTTGTTACACACAAAGTGTGATGTGGTTAGTGATGGCTTTGTTTTTACAAAAGCCAAGTGAAGCTATTATTTTTGAAATAGTTTTCCCCTTTAGAAAAATATTATTTTGTTGTAGGACCAAAGGATGAAAACACGCACCACAGCTCGCAATGAATCACACCTCAACAACCCGTGCAAGGGAACCATTACAACAGTTGAAGCTTCTGCATTAAACTTACCTTCAGTAAAAATTAGTATCTCCCAACATTCCCCCCACCCCTTCCTTGCTTTGCACCTATGAGCTTACATGAAAGGAACTTCAAAAACCGTCTCTGCTTTTGTCAGTGCATTTTTCCTCCACGCCTAGCACACAAGGCACACCTGAAAGCTGTTTGACAAGTTATTCTAATCTCTCCACGCATATCCCCAAAACATTCTGAACAGCAAGGGACCGGTTGTTTGAACAGGACAATCCCATACGGCAGAACTCGCTATTTATACCTAAACTTTTTGGAAACTTCTACAAACTCATGCCAAATTACAGTTAAGATGCTTGTCAGGGCGGGGGGGAAGCTTAAGAACAAGAAAACCTGCTTAGCTCCTAACTTTGATTCTTTGAACAAACCTGGCAAAAACCAGAAGGCAGCACAGTAACTAATTTGGAGGTAACTCATCACAGCCCCAAGTGACACAGATTAATTTATAGGAAACCAGAACAAAGTGTCCTCAGATAAGCTTCGCAACAGCTTCTGAATTCCCTGGATTACCTGGCTCAGGTGCAGCCTTACACCACCGTCAAGTGGCTTCAGAGCCTCCCCTTCCCTAAACTCTGTGCTGTGCGTTAAACAAGGTCTCATTAATTTGTTCCCCTTCTCCCTGTGATTATAAACCACACTTTTCATGGTTCCTCTTCGTTTTTAAGCTAAAACAAAATTTGTGGCAACTGCAAACAAACAGAAGGGAGTCTCACATAAACATTACCTACAAGCTGACAATAGCTTTACAAAGCCTGGAGTGTTTCAGACCTGGGGCTGTGGCTTGGTACCACTTCTTACAAGCTGGAATTTCAGTATTGCAGTTGGAGCAGAGCAGCTGGCTCATACCCTGACTCATCCCCTCTTTTGGAGGGGGGGATAAAAGCATCAAGCATTTATTTGTAGATAAAAAGTGCTATATGTATAGGTAGCAAAAGAACTCCTGAGACCTGACTACACCAATAAACCCACCCGAAATCCAAGGTGGGGCAGTGACTGAGGTCTTGCGAGGTTCCCCCCACCCAGCCCCTGCGGCACCTCTGGAGCCGCTCCTCCCCTGTGCCACCGCAGGGCACCAACACATCCCTGCCTGGAGCCCGAGGCCAAGGGGCCAGTCCTGCAGAGCCAGGGGCTATTTCAGCAGTGCCAGCCACAAAGCCAATGTCCATTTCCAAACCAGGAAGCTGTACGAACTCCAGCTGATGCTGTTCCCCTCGCGGCATCCTCCCAGGACGATCTGCAGCAATCCCCCCATCGCCAACAGGGCCACCAAGCGCTGGCTTTGTTGCTATGAAGGCACCTGAAGCTGCGCAGAGCACCGCACGAGCACATACACAAGAGAAGTTAATCACAGAGCTGTAAAATGGGTTTCGTGTTAATGAGAACAAGGCTGATGTCTGTTGTGCTGCTGATACCCAGAGCCACCTCTGTGGTTCCCCACTAGAAGATGCTCAGGAAAAGCCATGGGTTTATTTAGCAAGGCTACAGGAGCGCTCAGGCACTCCCCAGGGATTCTTCTCCTCCACACCTGGTTTTCTTCCACCTTTTGACTAGCCAGTCAAGGAAGGTAAACTAACAGAGGACATGAAGTGCTTGAGGAAAACAGTACAGCTTCTGCAAAGTCTGATATCTTATTTCAGTCTCCCTAATATACGACTCATCAGCCAACAATTTGCAATGTTCGTCGTACAAGCACAGGACTTTCTGATCAACAGTAAGGAACAGATTATTAGCATTTTGTTATAGATACCGTATGAATGTATTTGGCTCAACACTGAACAGTAAACGAAGCAAAAAAGAAAGTAAATCCTAGATGTGAACTAGCTAGGAAAAGAGGAATAATGCTCACTGAGTAGCCCAGCCATCCCAAACTTCTTTACTGAAAGGGTTGTGAGGCATTAGAACAGGCTGCCCAGGGAAGTGGTGGAGTCACCATCCCTGGAAGTCTTCAAAAGACGTTTAGATGTAGAGCTTAGGGATATGGTTTAGTGGGGACTGTTAGTGTTAGGTCAGAGGTTGGACTCGATGATCTTGAGGTCTCTTCCAACCTAGAAATTCTGTGATTCTGTGATGAAGAGTTTCTATACAAAAGCTTCATCCTTTATTCAAAATTGACTCAGAATCTCGAGAATTAAAATTCAACTTCCTACGAGCATTTAGTATGGAAAATGAATGCAGAAAGCATCCAAAAAATTTCACAGATCACCTCTCAAAATATATAAGTAGAGTTTAGATAACTAACCCAACATTCTCCTCGTTACACAAGTCTATTTAAATTCACCAATTTAAGATGGGATCGGATTATAAAACTACACACAGCTGTCATCTTCCCAGGGAGTAAATAATCAGAAGAAAAGGATCCAAAGGACAGAAAAGAAACTAAGAGGGCAAATATTTAAATTGGGATGGCAGCAGGCCGTTGCTCAGAAAACCATTTAGCTTTAAATTAAGGAAGGCACAGAGAAAGAGCTCTGCAAGTTTTCTATGAAAAAAATCTATAGTTTTATAAAAATCAGGGGCAGAGGATTAGATCAGTCTTAATTATTTAGCCTGCAAACCCCGTGTGTTCCATTTGAAAATGTATCAGATGAGTGTATATCCAATTTACACTTCATTTCCTGCATCTGAATTATTAAGGTCGTACAAGTCAGGCCACTTTAAAACAAACCAAGAGGTTTTAAGAACAGAGCAGACATCTCCTATTTCTCTCAAAGAAATCCATGCTAGATAGTGTGTTTTTACAGGAAAGGCTTTTACTGACATAATTTTGCAAATGATTCCTGAAAGGATAAAAGCTTTGCTTACAGAAGATATTAATTTAAGATAATTAAATGCTTAAAATCTCCATGTCAAAAGACTAAGGCAATTTAACGCCTTCTGGAGAGCACCACTGAAGCTCTCCATTTCCTGAACTTCAGGTTGGGGGGAAACCAGAGTTAGCCGGACTTGCACAGATCAAAAGCATCAGAACAGCCCCGGATCTGCTTGCACACGCGGCCATCCCATGCTGCTGTTGTTCAGTAGACCACCAAACCCCAGCATGTTGTTTATGCCGCCAGGACAGGGCAGAAGGACGGTGATGGATTGCATTTCCAGCCTTCCTCAGAGCATGCAGGCCTGGCAGGGGGAGGCAATTTGTTCAAACATTCCTCACAAAACATGAGATTTTTTTTTTTCCCCCCAGATCTTACCAAATACACAGTTGCTATCCTACACCATTTTCTTATTTGAGATTGATTTTAATGGTATAGCTTTAGACCTTGCTAGAGGCAAAAGGTGTTATTTGTGGAAGGAATTTCTGCTTAATTTGCACGCTCGGACACCAACCCTACAAACACGCAGCAGAAAGCCCGACATTTACTGGAGCCGCTGCGTACGCAGTTACTCTCTGTAGGTAACCCAATCAAGGCCCCGACACAGAAAAACATCCTTATTTGGGAAGTATGTTAAACTACATGCTTACCATTAAGCACATATTTCGCATACTTTCTTCATTCAACAACAAAGCTATCGTGTTCGACTTCAGCTAATGAATATATTTTGTACCTATGACTTGACTGACCTTTCCACAGGCAAAAAAAAAAAAAAAAAAAAAGCCAAAGCTTGTTTTAAAAAACAAAAAGCAACTGTTACGTGATCCACTTTTCATTACGTAAACTGTTTGAACTGATTGGTAACAACATATCTGAGTAAATTAGGTTTCTCTTCCTCCTTCAGATGTGCTTCTAAAATTTACAAGACAAAGTTACTCCTACAAATACTCCATGTACAGTAATTCACTCAAAACACGGTTCCAGTATCCTTACGCTCAGCAACTTCACGAGCTAAAAAAACCTCTCCCATGCTTTAAGAGCATTTTTATTTATTTCGCAGAAATGCCTTATCTTCTGCAACAGCAGCTTCTTTTTCTGTTTTAATAAACAGTAGTGGAGTTTCTAGGAAGGCATTATGCACACTCCCCAGCTTCATCTCCTTTACGAATCCTATTCCTAGAATTAGGAAACCTACATGCAGTTTTGGCAGGGCCTGAACACCAACTCAAGTTGCTCTCGACAGCTTGATAAGTTGTTTTTTTCGTTTTTCTGAAAACTAAACTTCAGTTTCAACATAGCAGGACGATGCTAAGAATTAAATTCTCTCCACTTAAAGACACACAAGTTCACAAGTTCAGATTTTCATGTTACAGAAGAGTGAAGAAGTCCTGCTTTCTCAAAAACACTTTAACAATACGTGTGTCAAGATACTCTGACTGACCTCCTAAATTGCCCAAAACATAGCTAAATTTTAGCCCCAAAAACTCCTGTTTGTGTGGCTTATGGCAACACGACCTGCTACAGTTCACTCTGCTCTGGTGACAAAGGTTAGGAGTCTGTAAATGTCAACAGAGAGGAATACATTTCCTGCCCCTGCTCCTTCTGCAAGGCAGATGTTAAGAACTGTTGGGAAGCAAATCGGAAAAGCAAACAACCACGTCAAATACGGGCACTGAGCAGCACGTGCAGTTCCAATTCCCTCATTCAGAAAGGAGCCAGAATAACTGCAAGAGTCAAGAGTATTGCAGAAAAACTCATGAAAGGTGTGCAACAGCTTCCCTGTGAGGAACTGCCAAGTAAGAGCCTGCACAGAGGTCCTGGGATGTATCAGGAAATGAAAACATACAGATATACCGTACGCCCCCACTGCGTGAAGGAACTGCAGGAAGCCTCTGACAGCACACAGGCTAAGGGTATGGCACAGGAGGATACGACATCTTAAGTGGCATGGAGAGAAAAGATAGGGTTCGTTATCTCTGCCAATACACAAACAAGGGGCTGTCAAACAAAGCTGGGTCCAAAATAGACACGAAGAGGTCCGTGTGCAGCATGCACTGCCTCCGACCAAAGGCTGCTGTGGCTACAAGGCGTTACACAGGATCAAAGAGGTTGGAAAAGTACTTGGATTAGAGATCCATAAAGGATTATAACACAGACAAACTGCATCAGGCTCAGGAAATCCCCAAGCTGAAAAAGAATCAGAGGCTGGGAGTATGCTTGTGGGGAGGTGTCTGTCAGCCAGCCCTGTTCTTTGGCTGCTGGGTGGCGTCTGCTTGCAGGCACAGGTCTTTGGTTTGAGCGAGCAAAACTATTCTGATGAACACACCTGAGAGATAAAGGACAGTGTCACTCGTGACTAAATAACCAGCTCCCTGCCTTCCAACTCACCTTTTGTGAGACTCTTCTATGGAACGCGCCACATCTGCCAGTTCATCCTTAGCTCTTCCCAACCCCTTTAGTCACCAACACTTGAAAGCGCTCAGCACTTTCTCTTCTTTTGCTTCTATTATCGTAAATGACCATCAGAGGCAGAAGCTTGCTACGTGGCCACACACCACGTAACGACACCATCCTCAGCCGTGCACTTAGCCCACGTGTGCCTGCACAGAAATCTTGCTATCAGCCACTACGTGCTGCCACACAGAGCAGTGGCACACGCTGCTTTCTGCCATGGTGAAATCATCACATCACTGAGTTCAACACCCCAAACCCTGTGAAGAAAGAAGGCTGTGCACTAAGTACACTTCTCACTCCCAGCACATGCACGACAGCCAAGGATAGGGCCTTCAGCTTCCAGGAGCAGCTCAGGGGCTCACCAAGGACAGAATTAAACCGTGCCTACACACAGACGAGTTTTAACCAAGTGAGCCTACTCCTGCTTAGCGTTTGCCACGTGGAACTTGCCAGCATTAGTACTTCAGCCACTTACACCCGCCGCGGTGACATGTGAATCAGTCCTCACTGCTACCACTGCCAGACCCACCCGCAACCACCAGTGTCTGTTCAACCTGATCTACCAACACAAAATTCAAGTCATTTCCTCCTGCCACAGCTGTTGTGTTACGCTCTGGCTCCCACAGGCAGTTCTCAAGCAGCTGAAAGCGCCACAGTGGCGATCAGCTGACCCACACCTCCTCCTTGCAAGGGGCCCTGCAATGCAAATCCCAAAGGTGAATATATCCCTGCGAGCCACGCTACTGCCTCCCGATCCCAAATCCCCACTACAGCTCCTCCCCAACACCAGAAGATCATCTGGATCTCAGAGATGCCACCCAGAAAGCTTGTGAAAAGAGGCAACAGAGCAGCCCCAGCGCCCCATCCACTTCTGGAGCAAAGTCTCGACACGGGGTGCAGGTCCACATCGCATCCACACTACCTAGGGTGACCTCGTGCTCCACTACACCTTCCTGCATCCCTGCTGGCACCACGTCTGTCAGTCCCACAGCTGCAGGAAACCCAACTGACAAGGAGAAAACAACAACACACATTCCACCTCTGAAAGGGAGAAGTAAACACCGGGACACGCTCCTGACTCGGAGATACATGTTGGCCCACATTCCTCTCCCCGAGATTAATATCCTGGCCAGTGTTCTGACATTTACCTCATCCTCTCCAAGTCACTTAAACCATTACAACCACTGTATTTATAGCTCTCTACCTCCCATCGCTCCCTGCCAGGCGCGTACCCTCCCGAGCGCCTCTACCAGCTTCCTTTCTCGCAACCGTTCGCAGGCAGCCTTTTATCTCTGCGAGGCTCGCTCTTATCTCCACTGCCAATGGCAGCAGCCTTGATCTCTATCTCACCTCCACCCCAGCACATTAAGTTTCATCCATCTCTTCAGTTTCATCTTCAGAACTGTAAGCTCTTGAGGACAGGGACTACCACGTGTGCACCCGTGGCACAGCGCGCGGGCCCTCAGCCCTGCCTCCCCGTTCAGGTTCTGCAACAAGGAGCAGGGGGCACGTCTGGAGCTACAAGCTTCCACCGGCAGATCCCCTGTCCTACTTGAGCCCCAACTACCTCAAGAGCAAACCTATTCAGTTTTTAAACGCATTTCTGACTGCTACCCTGTTCACCACAATCTGCAACTTAAAAACATCTGTTTCTAAAAACAAACAAAAAATGCCACCACCACCCAGAAAAACACCACAGAGTGAAATACGGGTGGCAAATACCTCCTCAAGTCTCTCACACAAAAACAAATACTCTGGGAGCCCAAACTCAGCAGTGAATACTGCTGTTGAAAACCCAAAAAGCTTGCAATTTTTTTCTAACTGACTTAAAACACAAAGAAATCCGTAAGCATGGAGCAAAGTTTCTTTCTGGCCCCTGACCCTTATTTGTTTGGGCTACTGATAAACAAGCTGCAGACGAGCAGCAGTAGTCCCAGCCAGTTCCTGCATCAGTGCTGATGGGTGTTTTACCAGCATCCAGCTTGTGCTAATGAATGCCCTCAGCACACCCACCCCCATACCCTCTGGTTACTCACACAGGTGCCCAGGCCTAAGGAGAAGCCTTTCTCTACTCTTTCCTGCTTTACTGGGGCCACATTAGCTCAATCGACAACGAGGTGCCACAGAAATCCTACTAGTTGTCAATGGCTGAAATAGGGTTCTCACACGGCTCACAGTGGTAGTTCTTCTTGCTCTAGCATACGGCAGGTGCTCATTTATTTAACGAAGCGCAACATCATTAAGAGCTCTACAAACTCCGGGTATCCCAAGGTATCTGTTTAAAGAAACATCAGTTCCCAAAAGCATTTCAGGCTCAGGCTATCCGGTGTCCAAGAAAGTTATGCTGCACATTCAGCTGTTGAGCAAGAGCTATAAACAATAAAGCACGTTGGCTCAGCATGAGCACGGGAACAGAACCGCACTACTCCCTGTGAAAGGAGGATATCATTCATTAGTGCCTCAATAAATTCAGAAGCAAAGTTTACCAGTTTGGTATTTATAAGTTCATGATAGACACACGTACACGATACCGTGAACACAAGCAGCATTCACCTTTCAGCAGTAATTAAAAAGTTCTGAATGTTCCTGAGTCACATCAAATTGTATCATCACCTTGGAATTATAGCTAAATCTTAACCATATTAATTTCAGTATAAAGCATCTCTTTCAAAAGCCCTTTCTTCTCAGAAGATTAAGATTAGCCCTCACACTTAACTCACAACTGACTGGCGCACAGCACACGCGTACTCATGCACAAGCAAGCTGGATTGTTAGCAGCCAGCTATATAGCAGAATTACTAGGAAAACCAACTTTGGAATTAATCAACTTTTGTCCCTCAAGATACAGTTCAGGATTTAACCGGGGCAGAAAACTCTTCCCAGCAGTCTATTACACTGCTACTCCCGGGGTAATTAATGTTCCACCCAAAGCAAAATCTCCACAAATCCAAACACTTGTATGTTCAAGATCTTTCAGATAAGATATTCCTATGATGTCGAGCAACACCTCTGCGATGCCTTTGATGAGTCAGGCTAATTTACTTTTGTCTTCCCCCTGCCCTCAAGAATGTCACAAATCCCCACTGATCAAGGTTCTCAGCTAACCTGTAACCACCTTGAAGCTCAGTGACCTTTACAGAGATGCAGGGCTTGATTAAAGCTAGAACGTACTTTTTCCTTTTCCCCTATTAATTGCTTCTACCTGTAAGGCTCTGCTTTAGCCAGTAAGACAACAGTGTACCATCATCATTGGATGGTTGCTAACATGCAAAAGCTAAATGCCAAAAAAAGCCAAAGAGCAACTTGCAGGGTGGACAACAGGACTCACCTCCAACCAGGTTGTTACCATTTGATGATGACTCGTAAGCTAGGACTACATTTTTAGGTCAAAACAGCAATAATAATACATCCCCAGGCTCCAGAAAGCTTTCCTCTCTCACCTCCTGCCTTTCAGTTTTATTGTTCCACTTCCCTTTGGATTGAAGAATGGCACACGTGATCACAATAGTATTCAAAATTGTAGGATTTGGATCAGAAAAAAACAACAGCTTTCTTAGCACAACACACTGGGCAGCATTCAGCAGGTGCTTGGGAGCACCCCATGCCCACAAACAGCGCACAAGCACACACCAAGTCACAGCACAGCACGACGACCTCTCGGCACCATCCAAAACCTCAAGGCACAAACCCTCCCTTCCCAGCAATCAAAATGAAGAAAACTTATTCAATACCCTTTCACAAAAAAGGGCATACGCAGAGCCTAAACCCCACCAAGCTGTACCCACAGCTAGCAAGGGGCCCTGGGACATCACAGGAGGGACAGCATGAAATTGTGGAGGCAAAACTGAAAAGGCAATGACATATTCAAGATTTCACTGCAAGACTGAAGGAGAAAAAATAAAAAAGCCATTTGAACCAGTACTGTTTTCTCCTGGAAATCCCAGTGTCCTGCAGCAGTGCTTTAACCTACGAGACAGCTACACACAGAATTTTTTTTATTTTCTCTTTTTGAAAGTCTATAAAGCCACGTGACCATTAGCTGCAACTCTGGATGTAAAATCTGGAGAGCTGATTTTCCAAAAGCATTTCAACACTCACTACCAGTACTCTCTCTCAGCAGCAGGGGAACATTCTCAACTCAGATTTTCTCACCCAAGCACCAGTAAAACCTAGCTGATTCTTGGTCAAATATGTCATAATTAACTCACTCCCACACCACAAGACAAAAATCTGTTCTGCCTTCAGTAGCTCGTATCCTACTTGAAAAAGTTACCCTGGGTATTTTTAAGCATAGCAGTAAGTCACTCAAGACTGTTAAAGTGGCATCTGTTACAGCAAGATTTTTTTTTTTTTCCTTTCAAGAATTATTATCCCTCCATCGCTTACAAGATTCAGGCTACATGGCTGTGTTCAGATGTATTTCAGAAGAGTTCTTCAAGTTATTTTTAAATGGGTCCCTGCCCTAAGTATTCCTCCGATACAAATGAGCCTCAGTTTGAAGCAAACTTCCAAAAACCACTGGTCTGAAATCCAAAAGGGGCAGTTATTTGTCTGGTATCCTGTAAACTGTAATTTACTATATTAGTAAGAGCTAAAACCTCCAGCTGCTGG